>NC_089509.1:51657491-52857491 GCF_036850995.1 Saccopteryx leptura
TCCCCAAACTTTTTACACAGGGGGCCAGTTCACTGTCCCTCAAACCGTTGGAGGGCCGGACTATAAAAAAACTATGAACAAATCCCTATGCACACTGCACATATCTTATTTTAAAGTAAAAAAACAAAATGGGAACAAATATGATACAATATTTAAAATAAAGAACAAGTAAATTTAAATCAACAAACCGACCAGTATTTCAATGGGAACTATGGGCCTGCTTTTGGCTAATGAGATGGTCAATGTCCGGTTCCATATTTGTCACTGCTAGCACTAACAAGTGATATGACGCGCTTCCGGTGCCGTGACACGTGCGTCCCGCATCACCGAAGTAGTAATGTACGTGAGCGACGCAGTTTGGTCTTTCACTGACCACCAATGAAAGAAGTGCCCCTTCCGGAAGTGTGGTGGGGCCCAGATAAATGGCCTCAGGGGACCGCATGCGGCCCATGGGCCATAGTTTGGGGACCCCTGTACTAAAAGATCCCAGCTAAAGACAAAGTGGAGTAGCTCCAGGTGGCTGGAAAAAGACACTGGTGAACAAAACTGCATGTTTTTTCATAAAGTAGGATGGCTTTTGTCATAAAGTAGGATGGCTTTTTGTACAAAGGTTTCTGCAGGTTATGAAACAAAAAAAAGGGCATGGTCAGACATCATTTCTCAGCTACATCTGGTCAGATAAACATCTCTGAAGGTGAAAGGTTGTAGACAGGATCTTGATTTGTGGACTAGCCATCTCCACAGTTTGAAGCAAGAAAGCGATTATGGTGCCACACTATCCATGGAGGATGGGAGAGGGGTGAGGGGCTCACATACTCTCTCTTGCCACATCTGAGTTTGTGAATGAATTTCTCATAACACGAAAGATATATATTGATTATTTATGACATATTAGAGAGTAGAAGAGTTTTGAGGAGTGAATGAAGATTATCCACTTAACTAATATTTCCCCCAGGCAGAAACATTGCATTTTAAAAGACTGTCCCTCTAACTAGTTATATTATAAGCATAGTTGATGGTTTTTGGATTAGTAAAAAGACAGAAATTACACAGTGATTTGAACAAGGAAAGTTTCATCTATAATTAATAAAGGATTAGAGTAATGGAATTGGCTAGTTGGAGTTAAAGACAATTCTAAAGAATACAGGACTTCTGGATATAAGGCACAGCCAATACTCCTAAGGCTGCGTTGAGAGCCCACGGAAGATCTTTCCCCTCGTCAGGGCTGAGATCCAGAGACCTCTACAGATAGGGCGTGGCATTGGTTCCTTGACAGGGGAAAAGGCAACAAAGTGCCTCACTTGGAGACTGGTCTGAAATCTGCCTTCTGGAGTCTCAGAAGGAGCCATTCATAGGGAAGTGTCAGATCCTAGAGCGTGCTAGGCAGGTGCTGAGGAGAACTGCTGGCTATTGATGGAGCCTGGAGTTGAGGAGACGCCCTCTGCAGGAGTCTAGTGTACTTGCATGTATATCTTGGGCCAACACAACTCCAGGCTGGTGCCTGGATAACTGGTCTTGTGAGGTTCCTGGTACACACATGTGTGGGGCCAAAGAGAGACTATGGGGAACAGTGACCTGACTGAAGGGATAGGTTCATGGGGTCTGTGGCTCCAGGATACACCACTGCTGCTCAAGTCAAACTCTGGGGAAAGTACAGAGACAGGCAGGTGCCACCCCTAGAGAATGCAATTACCTAGCACTGGACAAAACTGGGTGGGGGTTGAGCACTAGAAAAAAAGTATGCCAGCAAGATCCTGGCCAGTGAACTATTCTGACACCTTAAAGGAAAGTCCCTTCCCAACTTCAGTGCCATCTAATGACAAGGCTTAAGCCTGTGCCAGCCAGCAAAGGAGAAATACTCACAGGACCCAGATCTATCAGTAAAAAGAGGGTGGATAGAATGAATTTGGAGTTGAGAAACAATATGCTGATGAGTGGCATAGTCTACCCTTGTGACAGTCAGCCTCCATATGCACTTTCCCACATTTGAACTCCTATACAACAACAAAACAATATTCCACTTCAAGAGATGCAAGTGTCCTTCTTACAGTGAAGAGATGACCTCACAAAGAGGAGACACAGTGTGCCAACATCCATTATACCCACTGCTCTATGTGAATTACTTCTCAACTTCTATCACAGTCCCAGTTAATATCCTGTTACCCACAGGCTAAATTGTAAATTTAATCTCTAATACCTCTGTGCAATGTATTTTTAAAAAGGGGAAAGAGATAAGAAAATTGTTAACATAGAAAAATAAACACATACATATATAAAAAGCAAAGGGAAAATGTACAAAGCTACTTTGCAATCCCCATCTACCCAACTGGCCATGAGGCTGTAATTGGTATCTATGGCTTTTCTTCTTCCACTACCCATTCTGCATTTAGCCTGGCCTCAGGCATCCTGGGGTTCCACAGATGGAAATCCATATCCAGAGTATTTATTTATTCTAATGAGGACAAATCTCTGCTCTCTCAACGATGTAAGAAGTCAAATACAATCAACCTGCCCCATTGGCTGGCTGGGGCCCTGAGGCGCTCACCATTGGTTTCTGTAGATTAGGAACTCAGCAGTACTGATAACCAGGTCAGCTTTAGAAAGAGGAAGTCCATGATGCTTAGCCTACACATGCATAGCTTACACTCCCGCCACCATGGCCACTGTTTGCGGGCCCACTGAACAAGCACTGGAGAGGTTGGGGAGAGGGGTTGACTGAAATCCAGTGTGTCACTCTCTCCACTTGATGAGTGACAGCAATATAGTATGTCTTCTGGTGGGTATTCAGATGGAACACATTTCTTTAAGCTCTCCCTTTTTGAAAGGTCTATCCTCATACCTCTCCCTCAAACTTCCTTGTCACCAATTTTCTGCTCCTATTCCTTCAAGTCCCTGACCATCCAGTCAAATCATGAGCAACTGCCTATGGACCTTTACAGACCTGTACTTCTGCCCATCTCTCATTCCAGACATAGTGTACAATCAGACCTACAGTTCAAAAGCCTGCCCAATGGGAGAATGTTTCTTGTCTGTTGTCTTTCACAATTACTCATGGTAGGCTCGCACTGCCATAACTTGAGGTGTTTCTTCTTCCATCAACTAAACTAAAGGCATCCCCAAGAAGCCAAAGGAATGGGTCAAAGGTGAGAAGGCCATAAAACAGGCATTGTTATTAAAGGAGTGAGTCACTTGTTTGTGCAACTTGTACTTTACAATCTGCCCAAGCGCCGTCCTTGCATACCATTTCCACTTGATGACAGATTGCTGCTATGCATGACTAGCTTGATGGCTCGGCAGGTCAGACAACAGCCAGTTAATGATGAGCAGCCCTGTCCACGTGGTAACCTGACACCCCGTGGTCATGCATTTAGTGCCTACTTATTAGCAAGCCAAAAGCCAAAGGGTGAACAGTTATCTAAAGGAGTCATAGATTTATTTCAAAATCCCAGAGATCTGCACTGTAATTCTGCTATTGGTTCTTGCCAGAGATTCTATACAGCATCCCTATTTACTACAGACACTTAGAGAATCACTGTATTTGTTCAATTATATAGCTAAGTGTTAGCACAGTGTGCAGTGTGTCCTGGACTTGCTCTGATCATTAAGAACTAGCAGTTTTATGTGTTACTCTGAAAATAGACTAAGGCAGCATGCTACAATATGTGTACATTGCCTTCAAAATCCAAAAAGGCTTATTGAGCACAGTGACCACTGAATACCCAGAAATGTTACTGAAGTGCCCTGGATTTTTGTGGGAATTAATTATTACCCTGTGGTTCTCATGTGCTTGAATAAGACAGCTGAAGTATTTGCTACTATCCGCACCTTGGACACAATCAATATAATAATATCATCAATACAGTGGACCAGTGTGACATTTTGTGAAATGTTATAAAGATGAAGATTTCTAAGATAAGAAAACTGACCTAGCCCTGAAGCAAGATTGTGAAGATATATTTTGGCTCTTCTAGATAAAAGCAAATTACTTTTGGTAATCCTTTGTAAAGTTGTATGAAGAAAAAGCAATTAAGCAAGTCAATAGCTGCAGAGCAAATGCCAGGGTCTGTGTTGATTTGATCAAGTAAAGATACTACATCTAAGTCAGCTATATTTGGAATTAGCCAATGATCAAGTTTACAACAGATTTTCTCTAAGATTTTTGCACACACCTGATAAGTAAGTTAAATGGAGATGTGAGAGCTATCACAAATCTTATTTAAAATCTTTGACGGTGGCATTAATCTCAACAATTCCCTCAGGGATATGGTATTCTGATTTACTCTCTCGAAAAAGAGAAGTTCTAACATCTTTCATTTAGCTCTCCTATCACAATGGTCCTCAATTCATGAGTGAGAGACAATACAAGAATTTGCCTGGTCCATTGTAAATCAGAGTTGAGCTGAAACTCCAGCCAGATCACTGTAACTTCCCATTTTGACTGCTGGGCCACAGTGGTATTTTGGGCCCCCGGGAATTAGTATGAAAGGTTTGAGTACCCTTTTCCCCAAAGCACAATCTCTCTAATAAAGGGCTACATGTCCTTTTGGGGAAGATGTGGAGGAAGATTTACAGGGTATGCTTGAGGAGATGGTGCAGCATTCTTCCTCGAGGGGACAGGACTCCACTTCAAATGAAGGTTCTGGCCCTGTGGATTGACTTAGGTTTGGCAACTGGGTAAGAAGTTGTGATTATCAACTGCATCAACTAAAGTCGACATATTTACTACCAGACCTGGTCCTTTCCTGTTATACACACAATGATACAGTAGTACTGCCTATCCATTTCATTCATCAGTTATCACTAGAAGTCTGTCAAAGACATTACCTTATCTACTAAAACCATCCGTGAGCCAATGTCTTTTGATTACATCCTTTTCCCTACTTTCTATCATTTATATGTACCTACTGTGTCCCTGATGTTTAAGTGCTGCCACTTGGCCCCAGCTACTATGGGATCCCATTAACTCCTCTGAAATTAGGGAGCCAATCTCAATGGAGAGCGACCATTTTTTTCCCCACAAAAGCAAGGCTCCCCTCTGTTTTTTCTCAATACCTTAGTGAAGGCAGTGTCTACTGGGCCTTGCCATGGAATATTGTTGGATGTGCAAGTTACACACGACAAATCCAGTCAAATATTTATGGAACAGTCCAAACACTCACAATAAGACAATTTCTGTCCATTCATTCTCTCTTTGAGGCCTCAGGATATTAGGAATAGGTGAGTGGGGAAGCAAGGGAGTAAGATTGCTTCATCAGTAGCACAATATGGCTTCCAACTATGTACAGGTTTACCCACAACTCATTCATCTTCCACCTCTTAACTTTCACTTTCCACTAGAAAAGGTGTCAGAAAAGCGTCTGTAAAAAACTAAGTAGTAAATTATATTTTTGTGGGCCATGTGGTCTCTATCGCCACTATTTAAGTTCAACTCTGTGGTGTAAAAGTAACCAAAGACAATACATAAATGAATGGATATAGCTGGTTCAAATAAAATTGTGTTTACAAAACCAGGTGGCCCAAGGCTGTAGTTTGCCAACTCTCCTGTCTAGAAATTCAAAAAGACTTCAACCTCAACATTTATATTTCCCTCTACTTACACCTCTCTCTTAGCTGCTGCATCCCCAGATGTGAAAGAACAAAATTAATTCTCCACAAAAATTGTGCAAAAAAACAATGTCTGTCTTTAAGATTAGGCTATTTTGTGCCTAATTTGAAGCACACAATATCATTTCACTAATCCAGTTACCATCTGAACATCCTGCATTATCCACTCCTCATGGAGGAAAAGACCTTTTTAATATATGTTCCTGTTGGAAATAAAACAGTGTCAGCCTAAACTTTCTTCTTTCAAAAACTCACCTCAAGTAAGGTAATCTTCCTCAGGACCATACACAGACAATTACCACATAGTGAGGTCTGTGAAACATTCGCAGAATGCTAAACTTCACATTAAAAAATAAATAAAATAAAAAAGGAGGGGTACCTAACTTTGTGAGATTTGTACTTAATTCTTTAGGCAAAAGGAAGAGACCTCAGTGGAGTTTAAGCAGGCAATGACTGAATAATTGAAATTTAGGAAGATTATTCTTCAGGCTGTGCTGAATATGGATTTTGGGGGTGGGAAAACAAGAGAGAAGGCTGGAGGCAGTTAGGAGGCTATTAAGAATAATCCAGGTAAGGGGTGGCAGGAGGGGTGTGGAGACTGGAAAGAGATTTAGGAGGTAGCTGAACTCAGCAAATGAATCAATGGGAGGTTGGGAAAGTTGTTAAACTGACGTGTGTTAAGGATGGGTTCTTGACTTGTTGAAAGGACCAGCTAAGGGAGTGCTCCCTGTTTTGGATTATGTGCAGAGGTAGAGCCAGAGCTAAAATAATGGGCAAGAGGCCACGAACACTAAAGGAGGTGATGCTAGAGAGCAAACAGTATAAGAACAAAACTGAAGTAACAACAGAAACAAGTGTTGTCCAGTTTAAATAGATGGGGCATATCTGAAAAACAAAGCTCATGGTCAAAAAGCTCAACTGAAACAATAATTTGTATCAGAAACCTTCTCTGCACTAATCATTGTCCTCCAGAAGGGCCAACTCTGTCATCAGGTATTTACTAACAGGTGTTCTTTTACCCTCATCCCATTTAATCAGAAATTATCATTGTGCAAGTTTCAATTCCCTATCAATGTATCAGGTGTAAGAATAACTTCTAGAGATTTATCTCACAGATATGTTTGTACACAAGTGAAGTAACAACCTATAAACTTACACATTAAAGCACTGTTATAGTATCAAAAGGCTAAAACACTGCCTGACCAGGTGGTGGCACAATGGATAGAGCCTTGACCTGGGATGCTGAGGACCCAAGTTCAAAACCCCAAGGGTGCCAGCTTGATTATGGGCTGGTATATGGGCTTACCACTTGAGTGAGGGTCACCAGCTTGAGCGTAGGATCATAGACACGACTCCATAGTCGCAGGCTTGAAGCCCAACGTTGAAGGTTTGAGTCCAAGGTCACTAGCTTGAGCAAGGGGTTACTGGCTCAGCTGGAGCCCCCCTAAGCAGGCACATTTGATTAAGCAATCAATGAACAACTAAGGCAGTGGTTCTCAAACTTTTTTGAAGTCGGGCGCATTTAAAATCCTATATATATAGCCTGACCTGTGGTGGCGCAGTGGATAAAGCGTCGACCTGGAAGTGCTGAGGTCGCCGGTTCGAAACCCTAGGCTTGCCTGGTCAAGGCACATATGGGAGTTGATGCTTCCAGTTCCTACCCCTTCTCTCTCTCTGTTTCTCTCTCTCCCTCTCCCTCTGTCTCTCCCCTCTAAAAATGAATAAATAAAATTAAAAAAAAACAACAAAAAATTGTTAGTGTATTCCAACATGTTCCATTGTGGATCATAGTACTGTCACACCTGCCATTTAAAAAAAAAAATCCTACATATAATTGTATATGAGAAATATATTATAATAATTTAGTCAAATATTAAAGAAAAAATATATAAAGTCCAACCGTGCTTTTATGGTAATTAAACAAAATAAATACGACAAAATTAAATTTATTCTGACATTAAAAAACATTCTTTTTAAGATTTTTTTTTTTGTATTTTTCTGAAGTTGGAAACGAAGAGGCAGTCAGACAGACTCCCGCATGCACCCGACCGGGATCCACCCACACGCCCACCAGGGGGCAATGCTCTGCCCATCTGGGGCATTGCTCTGTTGCAACCAGAGCCCTTCTAGCACCTGAGGCAGAGGCCATAGAGCCATCCTCAGCGCTCGGGCCAACTTTGCTCCAATGGAGCCTTGGCTGCGGGAGGGGAAGAGAGAGACAGAAAGGAAGGAGAGGGGGAGGGGTGGAGGAGCAGATGGGCACTTCTCCTGTGTGTCCTGTCCGGGAATCAAACCCAGGACTCCTGCACGCCAGGCCGACACCCTACCACTGAGCCAACCGGCCAGGGCTAAAAATCATTTTTATGTTACATTTTTTGAATTATGCTTTTTAGAATTCATAAAAAAGAGAAGTTAAAAAATTAAAAAACGACAAAAAAGTTATCTTTTTATATATATAGATACATTCTTAGTAAGATTTAGTAAATTCAGCAGGTCCCTGCGTGAATGTGTTAAGTTTTTTCATTCTTGTGTTTATGAGAAACATGAGCCTGATGTGTCCTAGCGATTTCTTCAATGTTTGGGCATATATTTGAAAGGCAAACTCTCATTTCCTTGTCAATACATTGAAGAATTCCTCTCTTTTTACTCTTAATTGTGTTGAGTGCAGAAACCCTCCCCCATACCTATCATCTTAACTTTACACCAAACAAAGGATAGAAGAAACTTGCCTCCAATCTTTCCAGGGAACATGGGGGTCATGTAAACAATCCAGCACCACAGCTTAACAGCCTTTTGCAACCTAATCAGGCAAGTGAGGTGGGTGGTTGGGCAGACTATCAGCTTACAGCCAATTCCCTACACCTCTGTCCCCCAAAATCTAAACTCCAAAACCCTGTTTGTTTTTTGGTCCCCAACAGGCAAATATTCCTCTGGAATACCATAGGGAGCACCTGAAATCTTCAAGGGCGCACACTTTGAGAACCACTAAAGTGTCACAACTATGAGTTGATGCTTCTCATCTCTCTCCTTTCCTGTCTGTTTTGCTCTCTGTCTCTCTCACTCGCTAAATAAATAAATAAACAAAAAGGTTAAAACAACCTACAACTCAACCAATAGGGAACTAGATAAATAATGACAGAGTCATATGGTAGAATATTATGACAAATTAAAAACAAAGAAGCTACTTTTCCGTGGTTTTCAAATGCCACTCTGCAGACCGGTGCCTGTCTGCCAGAAATTTCATGCCAGTCTGCGAAAGAATCTTCAGGAAGACTTATCTGTTTTTAAAATTTCTTTAAATTAGATTTATTGGGGTGACATTGGTTAATAAAATTATATAGATTTCAGGGGTACAATTCTATATTACATCATCTGTACATTGCACTGTGTTCATCACCCCAAGTCTTCCTTCATCACCCTTTACCCTCTTCTACTTTCCCCAAACTTATTTGCTTTTTTAAAAATGGGAAAATATATACATATTGCTTTTATATTTAAAAAGATAGCGTCGATTTCTTCCATCGAGAAAATATGGGTATCAGAGGGCAATGTGAAAGAATTATCATGTGCTCCTTCTTACTTTTTTAAAAACCTTGAACCAGGTGAACAGAGTAATTACTAAAAAATATAATAATAAATTAATCAGAAAAACAAATGTGAAGGTATCAAATTTTTCTAACAGGTAATATCTCAAAGTTATTAATTCTGTTTATCGTTTCTTGGAAGCTACTGGGGACTCTGTTCCATCCAGCTGAGGGAGTAAATAAACAAGAACCAAAGTATCTAAGAAATAGAGAACCCAACAGAAATGTCAAAGGAAAACTCCCAAACAACAGCTATGAAACTGGCCCAGAGATCAACAGTTCAAATTGAAACAAGAGGACAGATGGCTCCAGGAAAGGACCAATATATCTGAGAGGTTCAATTATGTGGAAAAATTATACTGCATTGTTGGAGTATATAGAAATAGAAATAGAAATTGACATATGGAAAAACAAAGCAAATTTTCTTTTCTTAAATTAGTTAATCATGACCCTGGCCAGTTGGCTCAGTGGTAGAGCATCGGCCTGGCATGCAGGAGTCCCGGGTTCGATTCCCGGCCAGGGCACACAGGAGACGTGCCCATCTGCTTCTCCACTCCTCCCCCTCTCCTTCCTCTCTGTCTCTCTCTTCCCCTCCCACAGCCAAGGCTCCATTGGAGCAAAGTTAGCCCGGGCGCTGAGGATGGCTCTGTGGCCTCTGCCTCAGGCGCTAGAAGGGCTCTGGTTGCAACAGAGCGATGCCCCAGATGGGCAAAGCATCGTCCCCTGGTGGGCATGCCGGATGGATCCCAGTCGGGCGCATGTGGGAGTCTGTCTGACTGCCTCTCCGTTTCCAACTTCAGAAAAATACAAAAAAAAAAAAAATTAGTTAATCATTAACTCTATGATAAAAAAAAAATCTACAAGTAAGGAATCCTGCTTCTAATACACCTGCTTAGCTGAGCGGTGAACAGTCTTTATATAATCATAATAAATATGAATAATGCAAACAACAAAATGTGAGAATTATTTTGGCAGGTGGGTAAGTGTGTGAAAGAACTAAATATTTATATATCAAGAAGGGAAGTTAGTAGATAATGTCAAATATTGTTACACTAAGAAACAGCAGTATAAGCATATTATTTCAAAAGGTAAATATTGGAAGAAACATCTCAAAGTGGTGACAGTGGACGATCTTAGCAAGACTAGGGAGATGAGCACTGACTGGATTTTTGTTGCTCTGGGTGTTATAATCCTTTAAATAATCCTACTTAACTTTATTTAGATATAAGAAAGTTACAAGTAGAACCAGATTATTTAGATTTGAATACTGGCTCTGACATTTCACTAACCTTATTAGTAGAGGCAAATTACTTCATCTTTCAGTTTTCCTGTCTCTAAAATAGGGAGAAAAATACAATGTGCCTTGAAAAATTGCTTTGAAGATTAAATATTTCATGTAAGTTGCTTAAAATATAACTGGCATAAAATTGTTCAATAGTCAATGAAGACTAACACTTGGTATGAAAATAAATATTAAGTACTGTTACTTGATAAAAATATAAAGGTATTAGTAATATATTAAAGTGTGCTTCCTTTGTGAAGAAATTTTAATTTTTTTAAAACTTAGTATTCCCTGGTACTAAGTAGGACTTTCTTTTGGTTACTATCTTCATTCTAAGAGCAATTTCCAAGCCTTTTCATCTCATGTCACACATAAACTAATTACTAAAATTCTGTGACATATCAAAAATTCTATGCCAATCTGACAAAAAAAAAAAAGTATAATTTTGATTATTTCATACCAGATGGCTATTGTTGTGCTGGCTGTCATCATTTTTTTTTTATTTGACAATCTAATTAATGGAAAAGAGGTCAGTTCCCTGACTAAATAGTCTGGTATTACATCTTTTAAAAATTCTTGCAGCACATCGGATGAAAATTGCTGCTTTAACCTATAGTTGGAGGGGAAAATAATAAATCAGTGAAATATTGCAGTAGGATTTCAGTAAGTGCTGAAAGATGAGTTTTAGCTGGGTAGGGGAAGAACAGGGAAGAGAGTTCCAGCAAGGGGAATGACACTTGCAAAGACCTGGAGGCAGAAAGATCATGGTATTAAAACAAAACAAAACAAAACCAAAAAAGCCTGATCTGTGGTGGCGCAGTGGATCAAGCGTCGACCTGGAATGCTGAGGTCGCCGGTTCAAAACCCTGGGCTTGCCTGGTCAAGGCACATATAGGAGTTGATGTTTCCTGCTCCTCCCCCCTTCTCTCTCTCTCTCTGTCTCTCTCTCTCTCTCTCTCTTCTCTAAAATAAATAAATAAATAAAAATTAAAAAGAAAGAAAGAAAAGACTAGTAGATCTAGAGCAGAGAATAATGATGAGAGAGGTGTGTGCTGGGCAAGAGCTAAATCATGTCAAGCTTTTAAGCCATGCTAAACAGTTTGGCTTCTACCAAAGTAATGAAGGGCTTTGGGCAGAGGGTAACAAGACCAAAAGTTCTGAGAAAGATCACCATGGTCTAGTATGGGCAACCCACTAGAAAACATCTAGAAAGAATCCAAACAGCTGTGTAGGAAGGCAGGCCAATACAATCGTCCAGGCAAGAGATGATGGTAGTGATAGGAATGGAGAAAAGTAGATGGATCTGGCCCTGGCCAGTTGGCTCAGCGGTAGAGCGTCGGCCTAGCGTGCGGAGGACCCGGGTTCGATTCCCGGCCAGGGCACACAGGAGAAACACCCATCTGCTTCTCCACCACTCCGCCGCACTTTCCTCTCTGTCTCTCTCTTCCGGTCCCGCAGCCGAGGCTCCATTGGAGCAAAGATGGCCCGGGCGCTGGGGATGGCTCTGTGGCCTCTGCCTCAGGCACTAGAGTGGCTCTGGTCGCAACATGGCGACACCCAGGATGGGCAGAGCATCGCCCCCTGGTGGGCAGAGCATCGCCCCTGGTGGGCGTGCCGGGTGGATCCCGGTCGGGCGCATGCGAGAGTCTGTCTGACTGTCTCTCCCTGTTTCCAGCTTCAGAAAAATGAAAAAAAAAAAAAAAATGTAAAAAAGTAGATGGATCTGAGAAATATTTATTTAATAAGTAAAACTGACAGAACTTGGAAATGAAAAACTTCTAGGAATCTTTTACCTTTAAAAAAATTTTTTTTGGCCCTGGCCGGTTGGCTCAGTAGTAGAGTGTTGGCCTGGCATGCAGGAGTCCCAGGTTCGATTCCCGGCCAGAGCACACAGGAGAAGCGCCCATCTGCTTCTCCACCCCTTCCCCTCTCCTTCCTCTCTGTCTCTCTCTTCCCCTCCCGCAACCAAGGCTCTGTTGGAGCAAAGTTGGCCGGGGCACTGAGGATGGCTCTATGGCCTCTGCCTCAGGCGCTAGAATGGCTTTGGTTGCAACAGAGCAACGCCCCAGATGGGCAGAGCATTGCCCCCTGATGGGCATGTCGGGTGGATCCCAGGCGGGTGCATGCGGGAGTCTGTCTGACTGCCTCCCCATTTCCAACTTTGGAAAAATACAAATAAATAAATAAATAAATAAATTTTTTTTGGTCCAATTGCTTTATATTCTTTACCTTAAAGCTGCCCCACTCCCAGCCCGTCACCATTAGTAATGTACTCAAGTGTAGAAATATCTATAAACAAAAGCTGTAAGACATTTCTATCTCAAAGTTAACTTTTCATTTCTAAATTGTAAAACCTAGATCTTGGGGAACAGAACCAAAAGGCACAAAACCAACATGGAATTTAAAGCAATGAGATGGAGATAACAGCAATCTACATTAAATAAGCCAATAAATACAGTGAAATAAGTTTCTTAATTAATTTCTGTAGTCACTGCCATTAAAAAAGCAAATATACTGCCTGTCCAACAGTCTGCCTTTCTTGGCCACTTTACTTCAATATTTTACTCCACAATAGACCGAGAGGAAAGAAAAATTTTACAGACCTTGCAAATAATCTAGAAGGAGGGGCTATGTACATACGTACCCTGGTTGGGTATGTATATATAGACAGGTGCAAAAGTTGACTATATGATAACACATATGTAAAGCATGTGATAGAAGTATCCATAGGACACATCACCCAGTTCCTAAATAAGGCAAGACCGCATGTAAGCCTTAAGAACCAGTATATTATAGAGGTAAAGATAATAGGAAAGGTATTAGCAGTGGCGAGTAACAGAACAAATGCACATAGGAAAAAAAAAAGACTTAAATCTGTTGCTAGAATATAAAATTTGATTTTTGGAGTAAACAAGGCTCGGATCCTGTGAGACCACTTTAAGAGCTGTGGGCTCTATCCTGGCAGCTACAGAAAGTTTTTAAAGGATTTTAGGGAGAGTAGAGGAGAGAGACATTCAGGTTTCCATTTTTAAAGAGATCTTCTAGCCCTGACTGGTTGGCGCGGTAGATAGAGTGTCAGCCTGGTGTATGGATATCCTGGGTTCAATTCCCGGTCAGGGCACACAGGACAAGCAAACATCTGCTTCTCTCCCCCTTCTCTGCAGCAGCCAGTAGCTCAATTGTTTTGATCATGGCCCAGGGCACTGAAGATAGCTCAGTTGGTCTGAGTGTGGGCCTCAGGTGCTAAAAATAGCTCAGTATTCAAGCATTGGTCCTAGATGGGGTTGCCAGGTGGATCCCAGTCACGGAGCATGTGGGAGTCTTCCTCACTATCTCCCCTCCTCTCACAAAGAAAGAGAGAGAGAAAAAGAAAGGAAGGAAGGGAGAAAGGAAGAAAGGAAGGGGGGAGGGGAGGGGAGGAGAGGGGAGGAAGGCAGGAAGAGGGGGGGGAGAGAGGAAGAGTGGAAGGGGGGAGGGAGGAAAGAAAGAAAGAAAAGATCTTCATCTTACGTGTTCTGCTGAGGATGGATCTGAGCATGACAACATCACCTGTTGTTATCAGGTAGCAAGTGGTTGTGGTACTCCAGTCAAGAATTAATAAGACCCTGAATTAGTGCAGTAGAATTGGGAGAAGAATTTGTGAGGAGAAAAAATTAAGTGGAAACGTTAAGTGGATACAGTATCTAATAGTTGTGGAAGCTAAGAAAAAAAGAAAAAAAGAAAAAATGACCTCTGGATTTCTGGCATGACACTTAAGCTAGTGGAACAGATCCATAACCCATTCTCCAAAATCCTGGAGCCAAATGTGTTTCAAAATTGAGAATATTCTGGATGTTAGAAGAGTGCTATGGTTTGCAGACCCAATATAACAGTGCACCCCCGGCTGAGCCTGGGACAAGTACCATGTAATCGAACTCTGTACTATTTTTATAGCGAGACATATCCCACCTAGCAGGAGAGACCATAAATAGCTTCTTGACAGTTCATTCAGGTTTTGCAGAAAATGACTTCAAGTTCTGCAGACAAATGAGCTATCTAAACAATTTTTGGTTTTCAGAGACATTTGGTTTTGGAATTGTGACTAAGAAATGGCAAATGTTCTAATAATTATAAATAGAATACATAAAGTGAAACAGGTTGTCTTTGTGTAGTTTTAAATTTTGTTTATGTTTTGCTTTGTTTTGTTTTTTTTTGTTTTGTTTTGTTTTATGGAGTGAAGGTTCTGGTTTACACGTGTAATCTTGGGTCATTATAAAATCTTAAAGATGTGCAGCAAGCAATGGATAAAAGAGAAAGCTAGTTCAAACAGTTTGTAACGGAAACAATTATAGAGAAAATGTGTATGTAGGGAAAGGGAAATATTCTTCATTTAGTGCCAAAAATATGAGCCCAACCAAGAAAATGACTCAAGGAGATTTCATTTAAATGTCAATAGTCACCAATGAAGTAGAATTCAGTCCCACCAGTCTTTGCTTTATCATAAGTTAAGGCACTTTGGTCTCTTGCCATGGTTGGCATTGATTTGAATTCAATGTTGCTTTTGGCAGTACATTAACTGTGCTAAAATTATCCAAATTATATAAAACTAATTATTCCAATATGAACTAGATGCATAATTAGATAAATAACTGAAAATATTTCCTTCTCTATCACATTTTATACCCATAAAAGAGCTGTCATACCAATTGCATTTTTACACTTTATGGACTAGAGAACTGATTATGTCTGAAGACAATTTGGGCAATGATCATTTCCAAAATATTAAATGCACTAAGAATTTATTTAAAAGAAATACTTCTTCTATAATAATGTGAAAGCAGGTTAAAATTAAAAGCTTCTATGAAAGGCTCAATCATTCAACCTGAGTTTCCAAGCCTCTATCCCTAGAGGTCATTGAGGGATCTAATCTAATCTCTCACGCTGATCTTTTTTGGGAGAAAGGCGTATGATCCCTACAATTTGTCTCTTGTATCTGTTTTATAGTAAATGTAAAATATATAAAATATTAACAGACCACCAAACAAATACACTATCCTATGTTTAATAATTTTTTTCAGCCTGACCAGCAGTGGCACAGTGGATAGAGTGTCGAACTGGAATGCGGAAGACCCAGGTTCGAGACCCCAAGGTCGCCAGCTTGAGCACAGGCTCATGTGGTTTGAGCAAAGCTCACCAGCTTGGACCCAAGGTCACTAGCTTGAGCAAGGGGTTACTCAGTCTGCTGTAGCCCCCTGGTCAAGGCACATATGAGAAAGCAATCAATGAACAACTAAGGTGCCACAATGAAAAACTAATGATTGATGCTTCTCACCTCTCTTTGTTCCTGTCTGTCTGTCCCTATCTCTGACTCTCGCTCTGTCTCTGTAAACAAACAAACAAACAAAAAACCAACTTTAATAATTTTTTTCAGACTTTCCCCAGCACTATAACTCAGCCATAAAATTTGGAATTTAGAATCAAACTGGACAGAATTATTTTTGTCTCTTAAATTTTCACTTGATAATTGTTACCACTGAGATCCCATCAGAGCCTAACTGGTGGTGGTGCAGTGGATAGAGCATCGACCTAGAATGCTAAGGATTCAGATTCGAAACCCCAAGGTCTCCAACTTGAGTGCCGGCTCATCTGGCTTGAGCATGGGCTCACCAGCTTGAGTGTAAGGTACAGCTTGAGAATGATCATAGTCATGACCCCATGGTCGCAAGCCTGAGCTAAAAGGCAGCTGGCTTGAAGCCCAAGGTTGCTGGCCTGAGCCCAAGGTGGCTTGAGCAAGGGGCCACTGGCATATATGAGAAGCAATCACTGAACCACTAAAGTGACACAACTACAAATTGATGCTTCTCATCTCTCTCCCCTACTGACTGACTCTCTCTCTCTCTCAAAAAAAAAAAAAAAATTGCCTCAGAGATCCCATTTAAAATACAATAACGTACAATGAGGTTTTTTGCAGTTCTTAATGTTTTAGAGAGTTAGTCTAGCACCAGGTTTTAGAGTCAAACCTTCCAATTAATGTTTAATAAGGATTACAATATAATTTTCTATATTAAGAAAGTAGTTTGATTTTTTTTTCTGTAAAGTGTAGGGGATAGAAGAGGAGGGGTAGAGAGAGACAGTAAACTGGTAGAGAAGTCAGCCTTAAAATGTAAATTCACTAGGATACCACCATTTTCATCATAGGTTCCAGCTCATTTGTGGTCATAAAATCAATCCTGTGTGTAGAGGTCAAAATTTTTAAAATAAAGTAAGATTAAGTACCATTTTGTGAATCTTGTTTCATTTATATACACACACACTAGCGTGTACTGCACTGAGGCACAGAATGCATTTCTTACTGCGATCACAGTCCAAAAAAAGTTTTAAAAACACTGGTATTAAGGAAGTACACTGGCCAACCAAAAATCTAGAGTGTTGCAAATGGAGGAAAGACCCTGGGTAGCTGCCTCATCAAATATATTTTAAGCCAATACAATAAAAGATCAGAAGACTAAATTTTGTTGTCCATGTTGACTTAAAAAATTAACGTGGCTCTGAAATACCACAAAAGGATTTAAAATCTCAATCCACATGCCATCTTTAATAGACATGTGAGTCACAGTGAGAGGAAAAGAATGATAGCCTCAGTCTCCCTGGAGTCAGGTATCATCGGGACAAGTAGAAATTAAGGTAATCAGAGCTGGACAAAGGACAACTGACTGTTCTGTCATTACAAAGGCCTTACAAACTATACGAGAGACAGAAGGATAAACATCTCATGACAAGTGAGAATGTGGGAGGTAAGAAGTCAAGATAACATGAGCTTTGAGTCAAACCACCGGAGTAATAATGCCATGCCTACCTCTAATTTGCTGGGCAAACTGAAATTAAACTACCTCTTGGTTTCAGTTTTTCACAAACTGGATGTGTTGACTGGATCTCCAAGTGAGAAGAGGATCCTGAGAATGCTAAGGATAGAAAATACTCCTATGTGTTTTATGGCTTCATTATCTCAATGGAAGGACATGTTATTTCTGTAATTTTACAGGTAGTTTAACTGAGACATACTGTTACTATAGCTAATGCCAACATGTAACATTTCTCTCTAAAGTTAAAAGTAAAGTAAATTTAATAACATTTGGCCCAATAATCAACGAGGGCTAAATAAATACTCTAAATTCAGGGAGCACCACCTACCTCTAATTTTTAAACAGTATTTAGCACATTTATTTCTCTGGATGAAGACAAGATTAAGAGGGCCAGCAAAGCTCTTTTGAGAAAGGCAGAAAGCATTGTTTGAAAATCAGTTATGTCTTCTCTTGCTATGGTTGACCTCTTAGCTTTTAATTGCTCTACACTATTTTTTAAAACTATGTGTTGCCAAAGGCATCTTATGTTAAATGTGCAATTTAAAAAATACATATTTTTTTAATTAGCAGAGAGAATTAAAATAAATGTGAATATTAGAATTGCCATTTTTAAATATAAATTTCTATGTAAAAATGCTGGTTAAAGCAATATAAAAAGAAAAATGTTTGGTACTAAACTGTGTAGACTGTTTAAACTAATACATATATATGCTAAACTTTAGATATTAAAAGTTAAATTTAAAGGAATCTAATTGTAGGTATAATTTAAACCTCATTTATTTTAGCCACAAACTCAAAAAGAAATTTATACAGAAAAATAACCAACAGGTTTTCCCACAACCATAAATCCTCAAATTAAAATACAACAACTTTAAAATTTTTTAACAATAGAATTTGAGTTTAATGTTTTTATTATGTAGTATAACTTCTATAGCAAGTTACGTTAGCTTAACGTTGTCTAGATATTAGAAAAACATGATAACCTGATAGATGTTCTATAAAACAGTTACTTGATGAGTTTGAAGTGAACTGTTCTGATGAGTTTTGAGAAAAGGAAATAAAAGTCTAACATAAGCACCAGTTTCACCCTTCATTCTTAGGCTTCAGAAAGGCTAATTAAGCAAGGAAAGGAATTTGGGCCTGGCACACCCAGGTTCAGACGTGGCAGGATCCTGAAACAAAGTTTTTTTTGAACCTTTGAGTCATATGCCACAGGCAAACCATAGCTGCGATATGCAGGTCGTTAAGTCAACAGGTCCTTTAACGAGATGGTGTGTGGTTAGTGTGTGGCAGATGGGTTTCCTCCTGCCACGAAAAAAATAACTCTTCTTGATCAAACCGGAAAGTGGGCGCAGCTCTGGCGTGGGGAGCACACCCGGAAAAGTGCAGGGACCAAACAGAACGAGAGGGATGTCCGCGTCCCGACCACAGAGCGCTTTCCAAACCACTCGGAAACCATTTAAATGGCTCGGGCGGCCGCGGTTTCCAGCCCCGGACTGTCTGGGGTCCGGCTGGGAAAGTTGTCTGGCAAAGTCGTGCCCTTCCTTCCGCGCCCCGGGCTCGGCCCCCGCGGGCGCAGGGCCGGCGGGGACTGGCAACCTGTTAGCCGCGTGCCAGCCCGGGCGCCCGCGTCCGCCCAGCCTCCCCGCCGCCCCGCTTGCGCCCCTCGCAGGGCTCCGGCCCGGGGCCGGCTCCTCTGAGCCCCGCAGCGGAGGCTGACAGGGGCCACGCGGGCGAGCGGCTGCCCCCGGGGCGCCACCTCCCCGGTCTCGGGCGCCCCTTTCGGCCTCTCCCGAGAGGGCAACCGAAACGCTGCTCTCGAGACCATCTCCAACCGGCCAGCGGGACCGCACCTCTCTGGCCACCACGTGAGCCGCGGCGCCCGTCTCCCAGCCCTCCTGCTCCCCTCGGGGTGCCTGCCCCCGGCCGGGGCGTCGGCTCTCCGGAGGGCTTACCTGGCGGGCGGGCGGGCGGGCAGGGCAGGGAGGCGAGGAGCGGCGGTCGCGCAGGAGCTGGACGGGGGCCGGGCGCCAGGTGCAGGTGGCGGCGGCGGCGGCGGCGGCTCCGGCTGCGGTCGCTCCAGTTGCCGCTCAGTCCAGCTCCTCCTCCGCCGTTGCCTCCTGCCTTCCCGCTGGGCCTCCCGGGTTGCCAGGAGAGGCCGAACCCAGTCTCCGCTTCCCTCGGAGGCTCCCAGGTGAGCTCCAGCCGGCGACGTCGGCGGGGGCGAGGCCCGGCCCCGCGCCTGCGCGCCAGCCTCCCGCCCCGCCCCAGCCCTACCTGCGGGCTCCAGGTGAGGACCCGGCCCGCGCGCGCGGGGCAGGGGCGGGGGCGCGGCGGGCAGCGCGGCGGGCGCGCGGCGGCTCTCCCCGGGCGGCGCGGCTGGCGTTCCGCGCGCCCCAGCCCGTCTGCGTCTGAGGAGCCTTGCACTGACCTGGCGGCAGTGGTCCACGCGGAGCGAGAGCCCAGTCTGGGTCCGCGGGGAAACAGACCTAGATTTCTCCTCCACACTTCCTCCCCTGCTCTTCGGTTTGCCAGAATGACGGGGTTCGCTGCCCAGAGGCTGGGGGGCCCAGGACCTCCGAGCGCCACCTCATGACCGCAGCCACACTCGGCTGGGACGGTTTCCTCGAGCAGAGTTCAGCAACCTCTGTCACCGGTGAGGTTCGCGAGCTGTGAGAGGAGCTTCCTTCCCTTGCAGTCTTGATTTCATCACTTGACTCACTTCAGCGCAGCTAGTGGTTTCCGTTTCTGTAAGCGCGCGCTCTGGCAGGGGCGCCTCGTGTCCAAAGGAGGAGCCTTCCTCTTCCAGAGAAGAGCCTCTGGTATTTGGCAGAGCCTCGCTAATTTGGGACGCACCACTCCTCCCTGGGTTACGATGAGAAGGCAGACCAATTCCCAGATGAGAGGGAAAGCAGCGACAAGACAGAGAAGCCCGCCGTCCTCGTTTAGAAAGCCACTGGTTTCCTGGAGAGGGCTTGCTTGTACTGTAGATTTGCTTAAAAGCGCAAAATCTGTCGGGAAGGTGAGAATGCAGACTCTAGGGAGACAGTGGGTTCTGCTGTTGCTTTCAAAACAAAAATTCTGTAAACGGTATTTTTTTCCTTTTGTGATTTTTACAACTTTCTGTTTCAGCCTTCCTTCTGCTGTTATAACAAACATTGACCTTTATACCTTCCTATGAACCCGTTCTTCACTTGATTGTATCTTCAGTAATCATAGAAATATACATAGGAAAATGGTTGTAACTGTTTTAGTGACATGCTTAGATATAAGGTGCAGGTTTTTCTACAGAATTGAACTGTGGCCTTTCTCCTGCATTATGACACATACCCTTATGGTTCTTATTTATTGGTATGTTAGTGTTGTGAATGACTTAAGAATAAGATTTTAAAATACTGGTTAAAAAAGTATAACAAGTAGAGCTTTAGAACTTGTCTGATCTGACATTGATTTGAGCATCCACGGTGTTTTTTTATACCATACCTATGAATTGGATTTAAAACTAGTTAGTTGTTTGTATGTTTTGTGGATTGTGGTTAATTTGTAAGCATCAAGGAAACTTGTGACATTTTAATAGCAGTACCTGCAAACAATTTTTAAGCCTTCCCTCTTTCCCTCATAGAAGTTCAGGAACTACTTATGTATACGATCATATTAACTTGATATTATTTGATATTTGTCTTTAGGTCTACAGCCAGAATCAGCACCCAAATCCCTACATACACACCTCTTTAATTTTTATTTTTTGAAGTTCTGCAACTTGATTTGCTGTTTGCCTCAAAATGGAGTTTAGAGTGTTAGTCTTTGGGAAATTTGAGAGAAATTCTAAATATATAACCAAAAATTCTATATCTCTTGCCTTGGCCTACCAATCCCTGAATGAGGCAAAAACCAAAGATGATCAATTTTGATGTCCCACCAGGCAAAGGTAAACACTTTTTAGAGACAGAGCAGACGGATACAGAAGAGCAGTCTGGGACCCAGCACCAGGGAGGCTTTGACAGCAAGACTGGTGAAGCCAAGTAACAATGGAAAAGAGAAGCTAGGGCGGAGCTATAAAAAGAGCTAGCAAGGAAGAACAAAATGCTGCTTGAAGAGTGAAAAACAAAACAAAACAGAAAAAGAATAAAAATCAGTAGTTGCTAAAAATTGTTAGTTTTACAAATGGAGACAGATAATTTAAACAAGGAAAGCGGTATTTCTGGGTCTGGCATACCTAGCAGCATTACCGGTATTACTTCATTTCTTTCTGAAAGCAGTCTAGTTTTAGTGAAAGTTTTTTACTTAAAAAGGTTGCAGGCCCAGGGGAAAAAAAAAAATAGTATTGTGCTGAAATGTTTAATGCCCTAAATCTAATCAGAGGAAGAGTTTTTGAAAGTATCATTTTCAAAATTATGAAGTAAAAGATTTGTTTCATGGAGGGGAAATTAGCATTTTATCATCATAAAATAAAACCCAGTAGCCTTAGTGTAGACATGCTTCTCAGAAACAAACTTACTTTAATAGTATATTTTTGGCATATAATGGCAGTTAAAACAGAAAACTGAGCAGATTTTACACAGGAAAGAGGAGAGACAAATATCTCTATCCCTCACCCCAAAACACATGTGCACGCACACAGACACCAAGACTATCCCCAAAGTGCTCATTTACATGAATTTGGAATACTATTCACTGTTTAATAATTACTGTTAACATTTAAATTAACGTCAGGACCAGTATCTGGCACATAAGAGGTAATCAAAAAATATTTTTAACTGAATAAATTTATCCATTAAATTTTAAGGAAAAAAATCGACATGCATAATATCTTGAACAGAGTAGAAGTCCAAAGAATGGTTTAACCAAAAGTTACAGAAAATAATCTGGGGCAAGTAAGGATAATGGACTAGGAATTTGAGGGACAAGCTTCTCATAACAGTACCAGTTATGTGTTTCATAAGGCTCTAGGCAAAGCAATTTCTATTCCTACAAGATACCTCTGGGCTTAAATTTTCTCTTTCACAAAACAAAATAATGGTACGGGTGATCTTTCTTCCTGTTCCTTTACACTCTGATTCATATAATCTCAATGATAAGAGAACACTCATGCAATACAAAACAAGAAAACCTCTTCTGGATATAGGAATGATATTTAACAGAAAACAAAGATGAGCCTGACTTGTGGTGGCACAGAGGATAGGGTGTCGACCTGGAACCCTGAGGTCGCAGTTCAAAACACCAAACCCAGGCTTGCTCAGTCAAGGCACATACAAGAAGCATCAACTACTTCGTGTGATGCTTTCTGCTCCTTCCCCAACTCCCCATCCATCACTAAAATCAATAAATAAAATCTTTAAAAGGGGGGGGGACAACGATGACAACATGTATATTACTTGATAGAAATTTTAATTTATAAAAACTGATGGTACTATACATGTAACAAGTAAAATTGTTCAGATTCACTAAGTCCAATTTGAAACATTTTTAGCTTAATTATTTAATTGTAGATTACCCAGGGTTTAGCAACTTTAGTTTGAAACATATTTCCTTATTTAGACTTTAAAAACAATTTTACTTTATGTAGGAAATGGAGTCTCCAGTCGGGATCTCAAAGTCAAATTGAGAGATTTGGCTGAAAGACTAAACAGATTGAAATAATTTTTACTAAAATAGTTGAAAGGCTATTGATTCAAAAGGAGACTAGAGCTGGTATCATAGTGAAGAGCCACAAATATGTGGGTATTTTTTTTATTACGATTCAGCATAATTGCACATTTAGTTTTAAATATTACAAAAGTTAAAATAATGAAAACATGAGTAGATTATTTTTAGTATGAACTGTCTTGGCCACTGTTTTGTATGAGGAGTGCTTATGATTTTTTTTTTTCTCTAAAAAATATTAGAACAACCATCTGGAACTTTCAAAGAAATACAAATTTTTATGAGGACACTTATTGACTTAAATTTCAACAGAACTATGTCTTGTTAATCTTGTAGTCTAAATGCTTGGCACGTAGTAGGTGCTTAATGAATATTTGATGAAATGGATTGAATAGAGTGCGGACTTGCAAGCTTTTAAGCATTAACATAAGAGCAAAAAGAAATGCCATGCTGAGTCAGGCTAATATGCACTCTAGCTAGCTCTAAATTCTGACAGTGACACCAAGGTATATTTTGTGGAAAAATAGTGACAGTCTTTCTTGCATGATGTTGACCTCAGAGACATATGTCAGATATTCTTGACTCATTCCTTTCTAAATTGATCTTTTTTTTAATGTAAAATAATATTTTAAATTATTAAGCAATTTGTGTTCATCATAAGGAAATCAGAAAATACAGATAAACTATAGGAGATAAATTTTGAAATATTCAGAATTCTTTATATAAAGATGAATCAGTGCTAACCAGCAGATGCTTTCCTATTGTATATCCGTACAGATACTTTTATACTGAAAAAGCTAGGAGAGCTGAATGAGTGATATCAAAGAAGACAGATATGTTTTAAACTAAAAAACTAGATTATATTTGGGTCTTGTTTTATAGCAAAAGTTTTTTATTTAATATATCTTTCCATGCCAATAAATCCATTTTTAACAGGGTTATTTATAATTACTGCATGGTTTCCTTTTGTGTGAAAAATCAGTTACTTCTTATTGGACAAGAAGATTGCTTCCAAATTGTGCTATTGCAAACAGTGCTTTAATAATCCCACTCTTTATTTATGGATTACTGTTTAAGCTGTTGAAACATTTAGAATGATTTTCATCTGATTTTTATAAACCACTTACTATTAGTCACCCAAGATCCTAAACAATGAAGATTCCATTAGAAGCATCGTATCATCAAGACAGGTCATAGGAAATATATTAGCAATTTAGCATTTTCTCTTCGTAAGAATATTCTAGTTTCCAAGCCTTTATAAGGATGCTTATTATAAGGAAAACCTTATCACTTAAAAAATATAGAAGTACACTTTGCCACTTATTTCAAAAAAGCCAGATCTTTTACCTTCGCCTGTTCATAATATAATATTTCCCACCTCTAAAAATCTACGTATCTTTTGATACAATATTCTTTCTTCGCCTCTCTAAATCCCATCCAGCCTAGACAAAGGCCCTAGAATCCCATGAAGCCTCCTGGATCAGCCCAAATCACCGTGCTATTTCTTAATTTCAGTGCAGTGGCATAAACTTCCCTTTTCCCTTGGTCCTCACTCCCTACTTCCTACCCACCTACTCCAATGCAACAAAGGGAGAATTGTGGAGAGACACTACCTGAATGCAGTATTATTTTCTGCCAGATAAGTTACTATGATTTTAAAAACAGAATCACAGAAGACAAGGATGCTCCTTCACCATAATCGGCCTAAGGTATCAGACCAAAAGAAATAGCATCATTGTATTTAAGTTAAAAAGAGAAATACTGATATTTTTTCATGCATAATATTAGAGGAATTTTGAAGGAAATTATACTTTTACAGTGTCTTTGATCTTTAATTTATTAACAGAAGGACAATTTGTTGCACAAGATAGAATCTCATTGTACATCCTCCTCCACATCTAATCACAGAGTCAGAATGCACCTGTTCTTCACTCTCAAGGAAGTCAGCAGATGCTAAGACCACAGCCCACTCTTCTCTTCTGCCAAGCTTCAGAGACAGGACATTCTACTGACATTTGGGGCTACACACACACACACACACACACACACACACACACACACACACACACACAAAATAACCCTGCTAAAGAAGGAAATCTCTTTATTTCTATCAGAATGCTTGGTGGATATAAGAGAAAAAGGGGAACAGGGATGAAGCTATTATAGAAAGAGGTTTAAAGGGCTTAAGAAATGTTCAAAGAGAAGAATACAGGATGGATCATTCATGTGGAATATCCTCTGAAGACTTAAGGAGAATCTTTGGGGGCAGGCACTCCCCACCTCAAGGCCTGGTAAGGCAGCTGCACTCATGGGAGTGAATAGGGAGCAGTTTAGGCAAACAAGAAACAATATCCGAATTCTTTTCCTCTCCCCTTCTCCCCCCACTACAAACTCTGCACAACTCTGTAATAACCAACTAAATTCTGTGGTAAAGATCTTAGCCTTCATCAAAATCCAGTGTGTATTTGATTCATAATAAGATGGTATCCAGCAGGGCTTTGACGGGCTTAAACAGTGTTTTATGTGAATTAGAAAATTTCACCACTGGGTATAGGAGTCCACAGCACATGATGTGGCAAGTGGATGACCCCTTCCTCGAACTAGATGCAAATCCAGTCCAGGACAAACATCTGCCTGAATGGCACTGGGCTACAATTGAGCCCCGGTACCCTTTGACAACATACCTTTATGCAGGGCACAACATACATAATCTGGTGTCTCATCCACAGCCTGGTGAAATCTGATTCCTGACCCTTTGAATCTAGAGTGTCTGTGTGATTCACACTGACCAATAGCATATGACAGTAGTGATGTTATGAAACTTCAAAGGCCTTAAGAGATTCTTCACTTCTGCTTTCCTTGGTGTGTGGTCATGCTATGGAGGAGCCCTGAGAGAGGGGAGCCTAACTGACCCAGATGTTCCAGCTGAGCTCAGACTCACCAACCACTAGCTAAATGCAACATTGTGGCAGGGCCTAGGCAAATACCGTAGAAGAACCACCTGGTCAACCTGCAAAATCCTGATAAATTATTAGTTTGTTGTTGTTTTAAGCCACTAACTTTGGGTAGAGTTTTTTTTTTAATTTAACTGTTTCATCTAAATTTTGTCTCTCGATAAAAACATAACTACCTTTTACATTTGTGCACCTTTTGTTCCCTCCCTTTTCATACAGTGAAAGCTTTGGGAATTTCTAAAGTCTAAGCCTTGACTGACTCTACACAAAACATATGCCACAAATCATACATGTTAAAGAATATGTGCACAGTCTGAGCTGGTTTTCTAGTCTCACCCCAAATCTATTTTTTTAAATGAGAGAGAGACAGAAACAGACAGACAGGAAGAGAGATGAGAAGCATCAACTCATAGCTGTGGCATCTCAGTTGTTTATTGATTGCTTTCTCATATGTGCCTTTACCGGGGGCTCCAGCCAAGCCAGTGGCCCCTTGCTCAAACCAGCAACCTTAGGCTCAAGCCAGTGAGCCTATGCTCAAGACAGATGAGCTTCCACTCAAGCCAGCAACCTCAGGGTTTCAACTCTGGGTCCTCAGCATCCCAAGCTGACACTCTGTCCACTGTGCCACTGCCTGGTCAGGCTCACCCCAAATATTGATAGAAGTTGTGCAGAATGGGGAGAGAGAAGAGAATTGGGGAAAGGCATACTGTAGGTAGGAGCACTGGCAGCATGCTGAGAAGAAGCCCTTAGCCTCACCATACACAGGTGCCATACTGTACAACTACGTGGACCATCATGCACTTTAAATAAGATGTGCAGTAACACAACCCGGGCCCTAGAACCCAGACTGGTGAGGGGACTCAGAACACAAGAGAAGCTGGGCTCACAGGCTCTTCCCTGGAGAGCAGTAAGACCTCAAGGTTACTTCTTGCCCAGTGTTGGGTAATAACAGAAACATTTCTGGCCCTGGCCAGTTATCTCAGTGGGTAAGAGCATCATCTTGAAATGCCAAGGTAGCTGGATGATCCCCAGTGGGATCACATATGGGAAGCTACCAACAAATGCACAACTAACACAACAACAGACTAATGCCCTCTCTCCTTCCCACCCTTCCTCTCTGTCTCTCTAAAATCAACTTTAAAAAAAAACTTTTCTAAATGGGGTTTTGAGTCAGACAAACCTTCGATAGCCCCATAACTCTTTCCTACCTCAGAAAGATTCAGAGAACCCACAAAATGTCTAATGTAGGTGACAATGATCTGCATGTTTTTATAAATTAAATTTTATTGGAAGAGAGCCAGGCGCATACCTTTACCTATTGACACTACCAAGGGCAGAGTTGAGTAGTTGTGACAGAAACTGTATGATCTGTAAAGCTTAAGATAATCACTCTCTAGCCCCTTTATAGAAAAAGTTTGACAATTCTTCAATGAAGCACAGAGAACTACAAAACCCTAAATCTTGTGTGATAACACAAAACAAAAATAAACTGTAGACCATGACCAAAGACTCCTTGGGACCAGGATATAGTATCAACACATGATAGCCTGGATATCTGTGATGGACTAACACTGGCTGTGCCCCACTCCTGTCCCATACCTAGCACCAGGGAACACCTGTGGGATGGAGCTGAGTCCCTTGTGAAACAGGGCATGTCCCTAACTTTACTGAGATTTAGTTATTACCACCTGGCGTAAAAGGAATTTGAGAGAAAAATTAACCTTATAGACATAGAAAAGTAATTTTACTTTAAGTTTCTTATATATCTGATTCTTTCTTCAGAAACCAGCACACTGCAAGGACTTCATAGTGGTAAGAACAAAGCAATGCAAAAAGAAATCTATGTTGAGTGTTCAGCCTCAGTGGGTTTTCCTTTGGTCTCTTCCTTTACATTCATATAGAACATATACCAGGGATCCCCAAACTACGGCCCGCGGGCCACATGCGGCCCCTGAGGCCATTTATCCGGCCCCCGCCGCACTTCCGGAAGGGGCACCTCTTTCATTGGTGGTCAGTGAGAGGAGCACATTGACCATCTCATTAGCCAAAAGCAAACCCATAGTTCCCATTGAAATACTGGTTAGTTTGTTGATTTAAATTTACTTGTTCTTTATTTTAAATATTGTATTTGTTCCCGTTTTGTCTTTTTACTTTAAAATAAGATATGTGCAGTGTGCATAGGGATTTGTTCATAGTTTTATTTATAGTCCGGCCCTCTAACGGTCTGAGGGACAGTGAACTGGCCCCCTGTGTAAAAAGTTTGGGGACCCCTGACATATACTATTCACAACTTGTGTCTCATATAATCTTTCTCTGATGACAATGATGATGCACATTCTGTATCATTTTCATTCCCTCCCTCCAATGTAAACTTTCCCATTCCCTGAGAAAACCATCTCTCTCTTGTCTCAAACCTTGAAAATATAAGAGAATAGTGAATAAGAAAACATCTATGAGCCTGGTGGCGCAGTGGATAGAGCATTGAACTGGGACGCAGAGGACCCAGGTTCAAAACGCTGAGGTCACAGGCTTGAGCGTGGGCTCATCTGGCCTCAGCTCACCAGCTTGAGCACAGGGTCGCTGGCTTAAACTCAGAAGTCACTGGCTTGAAGCCAAGGTCACTGGCTTGAGTCCAAGGTTACTGGCTTGAGCAAGGGGTCACTAACTTTGCTGTAGCCCCCCAGTCAAGGCACATATGAGAAAGCAATCAATGAACAACTAAGGTGCTGCAATGAAGAATTGATGCTTCTCATCTCTCTCCCTTCTTGTCTTTCTGTCCGTCCCTAACTGTCCCTCTCTGTGTGTTTCTGTCTCTGTCACAAAAGAAAACATCTATTAAGTGAGTAGGAAGAGACAGCAGGGCAGGGATCCTGAGGTCTATGGTTGATGTCACACAAAACACTAGTAAATGCTTTGGATGATAAGGAAGTTGCTTATAATCCATTGCAATAACTGATGCTCTTATACTGAGAAAATTTTACTTCCTACATTAGCTGGACTATGGGGCAAAGAGAACATTTACTGAATACTAAGCTTGAGCCAGGAAATATCCCAACAAATCTCAGTCTCCACAAAACCCCTGTGAAATCTTTCAGGTGAGGAGATCCCAGTGAGAAGCTCAGAGATGCATGGTTAACAGAGCTGGAATGTGTAAGAAGTTCTGTCAAACCCCCAAAACTTTGCTCCACTAACCATATCATATCATAGAAGCTATAAAATCATTTTGCCTTGAATCCAAGGTGAATAATTTATCTTTCACTTGCCTTGAGGCATTCATTAACAATTTTTATTTTCAGTTTCAAGCCACTCATATAATGATAACGTATGGAAAAGTTAAGCAATATGAGGTTTTATTTATTCATATATACATTTTACAATATCTTCAAATATATTAAAACCAAAATTGTTAATTTGTTTTATATGAAAATTTCTTTAAATATAGAACATTATGGAACAGTGTCATATTAAAAAGCAAACACACTGATTTCTACAATCAAAACATTGGGGCCTGACCAGGCGGTGGCACAGTAGATAGAGCGTCGAACTAGGATGCAGAGGACCTGGGTTTGAGACTCCGAGGTTGCCAGCTTGAGCACAGGCTCATCTGGTTTGAGGAAAAGCCCACCAGTTGAACCCAAGGTTGCTGGCTCCAAGGTCGCTGGCTCCAGCAAGGGTTTACTCGGTCTGCTGAAGGCCCGCGGTCAAGGCACATATGAGAAAGCAATCAATGAACAACTAAGGTGTTGCAACACGCAATAAAAAACTAATGATTGATGCTTCTCACCTCTCTCTGTTCCTGTCTGTCTGTCCTTGTCTATTCCTCTCTCTGACTCACTCTCTGTCTCTGTAAACAAACAAACAAAACAAACAAACAAAAAAAAACATTGGGGATCACAGGAATCTCTAGATAACTCAAGAGGATAAAGAAGGACACAGGCCATTTCAATACAGTGCTCCATTTAACAATAAACAATATAAGCTGTTCATTTGGGTAATTTAAGTGTAACAAGAATTCAAAAAATGGATTGATATAATTTTGGTATAATTGTATAGTAACTAGATATGTAATATTTTAAAACACAAAAAATCATCCAAAGTAATGCTTTATAATACTTAATAGTATAATTTTTTCCATTTAGTTGTAACTAGAAAAAATATAAATAAAATATCTCCAAATGGATATGTTGATATAAAGTAAGAGTCTCTTACTTTTAAGTAATATATAACATTAGGTAAAACTGAAATGCTTATAAAGACTTTAGAACCAATGATTTGTAACTAAATCAATCTCTTGACAGAAGCCAAAATGTGAATTGAGAAAATGCAATAAAGTTTATTAATATCAAAAATGAACTACAAGTTTTGTGATTTAATTCTATTGGAGCACATATACACATACTAGATATGTGGAATTGCAGTGTTGGATTGTATTTAAGGATTCGTTGTAGAAGTATATAATACTATTCAGTGAAAAGATAGACCACAATAAGAATACTCATGCATAAACATATTTCACAATATCAGAGTGGGAGGACTTTCAAAACAACTTTTCATTTCTAAAAACTGTCAAATGAAAAATACCTGAGGCAGCCTGTCAATTTGTCTTGTGGAATTTGTGGCATCACAGACCATAATAAACTGTATACAAGTAGATGTGTTATAAAGGACTAAATGATTATATTACTGTTAAATATTTTGCTTAGAGACAATGATGGTAGTGATTGGGTAGCAGTATTTGCTTTTTATTTTATTTTATTTTATTTTTTGTGAGACATATAAATAGACAGGATGGGAGAGAGATGAGAAACATCAACTTATAAATGCACCACTTTTAGTTGTTAATTAATTGCTTCTCATACATGCCTTGACAGGAGATTGGGGAGGGTGCTCCAGCCGAGTGACCCCTTGCTCAAGCCAGCAACCTTGGGCTTCAATCCAGTGACCTCTGGGCTCAAGTCAGTAACCATAGGATTATGTCAATGATCCCACACTCAAGCCAGCGACCCTGTGCTCAAGCTGGCAAGCCTGCACTCAAGCCGGATTAGCCCATGCTCAAGCCAGCAACCTTGGGGTTTCAAACCTGGGACTTCAGCATCCCACGTCAATGCTCTGTCCACTGCACCATCACTAGTCAGCTTGCTTCTTATTTTTTGTACCAAATTGTGAGCAGTTTCAAAAGAAAATTTATTAAATGTATATAAAGAATCATAACAATTGTGTACCTAATACTTACTTAAAGAGAAAGTAATACTACTCTGATATCCCATGGAAGACTTTCTCAAGTCCTACCTCTTCCCAACTTTGAATTCATGTTAATCATTTCCTTGCTTTTCTTTAGAGTTTGCCACATATGTTTGCTTGCCTAAACAAAACACTGGTTAATTTTGTACATTTTGAACTTTAACATATTATGGAAAATATGTGTGATAGTCTGCTATTTGAGTTTTTTGCTCATTATGTACACAAGTTTGATACATGTTTTGCATTCAGATGTAATTAATTATCACACTATATTGGGTTTATACATTCTACACTTAATGAACATTTGAAAAATCTTGGCCCTGGTCAGTTGGCTCAGAGGTAGAACATCGGCCCAGTGTGTGGCAGTCCTGAGTTCAACTCTTGGTCATGGCACACAGGAGAGGTGACCATTTACTTCTCTACTCCTCCTTTTTCTCTCTCTTTCTCTCTTCCCCTCTTGCAGACATGGCTCGAATGAGCAAGTTGGCCCCTGGCACTGAGGATAGCTCTATGGCCTCACCTCAGGTGCTGAAATGGCTTGGTTGCCAAGCAGTGAAGTGGTGGCCCCTGACAGGGATTACCGGGTGGATCCCGGTATGGGTGCATGAGGGAGTCTGTTTCTCCACCTTCCTGCCTCTCACTTGATAAAAAAAAATTTTTTTAAAGAAAAGAAAAAAAAAAAAAACGAAAAATCTCTAGATGCATGTATGAGAGAGATTACAAACAGTGCTGCTAAGAACATTCCTATACTTGCCTTCTGGTGCATGTGAAAGACTTCTTTTGGATAGCTAGGAGTAAAATTGCTGGATTATAGCAAGTTTACCAGAAAACAATCAATTGTTGTCCAAAGTGGTCATATAAGAACCTTGTGGTTTTATAGCAGGTTTCTTAACTGAATTATATATGTTGTATCTATCTATCCATTTGTAATACTTATAATACTTTTAAACATATTGCTTTTCTGAAAATACTTTTTATATTAGAAACCTAAATAACAGTATTAGTACTGTTTTTTCAAAGACCCAAGAATTATGAAAGATGTGGTTGATTGGGAATTTTTGTTATTTGTTGCCAGGAAACAAAATATTAAGGAAAAAATGAGAAGAATGTTCTAGTTATGTCTTAATAGATGGAAAAGCAAATGTATTTATCTTCCACTTGCCTTCTATTACACTATTGATGTCTTTATTTCTAGGACTGAAATAGGCATTGACTTTATTCTTGATCTTGGTCTATGGTCTTCTAAAAGAGTCCAAGGGTTGATTGCTGACATTCAAAATAATGTGTTATGTAAGAAACCAATTTCAGGGATGGAGAGAAAGCTGTACTCCTTTAGCTATAGTTCCTAAAAATTGTCAGAATGGGAATACTACAAAAGATTTCAATATCTTTGTGTCTTCTCTGTAACTTTTTTTTGCACATTTTTTTTCTCTTGTAACAATTCTCCACTTTAAGTTGAAGATGGTTCATTAACTGTCCAATTGGGTAGATTTCAAATACTCTAAGTTTAGGTTTTCCTTAGCTAAAATCCTCTGGGTACATTACCAACAGAAGCACATGCTTCCCATTTATATCTAATAAGGTTCCTTTAATCAGTGTGAGTGTATAAAAACGTGTTGTTCTTTAGAAGGAACATTTTGTAAAATGCCAAAAAAAAAAAAAAAAAAGATTTTCTTTTTTTTATTCCCTTTGTGGAAACATCCTACTTTTCAAAGCTTCCTAATGTTATAGGAACTGAAGGTATTTAACTTAGAATAAAGTAAATGATATTATTTTTGAAAATTCCTCAGGTGGGACCCTCTTACCTCTTGTGCTTAGTTGGTTAGTGTGTATGCCCCTAAGAACCACTAGGACCAGAGAGCTACAAAACTCTATCTTTCAGTTAAAGTCAAGTGACTTAGATATTTCACAACGTGTTCATTTCAGTGGGGACAGTGCATTCACTAATATGCTTTATAAATACTAAATAAATAACCAAAGTTATTTATAAGCAATCCTTACAATTCACCTAGTGATGGATTATTAGCCACTGAATACTATGATAGAAACATTTTATAGGTCTCTACTGAAAATGAAGTGGAAAAATGCAGATCTTTTCTGAGATTTCCAAGCAAAATCTATATGAATTCTAAGTTACTTTGTCATTATCACTGCTTTGTTGATGGAGGGTTAGTTAGTACAGGCATGCCTTCTAATCTACAATCCAATATTGCAAAGCAAGCTTATCAGCCATTAAAAAAATCAAGCATCTTAACTGAAATAATAATAAAATTGAGTGCATATTAATGAATGCTTATTATGTGTACTAAGCATTTTACGTATAGTTGATTTAATTTGCACAAGGCCCTATGTGGTAGGCAATAGTATTACCATGTTACAGTGGGGAAAATGAGGCTTAGAAGATTATATAAATTACTCAGGGTTACAAAGGTACTGAGCATCAGAGTAAGGTCCATGCAGGCTGATGCAGAGGCCTGTGTTCTTAATCCACTGTGCAATTCTCTATCCCATAATAATACGTTTTCCATTAGTATTTCCCTTCTCACTCCTAACAACACTGATGATCTAAACACTAGGTAAAAGCACTTATGTCTGAATGAAATGCCTACTGTGTACACTATGCTGTGAAGAGTAATACAAAAATGTATTCACCATCCCTCTTCTCCAAGGAGCTTACAGTGTAGATGGCAAGGTAGGGTTAAACAGGAACACAGATACAGGCAATGAAGAGCAAACTACAGCAAGTGCTGTATCTGAAATAGACTGTGGTGATGCCCAAAGGAAAGCAATCCTTTTGGCTCGAGGGACAAGAAGAATCTTTGTAAAGCAGGTAATCTGAGTCTTTGGAGGAGGGGTAAAATGGAAAGTCAGGATTTTGGACTACGCATGAAGCAAAAAGTATAAGGCATGCTGTAGGCACAACCTGTTCTATTTCAACCTGATGGAGCTAGGACAGGTTCTCTGTAAAGAAAACCTAGATGCTGTGGTGAAGAATTTATGCTACAAAGGGGAGCTACTGAAGGTTTGGAAGCAGGAAGTGAAATCCTTCATTCAACAAATATTTATGCGGTGTCGATATGTACCACATATTTGCTGGATGCTGGAATAGAGCAGACCAGTCCATTCCCTGCCTTTGTACATCCTACAGGTTGTTGGGGGAGAAAGAGGCTAATTTTCACTATCGCTGAGAAAGTGATGATTGGGTACAAATTAGGAGCAAAGAATCTGAGTAGAAAAAAGCTTTGAAACTTTGGTTTACATTATTATCTCTTGTTTTAAATAAACATTTGTTTGAGAATAACTTTCGAGTCTATTCAAATGTATTTAAAAATAATATTACATAGTGATATTTTTCTATTTAAAATAATGTGTATACTTAAAGAATCTGAACTTCATTATGTTCACAGATATGCAAAATACTTTCTAGTAAAGGTGATTTACAAAGTTCATTTCAATCGCTAATTTATAAATTTTTTTATTTATTGCTTTCAGTAGAAGAAAAAGGAAGACAGAGAGACGGGAACATCAAGTTGTTCCTGTATGTGCCCTGAATGGGGATCGAACCCACAACCTCCACACTTTGGACGATGCTTCAACCAACCAAGCTATCTGGCCAGGGCTCAATCACTATTATAATTACTATTTGATCACTTAAGACATGTTATTCTATGCCAGAACATTGTGGAATACATTTAAGAAAGACTAAGGCTACTTTTTACAGATTGGTTAGTTGCCCAATACAAACCGCTACTGCCACTAAATAGATACACATGTTGAAGGGGTGTCTTTGAAACTTCTGAATCCGACTCTGATCCCTCTGAGTACAACAAATCACAACGTTCAATTCAAGTTAAAAATTTTTGTAATGACCAAATAAGTATTACAAATACAGGAAAGCCAGTTTAAAAAGATGTTAACAGGAGAGGTATGTAAACTCACCATCCAACTATGATCAAACAACTTTATGGAAAAAAAAATTGTATTAACACCTGCTAGTATTAAAAGTTTTTTGGTAGGCTCAGAAATGTAAAACTCAAAGATTTTTGAAATTGAAGAAACAAAGAAGATTACTGAATTTATACTGAAGTAATAATGTCTCAATAGAAAATAGCAAAACAATCAAATTTTCATGAGGACAAGAATTGATATGTGGTGGTGGTGGTGAAGGAGGATTAGTTAAGATTAAAAAGTCAGTCTGAAACCAAAATTTTTTAAAGATTTAAATGGAATATAGTGATGCTTAGTTTTCTTTAAACATCTCAACACATAATATTGACAAATGTGGAAACAACTGGCAAAACTATATGTGTGAATTGCCAACTAATATTTACTATAAAAAATGTCCTCAAAATAACTTTGCCATGATCAGATACCATATATATCTAGCATTCTTTATTTATGCTTTGAAAATTATATATTATATTTTTCTTTCTTCTTTTAGGATTAAAATATAAAGTTATATGTTCCCTACTGTATCTACTTTAAGAATATCCTATATATTGAATATCAAACTTTTCTTATAAAACTCCATGGACAACTCTTATCTGCTTATCAATTCTTAGCAATATAAAGAATTTATTTGCTCAAATAAACTGTATTTTTTAAAGTAAGAGCTCTTCAGAAAAACTTTTTCTTTTTTATTGTTTTTATACCAATGGTATTTCACCCCATTGTTTACTTGTTCTGAAATTTCACAGCAGCAAAAATTCTACTATACATTATACTTTTCTCTGGTATCTATTAAGTATGTCTTTGGCTGCAATTTACAAAATAAAAATCTGACTAGTAGTGACTTAACAAAGAGAGATTTATTTTTCTCATGTAACAAGTCTAGAAATAGGTGTTTGCTGACTTTGCTTACTCAGCAGTATAATCAATAACTTCTATTTTTCTGGTCCACAGTCTTCAGTGTGTTGGTTTTCCTTCCCCATGGTTATAATATCATGGTTAAAAACGGCTGTTGCTGGGCAGCAATACAAGCTCAAGCCAGGACAGAATGGCGGGAGCGACCATCTACTTCTGTTTTTTTGTCAAAAACGCAAAAGCTTTCCTAGAAGCCCCTGCAGTGACTTCTTACATGTTAAAGTCACCACACGTTTCAGAGGAGGCTGTAAAAGCAGGGAACAAGATTCTCATGATTGACTGAGGCCATTATGAAACATTACTCAGGGATGGGTACATTAACATTTTAAACAAAATTATAAATTCTGCCAGCAAAGAAGATGGGGGAACGAATATCTGGTAGGGAGCAAAAAGGCTCTTTCTAATTGTTTTAGGTCGTGTGAATATAAAATTCTTAAAGACTAAGATTGTGTCTATTCTCTTCCTTATGTATAAGAATTGTTCATAACAAAAATTGCTGACACAAGTCCTATGATATAGATATAGATAGACTATATCCCCAAGTTTCCCTCAGTTGTACCAATATGAGAGGCACTATACAAAACTAGAGAGTAATATATATGTAGTCTTAATCAGCTCAGGCTGCTATAACAAAGTACTGTAGACTGGGTGGCTTACCAACAGATGTTTATTTCTCACGGTTCTAGAGCTGGGAAATCCAAGATCAAGGTGACATCAGATGCAGTCCCTGTTGAGAGCACATTTCCTGGGTTGCAGGCAGCCTGCTGCTTTCTCATTATGTCCTCTCATTATGATGGAGACAGAGTTCTCTGGTCTCTCTTCTTTTTCATATAAGTACACTAATCTAACATGAGGGCCCCATATCATGACCTCATCTAAACCTAATTAACTCCAGAAGACTCTACTTTCAAATACCATCACATTATGGGATTAGGACTCAACATATGAATTTGGGGCGAAACATTAAATCCATAATACATTATTTTATATGTAATATATGATAATATATATATTTATTTATAATGTATAACATAATATTATATATATATATATTTGAGGGGGGTATCCAAGTCTTCACGTACTTATTATACGATTTTGTGACCAATAAAATTGTAGACACTGAAAAATAACAACAAAAAATGATTCCAGCGTTTAAAGGGGAAAAAAAAGCTAATAATACCATTTCAAACTGAACTAAAATGTTATATAATCTATATAATAATATCAGTCTTTTACCTGGTGTCTATTATGTATTAGCAATATAATATAGTTTACTTAATCTTCCAAGAAACATGCTAGGTAGTTACTGATCTTATTTTAAGGATGAGGAAACTGAGAACACTGAGAATTTAAGTTGTTCACGGTCACCCAAGTCATAAGCAATGAGCTGAAGATGGACTAGGTCTCTTTTTCCCTCAAAGCCACGCTTGCACATAGTACACATACCACTATATATTGCTTACCTCGTTTTGTGAATGAAAGCTACCCTCATTTTATAATGTGTTGTTTTGCTCTTTATTCCTAACTCTTTCACTGGTGACTTAGATAAATGGGTCGACAGAAACAAGATTGGATTATTGAGAGATGATGATAAAATGACGAGAGACTATGAAGAGAGAGTGTTAAGAGTAAGAAGGGAAAGCCTGACCTGTGGTGGCGCAGTGGATAAAGTGTCGACCTGGAAATGCTGAGGTCGCCGGTTCGAAACCCTGGGCTTGCCTGGTCAAGGCACATATGGGAGTTGATGCTTCCAGATCCTCCCCCCTGTCTCTCTCTCCTCTCTCTCTCTCTGTCTCTCTCTCTCTCCTCTCTAAAATGAATAAATAAAAATTTAAAAAAAAGAGTAAGAGGGGAATGAAGGAGTGGAAAAGGGGCAAAGGGAAATTGGGGTTGTGCAGGGAGCAAACAGGAAAGGAGAGAGAGAAGAAAGGAGTGATTACTGACTGGGTATTTCTCTGGGCTGCGGATTGAGGGAATGGCCATATCCCACTCCATGTCACTGCTTTCTCTGATCTCTGGCCAGTGTGTGGCTTGGCACAGTACATCTAACATTTAGCAGGGTTCTGGGAGAGGCTCATGGTAGTGACTGAATTACCCTTTCTCCAGCTATTCTTGTGTTCTAATCCTCCCCTGAAGGTCTTTTATGGTTAATCTTAGACCACATAAATATTTAACTCTCCTTTTAGTTACATTCCAGAAGCCTGTTCTCAAACAAGCGTTAACTGAGATTAATCTACCCTAATGTCACTGTGTTTCTCATCTTCAACCACGTTTAACTCATGGATGTTCAAAAGCTTTGCCCATTTGTACCTACTTTTACTTCATTAGTGACATGGCACAGAATCTCAGTTAAGGGAAGGAGCATAAGGTCCTAACCACTGAGCCAATATCTCAATCCACCTCTCCCTGCACCCCCCCCCCAACATTTTTGTTTTTTAAAAGTCTCCAAAGTGATTTTTAAGCTATATTTGAATACTTTCAAACCAGGGAACTCATCCCTTCTTCAGGTAGTCCTTTTCATCTTCAGACACCTCTGCACTTTTCAAGTATTTTCTTATTTTGCCAGTCAGCATAACTGACATATTCCACAGTAATAAAAAGACTTATTTCTTGCTGACAGTATGTACCTATAACAAGTCAGCTCGCCTCTGCCCCACATAGATTCCCCTCTGGGACCCTGCCTGACAGCTAAGCCCCTCTCTGGGTCACTGCAGGTCTCATGGCAGAGAAAGAGAGATGGTGGTAAATGACATGCTGTCCCTCACAGTTTCCACTTTTCATTAGCAACACAAGTCACATGAAATCCTCCCTCAGGGAGAAAGACATCCCAGAAATAGGCAGCAAATGTTTTGAATTAAGATCCTTTCCCAACTAACATCCAACCTGTGGTCTTTGCTCACTGCCATTTATTCCTACTAGTTCTACAAATGTTAGAGCACTTTAGCCATGATTTCTTTGAGCTGTCTCCTTTCTAGTCAAATTGGCTCCAATTTCTTCATCCACTTGTTCCCTTTATTTATTTAATGTTCTCATGTAACAGCCCCTTCAGAGCTTATTCAGCTGTCTTAGGTCACCTGGTGAAAAAATTGTGGGTTTATTCTCCAAAGGAGGGTACCCCTGACATATTCCCCTTTGGGATGATGGGCTTTGGCTGGCATTGAGCATTCCAGACCTAAAAAAAACCAAAACACAAAAAACACCTTTCCTTAAGCAATACTGTCCCTAATAACTCTTCATATTTTTCATCAGCTCAGAACCTTAAGCTTTGTACAAACGTTCATGTTCTTTGGCCATTATAACTCAAAACGCGAAATCTTTGAGCACAAGATAGCAGATATAAAATCCTTACTGGACTTTAGCTCACTTAGCAATTTGAAGAAGGCTGTGAATAGAAAAAAAAAATGCAGGCCCTCACCAGTTGGCTCAGCAGGAGAGCATCGGCATGGGTGTGGATGTCCCCAGTTCGATTCCCAGTCAGTGCACACAGGAGAAGTGAACATCTGCTTCTCCCTTCCTCTCCTGCAGCTGTGGCTCAAATGGTTTGAGCAACGTTAGCCCCGGGTGCTGAAGATGGCTCCATGACCTCACCTCAGGTGCTAAAATAGAGCAGTTGCTGAGCAATGGAGCAGCAGCCCAGACGGGCTGAGCATTGTCTGGTAGAAGGATACCAGGTGGGTCCCAGTTGGGGTACATGCAAGAGTCTGTCTCTGCCTCCCTGTCTCTCACCTATTAATAATTTTTAAAAAGTTAACAATTGGCAAAATTGTCCAAATCCCCTATTATTAAATAGAATTGGTTCAGAATGTGGACTTTGGAAACAACTGATCTTAGATCAAACCTGACTCCACTAAATACTACCTATGTGACCTTGGGCAAGTTACTTAACCCTGAGCTTTTATTTCCTCATCTAATGAGATGGAGATAATATCAGATATTTTCTTGTTGTGGTTGTTGAAAGGATTAAATAACACAATAGTGAGGCTCAATGAATGTCTTCTCTGGTTACCGTATTGGGCTACCAGCGTTCAGACTGCTCTCTGCTGTCACTTAAGGACCAGGTCCCTTACAGCATCCTGAAGGCTCACTATAGCTACACACTGTCCCTCCTCTTCCCAGGATGTTCTCCTGGCCTCCTGCAATCCCCCAGTCTCAAGGCAGCATTATCCACGTTTAATCAGTATCTCTCAAAGTGCTGAAAACACCTGGACTCCTGGCCCTGGAGGATCACTTGGCTCTATTTCAGACCTACTGACAAGTTAGAGTATGGAACTGGTGAGCCTGCATTTTAACAAGCTCCAGATAGAGTTGCTAGATAAAATACAGGATTCCCAAATAAATTTTAATTTCAGATAAACAACAAATTAAAAACTTTTAGGATAAGTGTGTCCCATTCAATATTTAGGGCAGACTTATACTAAAAATTATTCATTCTTTACATGAAATTTAAAACTAACTGCATGTCCCCCCCCCCTTTTTTTTCTTTTTGGGGGGGCGGGACAGACAGAGACAGACAGACAGGAAGGGAGAGAGATGAGAAGCATAGTTGTGGTATCTTAGTTGTTCATTGATTGCTTCTCATACATGTCTTGACCCGGGGCTTCAGTTGAGCCAGTGACCCCTTACTCAAGTCAGTGAATCGGGCTCAAGCCAGCGACCTTGGGCTTCGATTTAGTGACCTTTGGGGTCAAGCCAGCGACCATGAGGTCATGTCTATGATCCCACGCTGAACCTGGCAAGCCTGTGCTCAAGCTGGATGAGCCTGTGCTCAAGCTGGTGACCTCAGGGTTTTGAACTTGGGTCTGACTCAGCATTTCAGGCCAATGTTCCATCTACTGCACCACCACCTGGTCAGGTGTCCTGTATTTTTAATTACTAAATTTGGTACACCTATCCCAAGGATCTGATGCATAGTAAAGTTGAGAATCACTGGTTTAGATTTGTCAAAAATGTCAAATACAACTTTGTGAGTTCTCCCCCAAAGGGTGGAAAAAGGGGAAAAACCAAGCCCACAGAAATAAACTCAGCATGCCTGAGTCCTCAAAACAAATACGTAGAGAGCAAAAGTCCAATTTTCTCTTCTTCAGAATAGATGAGCTTTTGTTAAAAGCTATGATAACAAAAGTAGATAATCCAGCAGCCAGAAGAGAATCCACACCCCATCCTATTTCTCTCATACTACTCTGTATGTAGCTTCGGATTGGGCTTGAGTGCTCTTTCTCTCTTTCTCTCCTCTAACATCCTCAGGTTGCTGGCCATTACCTACTCATTTTCCATTTGGCACATTTCTTTTGTTATCCCAGAAGGCATCATGGGTCCATCTTCCTCTGTCTGCCCAACTTCCCAAGTATCAGGATACTTCATAACACAGTTCTTTCTTGTGATATTCAGGCTGGTCTCCTTCAATTTCAGTCTTCTGATAGGAACTTCATAATTTATAATCCATTCGCTTTTATGTGCAAAATGGTAATACATAGTGTTTGCATGACTTGTGCACATTCACAGAATCCTTGCAGTAACCGTTATCTTAGTTGAATTTCACAATAACCCTATCACCTACGCAGCTGAAGTTCTGAGGCTCAGTAAATGTAAGGAAGTTGAGGCATTGGTCTGTGGTGTTTTATTTCTACACCAAGACCCTTTTACCCAGCTATTGCCTCATCTCAGGTTATTACACTTAAATATTGTTCATTTGTCATTTTAAGAGAGTAATTAAAACACAGTTGCATGACCTTGACAAGTATTTTTTTTTAACCTTATAAGCCTTTATTTTCTCATTTGTGAACTTAGATTAATGAGAGTACCTACATTTTAGAGTACTAGAATTAAGATGAGCCAAGTCTTAGCACAGTAACCACACATTGTAAGCCTTTAGGAAATATTAGCCATTATTAAAACTATTGTTGGAGCTACTTCCTCTCCAGGCCCTGTTCTTCTCAGTGTTGTCTTTCAGTAAAAGGAATTTAGATCCAAAACTAGCAAAATGAGAAGAGTCAATGGCTGTACAAGGAAGTAATGATGATCTATACCACGCTTCTGCTTTTATACTTCCCCTTCCATAAATTCTTACAATTTTATATCTATGTACAGTAAAAAACAAACAAACAAATAAACAAAAACAAACTAACCCTCTGAACTAGACTCAGTAATCCAGAGAGTAGTTACTTGAAAATTAGTGTCTTTAGTCAAAAGCAAGAACTAGCGTAGAGTACCAAGAAGATTAATTTTAATTATTTGCATCTTGTCTAACCTCCCCACTTATTCCAGTCTCCATTGTAATTATGGTATCCAAATCACAATTGTTTAGAGCCACAATGTAATCTATGTTTATCTTCTTTCCTGATTACGGTCTTTAGATGATAATAGGCAGTATAATATCTTGATATCCCTGGTGCATCCTCCCATGTCCCATACATGGGGGAACTTCAAAGTACTTTTTTGCATTGCATCTATTAGGACAACTTTTTTAAGAAAATACTTAGGGTAATACTTCTGTGGGTAATGGGAAATAGTGAGCCTTTCACAAGGAAACGAATATCAAACTATTGAATAATAAGAAGAGAAGTTATCTAGACCAAGTTAGAATCACTATTCAGTATCAGCAGAGATGTAAGCAGAGAAGCTCTCTTTTCGTGGCTGGGTCAGCACTTGTATAGCTGTTGCTTTCCATCGTAGAGGCAGCACACAGCTATATGGAAGAAAAACCAAGGACACACTTGGTGCATAGTAGAGCAATCTCCAAAATATATTTTGAAAAACTTTTATGTTTGATCCTTTTGAAAAGCCTAAAAGTGAGTATCTGAGAGAAAACAAAAATGGAGTTTTATGACTTTGTTATCTCTTTATTTTTGGCTTAGATTTTCTGTTTTGTTTTTTAACTGTAGTTTTGGAAATCTGGAGGATAGGTAGATATCATAATCACTTTAAATTTATTTTTATTTTTATTTTTTTAAATTATTTATTTATTTATTCATTTTAGAGAGGAGAGGGAGAGACAGAGAGAGAGAGAGAGAGAGAGGGAGGGAGGGAGGGAGAGGAGAGAGAGAGAGAGAGAGAGAGAGAGAGGGAGAGGAGAGACAGAGAGACAGAGAAGGGGGGAGGAGCTGGAAGCATCAACTCCCATATGTGCCTTGACCAGGCAAGCCCAGGGTTTCCAACTGGCAACCTCAGCATTTCCAGGTTGACGCTTTATCCACTGCACCACCACAGGTCAGCCCTATTTTTTAAACACTCTAAATATCTTAATCAGATTTAGACTAATACTTCATAGAGATTATTTGCTTCCTGCCATTGAGCTAATTATCATATCTTCTATCTGGAGAACGTTGACTTTTTTTCCTCTAAGATGTAGAATTTGTCAGCATCAATGCTCATTTATATCTAACAGGTTGGATTACGCCCAAGTTTTCTACACAAGCCCTCCCATGCAAACTGCCTCAGAAACCCTCAGTGGCTCAAATACTCAGTCTTTGAATAAGACAAGGAAGTAGAATATACATGGGTCATATACTTGACCTTTCTCTGCCTACTGAGATTCAGCACTTTGGCAAGACTCATTTTATTTGCTCTTATTCAACAAACACTTGACTCTCACAAATATTGAATGAGCAAGCACAATGTGTGTAGCATTCATTCAGCAAATATTTTCAACTTCTATTGTGTATCATGCACAAGAGATTTATTACAGAAAAAAGAAGAAAATACAAAAAGGAAGAGGAGGAAGATGGGGGAGAAGAAACTATCCTGTTCTCAAGGAACTTTAAATTTTCTTGGGAAGAAGACATGCAAACACAATGGCAGTAACATTAATAGGTCACCTCCAGGGACTGAGAGTGCGAGGACATACATACTTGAAGAAACAATAGCAATGATGTTAGAAAAAGGGGAAATGGATTCTGAGCAGGCAAAAATTACTGCTGAAAAATTCAAACTGAGACTTGAGTCATGTCCTAGGAAGAGGTAGGACTTTTATTTGAGTTGAAGCATAGGCAGTGGAATATATATGGGGTTTGGGTTAAACATAATTTTGAACCTGTCTTTACCAATGAGATGTGTGACCTTGAACAAATTCTTTTGCCTTTCTGAGCCCTGTTTCTAAAATAGGAATTGTATGCCTATCCCTAAGTATTAATGCAAACATCTACTCAAGTCTCTTGTCAGTCGGACATAATGCGTCTGACCAGTGTCTAGTGCCAACATTTAGCTATTAAAGTCTGGCAAGTTACTGAACCCTTTGGTGCCTCAGTTTCTACATTTGAAAATGGAAATGATAATAATAACAAACCTACTTCTATATATTATATGTTCTGAGAATTAAATAAGTTAATTATATAAAGGTATTTAAAAGAGTGCCTACACCTGGTAAGCCCTATAATTATTTGCTATTATTACCAAGTGTTTCATGATGCAATATTAGAAATTGCATTAGCCTACTGCCTGAATAACCAATGCCCAGCAATTTTTTTAATTAAGTATAGAGCGCTGTGCTAAACACAATGAGATATATAAACCTGTATTTTAAGGAGAAAAATAAAAAAGAAATTATAGCCCAATCATAAGTAATATTTAGAATCAACCACAATAAAGACAGCATGTGATAAATAGTGCAAGAAAGAATAGATAATGTCTTATTAATAGTTCAGAAGAATAAAAGGTCAGGAAGAAAAAATAAAAACTATAATGAAGACATGTCTTACAGGCATGGGAGTCTAGGGGAAGGAGTGGGTGTATCCTTCTGAATGGAAGGAGAAATAATGATCCCCGAGTTAGCAATGCAAAGTTAAATAAGCTGTTGCTGGGTAGACTAATATAAGATATTCCTGGCTAAACCAACAATGTGATATGTTCAAAAGCATAGAAACTTGAGAAGAATATGTTTGTTGCAGAAGGAAGCAAATTATTCAAGGTGTATGGGTCATAAGGTGTGAACTTGGGGCCATCATGTGAATGATGCAGGTACAAAAATAAATAAGACATGTAAAAAAATCTTTTTTGAATGGTACATGCTAGAGATTGTTTTTTGTTCATCTTTTTACTTCCCCTTGCCTTCCTCCTGTCTGACTACTTTTCAAATACATAACTTGATTTAAAGATTTTTTTCAAGTTATAATGGGGCCTCAAATAGGGCTCTTTCATTAAATACCTTGCTTGTGCAGCTGTCTTCTCTCATTCCCAAGGCCCTGGAGGGCATGGACAGTATAGAATTCTTTTTAGAGGACATGTGGGCTTGCTGAAGAGCAGCCAATCAATAAATAACAGCCGAATCGAAGGGCATGCTTTGAGGCCTTAAATGCTCTAGGACGAATTCTCTTCACAACTTGGTGACATATTATTTAAAGAACTGAATGTTGGGTGTTTATAAAGGAGCATAACCTTGTGAAATTCCTTCTTCTCTGGTTTAATAACATTTTCATGTTGAGTTTTTAGTCATTGAACATTCAAAAATGAGTGCTTTTTGTTTGTTTGTTTGTTTTTTACCATAAATCAATGCTATCACTGTTTCTGTTTTATACAGTGAACTCCTTGGTTTTCCATATTTTTCTTGTGAAATTATAAAAGGAAAAGTCAAAATTTTGTCAAATCTAATAAACAGGGAGATTTTAAAATGAGGTAGAGACTTCAACCTTGCATTTCTATCTCTAGAGCTTTATCCCACTTACACATAACTTACACATGTGTTCAAAAACATATATATTTGAATGTTTATTGTTTACTGAAGCATTGTTTGTAGGGAGGGAAAAAGAAGCAGGTAGTAACCCAGCTACCCTTCAACAGAGAACTGATTAATAAATTATGGTACATACATATAATTAAATATTATGCAATCATTAAAAAAACTAATGTAGATAGCCTGACCAGGCAGTGGCGCAGTGGATAGAGCGTTGGACTGGGATGTGGAGGATCCAGGTTTGAGACCCTGAGGTCACCAGCTTGAACACAGGCTCATCTGGTTTGAGCAAAGCTCACCAGCTTGGACCCAAGGTCGCTGACTCAAACAATGGGTCACTCAGTCTGCTGAAGGCCCACGGTCAAAGCACATATGAGAAAGCAATCAATGAACAACTAAGGCAGGGGTCCCCAAACTTTTTACACAGGGGGCCAGTTCACTGTCCCTCAGACCGTTGGAGGGCCGGACTATAAAAAAAACTATGAACAAATCCCTATGCACACTGCACATATCTTATTTTAAAGTAAAAAAACAAAAGGGGAACAAATACAATATTTTAAATAAAGAACAAGTAAATTTAAATCAACAAACTGACCAGTATTTCAATGGGAACTATGGGCCTGCTTTTGGCTAATGAGATGGTCAATGTGCTCCTCTCACTGACCACCAATGAAAGAGGTACCCCTTCCGGAAGTGCGGTGGGGGCCGGATAAATGGTTTCAGGTGGCTGCATGCGGCCCAGGGCCTGTAGTTTGGGGACCCCTGAACTAAGGTGTCGCAACAAAAAACTGATGATTGATGCTTCTCATCTCTCTGCATTCCTGTTTGTCTGTCCCTATCTAATTCCTCTCTCTGACTCTTTCTCTGTCTCTGTAAAAAACAAACAAATAAACAAACAAAAAAAAACACCCCCCCCCAACTAATGTAGATAGATATATATGAGTTTATTTGAAATAATTTCAAGGACATTTTTTAACTAAATCAAAAAATAAATTAAAAAAACATGACAGAGTAAGTTTAAGAAAGAAATTCTCATTAATGAGATATATGAATATTTACCTGTGTGTGTTTTATGTATTTATTCATTACATATGAATACTGTTGAAGGGGTTCAGAACAGGTCTCCACAAACTTTGCCACTTGGACATGTGGATTATTTTGAGCTGAATCAAGACTCAGCAGACTCAGAAAAAATTTATACTTCTCCCTTAACTACCTAAAAGAATTTAGTTAGTAGGCATGACCCACAAAAAGGGCTATTACCAGAAATAACTTTTTATCTGAGTGCCCTATCTGAATGGCAGAACAAACACCTAATTACTAAACATCTGCCCTTCTTATTGTCCTGTGAATTACCCTCTTCCTTTCTGAGGCCTCAGGCCCTTGTCCCACTCCTTAGCTCAGGCGAGCATATGAACCTCAACTGCCAACTTGTCTTTGGGTTTCATTGCCTCCATGGGGCCTCTTTACGTATGCAATTAAATTTGGTTTTCTCCCATTAATCTGTCTTATGTTAAACTGATTATTACACAAGCCAATGAACCTAGAAGGGTAGAAGTAAAATTTTTCCTTCCCTACACTGTGAAGAAAGAACTATTGAAAAGATAAGCAAGAAAGTATAAACAGTGATTACTTCTGGATAGGCTAGGCATACTTCCTATTGCATAGCCTTTGTAATCTGCATTTTTATTATGCTAATATATTTTTATTACAAATTTTTTATTAGAGAAAGAAACCTAATGGAAAGAAGCCATTGTCAGTCAATTCTACAGTGGCTTTTTGGAGACTAAGTAATATATGGTCTGGACATAAGTGTCCATATTAATAAACCAAAAATTCCTAGTCCAGATTTTATTGCAAGGGCATTTTCAAACAGTTTGACTATGTATAGAATTGTTTTAAAGATTTCAAAAAAATATCTTCTTTAGTTTTTAAAATATAATATATATTTTATACATTTTAGGAAAAAGAAAGAAAGAGAAGTTGTTTTCTTTTTGTTGTAGTTGTTGCAGAGACAGAGAGAGGAAAAGTTAGGGACAGACAGATAGGAACGGAGAGAGATGAGAAGCATCAATTCTTTATTGTGGCACCTTAGTTGTTCATTTATTGCTTTCCCATATGTGCCCTGACCAGGGGGCGACAACAGACCGAGTAACCCCTTTCTCAAGCCAATGACCTTGAGTTCAAGCTGGTTTGAGCCTTGCTCAAACCACATGAGCCCACGCTCAAGCTGGCAACCTCAGGGCCTCGAAACTGGGTTCTCCACATCCCAATCCCACGCTCTATTCACTGCACCACCAGCTGGCCAGGCAGAAATTGTTTTCAAAAAAGAAGTGGTGCCCTGGCCCTAGCCAGGTGGCTAAGGAAATAGAGTGTTGTCCTGGCACACCAGGGTCGCAAGTTCAATCCCTGGTCAGGGCACATACAAGAAGCAACCAATGAATACACAACTAAATGGAATAATTAAGTTGATGCTTCTTTCTCTCTCTTTCTCCCACTCAAATCAATAGGAAAAAATTTTTTTAATTAAAAGAAAAGTGGTGTCCTAATGAACAATTCATTGTATTCTGTGTGTATTTATACTGAGTACAAACTACGAAAAACTGTTCTTGTGGACTACACAGTAAAACTGCTTTAGTTTTCTTATATTCAAAGGTCAAAAACACCAGTGAGCCTACTCTTAACTTTGGCTCATTTGAGTAATATTTCTCTTTGCTCTGGAACAGTTAGCTCTTAGGGAAAGAGGCCAACTCTTCAGTTTCTGCTTTTCATGGCTTTTGTCTTCCCCTGGGCTTCAGTGCAGGTCAGACACAAAGATAAGCATTATGCCCGGAATAAAACTGGCTTTGTTTATCTGAACTAATAAATGAATGGAACCTGTTATTTTCATTGGTTTGGTCTGGAAGGAAACCAAACTAACTTCCACCGACCTTAAATTGGACCTATACCAAGCTCCTTGACCTCCTTAGTAACAAGGACAATAACAATGAACCCAAGGATAAAAGTAAAAATTTTTACAAGAGTAATACATATTTACTTCTGGGAAAGAAAATCTGGCAGAACCTAGGAACTGATACTGGGGGATCTGAAAGCTCTGAGATCATCTCTCCCTGACCAGATGGTGGCGCAGTGGATAGAGCATCAGCCTGGGATGCTGAGGACCCAGGTTTGAAATCCCAAGGTTGCTGGCTTGAGCGCGGGCTCACCAGCTTGAATGTGGGATTATATATATGATCCCATAGTTGCTGGCTTGAGCCCAAGGTTACTGGCTTGAGCAAGGGGTCACTGGCTCAGCTGGAGTCCCCCAGTCTAGGCACATATGGGAAAGCAATCAATGAACAAATAAATTGTGGCAACTATCAGCTAATGCTTTTCATTCCTCTCTCTCTCTCTCCTACTAAACAAAAACAAACAAAAAAAGCTGCATCTTCTTTATTTCCATTTTAATTGGTTTGAGATTTGCAGGTCAATGGAATCTTTTTTTATGTTCTTGAGGCTCCAGTTTTTCTGTGGTGAATTATTCTAATCAAGTTATTCTGTTTTATATCAATAAGCAGAATATTTGTGTAAAAGGAAATAGTGGAAGGATGAAGGAGTAAGAGATGAAGATACTAGGTGTATTTCTAAAAATAAGACTGTTGGGCAAATAAGTTTGTAAAATTTGTGTTATTTGATTTTGCTCACTTTAATTGTTAAAAATGGCCACTGCCCATATAATGATGCTGTCAGGTGATACTGTTAATTACCTTCCTGCTTGGGAGTGGGCTTGGTTACCCTAATGTGTGCTGGAGGAGAGGCTGTCATACCAAAAAATTTTTTTTGTTTTTTGTTTTGTATTTTTCTGAAGCTGGAAACGGGGAGAGACAGTCAGACAGACTCCTGCATGCGCCCGACTGGGATCCACCCGGCACGCCCACCAGGGGGCGACGCTCTGCCCACCCACCAGGGGGCGACGCGCTGCCCCTCCAGGGCGTCTCTCTGTTGCGACCAGAGCCACTCTAGCGCCTGGGGCAGAGGCCAAGGAGCCATCCCCAGCGCCCGGGCCATCTTTGCTCCAATGGAGCCTCGCTGCGGGAGGGGAAGAGAGAGACAGAGAGGAAGGAGAGGGGGAGGGGTGGAGAGGCAGATGGGCGCCTCTCCTGTGTGCCCTGGCCGGGAATCGAACCCGGGACTTCTGCACGCCAGGCCGACGCTCTACCACTGAGCCAACCGGCCAGGGCCGAAAAGTTTTAAAGAGGCGGCAGGCAGGCAGCCAAGATGGCAGAGTGCTGAAGGAGAAGCCAGTTTTTGCAGAGATAAGCAGATGGGGAACAGAGGTGAGGGGCTTTGTGAGCTCCACTGAACTAGTGGGGCCTTTGGTTCTAGGAAAACTGGGAGAAAGTCAGTGGCTTTGGGAGCCCTAAATGGAAAGGGAAGTATTTTCCTGCTGTGTGTATTTACTTGCCCGCCAGTTCAGAGGCTAGAATAAAGATAATGGCCCACCAGCTTTCGACTCCACTGTTTCATTACCGTCTGCCTGAATTCAATGAGAACCTGCATGTGAATGACCACTATGGTGGCAGCGGCCCCTGGCCTTACAAAGACAAATTATCTGTGAGAAGGAAGAAAAACGAGTACAACATAGAAATTTAAAACATAGTAATAATGAAACCGGTATTGCTCCATGAAGTCAGGCACCAATTCAACAACATTGCTGATAGAGAACATTCTTGTGAGCCAATGAGCAATCCCAAAGTTTTAGCTTGAATGAAATACAACGCTACTGTTTTGTTCAGGAAGCAAAGACAGCAAGAGATCTTGCCTAAATCTATTTTCAAAGAGAAGATACCCATTTTTCAATGGGCTGTTAAAAAAAAAAAAAAAGAAAAGAAAAAACCTCTTTTCCTACTACACTGGAAAAAAATATACTGTCTTCTTTTCCCTCACACATCTTCAGCTTGGACCAAACCTACTGGGTTTGATCTTGTTAACAAAGGTCCTCCAGGATAAAATACATTTAGAAATAGAAGTTATTATTTTGAGAATTTTCCAAACTGGATTAAGATACTTCTTATACTTTTACAAATATTTAAGGCCAGGTGTGTTTTGTAACCTTTGCCACAGAGGTTATTGCTTCGGCAAAACTTTCATAGGAAAATGTATCCTCCTGGATACTATTGTCCAGTCTTGTCACATTTTCTCAGGTGCCCCACCTTACCAACTGACCCCCCTCTACCCCTGCAAGACTTCCCTCAGTTCGCCTGTTTCTTCAAGACGGGACATTCAGGTAGGGCCCTCAGGATCATTATCTACTTCTGTCTCTACGCTCACAAGCACTTTCGTCTTTTACTTCATTTATTTCCTCAGGGCACCCATAAATGGTGCTAACTTATCTGATGAACTCTTTTGAAAATCAATGACTGATAGTAGTTCAGTGTGTTACTACTTCAGGTAAGAAAGCAATTTAAAAGTGGTCTGTTAGTGTCTCAGAGGAGTTAGGCTTCTTATAACAGTTGGTTTTCAGGTAAACCCACAATCACACCAAGTAAGTCAACAACTTTTAGGTTTGTAGTCACAGTTACAGATATAGTAAAGAGATACTGACAAGTATTATTTCAGTGGAGCTTTAATTTTGTTTAGTTTTAATTATATCCAAGTAATACGTATGTGCATACTTAGCACTTTAAAGCTTTTAATAAAAGGAGCTAGCCCCTTCTCTGTTGCTTTACTTAAAAGCAAGACTTTCAACTCTAGAATTGTGTATGAGATGTATCCCAAAATTTCTCAAGTACCTGCTCCCTCTACTGACTTTTCAATCTGGGATATGGTTATTGATTAATTTTTCTCTATGAAAAGTGGAAATTAAGAGGTCTGATGCATAACTTCCACCATACATGCAAATACAAATCTTTTATTTACCTTCCTGAGATAGGATAGTAAGAAGCAAGGAAAATTCCTTGGCAAATAGGATGGGGTAACTCAAACAGTGGCCCAGCAATTTACAGCCTGATGCAGAATGTTACCTCCTTAAAGATAACATCTAGGCCTCAATTGGGTTTTTGGCACCCTGCCTTGGGGCTGGCTGATCAATGGAGACCAAGAACCTGGGAGGTAGAGGAGGTCACGCCTGGAAAAGCTGATGAATATTCTATTGAAATCTTCCCCTAAACTCCTAATCCTTAAAAACCCTCAAGAAAAGGATCTCCTACCCCCCACTCCCTCCCCTACCCCCAGTAAGCTCCACTGCCCAACAGCAGGCCTCAATCTTTTTTTCCCCTTTTCCCCAGTTCTTCCCCTTCCCCCTCTTCTTCAACCCATTCTCCAAGTGTGCAACTCCTAAATTCTAAAGGTCTTCACTTGACTTGCAGTCAAAGAAGCAGTGGGCAGTGGCAGCTCTTCCCAGACTTACCCCTAACCTGTCTCCAAGGCTGCCTTTTCTCCACTTGTGTCCTTTCCGTCAGGTTTCTAGAGAGTGAAGGCAGCCCCACCGAGGCTCCCTCCTGTTGCTTCTTCTATTCTAGGCCCTTCCTTGGTTTATCCTCTGCAGCTTTAATAAGCTTACTCTCAAGATCACCAGAACTCGTGTTGTGAAATTTTTTCTACATAAAATCAAGAACCCATGCATTGCCAGCTCTGCAAGGCAGACCCAAAGGGCCAATCCCCTGTTTAGTAATGTTCTCGCTGTATTTATAACATACTTTGGGGTTAAACCAGTGTTTGATACTTATGTTACTAACTATATATATATCATTCATAGTTGAACCACATCATGTTTTACAACGTACATATCTTTCCTTGTATTAATTTTTGTTTTTTTTCTGGACTTTAAAATGGTCCTGTACTATTTTGTTTCCTTTGTCTCCCGAGTACCTATCATTCACATACCCTCAGATTTTCTCACACTGACCCGACTGATGGTAGTACAGTGGACTGAGTACTGGCCCAGGGCCCCAGTTTGAAACTCCGAGTTTGCTGGCTGGAGTATGGGCTTGCTGGCTTGAGTGCAGGCTTGCCAGCTTGAGCACAGGGTTACTGGCTTGAGCATTGGATCACTGACCTGATCCCAAGGTCACTGGCTTGAATCCTGAGGTTACTAGCTGGAGCCCAAGGTCACTGGCTTGAAGCCTAATGTTACGGACTTGAGCAATGGGTCCCTGGCTCAGCTTGAGCCCCCTGGCATATATGAGAAGCAATCAATAAACAACTAACGTGAAGCAACTATAAGTTGATGCTTTTCATCTTTCTTCCCTCGCCTTTCAAAAAAAATTTTATTTTCTGACACTGCTGTTAAACTTCTAGAAAATAAGAAACATTAAGTGAGCTATTAGTACTACATTTTTCGTGGAGACTGTCTTCCTGGAGCTGTTTGCTTGCCCTTGTTGGGCAAACAAATGTGTTACAAGTACAGTGGTACCCTGACACACGAGCACTATAAATCATGAGCAATTTGAGAAATGGGCAGTCACTCGTTGGATTTTTTGCTTTAAGACACGAGTGGATACTGAATCACGAGCTTCCACCACCCTCCACTAGATAGCCTGCCCAACGTTCTGAAAGGGAGGAAGAAACAAACTTCCATGGAAAGTGAAAGTGTGGCGAAAAAGCCAAAAGTCAGTGAAGAAAATGATAATTGTTGGGCAAATGAGTTTGTAAAATTTGTATTTTGAGTAAGCTCACTTTTATTGTTTAAAAGGGTGTTTAGCTCACTTTTATTGTTTAAAAGGGTGCTGGGCAGCTCTCTGTGAAATAGCTAATTACCTTCCTGCTTGGGAAGGGCCATTGTTATGCTAATGTATCCTCCTGCTCTGACATACATTTCATAAACCAGTTTATTTCTTTACATTCTCTCTTATTATGTATATATATATATATGTATTTGTTATTTATAAAGTACATTTTCTTATTTAAAAGCACATAAAACAAAAAATTTGTGTATTTTTGGGGGGCCAGAATGGATTAATTGTATTCCCACTAATTTAAATGGGAAAATTCTATTTGACACACAAGTAAATTGAGTCACCAGCTCGGTGAGGAAACAAATTAAACTTGTGTGTCAAGTACCACTGTATGTTAGGCTTGCTTGGTGCATGAGCACTGGGCAGCACCATGTGAGTATAGTTTATGTAAGGTTGGAAGTGAGGAAGATTATAGATGGCAAATTGCCTGCCACCATTGGAAGGGGCCATTGCTTGCTACTGTTTGCTGGAGAAGGGTTTTTATCCCTGCCCGGTTTTGAGAGTCCAGAGAGAGAGGGAAGCAGTCCTTCCATCCCTGCTTGCTCATCTGCCATTGTGATACTGTAAAAACGGAATGGCCCAGTGGCAGCTGTCATGGACATGAAGTTTTTCATTAGATTGGGCAGATGGAAAAGGAACTGTGGAGCCAAAAAATAGTGGGCCATTCCATCTATTAAAGTCTCATAATGGCAGAGGAGCAAACAGGCAGAAAGACCGCTTCCCTTTCTTCAGGGCTCCCAAGCCCTGAACCCCTCCGGACTCACTCTGGACTCACAGGCTCCCTCCAGCCTCAGCACTCCCAGCCAAACAGGTCTGCCAAAATCTCAGTGCTCCCAAGCTCCTCAGCATTCCTTCTTTTTCTCTTCACTCTCCAGCCAAAACCAGCAGGGTAGGGAGAACCCTTCTCCAGCCAACAATAGCAAACAATGGCCCCTCTCAAGCAGGAAGGCAATCCACAATTTGTAATCTGCTGCCCTGAGGGCAAGCACCACAGCCTTCCATAGACTATACACACAAGGCACTGCCCCAATACAAGCAAGCAAACATAAAAGACACTTTACAAACTTGAAACACATTGGTTTGCCCAACATTCTGCCGCTTTAGGATTGGTCGCTTCGCAATCTACACTACAGGTATCTCTGTGCAAGGAATGAGGTACATTACATAAACAAAACTATAGCAACAGCACAAGTTATACAATTACAACAATTACAAAGGTGCCCTTCACAATGTCTTCCTGAGCATACTACCTAAGGTATAAACTGGAGGCCCATCTTTAGACATCTACTCCATGGAAGGTGGAAGGGCCTCAGGATTGTGTTCATAGAAACCTTAAAGTGTCCTTGGTGCATTTCTCCAGCCCTTTGAGAGCAGCTTCCTGGTACAGGAGGGCCTCCACCAGAGCTGCCCCTCCCATCAGGGTCTCTCATACTGTCCAAAAGCAGCAGGTCCATTCAACAAGGGAGCTGGTGCCCCCTTCTGGTTGCAGTCCAAGAGTCCGTCGCACCTCTCAGTGATCAGTCCACAACAGACAGCCCAGCTATCTGTGCAAATCACCAAGGTAAAGGTCCATTACAGGCAACTAGGTTCACATAGAGCCTCAGGCCTCCCCCTCATCCCTGCCGTCATGGCAGCTCTGAAGATGCTGCCCCAGGGAAGAATGCGTGGCAACAGTGACCAACCTCTCCATCTCTGCTCCAGAGAGCATGATGCCATCCACCCCTATGTCCCATAATTGTAGCTACCAGACTACCAGTGCTCCCGAGTTCATCAGCTCTGCCTGGGTGTAGCACCAGACCCGAGTGCTCCACTACCTGAGAGGCTGTGGCTGTTCCTAAGGGACTCTTTGCTGCTTGGTTTTTACCTTTTGGAGTTGGCAAATGGCAGCTTCAGCCCAAGTCTCTTCATCCTCAGAAGAGGAGCTAGAAATGCCTGCTCCTACTGACTCAGAGCCACTCCGCCAGGCCAGCTTCATCTTTGGCTTTTGTGGTTGCTGGCTCTTGGCCTGAAGCTGAACCTGCAGTTGTTCCTCCAGCTGCTGCAGCCAGCGTTCAACTTCCAGGGCAAACTGCAACTCTTTTTTTTGTATTTTTCTGAAGTTGGAAATGGGGAGGCAGTCAGACAGACTCCTGCATGTGCCTGACCGGGATCCACCTGGCACACCCACCAGGGGGCGATGCTCTGCCCATCTGGGGCGTTGCTCTGTTGCAACCAGAACCATTCTAGCACCTGAGGCAGAGGCCATAGAGCCATTCTCAGTGCCTGGGCCAACTTTGCTCCAGTGGAGCCTTGGCTGCGGGAGGGGAAGAGAGAGACAGAGAGGAAGGAGAGGGGGAGGGGTGAAGAAGCAGATGGGCGCTTCTCCTGTGTGCCCTGGCCAGGAATTGAACCCAGGACTCCCACATGCCAGGCTGATGCTCTACCACTGAGCTAACCGGCCAGGGCCAAACTGCAACTCTTGAACCGGTAGATTGCTCCAGTTCCAGGTGCCTTTGGTGCTTAGCAGCTCTTGAACCTGGTTGACCTCCTTTTCCAGTACTTTCTCTAGTTCCAGCTGTTGCTAGTTCTTGGTTTGCAGCTCATTCTGAAACTTGTGACCTCAGGTGGCCTCTCACAAGGCTGTAATTAAAAAAAGCTAGTCCATGGTCTATGGCCCCCAAAAGGAAAGACACGGGGTACCATGCACTGGGAGCAATGACCAGTCCTCTACCCCATGCCTCAAGGGTGTCTGTGTCTCCGTACCAATCTGATCTGAATCCTGCCGATTATGCTAGATGTAAGGCCAGTGGCTGCTGCCATGGACATGCAGCTTTTCATTGGATTTGGGCAGATGGTAAAGGAACTGTGGAGCCAGAAAATAGTGGGCCATTCCATTTATTAAAGTCTCCTAATGTCGGACAAGCAAAGAGGCAGAAAGACCGCTCCCCTTTTTTTCAGGGCTCCCAAACCTTGACCCCTCCAGACTCACTCTGGACTCACAGGCCCCCACCAGCCTCAGCACTCCCAGCCAAATAGGGTGGGCCAAAATTCAGGGCTCCTAAACCCCTCAGCATTCTTTCTTTTTCTCTGCACTCTCCAGCCCAAACCAGCAGGGGGAAAAAAGTCTTTCTCCAGCAAGCAAACAATAGCAAACAATAGCCCCTCCTAAGCAGGAAGGCAATCCGCAATTTGCAATCTGCTGCCCTGAGGGCAAGCACCACAGCCTTCCACAGACCACACACACATGGCGCTGCCCCAATACAAGGTAGCAAACCTAAAAAGCACTTTACAGACTTGAAGCACATTGGTTTGCCCAACACCCACCATATTCCAGCTCCACAGTTCCTTTACTGTCTGCCTGAATCCAGTGTGAACCTGGATGGCCACGGCAGCCACCTGCCTTACAGCACTCGAGCCTTGCTACACTGCTGCAGTCCTGCAGACCTGCCCTTTTCCTGAGTACTCCCATCCTTTCTCATTTGAAATATACCCAGTTGTAGTTAGGATTTCATGCTTTTCTCTTTATTATTTACTTGCCCATTTTGAAGTAGCAAATGATTCAATGGTCTGTTAAGGAAGAGGATTTAGGAGGGGAGTTGAGGGGAATGGATGGATGAAAAATGTGAAAGGGATTAAGAAGTACAAATCACTAGTTATAGAAATAGTCATGGAATGTTTATAAAGTACTGCACAGAGGGAATATTGTCAATAAGATCATAGTAACTATATATGGTGTCAGGTAGGTACTAGGTTTATCGGCAAGATCACTTTGTAAGATATAAATGTCTAATCACTATGTTGAACACCTGAAATTAATATTGTATGCCAACTGTAACTGGAAAATAAATAAATTTAAAAAAATAATAAGGCATCTTCCACACAAAGAAAATATAAATTAAATAAAATGCGGACTTAAGAGGTAAATGCATTTAGGTATCACAAGTCAGAAGATATCTTTATTGTAATCTTCGCGTTTGACTGCGGTTTGGCATAGTATAGAGTTCAAGATTGGAAATCTTTTTCCCTCAGAATGTTGAAGGCAATGCTCCAGCTGGAACAGGGCCCATCTTGCTGTTGAGAAGTTCAATGAAATCTGTTCTCGGTTCTAAATCTTTGTCATAAGAAATGATTTTTCTCTCTGGAAAAATTTCAAGATCTTTTCTTAATCTCTGGCTTTCTGGTGATGAATCTTGATGTGGGTGTTTCTTTATTCATTGTGCTAGACCCTTCAGCTCTAAACATTTTTATTCTATTATTTCTTTGATAATGTTGTCACCTCAATTTTTATGTCTTCCTTGCTTGTGAAATTCATTAATTGCATATGAAGCCTCTACTTTTTGGTCTTTTCTATCCTATTTTCTATCTCTTTGCTTTTTATTTCAAGTTTCTGAACATTTAAAAAAATTTTGTTTCAATCCGTCTGTTTTTATTTTACTGTTATATTCTTTTTAATTTTAAATAACCCTATTTTTTAGTATTCCTTTCAAATGGCATTTTTTTCTTGTTTTATGGGATTCCTCCTGTTCCATGAATGGTTTCCGGTGCATGGTATAATCAGAGTGTAGACTCTGCAGTCAGTTCAAATGCCAGTACTGCCATTGACTAAGACAAATGAGCTTGAACAAGTTACCTGGCCTGTGTTTAACAGTTTTCCCAGTAAAATAGAAATAATAAGAATACCCACACATAGACTTGTTGGGAGACACAAATGAGGTTAATATGTACCAAACACTTAGCATATAAGTATTCTCTGGGTTTCTTTACTTCTCTTTTGTTTTGTTTTAGCCGTAATCTTTTGTGTTAGATACTTCTCCACTGCCTGGTGATCTGTAGCTGTGTATTCATATTTAAGAAGGAACTAAAGTTCTAATTGGAAGTTCTTCATATGCTTTTGGACTCCTGAACTTCCATGTTGGGAATATAATTCCCTTAAGCTGTTGTGCTGGAGAGACAACATAATGACAGATAGCTGTGCTTAAGGAATGTTCACTGTTGGAATCACTCGCAACCACATGAGACACCCCAAGTGACAACTGCCCTCTGAGTCCATCAACCTCCAAAACCACGCAAAGTATTAATAATAAGAAGTGATTGCTGTTGAGTAAGTTATGCAACAATAGGTAAATAACACCTAGGAGAACAGGCTCCAGAACAAACAAAGGCTCCACCTAGTAACAGATCTCATAACTTGTAAGTTTCAATTATTGTCTAAAAACAGTCTCCCAATCTCTATTTTAACTAGAGGACATTCTTGTTTAATTCTCTATAGACATTAAAACTATTTCTCTTTTCATTTCAAAATTTGTCACAGAATCACAGCTGGGGGGTGGATATAAGAGGAGATGTTCCTGTATGGCACAGTAATCACTTGTTTTCTAAGCAGTAAGATAGGGTATAATGATAAACCACCTAGAACAAGCCCAGTGTCATTGTTACCTGGATTAATAAACACTGTTTTTCTCTTTGCCTTTCATCAGTTCTCTCATTCATCTAAATTCATCTAAATTCATTTCTCTGCCCAGTCCTGGCCAGTTGGCTCAGTGGTAGAGCATCAGCATGGCATGTGAAAGTTCCAGGATCAATCCCCACTCAGGGCACACAGGAGAAGTGACCATCTGATTCTCCACCCTTCCCCCTCTTCTTCCTCTCTCTCTCTCTCTCTTCCCCTCCCACAGCCAAGGCTCAATTGGAGCAAAGTTGGCTCAGGCGCTGAATAACTTTATGGCCTCCACCTCAGGTGCTAGAATGGCTCCAGCTGCAACGGAGCAATGCCCCAGATGGGCAGAGCTTTGCCCCTTGTTGGGCATGCCGGTGGATCCCGGTCGGGCACATGCAGGAGTCTGTCTGACTGCCTCCCTCGCTTTTAACTTCAGAAAAATATAAATAAATAAATAAATAATAAATTCTCTGTGAGAAGCAGAATTTCAAGAAAGAAATTCCTTTGCAAACTCAAAAGAGTGCTTCAAACTAAGGGAAAAGAAAGTGAGATGAGCCAGAAGAACCTTTTCAGAAGCAAAAACAGTTTGATGAAAAGAGATGCCCTCAGACATTGAGACTTAATTCTCTAAACAGACATTCAGCATTAAATGATGTACAACATAATTGTTAGGAGTATATTTGTTTAAATCATGGACCAGCCTGACCAGGCGATGGCGCAGTGGATAGAGCGTCAGACTGGGATACGGAAGGACCCAGGTTCGAGACCCCAAGGTTGCCAGCTTGAGCGCGGGCTCATCTGGCTTGAGCAAAAAGCTCACCAGCTTGGACCCAAGGTCCCTGGCTCAAGCAAGGGGTTACTCAGTCTGCTGAAGGCCTGCGGTCATGGTACATATGAGAAAGCAACCAATGAACAACTAAGGTGTTGCAACAAAAAACTGATGATTGATGCTTCTCATCTCTCTCCGTTCCTGTCTGTCTGTCGCTATTTATCCCTCTATCTGACTCTCTTTCTGTCCCTGTAAAAATAAATAAATAAACAAACAAACAAACAAACAAACAAACAAACCATGGACCAGCTATTATACTGTGAAGAGGAATTTTGGACTCTGAACATCTTGACAGACACCTTGTGTCTAAAACATATTTATTTCAAATCCATAGACATTGCTTACATTTCACCGCTCATTTTATTTCTACCACTGAGAATGAGATTAGACTTCCCCTGAAGAAGTCATTGCTTCTTAGAGCAAAAAGTAGTGGAGGAGATCTCACAAGGGAGAAGGTAACTAAGCATCCAGATTGAAAGGCTTAAATTGAAACAGCTGTAAACCATGAAATCAGCCGTTTAAAATGTAACTGTCAAACTCAGCCACACTTATTGAAAATTTTACTCTGTGTTTATTTCAAATGTTTCAAAACTCTAAGATGAATATAATATTAAGTTAGCACTGGAAATTTTACCTATTCTAACTTTATTCGATTACAGTGAACTATGGAGAGCCAGTGAAAGTTGCCTGGAAGATATTTACTGAAACTACTGTCATCACCATTCAATGTTGAACCTTAACCCTCCGCAGTTAAGTGCTGTGTGTAAGAACATGAAGAAAATAAAAGTCTATCCTGTAAGTCATTTATGTTCAAAGAAGAAAAGATACATATCTTTCAACATCTGACCAGCTTCAGAAATAATTCAGCCACTGTTTTAATAGAGCATCTCCTTGTGAAGTGGGCCTTAGGCAAGGTTGTGGTCTAGGCAGTTGGGAGCAATGAAACAGAGCAGTGGTTTTAAACTCGAACATGTATTAGAATCACCTTCAGGGCTGGAAGAGCCACAGATTTCCGGGGTCCTTTCCCACATCTTTGGATTCAGTAAATCTGGAGTGCAGCCTTAGAATTTACAGGCCCATGCACCATCAACCACTGAAATAGAGCAATCAGAGTCATTGTGATAAAGACACCTAAATGCTGTGTGTTTTTGTATTATCACACACACACACACACACCAGCAAAACCAGCTATTTAGCACAATGCAAACTTATTTCTAGAATATAGTGATGATAATGACTGCAATGACAATGATGATAGTATTTTCTATTTGAGAAATACTAGTCAAGATTTTACTCTTTTAAGTCACACTGTTTGTATTAAAAGAAAACCCCTTCAACCCCTCAATAACGGGGGAACTACTTGCATTCTCTGATATATTATGTGTTCCTGTAAAAAATAAGATGAAGCAAAATAAAATAAAAGTTAGTACAAGCTCATCCAGAGATAATAAAACCAGAAACTAGATTGGTGGTCATGATAATAATCACCTTCATAGTGAAAGCACTTGTGAGGCAGCTGTGTGTTGGGCAAATAAGTTTGTAAAATTTGTGTTATTTGATTTTGCTCACTTTTATTGTTAAAAATGGCCACTGCCCACGTGGTTACATTGATACTGCTAATTACCTTTCTGCTTGAGAAGGGGCTTGGTTATACTAATGTCTGTTGGAGGAGGGGTTGCCCTGCCAAAAAATTTTAAGAGAAGGAGGCCATTTTTGCAGAAAGTTCATGTTTTTGCAGGGAAGAGGCAGCCAAGATCGTGGCGTACTGAGGAGAAGCCAGTTTGTGCAGAGAGAAGGAAATGGGGGAAAAGAGGTGACTGAGCTAGTGGAGGTCTTTGATTCTAGGAAAATCGGATGTGTCAGTAGCTTTGTGAGTGCTGAATGAGTGGGTTTTGGAGCCCAGTGTCTTTGTATGTACTCACCTGCCAGGTGTGAACTATTAATAGAATAAAGAAATGCCCCACCAGTTCTTGGCTCCATGGTTTCTCTATGATCTGTCTGAATATAATGGGAATCTGCACCTGCACATGCCAGACGGCTGTGATGGCCGTGACTACTGGCCATACACTATGTTAGGCTTGCTTGCTGGTTTACAGGCTGCAAGCCCTTTGCCTGATTAGCGCATGAGCACATGGTAGCACCACATGTATATAGCCTATATAAAGCTATAGGTGCTTGCACTCAGGGGGATTGCAATGGCAGATTGTCTGCCACTGTGATGGACCAATTTGCTATTTGTTTAGCCGAGAGGCGGTTTCCCCTGAAGACAAGATGGACTTGTTTGCTGTTGTGAGACTTTATTAAATGCAATGACCCAACGCTTTCTGGCTCTGCAGTCTTTCTATCATCTGCTCGAATCCAGTGTGGACCTGCCTGGCCTCAGGCACCGGCATTACAGTCTACATCCCTCCTTTTATACATAATAAAACTGATGTTTAAAGTAGTTAAGAAATAGGATGAACAACCCTCCTGGTTTGCCTAGGAGCAGTTTCCCAAGTTGTGAGATGTTCACTGCTAACACCAGGAGAAGCCCCTGATGGTTGGTTCTCATATAGAGCAGGTGAAATAGTTACTAAGTGGTTATGAGGGCATGGCCAGGCCTACTACACTGACCGTTTGGGTGTGCTCAATGGCAGCAAGCATTTCTTTGTGATAGGGTGGTTTTTTGGGTGCGGACCTAGATTGCCACCATCCTTAGACCTGAGAGGTGCTCATTCTGTATGATCTGCTAACCGCTAAAATTTGAACATAATTTCATGTTCCCATAAGATTTAAAGGGTAGCATTCACATCTATCTGATATAATATCCTAATTTTATTGTAGAAAAAACCTGAAGCCCAGAGAGGTTAAATTGCATGACCAAAGTGCCATTTAACTTGACTTTTGTAAATTATCTTGAATGTAAAAGGAGTATATTATTTATCTTCTAAATTAGAAATCCTAATACCTAACCTGAACTCTAAAGACTCAGAGGAGATGAGGGTAGATAGATAGGAACATTTGGACAGAGACAACCAGAAGGCCAGGGCAAGGAATCACTCTTAGTTGACTTTATGGAAATGGTCAGTGTCAAGAAGAAAGCACAAATTAGATAAGCACTCAGGGTAGAACACAAGGGGCTCACAAACTTGCTGAGGAAATAAATGAGTCAATATATAATTTATCACTTGCTTATATTGAAAAGAGCTCAAAACATGTAGGAATATCATCAGTAATATTATATCCAGGTTGGGCTTTGTGAGTTTGTATAGATTTGGAAGTCAAATCAAGTCAAAAGAAATTAAAGTTCAAAAATTTTATTTACATGTCTTTATTGAGGGGTCAAAGGGGTTTTCTTTTAATACAAATAGAGTAATTTAAAAGAGTAAAATCTTGACTAATATTTCTCAAATTGAAAATATTTTCATCATTGTCATCTCAGTCATTATCATTATCTTTATTATATGCGGCTTAAGTGTCTGTCGCCGATAGCTTATTGGTTGCTTGCGTAACTGTACTAGCCAATGGGGTGAAGTTGCCATGACATTCAAATAGTCCTGCCTTCTGGCATGCCACCTCACAAATTGAGGTTAAAGATTGGAGCAATTATTATGCTGTTAAGAAATCTTAACACCAGAAGGGGTCTTTGCAATGGTACAAGACTAGAGGTTCTCCAATTGAAAAAAAATGTCATAATAGCTAAGTCTTTGACTGGCTCCTCTAAAGGTGAAATACATGTCATTCCAAGAATTGATTTGGCTCCATCTCAAACAGGGTTGCCGTTTCAATTGAGACATAGACAATTTCCTGTAAAGCTTGCCTTTGCTATGACCATCAATAAGTCTCAGGGCCAGGCCCTGGCCGGTTGGCTCAGCGGTAGAGCGTCGGCCTAGCGTGCGGAGGACCGGGGTTCGATTCCCGGCCAGGGCACACAGGAGAAGCGCCCATTTGCTTCTCCACCCCTCTGCCGCACTTTCCTCTCTGTCTCTCTCTTCCCCTCCTGCAGCCGAGGCTCCATTGGAGCAAAGATGGCCCGGGCGCTGGGGATGGCTCTGTGGCCTCTGCCTCAGGCGCTAGAGTGGCTCTGGTCGCAATATGGCGACGCCCAGGATGGGCAGAGCATCGCCCCCTGGTGGGCAGAGCGTCGCCCCTGGTGGGCGTGCCGGGTAGATCCCAGTCGGGCGCATGCGGGAGTCTGTCTGACTGTCTCTCCCTGTTTCCAGCTTCAGAAAAATGAAAAAAAAAAAAAAAAAAAGTCTCAGGGCCAAACGCTTAAGCGTGTTGGCATTTTTTTACCTGAGCCTGCATTTGGGCACGGTCAACTTTATGTTGCCTGTTCAAGAGTTCGTGAAAGAACGGACGTAAAATTAAAAATAATTGATGGTCCTCTGCAAGGCGAGCTTAAAAATGATGGAAAGATCTACACAAGAAATGTTGTGTACAAAGAGATCTTTGACATGTGAATTAACATTTTATTATTTAAATCACCTTTATTTACTGAGCTAGCGGTGGCTCTTAAGAAATGTATCACCAGTGGTTTCCTTCATTGCACTCTACTTTAAGCAATTAAGCAAGTAGAAGGGGGAAACCCCGTGGGGCAGTAAGCAAAGGGGCGTCCTCGCCGCCTGCCCTGGGTAATTCAGTTTGAATTAGCAGACACCTTTGCTCAAATCATTTTAATTACAATTTATAATATCTAGAACAGCGGTCATTTCTTATGACCGCCGGGCTTTCTAGTATTATATAAATGAATTTGCATTGTGTTAAATTATTAACGTACATTATCTTACTTAATATGCAACACTATAAAATAGGTATATTTAAATCCATTGTAACCGAAAATAAGGTTCTGAGAGTTAAGGTTTATACAGCTAACAAGTAAGTTGCAAAGTTGATATATGATCCTTAGTGTTTCTGATTCTAAAACCCTACTGTGAAATGCATTCTCTTAATGGATATTTAACCAATTAGACTTTAGTTCTCATAATTCAAATCAGTAAAAAATTCAACAAAGTTTGATAGTACCAAGTGTTACTCCAAGTAATTTTTATTATGTAACACCTTATGTTCCTCACTAGCCATAGGCAAGAGGCAAAAAGTAAAGGCTTAGTGCCAATCTTCCCACAATGTTCAGTAGATAAAGGTTTTTCTTGATACTCCAAATTAGTTACTACAGCCTTGTCTATAATCAATACCACGTAAAAATTTATTTAGTCTCTTCATGTTCTTTGCAGTCTTCTTTATCAATATAAAAGCTAAGATAATAAAGTCAAACCTATAACTTCACTCCAGAGTAATCTATTTATTATTAAGAGATAACACATGCCTAGCCAGTGGTGGCACAGTGGATAGAGCATTGACTTGGGATGCTGATGTTCCAGGTTTGAAACCCCAAGGTCACCAGCTTGAGAGTGGGTTCATCCTGCTTGAGCACAGGTTTGCCAGCTTGAATGTGGATTACATCAGGGGTCCCCAAACTTTTTACACAGGGGTCCAGTTCACTGTCCCTCAGACTGTTGGAGGGCTGGACTATAAAAAAAACTATGAACAAATCCCTATGCACACTGCACATATCTTATTTTAAAGTAAAAAAAACAAAACGGAAAAAACAAACAAACAAACAAACGGGAACAAATACAATATTTAAAATAAAGAACAAGTAAATTTAAATCAACAAACTGACCAGTATTTCAATGGGAACTATGCTCCTCTCACTGACCACCAATGAAAGAGGTGCCCCTTCAGGAAGTGCGGCGGGGGTGGATAAATGGCCTCAGGGGGCCGCATGTGGCCTGTGGGCCATAGTTTGGGGACCCCTGATCTACATGATACCAAGTCACTGGCTTGAGACCAAAGGCTGGCCTGATGCCCAAGATCACTAGCTTGAACTCAAGGTCACTGGTTCAGCTGAAGCCCCCCAGTAAAGGCGCACATGAGAAAGCAATCCATGAACAACCAAAGTGATGCAACTCGAGTTGATGCTTCTCATCTCTCTCCCTTCCTCTCTCTCTCTCTCTCTCGAGAGAGAGACAGAGACAGAGACAGAGAGAGAGAGCACATCACGTCAAAAGAATATGTTTCTGGATTTTAACCACTGGCAAGAATCCTTAGGAGAACTTTTGTGTTTTTCTCCTTTTTAGAGCAGGGAAAGGAGCTAAGGATAGGCTAGCCGGAGGTGTGGTACAAAGTAGTTTGTAATGCTGGTGGCTGAGGACAGGCAGGTTCACTTTGGATTCGGGCAGATAGTAGAGGAACTGCAGAGTCGGAAAGCATTGGGCCTTACCCATTTATCGGAGGCTCACAAAGACAGGCAAGCAAACAAACAACAAAGAAAAAGGAGCTGATAAACAAAGGAAAATCTGCTATTCGCAGTAAGGGCAAGGAAGCAAGGAAAACCGCACCTTGTGGTGCTGGGAGAGTGATCTGGGAGAATCGCTGCCCAGGGGAAGCACCCACAGCCTTATAAAGGCTATGCACACGTGTCTCTGCCACGTGCTCACACACTAATCAAGCACTTGGTAAACCGGCGAGCAAGCCTAACACAGCTGCCCTACATAGTTTGAAGAAAGGAAAACCTCTCTTGCTATAGGCTCTCACTGTATTTGTAATGACTCTATTGCATCAAGAATATTGTGGAAAAATGATTAAGGAGTATAGACTTTTGTTAGTGATAAAATACAAAATTCTTAATCTTAGCTTTTATTCATCTACAACACATATGTATGTGTGTGCTATAAATTCCCCACTAAAACATTAAGATCGACCCTAGCCTATTGGCTCAGTGGTAGAGCGTCGGCCTGGTGTGTGGAAGTCCGAGGTTTGATTCCTGGCCAGGTACACAGAAGCACCCATCTGCTTCTCCATCCTTCCCCCTCTCCTTCCTCTCTGTCTCTCTCTTCCCCTCCCACAGCCAAGGCTCCACTGGAGCAAAGTTGGCCCGGGTGCTGAGGATGGCTTCATGGCCTTTGCCTCAGGTGCTAGAATGGCTTCAGTTGCAGTGGTGCAATGTGCCAGATGGGCAAAGCATCGCCCCCTGGTGCACATGCTGGGTGGATCCCAGTTGGGTGCATGTGGGAGTCTGTTTTTCTGCCCCCCCCCCACTTCTTACTATGGAAAAATACAAAAATAAATAAAAGAAATACTCATTAAGATCAATGAAAGCAATTATGTGTATCACTAGGTTAAATAGATCTTTCATGGCAAGAGGGTCTGAGTGCTGTGAATTGGAGTGGGGTGGTTTCATGACAAACCAGAAGGTGGGAACTCTTGTGATTGATGATGGATCTTAAGCTGAGTCACTTCCCATCACACAACCACATTTAACTTAAAACATGCCACCCCAAATTGAGCAACTTCAAGAGTCAGTTCCACTTAGAATGCCAGGAAGACCTCTGTAGTCCCCTCACCTGCATAGAGCCCAAGAAACTGCTCTAAATCAAAAGAAATGCCTTCCTTCCCAGCTGAAGAGAGCCAGCTAAGAGTGAGCCTGTCATCCTCAGTACATTTTGTTTTCTCTCTTATTTCCTGGTCAAAAGTAATGGGAAAATCTATAAGCACTAAAGACATTTTGTTTTTTCCCGGTCTTGAGATAAAATTATCAGCTGTAGAGGAATGATAATGAAACTTAGGAAGGGCTTTGGAATGAAACCTAGTAAGTGACACCATTGGAGCATTTCCTCTATCACTCCAGCTGGTTTTTCTTTCTGAAACTGGCCAAAAATTAGGTCAATCCTTGAAGACAAAACTTTAATGCAACCTAAGATGAGTCATTCTGTGCTCATTTAGTCCTTGATTCTTTCAACAAATATTTACTGACTGACTTAGCACTTTCCTGTCTTCTTGTTGAATATTATAAAGCAGAAATTGTTAGCCTAATGCTCACAATCCAATGCCTGATACCGAGAATTTAGAAAATTGAAAAGAAGATGAAGTTTGATTTTTGTCTTCTCCTAATGGTTTTAGAAGCCCCTGTCCTTAATGAAGGTATAAAAAGTTTATCATGCAATAACCAGAAAATTCCTGAGACCTTGCATCATTTAGAAGGGATCAAGGCCATGGGGCACTTTGGTTCTCAAATCCTTGTAGTCAAGAGCTTGAACTGAAATGTTAGGGAGCCATTCATTCTCTGAGCTTCAGTTTTCTCAGGTTTCAAATGGGCATTAAAACAAAAAAACAACATCTACTACACAAAGAGTTAGAGATAACTTCCACAGAGAAACTGAACATCGCATGTGAGATAACACCTTCAAAATCGCTAAGTCAGAAACCCTAACCAAAGACTATCAAATTCAGTTTGCAAGAGATCTAAAGTACCGTATGAGAGCATCAGAAAGAAAATGCTTCACCTGATCAAAGGGGAGAACGATTTCTTTCTCCCTGGAGTCCCCCACCACTCAGGGGCTATGAGACATGTTTTGAGAAATGGTGTCATGGAAGTAAAATCAAGTGTCATTGGGCCCAGCTTTTGGCCTTCCTCATGGAGTCGTGACCTCAAGTGCCCGCTTCCTGCTTTTGCTGAGCAGAAAGAAAAACAGAAGTTCATGAAGAGTTAAAGCCTTACTCTCCTCGTTTGATAAAAATACTTGGCAAGAATCACGATATGGTTTTACAATCATTAGTCATTGAGGGATGTAATTCACTGAAGAACAGGAAAACCTGTTGATACAAGTTTCTCATCAGGATGACTTAGACTGATCAGATTGGCTTTGCTGTCCAGTATAGTTACTGGTTATCAAAGATGTAAACTTTTAGAGGTGTTTAGGTCATGGGAAGCATTTATATATTGAAGAGACCTACCATTTTGAAAAAACTGAGGATATGATTTGTGTGCGTTTGTCTATTTTATCTAATAGCAGAGACAGCAATCTCCTTGAGAGTAAGAATTGTGTTGTACCTGGCACATTGTACGTGATCAATAAGTGAATAAAGAAACGAAAGCCAGGAAGAACCTGTGAAAAGATTGATGTGATTATATTTGGACAATTTTTAATAATGAAGAATATGGGAAGAATTAAGCAAGATAAGAAGAAGAAACTAAGCCACTAATTTACTATTACTGTATTATTATTATTATTATGTATATTATTTTGTGACAGAGACAGAGAGAGGGAGAAATAGGGACAGATAGGCAGGAAGGGAGAGAGACGAGAAGCATCAATTCTTCGTTGTGGCTCCTTAGTCTCCTTAGTTGTTCATAGATTGCTTTCTCATATGCATCTTGATGGGGGGAGGGGTACAGAAAAGCAACTGACCCTTTGCTCAAGATAGCGACCTTGGGCTCAAGCCAGCAACCTTTGGGCTCAAGCCAGCAACCATGGGGTCAAGTTTATGATCTCATGTTCAAGTCAGCGACCCTTTAAGCCAGGTGAGCCTGTGCTCAAGCCGGCGACCTCGGAGTTTTGAACATGGGTCCTCCACATCCCAGTCTGATGCTCTATCCACTGCAGCACAGCCTGGTCAGGCCCACTAATTTATTATTATTAAATTACTCAAAGATTAAGCCAACACACCTAGGAAGACAGAGTCTGAGCAACCCTCAGAGAAAGGGAGCAAAAGCTTGATCACCCAGAGCCTGCCTCATCTCTGGTCTTCGTGCTAAAACAATATTTCCTATTGTTCAAACCAGTTTTTCTACTGTTTGCAGTTAAAAGCATCATATTGATTCAACATTAATGCATTTACTTTCCCTGAAGTGTAGTTTTCCAATACCAGAAATGCATTTATCTCCTGCTCCAAATACTCCTTCCCATGTTGGAAGATTTAGAAAACCAAATAGTTATGAGAAGCTAATGTCTCTTACACACACACACACACACACACACACACACACACACACACACACACCATGTCTATGTCTATCTCTGTATCTATTTCTATCTCTACTCTGTCTCTCTTTTCTTTTTTTCCCTGAGGGAGGAGTTCTTTAAAAGGGATTCTGATAGTTGGGGGTAGTTTGCAGGAGGTTTTTAACTGTTCTTAGAAATCCTGTTGATAATGTTCCTATCCAGAAACATGCCTCTCTCTCATTAACCCCCCACCCCATCTTAAACAATGGTAGAGATGGTCTGTTCTTGTTTGTCTTCTTTGCTTCTGGTTCCAGTGGTCAGCAAACTCATTAGTCAACAAAGCCAAATATCAACAGTACAACAATTGAAATTTCTAAACTTAAACTATATTTTTTAAACTTAAACTATACAGGTAGGTACATTTCTTATGGGATAGCGCCCACACTCAAGGGGCCAAAGAGCTGCATGTGGCTCGTGAGCCACGGTTTGCCGACCAGGGGAAACCATCACTTTGAAAAGATTTATTACATAAATCTCAAATGCAAGCAGTGAAATTTTCTAGTAGCCATATTTTTTAAAGTAAAAGCAAGCAGGTGAAATTAAATTAGTGATCTATTTAATCCAAATACCTAACATATCATTTCAAGATGTACTCAATATAAAATTATTAATGAGTTATTTTACACTCTTATATTTGTACCTAGTCTTCAACATTCTGTGTGTATTTTACTCTTACAGCACTTCATTAGGACAAGCACCATTTCAAGCATCCATTAGACAGAGTAGTGGTAGCTGCACACAAATCTGCTTTCTTTCTGTTATAGCTAAGACATACCATAGACACAGAACAGTTGATTAGATAAATGCATTATTATCTTATTGCAATCATCATTAAACTGTCATTCCATCCCTTTATCTGATTTAATTCAATCTTCTATATGTCACAGTTTATAATATTGAGGTGTAAGCCAGTCTTCTTGATTTGTATAGGGGAGGCCATTTCTCTTTATTCAAGGATTTCCTTATGTACTGAATGCTACTTTTACAGCTATTAGATGGACATACTGTAATTTAACCCAGTAACTCTTACATTTAAATTATGTATTCATCAAAGGAAAGCATGCATGAAGAGTCTGTTTGTTCCTGGTAAACAGAATAACAAGTACAACCAACAGATGCTCAGGCAAAAGTAAAACTTGCTAGTTGGTCTTTTGGCTAAATAAAGTGTTCTGATTTTATTAGTTGAGTTCTATCTTGTAAAATAGATGAACTGAGTACAAAAGACAGCGAACCATGGTGGAAAGAGCATGGGCATCAGCGTCAAAGAACTGGACCCTATTGCTTCCTAGCTGTGTATTATTGAATATCTTTATTAACTTCTCTGTACTCAGTTTCCCCACTTGTAGAAGGGCAGTGATAATTACTATGACCAAGACTGTTTGTTTTACCCCTATATCCATTCTTCCCTTCTTTATCATTAGTGACCCTCCAAAAGTTAGCCAGACACCAGGATGCGCTAACATTCATGTTTCCAGCCTCTCTTGCAACTAAGTGTTTCTGTATTAATTTATGGCCAAAAAAAAGATGTTTCCTTAAAAGAAGAGAACAGATGCCCTTTTCCCTCTTTTTCTTTCCTGCAGGCTGGAGTTCAGACAGGAAGGGCGGAGTTGGAGCAGTCATCTTGATCCAGGAGATGTGAGCTGTGCTTTGAGGACAGCTGAGCACAAGCAGGAGCCTGGCTTCCTGGTGACCAAGGAATCCCCACAAATGCCCTACCTACATCATTTACCCAAGCTTCCAGATGAGACAGTACAGCGTTTTTCTTTGGTTTGAGCTATTGATCTTACTTATTACCTGTAACTTGTTGCCATACTTAATACATGCCTTACCCTTCGGGCTCTTTTGAGAATTAAATGGAACAGTATATCCCAAGCAGTTTGTGTAGTACCTGGCTCAGAGGAATGCTAGTAGCACTTAGTACATGATTGCTATTGTTATTAGGATAAAATAGCTCTGTAAAAAAGTCGATCTAAGGGTCAGATAAAAAATAAATGAACAATTAAAATGCATTTTAATCTGTGAATCTAAAAAGCACTGTATAAATGTTGGCCATAAGTATTATCATTATTAAATTATTATAAGAAGCTACCAGACTGTCAGCAAACATTGCTTAGATCACCTGTTTAAGCTCATTAAAAAGTAGATACAGGTTACTTTACTTTTGTTAGGTTTTCTTAGCATTAGTCATTTGTGATTGTCTATAAGCTTATCTTTATATTGATGCTTTAAAACAAATGAAATACTCATTTTGGTAGTATAAAGAAAATGCTTAGAATCTATTTAGACAATGACATTATTTATTCATTTACTTTTGCCTTTAAAGGATTCTCTGTTAAAAAAATATTTTTAGGCCCTGGCCAGTTGGCTCAGTGAACAGAGCATTGACCTGGTATATAGACGTCCTGGGTTCAATCCCCGGTAAGGGCACACAGGAGAAGTGACCATCTGCTTTCCTTACCCTCTCTCTTCCCCTTCTCTCCCTCTTCCCCTCTCACAGCCAGTGACTCCATTGGAGCGTTAGCCTCAGGCACTGAAGATAGATTGGTTGATTAGAGCATTGGCCCCAGATAGGAGTTGCTGGGTAGATCCTGGTCAGGGTGTATGGGGGAGTCTGTCTCACTATCCTCCCTCCTGTCTCTTAAAAAATATATCTGTAGTTAAAATAAATTACAATTATAAATTACAATTCCTTGTGAATAAATATCTATTTTTTGTACAATGTTTTATATATATATACACACACACACACACACACATACACACACACACACACACACACACACACACACACACACATTATCTCTTTACAAAAAGAATGGGACCATTTCTGGAAAAGTTCAAAATAGCAGCAAGGAAACTATTTTGCAACAACTTTTGTTTTGTTTTTTTTCCCAAGCATACAAAACACCTTTCCATGTCAATACAAATCTATCTATTCCATTTTTAAAATACCTTCTAGAAAGTCATTTTAATATTTTTACTAATTAATTGCTGTAAAATTGTTTGTAAAACAAAAGAGATTTCCCTTAAAATAATAGTAGGTAGTAACATCTTAACATTGTAAGGATTTTATTAGATAATTCGGGAACGTGCTTAGCAAAAAGTCTGGCACATAATGAATGGATGATAAATACAAATATTAGCTATTATGATCTTGATAATAACAGTAATTGAAGGTGATTATCTCTTTGAACTTGGTCTCAATAAATTGCCGTTGTCAAAGAACTGGTTTCTTATCCCCTAATATAAAAGACATTACTCAAAATATATACTATTCCTCTTCTTATATTTTACTTTTAAAGACCCTACCTGGGCTCTTTTTTATGGTGGAGGTGGGCGTCACCTTCAGGGAAGACTTCAGGTTAGCTCTCCTCAGGATCTACCCTACCTGTGCCTACCCAGCTCAGTGCCAAAGCTGAACCAAAAATATTGTCCACCTATCTGCCAGCTAGTGATGTGGCCAAGAAGGCATTTAGCTTGTAGGGCATTTTGAGAACCTAAATGAACCTTTGCCGGAAAGAAAGACACCTGCTGGGTGGAGCTCACTGGCCTTTGGGAGAAGTATGGCTTTAAGTGGACCTAATGACTCCTGAACAGCCACCAAGAAACCAGCGAGGCAGCCAGCCATGGGGAAATGAATCACAGGGTGCAGCAAATCCCTGGGAGGAGCCAATGGGTGTCACAGACCAGGAAGGGGATTGACTGATGATGACTGAAGGCTCTGGGGCAGAGGAAGGGCTGTGACAGGAGCTGTCACCCAAAGGGGCAAATGGAAAATCTACCTTGATAGATGATGGCCTTCACCTTGTAAATCTGATAATTTTGCCATTCTCCAAGTGTCTGAAGTGTAATTACACCCAAACCTGATAAAGACTGGGAAAAACATAAAATATGTATATTTGTATCCAAACACATAATTCTGCCTTCAAAAATGTTTGGTGTACAGATAAATAATGTTAAAAATAAATCCAAGAGCACCTCATTTTTTTAAATGGGATTGTTCAGGAATTTACATGTAGCTGAGGTTGGTAGGAACAGTGGACAAATCACTGCCTAATCCTCTTCCTGAACATTTCTGATTTCTTCTGAAGCTGGAGACTTAAATGCTCATAGCTGGATAAGAAATGACACTGAACTTAATACCATCATTTTTTTTTGCTCTGTACAAGGGGATCGGAGGCCCTGAAACCCATCCCTCACTGCACTTGAAAAGCTCTGTGCCCAGCCTTGGCAGATCCAATGTTGCTCTAAAGGAGACAGAATAGTAGGAAGCTAGAAAAATTGCTTGGCAAGTAGAATGGGGAAACTGAGGCAAAGTGCTGAACAGACTGGCCCAGCAATTTACATCCAGATACAGAAGGTCTCTGGCCTAGAAATAACATCTAGGCTGGAGTTGTATTTCAGGTCCAGGCCCAGAAAAGCAGTAAAACCACACGAGAGATGTTGGGACCAGCTGCAATGACTAATGACTTCTGCTTTGGCACTAACCAATCACTATATACCATGAACCTGAAACAGTATACCTGGAAAAGTTGATGAATATTCTAATGAAATTCTCCCCTAAACTCCCAGTCTTTAAAAACCCTCAAAACAGGCCCTGGCCAGTTGGCTCAGCAGTAGAGCATCAGCCTGGCATGTGGAAGTCCCTGATTCAATTCCTGTATAGGGCACACAGGAGAAGCGACCATCTGCTTCTCCACCCTCTCCACTTTTCCTCCCACAATCATGGCTCAAATGGTTTGAGCAAGTTGGCCCTGGGCATTAAGGATGGCTCCATGGCCTTACCTCAGGCACTAAAATAGCTCGATTGCTGAGCAATGAATCAGTGACCCCAGATGAGCAGAAGGTGCTTGCCTGCTGGATACCCATAGGGGCTCATGCAGGGGTCTGTTTTTGCCTCCCCACCTCTCACTTAACAATAAATAAATAGGCCCTGGCCAGTTGGCTCAGTGGTAGAGCATCGGCCTGGCGTGTAGAAGTCCCGGGTTCGATTCCCGGCCAGGGCACACAGGAGAAGCGCCCATCTGCTTCTCCACCCCTCCCCCTCTCCTTCCTCTCTGTCTCTCTCTTCTCCTCCCACAGCGAGGCTCCATTGGAGCAAAGATGGCCCGGGTGCTGGGGATGGCTCCTTGGCCTCTGCCCCAGGCGCTAGAGTGGCTCTGGTCGAGGCAGAGCGACGCCCCGGAGGGGCAGAGCATCGCCCCCTGGTGGGCGTGCCGGGTGGATCCCGGTTGGGCGCATGCGGGAGTCTGTCCGACTGTCTCTCCCTGTTTCCAGCTTCAGAAAAATACAGAAAAGAAAAAAAAATAAAATAAATAAATAAATAAATTAATTAATTAATTAATAAAAATAACCCTCAAGACAAAGGACCCATTATGCACTCTCCCTTCTGGGAGTTTGCCTATGCCTTCTCTTTCCCACTCACCCTCTTCTTTCCTCACAAGTGGGCAACTCCTAAATTTTAAGGGTCCTATGGAACTTGGAACCAGAGGAACAGTGGGCAATGGCATTTTGACCCAAGCATAACCCCTGAACTTGTCTCAAAGGTCCCCTTTTCTCCTATTTCCCATTGTAGGCTCACGGTTTCTAGAGAGCCAAGGCAGCCCCACTTAGGGTCTCCTGTTGTTTCTTCTATTCTAGGTATTTCCTTGTTTCACTGTCCCCAGCTTTAATAAATGTACTCATAAAAAAGGAATACCTTTATATAATGTGTCCACCAGGAGGGAGAGCATTGTGATACTTCACACAAAGGTTTGGCTAATGGAAATCTTCCCTTGACTTACTGGGGGACTTAATTGTGGATCTTAGCTTATGAGTCTTTCAGCACCATCATGTCTATTTATATCCTCAATCCTATAGATTCATAGAATAATGAGATTTATTTATATTTATTTATTTATATTGAGTGAAAAGATGAGGCAAGGAGACAGACTCTTGCATGTGCACAGACCTGGATCCATCTGGCAAACCACCTACTGGGCGATGCTCTGCACGTCTAGGGCTGTTGCTCCATTGCTTGGCAACTAAGCTATTTTAGTGCCTGAAGCGAGGCCATGGAGCCATCCTCAGTGCCCGGGGCCAACTTGCTCAAACCATCGAACCATAGCTGTGGTACGGAAAGAGAGAGAAAGAGAAAGCGAGAGAGAAGGGAGAGGGAGAGTGGTAGAGAAACAGATGGTTGCTTTTCCTTGTGTTCCCTGACCGGGATCAAACCCAGGATTTCCACATGAAGGGCTCAATCATGGAATTTTGATCCAGTTAAATATCTCAGAAATTACCAACTCCAATTCATTTTAGAAATAAAAAAAAACTAAGCCACAGAGAAATAGGTGTATCCAAGTTTAGGAAGCTAATGATACCATTTATTCCATGACATTATAATATAATCTTTTATGAGTTTGTTCATAGATTTTTTTATGAGTTTGTCTATTTTTACTAATGCAGCACTAAAGCTTTCTCAACTATGTACTTATTGAGATTTAAACTATAATTTCAAGCAGACAGGTGAAAATAAAAGCAATTCTGCTTAATGTTTAGATCATAAAAAAAATACTCCTCAGTACAGACTTTCACATTCTAGTATTTTAATATTGTTCTAGATTTATGACTAAAATGTTGTGGTGACTTCCCCTGAGAAACATTTCCCTTCCTTTCCAGAGTGGCTGGGGTAGCCTTTCCATGTACCTGTTCATCACGTTGGGCTTTATCTCTGATAACATTTGTGACATTATATTGTAGTTGTGATTTATCATTTTGGTTCCCTATAACCAGTAAGCTCTATGACAATAAGGACTTACTAGGTATTTCTTTAAAACACTGTGTCCCCAGTACTTAAAATAGTACTTAAAACTATAAAAGGAGGTGAGCAAACATTTGCAGAAGAAAATACAAACAGAGAAAGGGTCTCATGTAGAAATAGAGAAAGGGTCTCAAATAGAAATGAATTAGAAGTAAAAATAAATGTAAATAAATAACTCCTAAATTTACAGTTTTAAGATTTCTAAGTATGTAGGCATGACAGAGTGTAACACAAGTCAACAGCATTCTCTGTGTTTGCCTTTATGCATCTATCTACATGTGGAGGTGTTGGAAATGTGTGGCAGACACACTCTACAGTCCCCTGCCCCTCATGATTTCTGCTACCTAGAGTACCTTTGCATGTGGCCAGGACCTGCTTCTAACCAATAAATATGGTAAAGATAATGAAGTGTCACTCTTGTGATCATGTTACCTATGTACAAGATTCTGTCTTGCTAGCAGACTACTCTAGAGAATCTCCTACTGGCTTGGTGAAGGATGCCTAAAGAAAACCCATGTGGCAAGGCACTACTGGTGCCCTTTAGGAACTGGTGGTGGCCAACTAAGAGCTAAAGGCAGCCCCAGCTGACACCAAAAAAAGAAACCAGGGTCCTTAGTCTTATGACTCACAACAAAGAAGCGAAATCTGCCAACTGCATAGATGAACCAAGAACAGATTCTTCCCTAGTTCAGCCTCCAGCTGAGAACACAGATCAGCTGACACTCAGCTAACACAGTTCAGTTTAGAGTTTTGCAAGGTCCTAAGTAAAGGACCGAATTAAGTCATACTCAGACTCCAGATTCACAGAAATTGTGAGAAAATAAATGTCTGTGGTTTCAAGCCGCTAAGTTTGTGGTAATTCATTAAAAAGCAAGAGAACAGTTATATCAGGCATTAGTTAGGTTTTAATGAAGCTATATATCTAACTAGTCCCCCACTGGAAGGAACAAAGAAAGGGAGGGAGGAAGAGAAGGAGGAATATAGGCTCAGTTAAAGTTGTTCTATTTTATTTTTAGCCTTAATTTGGTGATTTAAAAATCCGTATAGAAAACACCCAAGAAAACTACAAGATTTTTTAAAAGCAAATATCAAATATTTATCTGATCTGGAAGGGAATGTAAGAAATTTAGGCAAATTTGCATGGGTGAATTCTATGAACCATAAGACTGGAAAATTTCTAAAGAGGATAAATGATCTATATTCAACTTCAAACATGGATCCTAAACCAGCCCAAACATACAGTGACAAGGATGATGGTGACATGAATATTATGAGGTTCTGTTGATGGAATTCCTCATGTATCTCAGACAGACTAGGAAGAAACAGACTTACTTATATGGAGCACCTACAATTGCCCATATATTGTACTGCCAACTATATAAATAATCTTACATCAAAATAACAGCCAGCCTTTCACAATAAGCCATAAATACTATTTTCCCCACCTTACACACACACATAACATGGATACACACATGCATATGTGCAATAGAGACACACAGAAAGAAAGTATCCTGACCAAGTCAACCAGTAATTAAGTTGTGAAACTGTGATTCAAACCCATACTTAACAGTTCTCACTAGCTGTAAATTCCCCAACTCTAATTTTCAAATTTCATGCTATGTTTTAAGCCCAAGGATGCTACATCCTGATTCATGCCAATTGTTTTATACTAGAAAAACAATAAATATGCTATAGAGTGATACAAATTTAAATATTGGGAAAATATGTGAAAAGGCAGGTCATAGAAGAGAACTCCAAATGGCTAACAGGTATGCAATAGAATGACACCATCCCTAGTAATCAGAGAAAAGTAAATCAGAATGAGATATTCTTTTACATTCATTGGGGTGGAGAAAGTTAGAACCTTCAAAAATACCAAATGTTGGTGAGACTTGGGAAACTTTGTACAAGGCTAGTTAGTGGTCATTTAGAAATGATGAGATCAGTTTGCAATATTGGAAGACACAGCAGTAGAGTAAGCCACTTAGTCTGTAGAAGCTAGGAGCTGGTGTCACATAGCTCTATTATTAGGAAAAATAGATTAGTAATATGTGTTGGACTGCATACTATGGAAAAACATGCAGTGGCTAGAATGAATTAGTACATATTGCACCATCTTAGAGATAGCATTGAGTGAGTAAAAAGTATGGCAGAGGATGAGATCTGTTGTAGAGTATCACTCATGTACATTAAAACATGCATATACAAAATTAATTCATGTATTTTTGTTATGGAATGGAAAGTACAGCATAAGGACTATAGTTAATTATACTGTAATCCATATTTGAAAGTTGCTGGGAGAATAGATCTTGAAAGTTCTCATCACAAGATAAAAATTTTCTAATTATATATGGTGATAGATGTTTACACACCCAAAACTAAAGTAATGTTTTGTCAACTATTTCTAAAAAAAAAAAAAAAAAATCCTTTATGGTGAGCAAGACCACGTGGTTGGTTAAATTAAAGAATGTTCTTTTTGTTAAAGAAATAAGGAACAATGATATGAAACATAGATAATAATGTTTTCAGATAGGAGCTTATTTTATTTTCTATTAAAGAAAACATTTTGTGGAAGAGTTCTGTTATTGTGGTAACATTTCTGTCTCAAATTAAGGTTACGCTTTGCTAGATATATGAAAAGCTAAGTCTTTTAAATGACTTCATGGGACATTTTTGAGCAACTCAATACCTGGCCAGGTTAATTTTGATGAGCAGGAACAGGTGGCTGGCTCAGGCTTCTAAAGCTTGAAGAAATGACCCCCAAATGACTTTGTTTTTCTAGATAGTTGCAAAGTAAAATGAGATTTAATTCAGGACTTGGGAAGGGTATATCCATTGTTCAGGTGAAAGGGAAAGAAATGTGTGACAGTTTATACATTTTTCAAAGGTATGTACATCAAATTCATCAAAATGACTGACTTTAGGAGAGAGGGAAAAGGATTGTGGGTGGGAGGGGTGATCAGAAACAAATTGAGGGAAAAAAAAAACATGAATTCCCGGCCAGGGCACACAGGAGAAGCGCCCATTTGCTTCTCCACCCCTCCGCCGCACTTTCCTCTCTGTCTCTCTCTTCCCCTCCCGCAGCCAGGGCTCCATTGGAGCAAAGATGGCCTGGGCGCTGGGGATGGCTCTGTGGCCTCTGCCCCAGGCGCTAGAGTGGCTCTGGTCGCAATATGGCGATGCCCAGGATGGGCAGAGCATCGCCCCCTGGTGGGCAGAGCGTCGCCCCTGGTGGGCGTGCCGGGTGGATCCCGGTCGGGCGCATGCGGGAGTCTGTCTGACTGTCTCTCCCCGTTTCCAGATTCAGAAAAATGAAAAAAAAAAAAAAAATGAAAAAAAAAAAAAAAAAAAAAACATATGAAGGAAAACAATAGAGGAGCCTTGACCAGACTGATTGTTTATTATGAACTGAAAGGTATGATTAACTTATGTCTCAGCACCGCTTAAAATGCCATGGAATAAAGCACTATTGTTATTGGCTAAAGAACTATGCTGACCTGAGATATTTCAATTAGAAAATATGGGTACCCAACTTTTTATTGGGATCAGAACCACGTCAGGATCTTGAGCTCTCAAATGCAGAAGGGAATAATAAAGAAAAATTTTTCTCAAAATAAAATGGGTAATTTCTTGAATTAGTACTTAAAGAAAACATGATGACAAATGTTTTGGCAAAGTGTTAGAGCTTGTGCATCAATCTTGTCTTAATGGAAAGAATGTTTGACAAAATCATTCTATTAGAGCAGAGCAATATTGTGGTAGATCTTTTACTCTGTATAAATAGCCAAAAGAGCCTTTCAGTCTAGCCTCTATGGCACAGCCCACTCATATGGTCCAACAGGGCTATGGATCAATACACTCATGTAAATGTGGATACACAACTAACAGGTAGGGCATGCCAATGGAAGTTTGTTTGCTTTATCCCAGTCAATCTAATTTCACTAGGAAGAACTCAGGAAGTTATAAATAATAAATAAATGGATGAATAACTAACTAACTAACTAACTAAATAAATAAATAAATACAATCAAACAAAACAGAAAATACAAGATACATATCTTTGCCTTAAATATAATTATCACTTTTAGCTAAAGTTTGAGGAAATTATGTCCCACAATAAATGTTGTTGTATTTAGTTGAAAATGATCTTTGCTTATTTTGATAAGTAGCAGATAGATAATAAGAAAAGAAAAAATAAGGTGAATAAGAAATTACTTCCTTTATTCTTCTATAATTTCGGGGACTGGTGATAGCCGTAAACTTCAACACATTTATTAACCCAATCTGCCCTTTATTTGTGGTTTCTTTCTCAGTCTTCTGTCACTTCTTCCTGCCTTGATTTATTTATTTTTATTTGCTCTACTCTTCCTTGATCATCTTTATGCCTACCACAATCACATCATCTTCTATGGGGGGAAAATTCATAAGCTTTGTGACAACCACATAGAGAATTTTTTTTTTCCTTAGTCTGGGTGTGTGTATCTAACTCAAATACCCAAGGGAAATTCTAAAAGCTTAGTGTAATCCAGGGTAAGGAATCCTTTCTGTTCAAAATTACTTTAAATCAAACTGTCATAATTTTTATTAGGATATTCCTGTCTACTAATAAGCAGAAGTGTCCTTATAGGAGTTCATAGTTCATATCATTCTACAATGTGATCAACCAAAACATAAAATAGAATTTTAGTAGTATCCATTATATTGTGTCATTCCTATATTTTACTAGTGAATTCAAAATATGTTTTTTCCCTCTCTTCTACTAATTCCAAAATTTTTAAAACCTAATCAGAGCTTAATTGTATTTTGTCCTAGTTATAGCAACAGCAAAATTTACCATTGGAAGGTGTAAATATTAATTAATCTGAAGGGATATAAATAAAACTTCCCAGACAGTTTTCTTATTCGAACACTACTCTCCAGATACATAAATTCTCAAGAATGAGGCTATGTCTACATACCTAGTATCAGAATTGTAACAAATTTACAGTGACCAATTTTCCACTGGAACTCTTCTGAGATTGAGCCATTAACATGGCCAACAGTACCTAAACTTTGACTTGCAATTATAAGCCTAATTATCATCTTTAGCTGCAAATTTGAGGAAATATGTACTACAATAAATATTAATATTTGGTTGAAAATGATTTTTGCCTATTTTGGTAAATAGCAGATAAAAGGAGATAAATTAAAAATAAGGTGAATAAGAAATTACTTCATTGTCTACAGTTTTGGGGGATGGTTATAGCACTGAACTGGTGATAATTTCTAACAGAAAAGATTCCCTACTCTGGATATAAGCTAAATACAGTGCCCTATTTATAGTAGACACTCTTTAAATAGTAGAGCTTTATCTCCCTTCCCATAATTCTCAAAACAGTCCTAAATAATAAACATTTTAATGAAAGAAAAATAACAATAATAACCACTTGGCTCCCTTAGTCACTATGGAAGATATATCTGACTACCCAGGCTGGTTACAGAAGCTCAGTGGTAGAACCATTTATGAATTGGTCTGCATTCTCCCAACTTAGAGGCTTCCTTAAGCATCATCCACCATCCATCTTTGCAGAAATGCAATTGTTAGAATTGATGAGGAAAACCAAATGCCTACATGAGAAATCCGCTGGTCTCTGACAATTACACTCTAGTCCAGTAATATCATAAACAAGTATAAATGGAAGATCATTTTTTAAGGGTTCACAGGTTATTTTCTTGAAAAGAATGAATATGCAAGATTATCTATCTATCTATCTATCTATCTATCTATTTATCTATCTATTTATGACAGAGACAGAGAGAGAGGAACAGATAGAGATAGACAGGAAGGGAAAGAGATGATAAGCATCACTTCGTCATTCCAGCTCCTTAGTTGTTCATTGATTACTTTCTCGTATGTGCCTTGACCAGGCTACAGCAGAGCAAGTGACCCCTTGCTCAAGTCAGTGACCTTGGGCTTCAAGCCAGTGATCTTTAGGCTCAAGCCAGCAACCATGGGGTCCTGTCTATGATCCCACGCTCAAGCCAGCAACCCCCGCACTCAAGCTGGTGAGCCCGTGCTTAAGCCAGCGAGCTTGGGGTTTTGAACCTAGGTCCTCTGCATCCTAGTTTGACTGTGCCACTGACTGGTCAGGCTAGATTATCTTTTAATTTCTTTAATAGCATTAAATAATAGTGTACAGTCAAATCTGATATCATACTAAGACAATGTTTCTCTGTAAATCTAACATCATGACTATCCTCTCAAGTCACAAATATAATTATATAATAAATTTACATGTAATGGATAGTCCCCAAACAAAGAAATCCAAAACCCATTTCTTAAACAGTGTGCCAAAACATTTAAGCATATTTCTGAGCAGTGACATTCAGACGAGGATCACCAACAAGTGATAGGTGACAATTTTCAATGAGGAAAACTATCTAACATGATATAATCAGCCCACCATTTGTGGCAGAAATAAAACAATCTATATTTGATGCATTCTCTGATACTATAAAAACTTTGCAATATTGAAAATGCAAAAACAAATGTACATATATTTAAATGTTTCTTCTGATATACATGCATATATAAATTAAAAGAAATATAATGGCAATTAAAATTTAATGTAATTTTAAGTTTTCCTTGAGTGTCCAGTTGAAAACCAATTTTTAAGCATACTATGACAATAATTAAAACATCTGTACTTAATTAAATTCAAGAAGATCACCTTTACATTTTTCATCTTAAAGGTGAACAATTAATCTATGTTATCATAATTCATTTTGTAATGTATCTCAATTTTAAGATTAACTTATCTGAAACTTCCCTTTAATACTCTAGGACTCTTCATGGAAATGGCTCCGTGAGCAGCGCGTCCGACAGATCTCCCCAAAATCACAACAAATTTATCAACTAGAAACAGAAAAATTTATCCTCGGAGCATTCCGGAGTTCCACACAAACTGAAAGCGAAAGGACTGTTATCACTTGAATCTGAGAGACGAGGGTGTGGAGGAAGCTAACTACCGCAGGGACGTTCATTCAAGCCACGGAGGGAGTGCGCCTGTGGTGAGTCGGCCCACACTCGGGAGCGGCGAGCAGCCGCCGGCGCGTGCCCGGTCCGGTTGCAGAGCGAGCACTGCTAACGTTCCCAGCGGCCTGCGCACTGCGAGTGAGAGTCCCCAGCCACCAGTGCCTGGAGCACCCCATTCGCGCACGTGCCCTACTGGCCCACACACCCAGGGTGCCCCATTATCCTGCGCCCGGTGCGCTCCAGCCGCCAGCGGCGGGGCGAGCGGGAGAGGCGCCAGGGCGGTCTTCCCTACTTGGGAGATTCTCTCTGCGGGCGGGGCACCTCACCCAGCCATTCAAGCTAACAATCAAGCGTTGGGGGAGGGGCACGCAGGCAGCCTGAAATACCTTCGGGAGCACAGCTGCGGACCCAATCACTGAAATTAGCTTAACCCATGAAATCTGCGCACCCACGGGCTCTAATTGATAAGATCTCTCTCAGTTCAGCGATCCAAGATAAGAGGCGTGATATTTCTTAGTGCCTCTCGCTAAAGGGGTGGGGGCAACTTCTGACTGATAGAGCCTCCATATTCAGGGATAAACACTAACAAGAGGGACTTGGCAGATAATAAGATCTTTACTACACTAGTCGCAAGCAGAGACTAGTGCCTCTTCTTCCCAGCCAAAACAGGCTACAAAGTGTGGAAAGCCTGGGTTGAGTGGTCCAACTGAATGCTAGGCACTGAACAGACACCTTGACAACAATTGACTCCCACCCCCGCCTGATTACACTGGAGGCTCTGACTGCCAGAGCCTTTCCCAAAGCCTTGCGCTGAGTGGGGATAGAGTGGGGATTTCCTAGCTCTTTGAGCCTCTTACTCCCCAGGCAGAAGCAGTAGCAGTCTTATAGCTGGATCACCAGGCTGCTAATTCAGGAAGGGGGGACTAGGAGAGAGACTCCAGGAAAGCAAACTCTCTCATCGTTGGACCCTGCAAACGCCAACAAGCCTTGACTACCAGCAAGACTAAAGCCAATTATATGACATTGCCATAGAACCCCATCAACTGCAAATCCCTACCTAAGTGTGACACAGGGGCAGAGCCTGGGGTACAGAGTCACCGACCAGGAAGAGGGAGAGAAAAGAAAAAGGAAGAAGTTAACCTCTCAAAATCAAGAAAAATCCACAGACTTTACAACTTGTTCCACTAATTTTTTTTTTTTGCTGTTGTTTGTTTCTTCTATCTTATTGCCTTTATTATTATTATTTCTATTTCCTCCACCTCGGTCCTTCTATTCTCTGCCCATCTTATGCTTCCCTTTTCTTGAACTACACTACCCATGAGTGTTACATTTTATTTCTTATCTTTATCCTCACCCTCCTTTAAGGTTATACTCCAAAACACTTAATTCTCACTCTCTCCTCTTTTGTTTTTTTTTGTTTTGCTTTATTTTGTTTTTTTCTCTTCCTCTTTATTTCTTGCTTCGTTTTTCTCTTTTTCTTATCTTTTCCTTTCTATTCGTTTTTTCTTTTCTTGTTTCACTTTTCCTCCCATTTAATCCTCAATCACGAACAAATTAGTTAATTTGGGACTCAAGGTTTTTTTTTGGTTTTATTTTTCTTTTTCGCTTTTGTTTTTTTTTGTTTGTTTGTTTGTTTGTTTATTTTTGTGGCATTTTGGGTACTTTTTACGTTGCTTTTTAACTCACTAGCATTCCTCCCAACCCAAGGTCTCCATCGTATTTAGTCTTCGCTCCACTTAATACAACAGATTTTTACTTATTATTTTTATTTTTTTCTTTATTATTCTTTTTTTTTCTCCTTTTTTCTGGTTCCCTCTTATCCCTCTCATTATATCTCTTAGTCGACCATCACTTACAAGCAAATCATCTTATGCTTGTCTAAGATTTTCTTCCTTTTTTTTTCCTTTTTTTTTTTGCATTTAGTAGGTCCCTACTCCCTTTTTTTGCCCCTTGAACTCTTCACCCCAAATCAGGCCCTCCATTATAGGCAGTTTTTGTTTTATTTAGCATAATATAATTTACAGGTCATCACGATATTTCCCTGAGGAGGGGAGAGGAGGGAAAGAGAAGAAAGAAAAAAGGGGGAAATAATAAATTATTACTGTTTTTTTTTTTGTGGGGTGTTTTACCTTTTTTTTTTTTCTTTTTACTCTTTATTAATTCTAATTAGTGCTATCAACAAGACCACCCTCAGATGCCAATAAGAAAGAGGAAATCGAATATTATGGATACAAAAGAAAGAGAGGTAACACAAATAGATGTGGAAAAATCTATGGAGAAAAGACTTAACATATTGGAAGCCTTGGAGCTAAATGACAGAGAATTTAAAATAGAAATCTTAAAAATACTCAGAGATATACAAGAAAACACAGAAAGGCAATTTAGGGAGATCAGAAAACAACTCAATGAACACAAAGAATATATTACCAAGGAAATTGAAACTATAAAAACAAATCAAACAGAAATGAAAAACTCAATACACGAGCTGAAAAATGAGGTAACAAGCTTAGCTAACAGAATAGCCCAGATAGAAGATAGGATTAGTGAAATAGAAGACAAACAACTTGAGGCACAACAGAGAGAAGAAGAAAGAGACTCAAAAATAATAAAAAACGAGAAAGCCCTACAGGAATTGTCTGACTCCATCAGAAAGAATAACATAAGAATAATAGGTATATCAGAGGGAGAAGAGAAAGAAAATGGAATGGAGAATATACTCAAACAAATAATAGACGAGAACTTCCCAAGCCTGTGGAAAGAACTAAAACCTCAAATTCAAGAAGCAAACAGAACACCAAGTTTTCTTAACCCCAACAAACCTACTCCAAGGCACATCATAATAAAGATGACACAAACCAATGACAAAGAAAAAATTCTCAAGGCAGCCAGGGAAAAGAAGAGTACAACATATAAAGGAAGGCCTATTAGATTATCATCAGATTTCTCAGCAGAAACTCTACAAGCTAGAAGAGAGTGGACCCCAATATTTAAAGCCCTGAAAGAGAGGAACTTTCAGCCAAGAATACTATACCCATCAAAGCTATCCTTCAAGTACGAAGGAGATATAAAAACATTCACAAATACAGAAAAGATGAGAGAATTTATCAGCAGAAAGCCCCCACTCCAGGAAAAACTAAAGGGGGTTTTCCAACCAGATTCAAAGAACAAAAGAAAACAACACCACAAGTAATAGCTCCACCAAGAACACAATAAAACCAAACTTAAACTGTGACAACAAAGGAAAAAAAGGGGGGAGAGGATGGAGATTAACAGTAGCAAAGGACGATGAAGTGCAGAAATACTCATAAGATAGGTTACTACAATGAATATGGTAGGTACCCTTTTCATTACTTAATGGTAACCACCCTTGAAAAAACCACCACAAAAACACTTGACTTAAAAAAGGTAGCAACAGAGGAAAGAAGTATGGAACACAAACAAACAAAAACAAATGATAGAAAAACAAAAGAGAAGAATCAAACAAGATACAAAACTAACAGAAAGCAATTTATAAAATGGCAGTAGGGAACCCACAAGTGTCAATAATTACACTAAATGTAAATGGATTAAACTTACCAATAAAAAGACACAGAGTAGCAGAATGGATTAAAAAAGAAAATCCAACTATATGCTGCCTACAAGAAACACATCTAAGCAACAAGGATAAAAACAAATTCAAAGTAAAAGGCTGGAAAACAATACTCCAAGCAAACAACACCCAAAAAAAAGCAGGTGTAGCAATACTCATATCTAATAATGCTGACTACAAGACAGAAAAAGTACTCAGAGACAAAAATGGTCATTTCATAATGATTAAGGGGAAGTTGAATCAAGAAGACATAACAATCCTTAATATATATGCACCAAACCAAGGAGCACCAAAATATATAAGACAGCTACTTATTGACCTTAAAACAAAAACTAACAAAAATACAATCATACTTGGAGACCTCAATACACCGCTGACGGCTCTAGATCGGTCATCCAAAAAGAGAATCAATAAAGATATAGTGGCCTTAAATGAAATACTACAACACCTGGATATGATAGACATCTACAGGACACTTCATCCCAAAGCGACAGAGTATACATTTTTCTCTAGTGTACATGGAACATTCTCAAGAATTGACCATATATTGGGCCACAAAGACAATATCTGCAAATTTAGAAAAATTGAAATTGTACCAAGCATATTTTCTGATCATAAAGCCTTGAAACTAGAATTCAACTGCAAAAAAGAGGGGGGAAAACCCACAAAAATGTGGAAACTAAACAACATACTTCTAAAAAATGAATGGGTCAAAGAAGAAATAAGCGCAGAGATCAAAAGATATATACAGACAAATGAAAATGAAAATACGACATATCAGAATCTCTGGGATCAGCAAAAGCAGTAATAAGAGGAAAGTTCATATCACTTCAGGCCTATATGAACAAACAAGAGAGAGCCGAAGTAAACCACTTAACTTCACACCTTAAGGAACTAGAAAAAGAAGAACAAAGACAACCCAAAACCAGCCGAAGAAAGGAGATAATAAAAATCAGAGCAGAAATAAATGAAATAGAGAACAGAAAAACTATAGAAAAAATCAATAAAACAAGGAGCTGGTTCTTTGAAAAGATCAACAAAATTGACAAACCCTTGGCAAGACTCACCAAGGAAAAAAGACACAGGACTCAAATAAATAAAATCCATGACGAAAGAGGAGAGATCACCACAGACATCATAGATATACAAAGAATTATTGTAGAATACTATGAAAAATTATATGCCACCAAATACAACAATCTAGAAGAAATGGATAAATTCCTAGAACAATACAACCTTCCTAGACTGAGTCATGAAGAAGCAGAAAGCCTAAACAGACCAATCAGCAGGGAGGAAATAGAAAAAACTATTAAAAACCTCCCCCAAAATAAAAGTCCAGGCCCAGACGGTTATACTAGTGAATTCTATCAAACATTCAAAGAAGACTTGGTTTCTATTCTACTCAAAGTCTTCCAAAAAATTGAAGAAGAAGCAATACTTCCAAACACATTTTATGAGGCCAACATAACCCTCATACCAAAACCTGGCAAGGATGGCACAAAGAAAGAAAACTACAGACCAATATCTCTAATGAATACAGATGCTAAAATACTAAACAGAATACTGGCAAACCGAATACAACAACATATTAAAAAAATAATACATCATGATCAAGTGGGATTCATCCCAGAATCTCAAGGATGGTTCAACATATGCAAAACGGTTAACGTAATACACCATATCAACAAAACAAAGAACAAAAACCACATGATCTTATCAATAGATGCAGAAAAGGCTTTTGATAAAATACAACACAATTTTATGTTTAAGACTCTCAACAAAATGGGTATAGAAGGAAAATATCTCAACATGATAAAGGCCATATATGATAAACCATCAGCCAACATCATATTAAATGGCATAAAACTGAGGACTTTCTACCTTAAATCAGGAACAAGACAGGGTTGTCCACTCTCTCCACTCTTATTTAACATGGTGCTAGAAGTTCTGGCCAGAGCAATCAGACAAGACAAAGAAATAAAAGGCATCCATATCGGAAAAGAAGAAGTAAAGGTATCACTTTTTGCTGATGATATGATCCTATACATCGAAAACCCGAAGGACTCCACAAAAAGATTATTAGAAACAATAAACCAATACAGTAAGGTCGCAGGATACAAAATTAACATACAAAAGTCCATAGCCTTTCTATATGCCAACAATGAAATATTAGAAAACGAACTCAAAAAAATAATCCCCTTCACGATTGCAACAAAAAAAATAAAATACCTAGGAATAAACATAACAAAGAATGTAAAGGACCTATATAACGAAAACTACAAGGCATTATTAAGAGAAATAGAAAAAGACACAATGAGATGGAAAAATATTCCTTGTTCTTGGATAGGAAGAATAAATATAATTAAAATGGCCATATTACCCAAAGCAATATATAAATTTAATGCAATTCCCATCAAAATTCCTATGAGATTTTTTAAAGAAATGGAACAAAAAATCATCAGATTTATATGGAACTACAAAAAAACTCGAATAGCCAAAACAATCCTAAGGAAAAAGAATGAAGCTGGGGGCATTACAATACCTGACTTTAAACTATATTATAGGGCCATGATAATCAAAACAGCATGGTATTGGCAGAAAAATAGACACTCAGACCAATGGAACAGAATAGAAAGCCCAGAAATAAAACCACATATATATGGTCAAATAATCTTTGATAAAGGGGCCAACAACACACAATTGAGAAAAGAAAGCCTCTTCAACAAATGGTGTTGGGAAAACTGGAAAGCCACATGCAAAAGAATGAAACTAGACTACAGCCTGTCCTCGTGTGCTAAAATTAATTCAAAATGGATCAAAGACCTAAATATAAGACCTGAAACAATAAAATACATAGAAGAAGACATAGGTACTAAAATCATGGACCTGGGTTTTAAAGAACATTTTATGAACTTGAATCCAATGGCAAGAGAAGTGAAGGCAAAGATAAATGAATGGGACTACATCAGAATAAAAAGTTTTTGCTCAGCAAGAGGAACTGATATCAAAATAAACAGTCAGCCAACTAAATGGGAACTGATATTTTCAAACGACAGCTCAGATAAGGGCCTAATATCCAAAATTTACAAAGAACTCATAAAACTCAACAACAAACAAACAAACATCCAATAAAAAAATGGGAAGAGGACATGAACAGACACTTCTCCCAGGAAGAAATACAAATGGCCAGCAGATATATGAAAAGATGCTCAGCTTCATTAGTTATTAGAGAAATGCAAATCAAAACTACAATGAGATACCACCTCACCCCTGTTAGATTAGCTATTATCAACAAGACTGGTAATAGCAAATGTTGGAGAGGCTGCGGAGAAAAGGGAAATCTCATCCACTGTTGGTGGGACTGTAAAGTAGTACAACCATTATGGAGGAAAGTATGGTGGTTCCTCAAAAAACTGCAAATAGAACTACCTTATGACCCAGCAATCCCTCTACTGGGTATATACCCCAAAACCTCAGAAACACTGATACGTAAAGACACATGTAGCCCCATGTTCATTGCAGCACTGTTCACAGTGGCCAAGACATGGAAACAACCAAAAAGCCCTTCAATAGAAGACTGGATAAAGAAGATGTGGCACATATACACTATGGAATACTACTCAGCCATAAGAACTGATGACATCAGATCATTTACAGCAAAATGGTGGGATCTTGATAACATTATACGGAGTGAAATAAGTAAATCAGAAAAAAACAAGAACTACATGATTCCATACATTGGTGGAATATAAAAACGAGACTAAGAGACATGGACAAGAGTGTGGTGGTTACCAGGGGTGGGGAGAGGGAGGACATGGGAGGGAGGGAGGGAGAGAGTTAGGGGGAGGGGGAGGGGCACAGAGAACTAGATAGAGGGAGGCGGAGGACAATCTGACTTTGGGCGAGGGGTATGCAACATAATTTAATGACAAAATAACCTAGACATGTTTTCTTTGAATATATGTACCCTGATTTATTAATGTCATCCCATTATCATTAATAAAAATTTATTAAAAAAAATACTCTAGGACTCAAAGTTCTCCCCATGTTTCTGAAAATATTGATATTTTCTCCCCCTTGATGAGGATTTACTTCTTAAAACAAATACATATGAAATGGTGATTCTTCAATTAGTTCATTTTATTATTATTATTATTATTTTCCTTAATGAACAAGAGGAAAATAAGTATTGGTATTCCAAGGGAGCGATTCTGAGGGTAACCTCCATGAAATCATTTAGAAGAGTGGTTTTCAACCTTTTTACATGTGGGGACTGGTAAAAATAGGAGTTATTTCAGGGGCCATTAAGACAGAAATTACCTTGAGCATAAGTGGGTTTGTCTAAGATCACTGAGTTTATAATTGTCATGCAACATCAAGGTGGTTAAATCTTTTGCAGACCAGCATGAAATTTCTGGTGTACCAGTCCACAGACTGGTCATTGAAAAACACAGCTCTAGATGAAGAATTGTCCAACAACATTATAATAGATGCAGTAAATAAGATTCTTCCAAAGACGGGTTGAAAGCCTGAGGTGTTATTAGTGGCCGTGAATAAGGCTTATAATGACTTGGACATTGCAGCTGAAATCTCAAAGCCTTATGCACTGAGCAACAATGAAGATGCTGTGTAATCAACTAGGATTACAGCAAAGAAACAGACACAAAGTGCTTTCAGATCATAAAAGAAATAATTATTACAAGGACAGAGAAGTGGCTGTTTGATCTAAAAGCTAACAGGAGAAAAAAAAAACAAGTAAATATAGCATATTACTTCCCTACCACAGAAAATATTATATTAAAATCACAAAGAAAAATTTCCAAAGGAAATACAATAAGTTCACAAAAGAAAAAAGCATTTACACAATCCATTTCAGGTTGTATGTTTTGCTAAATGATCTGAAAAATTGGAAAAAGAAACTTATTCATTGAAAAGGTACAGTATTGAAGAGTACACAGTATCCAGAAATTCTGTTGCTTCTTTCATCAGAGTCAATGTGAGGTTTGCATTAGTAAAGCTGATGAAGTTATTAAACAAAGAAAGGCGAGGAGGATGGGCAGAGGGGGAGGAAGGGGAAACTGGAGAGCTAGTATCAACCCAAGAAGCAAAAGGGAGTCTATCAGCAATGTTCATTTCCCAATGTGGAGAGGGCTTACTGAAATAGAATAAAATACCTTCTTTTCCCTCAGCTAATACATAAAGTAAAAGAAACATCTCCAGTACTCCTGAAAAAAGATTGTTTCTACAAATGATGCACTCTTTAAATACCATGTGATACCTATTGTCGAAATTTGACTCATGTAAAAAGCTGCAGTTATATAATGCTCACAAAAATTAGGGAATATTTTATAGCTTCAAATTCATTTTGAAATATCCCCTAATTTTTGTGAGCTGTATATTTTTCATGTGGCAAAATGCCACCATGCATTTTAGTTGGTTGTGCAATGCCTTGCCATTGTTTTGTTTCATGTGTATGTGTGTCTGTAATTTTAAGTACAGTGGTTCTTGTCTTTTTTTTTTTTTTTTTGTGTTTGTGTTTTTACTTCTCAGTACAACTGATTAAACTTTATTCCCCTATCAGTAACAGTGATTTCCTACACAGTTAATTAATCATGAAGACACGGTATCAAGTGCTGGAACCTCGCTCCAGTGGGAATTTGAGAAGAAGCTACAGTTAAACACCTTCTTCAGTAGATACTGATATGAACCCCAGAGATGGTAAACCTTTCCCTCTTGAGAATCACTAATCTTCCTTGTGGTTATAAACTCCACCTGTTTTTGAGAATCACTGATCTTTGAATGAAGACAAAGAATTTATATTTTTTCTTTTATGCCAGGCTTTAGAACACAGTGTATTATATATTCAACTCACCAAAGGCATTAACTAAACCACATTTGGTAGGGATTGCACTTCGGTATATACAATTTTCTTGTAGCAAGAAAATATGTCTACAAGTAAGGTATAGCTTGTAGGCAAGAAATGTAGCAAATGTAGCAAGAAAAATGCAAAATTTATGCCTACACTACTTGGTTGTGATCACTAGCATAAGAAGTTTGGGGTTAAGGGTCTAGACAAGCCATGGGATAGAATGAAGTTTCACTTCGGCTTATTTGCTCAGCAATTCTAACCAAAGCTAATAAACCATAGATCAAAGCCATATGTTGACAGTAATATTAATGGCAGCTTCAGGTTTAAGTAAATTATCTGGGCCTTTCAGTCAAATGTTTGGCTGTCAAGAAGACTAAGGGGAGAGGTCAGGCCACAACCTGGCTGTGACTGCATTCACTAGCACCTAAAACAATTAGCTTTAGCAGCCACACAAGTCTTAAAGTGCTTTGTGACTATCTTGTTATTCCAATGAGTAAAATACTGTGTGGCATAATAACCTCCTTATGAGTAGGCATTGCCTTCCCACCAGCGAATGCTGTGGTCAACTCTAACCCCCAATTCAGAATCAAGGTTTTCCTTTCCCAGGATGCCAGGAATGTTGGCTGCCAATGGCTCACAGCTAAGCCATCTCCAAGAATTATCTTTGGCTTGAGATTACCTCCCTTTCTGAAGAGAGGTATGGGGCAGCCCACGTGCAACGCAGAGTGAGGATACAGGAGAAGCAAGTGCGGAATCAAGCTTGGCACTAAATGTAAAGGCGTGCCAAAAAACTCAGTCTTGAGATAAATAATATTTGATGGCTCTTTTTTTAAAAAATCAAAAATACCAAGAATCCACAATGATCAACATATCTTAGTTTCAAATAAAGGTAGCTTCAGGAATTATCTATTCCTCTTTTTCCTGATGCTGCAATGTGGCTCCACACAGCACTTTTTCATCTTTATTTAAAATGTTCAGTATCTGGTTCATTGTAGACTTTTGCATTAATTTAAGTTTTTTAAAATAATGCACTAAAACATGTATTTTGGTTACTGGGTTTATTGAAACCGCTGCATTTCGTCCTTGAGGCGAGTGCTCACCCTCGTCCTGGCCCTGGCAGGTGGTACCCTGTCTTGTTTGCCCCACAGGGGGACAATACTGAAGAGTCATCACAGCAGTAGAGGCCCGGTAAAGTCATGTAAAGTCTTTCTTGTGACTTTATCACAGTTCAATCCTATTTACTTCACTCTCTACCAATGTTATTCCCAAGAGCACTCCCGTGGTCAAGTCTTTGTCGCTGAGACTGTTTCATCTAAGACATCCCCATAGAAGAGAGGTGTGAAAATTGAGCTCGGAGAGCTTGAGTGACTCGCCCAAGTTCTGAGAGTTCCTAGGTGACAGATGAGAACCCAGGTTAGTCTGATTTAAAGCCTGTGTTCCTCATCATAACACCCTGTACAGTAGTGCCAGAGGTCAAACCCAGATACCAACCCTCTCCACATACTCTCCTGATTGAAATTCCTAGTCATTGTTTGAAAATAATGCTCTCTGATATCCAGGAAGGAAGCCTCTGATTATGTCAGACTCTATGGCAGACAGAATATTGCACTGCCCCAAGCTATGTACATTCTAATTCCCAGAACCTAACTTACATGGAAAAAAAAGGATTTTGCAGATATGATTAAGTTAAGGATCTTGAGATAGGAAGACTGTATTGTGTTTCCAGATGGGCTCAATATAATCGGAGGGGGTCCTTGTATTAGGGAAAGAAGGAGACAGGAAAGTTAGAGAAGATGATAATGGAAGCAGAGTCATGTGACCATGAGGCAGCGTGCAGGCAGCCTCTAGAAAGTGAAAAAGTTAAGAAACAGATTCACCCAAGAGCCTCCAGAAGAAATGCAGCTCTGCTGCCACCTTGCTCTTAGCCCTGTAAGACCCGTGCAGGACTCTTGACCTCCAGAAGTGTAAGAAAATAAAGTTGAAGAATAAAGTTAATAATGTCGAGGTAACGGGGTATGGGGCCAGGCGGGTGCTTGGAGCCGTGGGGGACCACTCTGTCGAGTACATGATATTCTGGCCACTTTGCTGTACATCTGAAACTGGTGCAGACTGGTATTGAATGTAAGCTGTGGTTGAAATAAATAAGTATGTTTGTGTTGTTTTAAGCCGCTTGGCTTGTGGTAATTGGCTACCTGGGCAATAGGAAACTAACGCGGACCCTTAGGGCATAGTCTTGCCCTGACCTCATGGCACCTCTCACATCACTCTGAGTGTAATGATTCCTAATGAAAGTCAGACAGGCCCATCAGAGGAATTTTAAATTGACTTCTCAGTTGTGTTATATGTTCTTTAAAAAATTGAAAAGATCTTGGATATGTGGAAGGATTGATGATCTGTTCTGATTCCAGATGGTTGTGTTCCCCTGATGACAGATGGAAGTCCCGGACAGGCGGGGCCATCTATATGAAAAAGGAGAAAAATGATTGATATAGAAAGGCCAGCAAGCTGCAGTAACTCTTCAAAGCCCACTTTTTACTTTTCTGATCCTTCAGTAATACCCTTTGAATTATGGACATTACATCGCCATTAACATGAAACCAACTGTTCTGTTTTTCTGCTTTTTCCTTGCTGTGCTTAAAGAGTTTGGAGCTTAAGTTCCCCCAGCATTTGAGCAAAAACAGATCTTTTTTTGGTTCTTATTGTAGATCAGACATTTGGCTCTGATGGGCCATTAAGGTTTAGTATAAAAAAATACTGAATATGTGATTTAAAAAAAAAACTAATTGTAAGAAAGAGGACAAGATACTTTGGCTAAAAACCAGAACAAGAGAAATTGGGGTATCAGGAAAATATTTGGGAAAAAAGAAAAACAATACAGAAAAGCATAGGGCTTCACTCCAGGCGAGGAAGGGTTTCTGACAGATGATAAGAAGAGATAGGAAAGTACCAGTCATCAGCAAGGGAGCATCCCTGAAAAGAGGCACTCACACGTATTTGTGTCTTTCCACAATGCTGGGTTCATTAGGGGAAACCTCTCCAAGAATCCAACAGAGTCACATGCAGGTTACATACAGAGGGGGGAGCTGCATTGCATGCTAGAGGAGAGCAGACTGAAGTCCCTGTCAACGGCAGCGTCCACAGGTGGAGATGCAGGAATTGGTCTCAAACCAGGTGGGCAAAGTGGTGGCATGTGTCCCGTGGAGCTCAAGCATTGGGTGATCAAAGCTCTGAGTTCTTACAGTCCACCAGGGGTGAGGATCCTACTTATATTGGTGTCCAGAAGAATCTTTACCCAACTCTCTAGACTGTGGTTTTGTGTGTTCTGGGCCCCTCCTAAGAGCGTCCCATTACACCTGTTACGTCAGTCTTGACATGCACTTGACATTACTGTCATGGGTGACAGTGACTCGATGTTGAACTGTCAAAGGTGTCCCAAAATCCTGCTCTGCTCTTGATCTACACAGTGATCTGTGTATATGAGTAGGTGGGTGAGGGAAAAGGGGCAAGTGGAGGTAGTTGTAGCTGAGCAGATGAAAGATTGAGCAACCTTGCAATGATGTTCTTGCCCCAACCAGTGACCTCATAGAAATGGAGTCATCACTGGAAGCCTTAGCTTTTATCTGAATAATCAGCTCCTGCCCCTCAGGCCTCAGTTAGCTGTACTTGCTTCTGATTCTTTTGAAGATTTTACTTCATCAAGCTACCACCTTGGCTGGGGCCTCCCAGAAGAAATAAGGCCTATGCACATCCTTAAATTGTGCTTGGTGCTTGTCTGACTTACTCTCATCTCGCCGTGTCCCAGGACAGATGTGAACTCAGAAAAGGGGGTGGAGTCCTGAGCACTTAATGTGGTGGCATAACAAAGAACCCTTTAAGGCTGATGGAGCTGGCCTGATTCATCCCCTCCCAGGATCTCTCAGTCTTTCACAGGAGCGGGGACAGTGGCTAACGGCTCCCTTTTACATGACAGTGCAATAATGTGCAAATATAGGGACCATCTTGCACAGAGGAAAGGATATGAAGGCCAAAGGTCTTGTCAGCTATCATGTACTCTTTGGAACATGGAGAGGCACTGGTCTTTGTGGTGGCCTCTCTCCTGATTGGAACTGTGCAGGCCTGGACAGCTGTTGGGCTGTTAAGGCTCTGAGCAATACAGGCCCCACTGAACTCTTAATTAACACCAGCGTAGTGTAGCCCTTGATATGTGCTGGTTTGGGGTTTTAGACATCTGGTAGAAAGAAAACAGAATTATCATTTTGAACAATTTACTGTGTTGAAAATTATTTTATCAATGAAAGAGTAACTTTCTCCATTAATTAACTGAAATTTGTACTTTTTTATATAGTTGGTCAGCTGTGCTAGTGCCTGAGTCCCCCCCCCCCCCCCCCCGTTAATACTGAATTAGGTACTCAGGGGAGAGAGGTACAGAAGGATTGGATGGCTCGCTGATAGTAGAATTTGGGGCTGTCTGCTCAGAAACCTTCTGATCCACAGAGGTAGACCTGGTTACAAAACAGGTTAGGTTTCACTGGGTGGCTTCCCTCCACACCAGAGTTGGGGAGAGAGTAAGAAGTAAGGGGCAGCAGATAGGACTCTGCATGTGACCAAACTGTTGCTGAGGAGTTACTGAGAAGTTGTCTCCAGATATAAAATAATTTAAACCAGAGACACTGATAAAAGCAAAGAGTTTCACTGGTACTCTGTAGAGAGCGAGACCACTGAGATAGGTTCCCAGGTTCTGTGTGCTGAATGTGACGCTTTGGGGGTTTTCTGGCTTGAGAACTGGGAAGTTGCTGGGCTTAACCAGTCAGGTAGCAGGTTAGCAGGCTTCTTTGGGGGGTAGGGGAAACAGATGTCCAGGTAAACAGACACTGATGTCTGAGTATATGTCAGCGAAGCAAAGTATTCTGGGATTGTACAACACTTATTATGGGATGCAGGAAAGGACTTTTTCAGACAAGTGTTGAGTTTGTGTCTGTGACTTGTGAATTGATTTTAGATCTGAAAAGCAAACCTAAAAGAAGCCAGGGTAGTTCCTGGACCATTATTTCATCCTGCGTATTGATAACAGCTATAATTCTGGCAGTGCTTGACTCCATGGGTTATTTGTTCCGGTAGGACTTGACTCCATGAAACAATTTTGGGGATTAATTTAGTCTACCTGTTTCAAATCCTGTAACATACGAGCAGTGCAATGTCTGTGAGAACTGGAGATGAGCATGTTGGCCCAGTGTGAGGGTTCTACCTTCATATTGCACAGAATAGGTCTCCAGTGTTTTTCGAATGACTTGAACTAGTAAATGGGTGGATAGATGAATACAGACATGCAGAAAGCATTAGAGTCCTATCTTTCCATTAGGTTCCAGTTCTTTTCTGCTTCTTACCCCCAGCTGACCTCAATTGGCTCCATGAGATCCTGGGAACCTTACATACAACCCAGACCATCCTATACTGGCTTCTGTTGCAAATTGTAATCACTAATAATAATAATGGGAAATTTGGAGTCTTCTTTAAGACAAACAAGAAAAAAATCTATAGAACATATTCTTTTTTTTATATGTGTATATGTGTGTATGTATAAATATGTCCAGATGAACTGGCTAAATTAATCAACACCCCTGAACTCCTTTCTTTATACTGTATCTATCTAGAATAAAGCAATTAGCCAAAATGATGTGAATTTTTAAGAAGTAATGCTTTCTGGAATTATGTCAATGATTTGTTAGTAAATCACCAGAAGGTATACTGTTGCTAGCAAAGAGAGCTCAAGATAGGCACTTTGGGAAGTCATATACTTTCCATGCTGTGCCATTAAAAAAAGTTTGGCAGCTCTTTAACGAAGTGTATTCAGAGGTGGTGGCACATTATTTTGACTCCTTTAGTGGAGGCAGTTCTCCAGTCTGAGGAATAGGGTGACTGAGGAGGCTGGTAACACAAGTTTTGGAAGAAAAACAAAACTTAGCTGTAAAATAGCAGTGAGACCTTTTTCCATGAGCTGGCCCTGAATGCAGACCCACAAAGAGTGTGTGTCAATATGGATAGACTACTGGTGAAAATAACATACCAAATTAAAATGTCTACCAGGTAGTAACTGACAGTAGGCATCCCCACACTTGGCTGCCCTCTGTGGATGGGGCCTTAATATCCTTCTCACATCAAGCACAATGCTGGCATGTCCCAGGTATTCAACAGGCACTGGGTGATTAAGCCAAATTCCTCATAACAGCTTCATTGTTTGAACGCTTATTAGTACCAGGTGCTTTACATATATTTCTCACTGTCAACACTCTTCTGTTTAATCCCATTTTAAATGTTAGGATACTGGGACTTAGAGAACTTAAGGAACTTGACCCAATCACACTGCTAATAAGTGGCAGAGGTTGCCTTAACCTGAAACCCACTATACTATACTGCCTCTCTCTCCTTGGCCATCTATGGGGACCAGTGAGAATGGCACGGAGCATTTTGCCCTTTACCTGACTTAACTACCAATTGTAAAGACTCTCCATAAAATAATATTGATCTGAATAAAATGTTCTTCTAAATAGCATCAATTGCCTAGAAAATGAGGTTAAAGGATCATAAATGGTTCAAAAAATTGTATGTAAGTATTTTTACAATGTAGAAATGCATGGATTTCTAGCTGTCACTTTCCCTTTGTATTTTCAGAATGTGTGAGAGGGCAGTGTATCTTCCCAGCACTCTTCTCCCCGTCTCTCAGCTGTTCATGTGGGTTTCCCTAGCTCGTATCATAGTTCCCCATTCTCCCACATGCCCTAACAAAGGGCACTTCTGCCGCCCACTGAACTGAAGTTCACTACTAAAAAGCTAATAGATTTGGGGGAATAGCAGAGGGGCTAGTTATTTTTTAAGTTAGTGTGGAGAAAAAGAAATAGAGCAGGTTCTTCCCAGCTGCTTGATTTCTAGTCAGCATGCTGCTTGAGTCCCTTGGTTGAACACATTTCAGCTATCCTGTGCCTAAGGAGAAAAACACCACTCCTGCCTCACGTCGCTATGGTAACTGATGCTCAGTAGGCAGTTGGAGTTTCATTTAACATAACTGGCTTTTAGAAGTTAAGGGAATCATAAATACCTTCAGACTCAGTGATTCTACTTCTGGGAATATATCCAAAGAAACCTGAAACACTAATTTGAAAGAATATATGCACCCCCTCTGTTCACTACAGCAGTATTTACAATAGCCAGGATTTGGAATCAGCCCAAGTCCCCATCAGTAGATGAACGGATAAAGACGCTGTTGTACATTTACACAATGGAGTACTACTTGGCCATAAAAAAGAAGAAAATTTTACCTTTTGTGACAGCATGGATGGACCTGGAATGTATATGCTAAGTGAAATAAGCCAGTCAGGAAAGACAAGTGCCACAGAGGAAAGTTCAGTGTGTTCTGTGGCTCGCTAAATTAGAATCCGTGACCAAAGTGCAACGTGAATATCAGCGCCTTTATAATGAAGCACCACCACATAGGAATAACATTACTCGGTGGGATAAGCAGTTGAAGGAAACTGGTAGTTTGGTGGAGAAACCCCATTCTGGTAGGCCATCAGTCAGTGACGAGTCTGTAGAGGCTACACGGGATAGCTACCTAAGGAGCCCTAAAAAATCTGTGTGTGAGCCCACATCGAACTGCACTGAATAGGTATGAAACTGGGAGAGTTTTCCTTTTATTTGGTGCAGATTTCACATTTCTATCGTCTTTTGTTGCTTTCCTGTGACCGGTCAAAAGTGCACCATGACTTTACGGACACACTGTATATGGAATCTAATGAACATAATAAACTAACAAACAAAGCAGAAAGAGACTTGCAGACACAGAGAACTGAATGACAGCTGTCAAAGGGAGGGGCATTGGGAAACTGGGTGAAAGAGTGAAGGGATAAGTGGGGGGGGGGGGAAGCAAAAAAGAGAAACAAACGACAGTATGGTACTTGCCACAGGGGTTGGGGCCGGAAAAGGTCCAAGTGAGGATAAATGGTGGCCCAAAGAGACTTGACTCTGGGTGGGAAGCGCAAAATGTAGTGTGCAGATGATGTATTATAGAGTTGTACACTTGAAACCTGTATGCTTTTATTAACCGATGTCAGCCCAATAAATTCAATAAAAAAATAACTTGAGGAGAAGGTATGCTTTCATGTAAGAGAAAGAGAAATACAAGAAGTTTAATTAATGTGTCTCATTTTAACTTAGGGCTACAGGTCACTTTCACTATTTGACCATAACATGTGTAGTTCCATTTTATATCTGTGTCAGATCTAAAACATCAAAGGATGAAATATTTCTCTCATATGTGTGAAGTGCACAAAGTGGGCAGAAAAGGAGAGACAGGGGTTGTGTTAAACCCTTTGCAAAAGGTTTTTCACTTTATAAAACCATCTCGGCTTCAGAATGTATAGAAGAATTGCCTTCTCTTCTCGCATCCACAAAGGAGGCCTGAGAGATGGGTTGCTAGGCAACCTCACACGATGACTGGGGCGCTTTGAAATTAACATAGCTGACCTCTCCATCATCTCTGCAGCGTTGCTATTCAAAACCATTTCGTGAGGCTGTAGGACTCAGGAAAATAGATATAAAATGTAAATACAAAACTAAAGAATAGTGGAAATAAATCTTTTTCAAGCAAAGACCAGGATTCACTCAATTAAAAAAAAAGGCAGCAGTTTGAAAGAGCAGGTTGAGGAGGAAATGGTATTAGTTGCTATAAACCAAAAACTTGTATTTTAAATAATCTAGGAAGGAGAAAATTTTCCTAAATTTTGAGAAAGGTTTATAACTGTCATGTAAACTATCACAGCAAGGGTCTAAAAATACTTAAGGGGAAACAAAAAAATAAATTTGTTTATGAACTATAGATCTCTCACATATTTTTAACAAGAAGCTCAACTGTGAATCCTGAGCACATGATGTTTTCCTTCAGCTCCGAACTCCTACTCTCTTTCCTGCCACTACATCATCAATATGACTGGCCTATGTGGGAAGGAGCAGCATTTATTTTGCAAGTAGATGAGTATTGGGGAAGAAACTGCAATTCTGAAACTATTTTAGATGGATTCCAGTATTGAAGAATTGAACAAATATATTAAGGTTGTTGGGACTCAGGGTCTCACTGTGGAAGAGGGGACAAATGAAAACTGGGAGAAAGCAAGAAAAACCCTAATGATGATAAATTGACATTGGTGTCATTTTTTGATTTCTAAAATGATCACTGGCCGAATAGCTCAGTTGGTTGGAGCATCATCCCTATTTGCCAAGGTTGTGCGCTCTATTTCTGGTCAGGGCACATACAGGAATTTAACAATGAACGTCTAAATAAGTGGAACAACAAATGGATGTTTCTCTCTTTCTCTCAAATCAATCAATCAATCAATCAATAAAATGTGTCAGTATGTGTGTATTTATATGTGTGTATCATGTGTCTGTGCACACATATATATATATGTACATATGTGGATGAAAGTCTGTATACATGCATGTTTTCTATTTGCTGAAAAGGTTTAGATGCAATAGACCCTAGTAGCAATGAGCATACTTAGCACTAAGGTCTTGATCTCTAATAACATACCATCACTAAAGGGAACCAGGGTTCCTCGGACAAATGGCTGATTCCAAGGCTGGAGCAGGGTGTTACTAAGTTGAACCTGGGACATCTTGTTAAGCTAGAAAGTAGAATAGTGTGTGTGTATGTATGTATATACATATATATACATACACACACACATATGGGGGCAGTCATAAGGACACCAGGAGCCAGCTTGAACATCTGTTGGACAAATCTAAAACAATTTAAGCACCAAAATAATTAAGGATTTCATAAATGGTGAATCATTGGAAAAAACCAGGAATTTATAAAATCATAGGATAGTAAACAATAAATATATAAAAATAAGTAATAATAGAAAATAAGGAAGGGAAAGGCTCTTGTTTATAATAAAATACTGAGCGGCTGGATGGTCGGCTCATGTGGAGAAAATGTTGATGTTAGCATGTTGTCCTTTATAACCATCATGGTAAGATTAGAGCAAGAAAGAGTCGTGTTAATCCAGTGTCAATTTTTGAAGAGGAGCATAATACAAAGGTGGGGAAAAGTAGGTTTACAGTTGTAATATAGATAAAGAATACAAGAATTAAGAAACAGTAATACCAGAATAAACGCTGTCTTTGACATACGACTGTAAATATACTTTTGTTCACCCCTGTATTTGTATGATTCAAGTGTCTCTTCACAGATTGGTTATTACTTGCAAGGGAAAAAATAACTGTATAGTGAAAAAATTGACTGAGTAATCAAAATCAGTGTCATCAATGAGGGCACATGGATATTGTATGCCTCCAGTTGTGATATCATGAGGACACAACATCACTATATAGTATTATGGCCAGGTATTCTCAACTCAGATGGAATCATGAAGAAAACCCAAATCATAAGACAAACCCAAAACAGAAAAACATTTTAGTAATAATATGTATAATAAAAAAAGGTGGGAATGGAAAACTGTATTCTGCAATAATAGCTATGTTATAAAGGACAGAGAAAGGCTGTGGAATTGCTCCAGCTTAAACAAGACAGAAAGAGACATTACAAGCGAGTGCAATGTGCAATACCTGCTCCCAGAGTGGAACCTGGCTGGAGGAAAAGAGGCTATAAAAAGGATGGTATTAGGTCCGAGCAGTCTGGGCGGCAGGAGAAGCGGCAGTGGCCAGGCAGCCCAGGTTCACGAAGACACCCAGCACGCGCCCGCCCCGCCGCCACGATGCCTGAAAGGGGGTCAGCTCCGCCCAGGGCTCGGCGAAGGAGGAGCCCAAGAGGAGATCAGCGAGGTTGTCAGCTCTACCTGCTCCTGCAAAAGTGGAAACGAAACCCAAAAAGGCGTCCGGAAAGAAGAAATCTGCAGACAAAAAAGTGCAAACAAGAGGGAAAAGGGGAGCAAAGAGAAAACAGGCCGAAGTGGCTAAGCAGGAACCTAAAGAAGATCTGCCTGCGGAAAACGGAGGAAATAACCCTAGAAGAGCCCTTCCTCAGAGGAGGCAGGAGAGAGAGAAGCCAAGTCTGACCAATGTCACACACCACGTCTTATCAGCGGTCCCTGTCTTCCTTCTTGCACAATCCAGAGGAATATTTTTTATCAACTATTTTGTAAATGCAAGTTTTTTAGTAGCTCTAGATTCTAGAAACATTTTTGAGAAGGAGGGAATTACACATACTCTCATTTTTTTTAAGTATAAATGCTTTTATTTTTGTTTTGTTTTTCAGACACACACACACACACACACAGAGAGAGAGAGAGAGACAGACAGACAGACAGACAGACAGGAACGGAGAGAGATGAGAAGCATCAATCATCAGTTTCTCGCTGCGACACCTTAGTTGTTCATTGATTGCTTTCTCATATGTGCCTTGACCGTGGGCCTTCAGCAGACCGATTAAAACTCTTGCTTGAGCCAGTGACCTTGGGTCCAAGCTGGTGAACTTTTGCTCAAACCAGATGAGCCTGTGCTCAAACTGGCGACCTCAGGGTCTCGAACCTGGGTCCTCCTCATCCCAGTCTGACGCTCTATCCATTGCGCCCCCGCCTGGTCAGGCTAAATGCTTTTTTTAAGAGGTGAAATCATTTGCTGGTTGTTTATTTTTTGGTACAACCAGAAAATAGTGAGATATGAATATGGGAGGTTTTGATTGTCTTGGGTGTCAGCTTAACATTCCATAGATGGGGGTAGTTTTTATATCCCATAACACAAAGCATACTAAATGGCAATTTGGAGTCAGTTCTCCATTTAATGTCTTGAACATTTGAAATTACTTCTATTCACATGGTTTTGGTAGGATTGTTTCCTAAAGAAAACCACTCCTTGATCTTGGCTCTCCCTGTCAGAAGTTTGTGCGCTCTGTAACATCTCTGGTGTGGTAGTCCAGTGTTCCTAGTAATTCTGTTAATGTGCTGTGAAAGATTGAGAATTTGATTATGTATTACATATGATATTAAATTGTGAATTAGTGGGACTGATGTGACAGTGTGTCAGCATTTGAAGATACTGGTACTTGATACTCTATCAAGGAAAATTAGCCCCAAATTTTAAGCTGGCAAGTCACTGGAACAACTGTTTTGAAAAGTATCACAACTACATGACTTTATATTTTTGGTACATATGTTAAGAATTGTATAGAAATTGAAATGTCTGTGTACTTATCCCCAAAGAGCCAATAAAATCTGAATTATGAAAGAAAAATAAAAGAACAGTATTGGACCAATTGGCAGTAAAGAGTGATAGATAAAAATTACTGTATCTATGGTAAACTTACTGAAGCTCATAACTGTACTATGGTTACAGTCATTCCTTACCATACCATGGTTCACTTTTCGTAGTCTCACTGCATCGCGAATTTTTAAATTGTATATCTCTAATTTTGTATTGCGCATATTTTGCTATATTGCGGGATTTTGCGGTATATAGGTATCTTTATATACTTAGTATTTTAATTATTTTTGTGGTAAAATAAGCATTTTCTAGACTAAAAAATTGAAAACAATATAAAAAACATAAATCAAGGCCCTGGCCGGTTGGCTCAGCAGTAGAGTGTCGGCCTGGCGTGCGGAGGACCCGGGTTCGATTCCCGGCCAGGGCACACAGGAGAAGCGCCCATCTGCTTCTCCACCCCCCCCCCCCTTCCTCTCTGTCTCTCTCTTCCCCTCCTGCAGCCAAGGCTCCAATGGAGCAAAGATGGCCGGGCGCTGGGGATGGCTCCTTGGCCTCTGCCCCAGGCGCTAGAGTGGCTCTGGTCGTGGCAGAGTGACGCCCCAGAGGGGCAGAGCATCGCCCCCTGGTGGGCAGAGCATCTCCCCTGGTGGGTGTGCTGGGTGGATCCCTGTCGGGCGCATGCGGGAGTTTGTCTGACTGTCTCTCCCCGTTTCCAGCTTCAGAAAAATACAAAAAAACAAATAAACAAACAAAACATAAATCAAAACATATTAAAAGAATATTAAATCAAAATAAAGCCTTAAAATATATAAATAATAAAATAAATATAAGGTACCTACTTTGTGGATTTTCGTCTATTGTGGGAGGTTCTGGAACCTAACCCCCGTGATAGACAAGGGACCACTGCCTATTGGAGGATATCCCTATTTTTAGGACCTATCCACTGAAATATTCAAGAGTACAGAGGTGTGTATTGATGTATGCAACTTACACTCAAAATGTTCAGGAAAAAAATTTAAGTATAGGCCCTGGCCAGTTGGCTCAGTGGTAGAGCATCAGCCTGGCATGCAGGAGTCCTGGGCACACAGGAGAGGCGCCCATCTGCTTCTCCACCCCTCCCCCTCTCCTTTCTCTCTGTCTCTCTCTTCCCCTCCCACAGCCAAGGCTCCATTGGAGCAAAGTTGGCCTGGGCGCTGAGGATGGCTCTATGGCCTCTGCCTCAGGCACTAGATTCTGGTTGCAACAGAGCAATGCCCCAGATGGGCGGAGCATCGCCCCATGGTGGGCATGCTGGGTGGATCCCGGTTGGGTGCATGTGGGGTCTGTCTGATTGCCTCCCCGTTTCCAACTTCAGAAAAAAAAATTTTTAAGTATAGGTGTTTTATATCTATATGTGTGTGTGCATAAATGTGTATACCACAATCTGTATATATATACATAGAGAAGGCACAGATGATAAAGCAAATGAGCTAAAGTATTAGCCATGCTTTAGTATGTATCTGGGTAAATGACATGTGGGTGCTCTCTGTATTTTTCCTGTTCATCCAACTTCTGTTAAGTGTGAAATGATTTCCAAATGAAACTTTTAAAATATGAACCAAAAAATTTTTTCCCTCTTCTTGTAGCAAAAAAAAATTTATTGGAACTAAAATAATGAATGTTTATATTTTAAGAAATCTATGAAAACAATAACCAACACAAACAAAAACTGGTGTTACACTTTCTAAGAGACAGTAGTAGAATTATGTGTTTAGCAGAAAGAAGTGACATCAGGAGCTAGATCCATTTCAGGCCCATTTATTCTCCTTGCCTCTTTCTGTGGTCTGTTTTCAATCATTTTAAATTTGCTCTTGGGTGTTCTCAAAATCCTGAATTTTCCTGTATTCCCACACCTGCCTCAAACCATCCTTGCAGGTTGTGACTTAAGTTTATGTGAGAAATTGGCCAGTAATTTTTCTAGAAATTATATAGCAGGGAGAAGTTTTCATTTATCAATAGAGTCGCTTCATATATTTAAACTGTTTGAAAAGAGTATTGATATAACTGCTTAGTATTTTAGCATTTTTTCTTTTCAATGTTCTTAAGCTTAGTGCATTTTTCAAAGAAAAGTATAATCTCTGAAACAAAACCTATAACACTGCCTCATTATAAAGTGAGGATACTACGGAATACTTCACAGCTCTGCTGTTCCTGTTTCATGTATTATTTTTAAGGCTCTTACATCATTTATCCATTAAAAATAAAACTAGCCTGCGTTTGGCAGAAACTGAAATAGTAATTACCTTCTTAAAATACCCTACTGTTTGTTTAAAACAGATTTCTTCTACATTGCCAAAAGAATTTGTTTGAAGAAAGATAAAAATAACATACACACTATTTAAAAACAGCCTGGTTTCAAGACTGCCATAGAGTCTAAGGTTATACCACTCGGAAGGAAGACATTTGGAACCTGCTCATTACTCAGCTTTCCTCATTTATGGGATCAAATTGCTTTTTTGGGCAGTGTGCCAGACTCATTTCTGTGCACTGTAAGGCCGACTGCAGAGTGAAGCATTTGTCTAGAAACATCTGGTTCTTAAGAAGAGTATTAAAAGGTGGGTAGCACTTTTTTTCCCCCTCATAACTATGATTTATTATGTTACAGTAACCCCCCTCTAATCTGGCCGGCAGACTCTCAGCAACCACAACCAGGAACCTGGAAGGTAAGTGAAAAATATTTCAGCGACCAAGGCAAACACAGGCCCCGAAATTCCATGCATATGAAGGAGTGGCAGTACCCTCAGGTCAAAGTCCGTTTTATTTATTATAAAACTATTGAAGCCTATTAGCATAAGGGCTCCTGAGGCTACTTTTATATGTAATGCTCTTTCTGCAGTTTTGTTCCTTTGCTCCCTTGACAGAAATCACATATCCGTCAGACCTCTAATTCTTCTAAATACCACCTGGATCCCAGCCCTTTCCTACCCAGGTTTTCCTCTCTTCTATTTCTTATACCTTCAGTTCCCATTGGCTTTCCATAAATATTCTAAGATGCTCAAGTAGCCTCCGTCTTAAAAAACAAAACAAAGAAACTTTTTTAAAAATGAATTTATTGGGGTGACACTGAATAACATAAATACAAGTTTCAGGTGCCCAATTCTAAATTCTTTTTTTTTTGTATTTTTTCTGAAGCTGGAAACGGGGAGAGACAGTCAGACAGACTCCCGCATGCGCCCGACCGGAATCCACCACCCGGTACGCCCACCAGGGGCGATGCTCTGCCCCTCCGGGGGGTCGCTCTGTTGCGACCAGAGCCACTCCAGCGCCTGGGACAGAGGCCAAGGAGCCATCCCCAGCGCCCGGGCCATCCTTGCTCCAATGGAGCCTCGGCTGCGGGAGGGGAAGAGAGAGACAGAGAGGAAGGAGAGGGGGAGGGGTGGAGAAGCAAATGGGCGCTTCTCCTGTGTGCCCTGGCCGGGAATCGAACCCGGGACTTCCACATGCCAGGCCGACGCTCTACCACTGAGCAAACCGGCCAGGGCCAATTCTACAACACATCTCTGAAAGAAACTTAATTTTTTTTTTTTTTGCGTGTGTGTGTGTGTGTGTGAGAGAGAGAGAGAGAGAGAGAAAGAGAAAGAGATGAAATTGATTGAAAGACAGACAGAAAGGGAGATGACAAGCAGCAACTCAGTTGCATCGTTAGTTGTTCATTGATTGCTTTTCATAGGACTGGGGGGGCTCAAGCCAACAACCTTTGGGCTGAAGCTGGTGACCTCAGGGTTTGAACCTGGGTCCTCAGTGTCCCAGGTCTATGCTTTATCCACTGCACCACCACAGGTCAGGCAAAACTTCTTGCATTTCTTGGTAGCCATTGCTCTATTTCTCCCACCCTGCAGCCCTTACTCTTCACATCTGTCTACACTGTCCCCGGTTCCTTCACTTCCATTCATAAGGCTCTCACTAACCTACAAGAAAAATGTGCAAATTAGAAATGGGGCTCCCCTCCTCTAAGGGGAGGCAGCTGCAGGGGGCACAGCTCAGAGTGTTGGGTTCCAGCTTCCTTCTCCTCCGGCTCAGCTGGGACACTCCATTCGAAACACACACTGCTCAATCACACATTGTGGCCCTGTGTGATTCCAGTTGTTTCTACTGGCTTATTGATTAAATTTGGAAGTCATCATTAGAACTGTTACTAGTATAAATGGACTAAAAATGGAGAGAACGGTTTTGCTTTTTTTCCTTTTTTCTGTAGTTTCTGGACTGCACTCTTTACTGCTTTTGACAAGAGGAACCAGTGTCTCGCCTTAGTGGTCTCATGTTCTCAGGTCACTACTGCTATTATCACTCCTATTACCATTTTCTGGCAGTCTAGCGTCTTCTTTCTGAATCTTTTTCTCTGAAAACTGAAGTAAATGATACTACATTTTGCTTAAATAATAAAGTGAGAGTGTTAGAAGTTGAATGTTACCTTTTGTTTAGCTTATTTTTCTATTTACTTTTACTCAGCAAAACAGCTTTAAAAAGTCAGTTTGAGAAGCCTAGTCTGTAAAGGGAAAGGTTAACCCCTTATTTTTAGTATTTTCATTGCAGTTAACTTGCAAAATGGCAATAAAGTAGAAATTTTCTGATATTTCATCACTCAGATATTACTATTAAAATTGCATTAATTTAATGTAGTTTTCTGTATCTATCTATGCAGCTATTCATTTTTTGGTAACTTCATGTATGAAGTAATGTTTCCTGATTTTTCACTTATTTTATGAGAATTTTAGTGTTAAAAATTTTGAAAAGTTTTAAAAAAGTTTTTCACAATTGCATAGTACTCCATTGGGTAAACTTTAATATATCTCATCACTTCATTTATGGTGAATGTTTTGGTACCAACCAAAAACACGAGCTTCTTGCAGTTCTTTTGTTTCCAAATTCAAAATCTCTGAGGAAATTCTATCTCCTATGATATATTTCTCTAAGTGGGAACACTAGGGACAAGCTCTTAAATCACAGGGCCAAACTGCCCTCAGAGAGGCTGCTCTACACCACACCAGCAGCAGGAGTATGTGGTGGATTCCTGCACATTGGCCATTATTTCCTTAAAAACAAAAACAAAACAAAGGACGTTTGCTACTCTATCATGTCAACCAGTGGTCACTGGCACCGATTCATTGCCAACAGGAATCCCCAACTTAAGGTGCGGTGAAGGAGGAACCTTTATTCTGTGCCAGCAGTCTAACAGTGATCAGCATGACTATGAAAACACCATGGCCATGGGAAATCTCTGCGGCCAGGCAGTCATGGATCAGGCCCGTCCAGTGAAGCAGCTCTGCCTTGCTCCACTCCTGCGGAGACATCTTTGCAGGGAAAGTTTTGTCTTCTGTGGAAAGTGCTCCCTGAGTCAGAGGGGAATTGTGGTGTGTCAACAGAGGTCCCCACCTCTGCCCTACCACAGGCTCCTGATTGGTCCATCCTCATGCATATAAGGGCTTCGAAATCTCAGTGATTGGCCATAAGGCCTGGTCTGATTGATCATAGACTGCTCTGATTGGCCAGAGCTGTGCAGCTCCCATTGGGTGGCAAAAGCTTTAGTCCTACTGGTTGAAATAGGACTCCAGGAACTCCCTTCTAAGGGTTGGTCCAGCCAGCGGACGCAGTGCAGGCATGTAGTACAGTATGGAGGCAGGTGGGTTGTGAGGTCCCTGCGCAGAATGGGCTATTAGGTTCTGCCTTTTTTGTTTTTTTGAGCCCAGTTAGCCATGAAGAGCCCTTTTTAGTAGGTATCTTTTTTCCTTTAAGGATTCATAAACAGCAAGCACTGCTATGTAATCCTGTTTTAAGGATACTCATTTATGGTCTCTAGATCTAAACTAGAATATAGTTCCTTTGGGTCTTTTCTTTTTAATTTTAGAGAGGGAAAGAGAGAAACATCGATATTGTTGTTCCAAATATTCATTCATTCACTGGTTGCTTCTTGTATGTGCCCTGATTAGGGATCGAACCCACAAACTTGGTGTATTGGGACCATGCTCTAACCAACTGAGCTACCCAGCCAGGGTCCTGTATCAGTCTTAATTGGTCTTTTGGTTTCCTAGTAATTACATTACCTACTTGTTCAGCTTAGCTTCCTCAGCTGTCCACGCATAAAACCTTTTCAGAATTCCTCTAGGTTCTTGACTTCTGGGAAAGAAAGCTACGTATTTCCTCTCAGAACCTAGTTCACCATACGAAGGTCAAAGTGCATTAAACTTGTAGTTGCTACCTTAGCATGAGAGAATTGGTAGTCAGATCCCACAGATACAGAAAGTTCATTCACTCTGTGTCCCTCCCCTTTCCATCCCGAGCATAGGTCCCAAAGTGTCAATTAACTTGATTTCTTCAAAAGCATATCAGAGGAATTTTGAATTCCAGCTTTCCTGGATGCGCAATCTTAGGCACGTCACGTAAGGCATGATAAAAAACCAGGACTTAGTGGACAAGAAAAACATCACAGATCAGTAAATGCTGAAAAAGTTTACAAAGGGTGATATGATACAGAATGACTGGATGGTTACTTTAGGTTGTGGGTGTGGATATGAAAATGGCCCCTGAGGCCTCCTCACCTGGATGAACTGACCCTTGAATGGAAGAAAGAAAAAGCCTAGAGAGGGAAGCTGGGAGACAGTATGTAGGGGTAAGAGAGGACCAGAGAAGTCCAAACACAGAGTAGGGCAAAAGTACGTTTGAGATGATGAAATAAGATTATGCATGTTAAAAGTTCAGCACGTTTGGTGGAGGGAGGGAGGCATGTAAAGAGGAAAGAAGACAGGTGTGGAAGGAGAGAGAGAATGAATGAGAATCTCGAACCCTTGTAAGGCTGTGTTCTTTAGGGAAACTTGTCCTCTTCCTCTCACCTTGGACTGCATTTTCTGTTTTCTTCCTGAAATTTCTTTTTAGTTGCAATTACTACTTGGTCCTGTTCCACTTATAAATAAGTAGAGCTACTATTTATTAAGAGCTTAACTGAGTCAGATTCATTAGAGATTTTAATTTAATCCTTATAATACCTGAGGCAGTTTATTATCCCTATATGCTTCTTTACAGATGAGAAAACCAAGGCTCAGAGATCCCAGGTAACTTGAGAAAGATGAAACATCCAGTAGGGGTAGAGCCACTAGTCAAAGCTAGGCTTGTCTTACTTCAAATCATGTTCTTAACAGCTACACTACTCTGCTTTCTACTTGGACTTCTCTTTGATAGTTTCTACACTTGAAAGAGCTATTCATTCCATCCAGTTCATCTTGTTTCTCATTTCTTAGCTATCTCTGTGATAAACACTTAGTTCCATCTGCCAGCCAGATGTAGAGAGAAGAAGTTTTTCTTACAGCCACAGTCTCTTAGTTAAGGAAAGTATATTAATAAAGGAAATAGCATGGGCTATGAAGTTGTCTGGGCCAGTATGGAATCCAGGTTCTGACACTCTCTCTGTGACCTTGGGCAAATCATTTAGTTTGAGCTTCATCTGAAAACTATTCCTCTGGAGAGCTGAGTGAGAATTAAAAGACAAATTAGTAAGGGAAGTTCCTAGTATAAATGGCAGGTGCAAAATAAGTGGTTGCTTAAGAAACAAAAACAAACTCTTCATTTTAGAGATAGAGAAACTGATCTGGAAATGCCTTGCTAGGAGAACAGATGTTCTACTCTTTCAATCCAGTTTCCATAATCCTAGTATTCCATGATGTAAATTCATTGGAATTGCTAAGGCTATTCTGTTGTATGATGTCCTTAACAATGTCTATTCAGGCAGAAAGATAATCTGCTCCTCCTCCCCAAATTACAGAGAAAATGTACGTGACAGTTCTAGAACTGCAAATAGGGATAATAATACTTATATTATAGGATTGTGAGGACCAAATATAATAAGACATGTGAAAGTGTTTTAACAGATGCAAAATGTTTCATAAATGCTATTATTAAACATTTTCACAAAATGCCATAAACAAAAGGTAGGTGAATAAGAAGAATGATGAGAATTTTCTAAGATATAACTGGAACTAAAAGGACTTAGAAAAATTGGAGAAGAGATCAGAAAGAGAATGTAGCTCAAAAGAAATAAACATAGGTCTCGCAAAGTGGCCTACGCTTCTTATCTCCATCCCTTCCTGTCTGTCTGTCCCTATCTGTCCCTCTCTCTGAGTCTCTCTCTGTCCCTGTCAAAGAAAAAGAAAGAAAAGAAATAAACAGGATATTTAAAGAAAAGCAGCAAATGACTTTTAAAAATTCTGTTTACTAAAAATGCCAAATGAAATCGAAGAACGTGTTTATCACATTTTAAAGACAACTGGAAACGATGTAGACAACAAATTTTCAAAAATGCTAAGAATAGCGTTTACTAGGATTAGGTTAAAATGATCATAAAAGGGCGAGAACCGCTCTGCCTGAGTGGCATTAGGCAGGCAGGGCAAGCAACTGCTTTATACTGTGGGCTCTGTGAGTCCTGGCTGACCAAAAATACTCTGTCATCCTTCTTCACCAGATGTTACAGTGTCTGAAATTACACCAATAGGCCTACTCTTCGGTTTAAGGTTAAATATTGCTATAAAGGTTTACTTATTTAAACAGGGTTCAGGTACTGATTATTTCTTAAAATCACATTGGCAGTGAGAGCAGAAAGAATGAGTTCAGCAAAGGGAAGGGAAGGGGGACTCACACTCTTCATCTTGTTCCAAAAAGATTTATTTCCAGGAAAGTCACATTATCTGCAATACTACACATTAACATTTCAGACTACATTAAAAGTTTATCCTAATTTTGTAAAACCATGTCTTTTGAGTTTTAAGAGGATACAAACCATACATATCTAAAATATTTACTGAAATATACATTTTCTTGTCCATATGTTATTTACAAAAAAATTTGTTCAGATCTTTGTAACAATAAATAATGTTACAAAAATTTTAACAGAGAACAGCTGTATTTTAAATATATTTTCTGAAATAAAGAACTCATATGCCTTAGGAAAGATATAGGATACTTAATTACCTAGATTTTAACAAAATATTCTTAACATAAATGGGTTATAATCTTTACCACAGAGACACCAAATCTGCATCCAATCAGGAGTCTAGAAAACAACTGTTTGCTACATCATTTCACTTTATATACAACAGCGGCCTCTGCTGGAGAAAAGTATGCTTGTATTACAAAGGATTAGTTCAAACCTATGGAACTGCAAGAACTCAGATTCATTTCCTGCTTAACCAAAAAATTAAGTTAAAATAATTTTCAAGGTCTTACAGCTGCGCAAGCCTTATCAAGTATATCCTTCCTGATTTTTGGATAATCTGGATGTGCTTGTAGGACCTGTAAAAATAGAGAGCAAAAATTAAAGACAAAAGAAGCACAAGAACTTGTAATTATTAAGAACTAGAGAACTACAAGTTACATGTAATGGAAATTAGAGTTGAGATTTCATTGTAGTAATATTGCAAATATAATCAATTTTTAAATGTGACACGATGACTCATACTACTAGTAATTAGATGAAAGCAGTAGTATATGAATACTACATATGTAATATACAACAAATACAATTACTTCCTTAATAGGTCAGTTGCAGAAAACAATTATGTATCAATAATTTAAAATATTTTTTAAACTTAGCTCTTTATATATGATATGCAATGAATCCTTTTTTTATTTTTCTGAAGTGAGAAGCTGGGAGGCATAGAGATGCAATGAATCTAGTTATTTTTAAGCAAGGGCATACAGCAGATTTACTGGGAGTGATTTTGAAACATACATTTCTAGAACTACTATGTAACAGTAGCGAGGAGATTCTCATTTAAAAAAAGACAACACCACAACTGATTGTAATATATAACCTTACATTATGTGCAGTCTTAACCTTAATGTGAAATACTGGCTTACAGAGTCTCAATAAACAATAGCATCACGGAGACCAAGTCTCCACTCTAAGGGTGCTGACACAGCTCTCTGGGGTAGGGCACATTACACACTTCTGTCCAAGGAGCTTTCCTAGGAGCTCCTAACAATGCTTATATAATGCTTTACATGGAAGGATATCGACGGGACAAGGGATATATAAAGAAACTGCAATTCTAAAACTGCAACTTGAATATTTGTCATTTTAGTAAGGGACCATTTAGTAGGCGTTCAATTACAGAAATGTAATCAAATGATTTCTACATTACAGAAATATCTTTTATGTCTAATTTATAAGTCTGAATTCTCTAATAACCAAACTGAGACACATGCGCAGAACTTCTATTCAGAACAATGAAATGATCTGGAGCATCTGTAACAACGCTCAAACATCCTCTGATTTAAAGACTTTTATTTGACGTGCTTTTCTTCATGCTTCTGTCTTTAAATGGACGTAAGCATTTTATTATTATTATTATTATTATTTTGTATTTTTCTGAAGCTGGAAACGGGGAGAGACAGTCAGACAGACTCCCGCATGCGCCCGACCGGGATCCACCCGGCATGCCCACCAGGGGGCAATGCTCTGCCCACCAGGGGGCGATGCTCTGCCCTCCAGGGTGTCACTGTGCCGCAACCAGAGCCACTCTAGCGCCTGGGGCAGAGGCCAAGGAGCCATCCCCAGCGCCCGGGACATCTTTGCTCCAGTGGAGCCTTGGCTGCGGGAGGGGAAGAGAGAGACAGAGAGGAAGGAGGGGGTGGGGGTGGAGAAGCAAATGGGCGCTTCTCCTATGTGCCCTGGCCGAGAATTGAACCCGGGTCCCCCGCATGCCAGGCCGACGCTCTACCGCTGAGCCAACCGGCCAGGGCCAGAATTTTATTATTTGAGGTCTAACTAAAAACATGTTTGATTTAAGTAAACTTTATTATTTTCTAAACTCTGAAAACTGACAATCTCGCCCAAATGTATTTAAAAAGTCATTTAACTAAAATAGTACTGCCTCTACCTCTGTTCATATATATCTTGAAATTAACTAAAAATAAGAAATTGTACATCTGAAAAAAGGAGTGTTACCTGGTGACATACGTCAATTGCATCCACATATCTTTTCGCTTTTAGGTAATTAAATGCCAGTTTGTACCCTGTAAAAAAAAAACCCATTATGATATTGTGTGTGTGTGTGTGTATTACATATATATATACACACACATATATCTGCCTCCTCCTTTATTTGATTACTTACACAGGCTGGTGACTGTACTATGACAGAAGTGACGAGGTAACAGAAGGTGAAGTGACACGAAAGAACAAGTACGAGGAAATGCAGTTGGAAGAAAGGGTCACAAATACACTGTTGGGTTAGAAGACCACCATTCACAAATGTGGTTCTGCAACTTACAGATTACAGTAAAAATTCATAAACAATAACATGACTACTCATTTACACAGTATAGATTTATGCAGCACTTAATATACCTGGTAAACTTGTTCCTACAGTCATGAGGTGTACATCTTATTTGGAAAGAAAGTATATTATTTAAGTGATTATGTAAGTAAATGAGTAATATCAAAACTGAGATAAATGCCATGTAATTATGGCACAGGCCCAATGAGCTATAAGAAACCTGCAGGGGAGGGGGTGTTGTCAGCCAATGTTTGAAATCTGAAAGAGACTATAAAGTAAGCTGAGAGGGTGTGAAGCAAGAACACTGTCAGGCAGAGGGAACTGTATGTGTAAAGGACACATAGGAACTGCGTGACCAGGCAGTGGTACAGTGGATAGAGCATTGGACCGGGACACAGAGGACCCAGGTTCAAAACCCAAGGTTGCAGGTTTAAGCACGGGTACCAGCTTGAGCACAGAGTCTCTGGCTTGAACGTGGGATCATAGACATGACCCCATGGTCGCTGGTTTGAAACCCAAGGTCGCTGGCTTGAGCAAGAGGTCACTCACTCTGCTGTAGCTCCCCCCCCCATCAAGGCTCATATGAGAAAGCAATCAATGAGCAATTCAGATGCTGCAACAAAGAACTGATGCTTCTCATCTCTCTCCTTTCCTGTCTGTCTGTCCCTATCTGTCCCTTTCTCTCTGTCTCTGTCACACACAAAAAAGGACACACAGGAACCAAATGGACCTAAGGGTCATGGTGAGAGGGCAGAACAAGTGGGAGAGAGGCTTAGAATAGAATGGATTAGTCACCAGATATTTCACATCAGAGATGAGTAACAATTATCACAATGGCTGATATTGAAATGTCATGTTTCAAATAGTGACAATTTACAGAAAAATGTTAAGACATTATTTTTTTAAAAGACATTCATAAATGATGGTTGTTAGCAAACTAAGGGAAAGACAAAAATGTAATGGTGGCAGTGCATGTAATAAATGAGATATAACACAATGTAAAATAATATGCAATTAATACATTATATACTTCACTTTACCACTTAGAAACAGGACGATGGGAAATTTGAATACTGCTCTCAGTCATATGGTAGTCACACTCACACACACACACACACACACACACACACACGAGTGCAGGCACGCGCACACTTAACTGTACTAGATGAAAACAGTAAGTTTCGAAGAGGTAAACTTGATATCATTACAAAGAAAATCTAAAATGGAATAATAAATAGAATTTGTGACACTTAAAAAAATTTTAAATGTCATGCCAAACATACTTTACATGAAACTAAAGCCAAAACATCTGAGATTGGAGTTTCGGTTTCTGACCTCCTGACCAGCTGTGAGACCTTAGGCAAGTCACTTGAGCTGTCAATTTCAAGCATCCTCACACAAAAAATGGGATAATAATTCTCTCTTAGTGTAATTTTAGAGATCAAATTAAATACTTGTGAAAAGCTTCAAAAATTTTGAGCACCAAACACTAGCAAATTATTTTCTGTGAAAACAGTAAATTAGTACAAAGTTTTAATGTTGAAAAAGACTTGACAGGTCATCTTGTTAAAACAATTTAGAAAGAAAATAAAGGGCTAGAAATGGCAAAAAACAATGGCAGCTGCATTATACCTGCCAAGCTTAAAAAATTCAACCTATGTAATCAGGAGAGGGACGGAGGGAGGGAGAAAGGGAGAAAAACACGAACAACGTGAACAGCCCTGGAACTGACATATAATCTCAGAATGGGTGTGAAGAGAAAAACACGAACGTGTTCTTCTCTGACTGGATCTCAGTTCCAGGTGCCCTTCATAGTGGCAATACTGAATCCTGAACCCTATGGAAAGAACACCACCATATTAAGGATACCCTAACAAGTGAAAACGTGAAATGCATTAACATGGCCAGGCAGGTTGGGGGTGTTGGAGGCAATGACAATGTTAAGACACTCAAGAATTAATTGAGAGCCTCAGAGAAATGCTTACTCAAGAAGTCAAAAGAACTGATAAAATCATCTATCAAATACAAGCATGACACAATGAAAGAACTAGTGAGTTGGAATCTCAGTATCTACTGAAGTCTTCCAAGGAAGAGTATATTTAACTGAGCTTCTAAATGCATTCCTTTTGTAGAATAAAGTATTAAAATTACAGACATTTTATAAATTTTCATTTTACAAGATGGCTTTATTCTGTAAGATGAAGAATACAAACAAAAAAGCTATTAGCAGTTAGTTCCTGTGCTCTATATGTATCTAGTAAAATAACAGACCCCAGAAAAAGATAAGGCAGGGAGTGTAAAGACAACCTATCTGACTGTAAATGAAATGAATCTACACTGTGACAGGGCTGTTAAAAAGACATGTCATCTTAGGATGAGTGAACTACTACTAAATGCCTACTTCAAAAACTAGCTTCATTATCAATTTGAACTTAATCATACTTAAGAACTAGTTCATATTTGGTACAATAGGCCAGGAAGGATATGGACAAGTAAAACAGCCTTTTCTAAGCTTAACTGGCCATGGAATCTATCTTCTTACACTCATCTCTCTCTCTCTCTCCTTGTCTCTCATTTAATGACTGTAAATATCTCACCAAGTGTTCCAAAGCACAGTTGGGATAACACTTTTAGAGTTTCCAGAGATAGCAACAAGGAGGGTGAAGACTTGGGAGCAAGTTTCAGGAAGAACAGACAGATAAGTGAGGATGGTTTGAAGAGGCCTTAGAAGAGACATGACAGAGTTTGGAACTAGAGGACCGTTATATGTAAAGGAGAAGGCCTCCGGATTGCTCCAGAGAACAGACCTGGTCAGTTTCAATGGAGCATGCCTCAACTCTGTATAAAGTTAGAGACATGTCGATTCTGTGACAGATGTCATAATCTACATTAAGATTTAAAGGCTTTAAGAAGTTCTATAGCAAAGAAATCTGTAGAATTTGAATTAATGCAATATTTTTTTTTTTTTAAAGAGAGAGACAGAGACAGAGAGACAGACAGGAGGGAGAGGGAGGTGAGAATCATCACTTCTTCATTGTGTCACCTTAGTTGTTCACTGATTGCTTTTTCAGGTGCCTTGACTAGGGGGCTCCGGTCAAGCCAGTGACCCCTTGCTCAAGCCAGTGACCTTGGGCTCAAGCCATTGACCATGGGGTCATGTCTATGATCCCACACTCAAGCCAATCTCAAGCTGGATGAGTCCACACTGAAGCCAGTGACCTCGTGGTTTCGAACCTGGGTCCTCAGCATCCCAGGCTGACGTTTTATCTATTGTGCCACTGCCTCTTCAGGTGAATGCAATGTTTTTTCTAAGTTTCTTGTCATGGAACACTTTTGCCCACAGGATAACCATTTTATAATAGAAACAGCAGAGGACGAAGGGAGAGAAAGAGGCAGAATTAGATTAGATGTCCTCTAACGAGACTGAGGACAAGTTTGAATCTCAGGAAAGATACTTAATAACTATTAGTAGCTAATGATTTGTTGTAAATACAAAATTTATTTTTCAGAAGCACTGACAAAGAAAGTGGGCTCTTAATGTGTATATTTTTCTTAAAAAGTCAGATGTATTTAAATGAAGATTTATAAAAAAAAATCCTGTTTCCTATAAAACCTAGTAGTGTCTGATTTGTTAAACTCACCCACTGCTGGATTTGCCTGACCGCCATGTATCCATGCCATCTCGTAGTTTAAGGCGGCGTCTGTATACGCTTGTTCTTTTTCCATAACGTAGCCCATATATTCATAAGCTTTGCAGCAAGACTGAAGAAAAGCGAAAGATGTATCAATAGATTAAACTCAGTACCACTAAGATTTTATGGGGTGCTTATGACTATAAAGGTCAACCACATGCACTAATTTAAATGGCATATAAAACGATGGTGTTCAGACTTGGCTCTGCAATTAAATCAACAAAAGGACTTCATCTGAGGCCCATCCCCCACCCCAAACATACAGAATCATAATTTTTGGGTGAGAAGAAAGGGAATCTGTATTTTATACACACAAATGAATATCTTTTATTATGAGTAATTTCAACATACACAAATATGGAAATGACAGTAATGAACCGTATAAACCTTTATCTTCAACAATTAACTCATAGCTAATAGTTTTACCTTTACCCCATCTATCCTTCTGTATTATCAGATAAAAACATTCCAATATTGTCATTCCATCCATAACTATTTTATTATGCTTCTTTAAAAATAAGAACTTTCTTTAAATATAACCACAAACTATGATTTGTCATACCTAAATGTAACAACTCCTTGACATCACCAAATATCTAGTCTTTACTGAAATTTCAAATGGTCTCAACATAATTTTGGGTTTTTTTGGTTTGTTGGGATGAGAATCAACACTTGATCATTGCCAAAAGGCTGAGAAGCAATAGAATGAGAATCAAAATGAGGCCCACTCATTGTGACTTGCTGAAATGTCTTTCAACTTTTTTCTGATCTAGAGGTTTCCCCTTCTTCTATCCCCCTGTCTCTTTCCCTGCAATTAACTGATACAGACACAAGAATGTCTCAGTTTCTCACAGCCCATACTGAGCTGAGTGCGTCTTTGTGGTGCTTACGTAATATTTTCTTGTGTCACTGACATTTTCTGGAAATTGTAATTAGACCAAAAGGTTTGAATTTGACTTTGATTTTTGGGAAAAGAGATAAAAATCCTTAATAGAACAGGGCCCAGGCAAGCCACTTAGAAGCCTGAGGCAAAGGAAAAATATGTAACTAAGTATTTCTATTTCTGGTATTTTATAATTGTTATTTTTTCTAGAATGTTTATTTTGAAACAGTTGAAAAACTGACATATAGATATATTAAAACACATGATTTTAAGTTTGAATATTTTATTTATATCCAAACAAAATCTGTAATTGTACTTTCTTGACCTTAATGCAAGAAAATATAACAATATTTTCATTAAAACCATTACCCATTAACCTTTTGAGTATTATAAACATTCATGTAGTCCTCGTGCCTCCTGACCATCCAGAGTACGATTGTACAAAATTTTTTATTTAAAAAAATGGAATCTAATGAACAAAGTGAACTGAGGAACAGAATAGATGCAGAGGCGGGGTCACAGGGAGCAGAGGGACAGCTGTCAGAGGGAAGGGGGACGAGGGGACGGGATCAGAGAGGTGAAGGGATTAGTGAAACTATATACACATAACACAGAGATACAGATAACAGGACAGCAAATCCTAGAGGGAAGGGGACGGAGTTAGGGGAGCGGGCAAAGGGGGTATAAAAAGGGATGCGGGGGTGGAGTTATATCCAGTGGGACATAACTCATGTAAACACAATAAATTAAAATTAATAAAAAAAAATGTGTACGGCAACATTAAGAAAAGGCAAATGTATATTCTTCTTGTTACCAAAAGTTGGGTTTCAAACAAACATGATTTTAAGTTAATAAAACTGTAACTGGGACTAATTTCATTTTTTGAAAAACAAAAACAAAAACAAAAAACTGACTCCCGGGGGTCAGAGAGCATGAAATACTCACTACTCGAAGGGTTAAAAATACATACAAACATGGATGGAGACTAGGACACACATTTCCGCTTTTGCTTCAGGCTTCAGTGTGGTTCAGCACAGCACTATCAGATCCTATCTATTTAACATTTTGATATTTTGATTTTTTAAAATAATACTGCATTCAATTACTGTTTATTTTAATTACTACAATGGACTAAATGTTTATATCCCTTCCAAATTCAATATGTTGAAATCTTAACCTCCAGTGTAATGGTATTAGGAGGTGAGGTCTTTGGGAGGTAGTTAGGTCACGAGGTGCAGCTCTCTGACTGGAATTAGTGCCTTTATGAAAGGAACGTTTAAGCGTTCTCTTTGCACCATGTGAGGATGCAGTAAGAGGTTAGCAGTCTGCAACCTGGAAGAAGCCCTCACCAGATCCAACCATGCCGGCTAGCAGTCTGATCTTAGACTTCTAGCTTCCAGAACTACGAATAATAAATTTCTGTTGTTTATAAGCCACTCAGCCTATGGTGTTTAGATATAACAGCACTAATTGGCTAAGATAATTACTAAGATTTTTAAGAGCCCGCCCCTGTACAGTTTGGACTCCAGGTGAGTGTTTCACTTGGTTCACCCCAGTCCAGCCCTGTCACAGAGGATGTGTTCTTCCATCAGGAGGCAAATATGTCTGATTCTCTTTCTGTAATGTTAGAACCATTCATTAATTCATTAGGGTTGCAAAAATATTCTGTCATAGTTTCTTCATTTATTAGCTAGAAAACACCTGTATGAGAAATGTCTCTTTGTTATCCAGTAATGTAGTTAAACAGAAAAGGTGGTATAAATGCTCGATTCTTTATCTTTACTTGTCCGCTTTAGAAATAGTTCATTAGTATATTTTAGCAGTGATCAATTTGTTTTCTTTGGGGGGAGAATATCTTCGTAAACTCATGGATTTATACTTATTTAGTGTGTTTCAATGCACTGCACTTTCCATCCTTGTTGATTTTTAAAGCGTCCCAGCTTTGACTAGTGGGAGTGTTTCAAGTTGGCTCCTGAGTCGTTGCCATGACTCTAATCATCTCTGATAGCTTCCTTACCATCTGGTATGAGAAGATGGTCTAGTGTGATTTTGTACATTTCCTGTCCCAGATCTGGATGATCTCCATTTTTTGATTACATAATTCAATGTTTTTAAGCTCTACTCCCTGAGTCTTATGCTTCCAATACTGACAAGCCTAATAAGCAGGCCTGGCACCTCTATGTAGCCACCATGTTCAAACATGCAATTTGTATTACTCAGCATCCTGGCAAATTTAAATTCTGTCTGCATCAAAACCTTAATTGCCATGTCATCTTGCTTAATCCTAGACTTAGCCTGAAAGGGTCAACTATTTGGCAGTTTTAATTTTTCAAAGTCTCTTAATAAATACTCCGTATTTCGAGGCAAATTTAACTTAGATATACAAAATATAATTTGATAACTGGCTGCATGTTTTAGGTTCTTAAAGTTCCTAAGAAAGAGGCTTAATAGTATCAGATGATCTCTTTAAAAAACAAGTGATCTAGTTTGTAATCTAATTTGTTTGAAGAGAATAAAAAATTGATTTTTCTGTGATTAAGACTTGAAGTAACTGATATGAATCTATAAATAGCTTCACATTTCTAAGTTGAGTACAATTATGTCTCAACAAATAGTAACAAATTCTTAACTTTAACACATGTTTTATGTAATAAGACATCTCTTTGTTTTGATTAAACACACAAATGCGCTGTTAAGTAAAAAGCCTTAAATTCTAAGGACTTTAAGATTTTCAATTTCATACTGAAAGATAAGGACTTATTAAACAAGTCAAATTAAATGCTGAAAACGTTTCCCCATCAAATGCACCATGCACAGTGGATTCTAATACTGTGGAAATGGCAGGCAGCTGCAGTGAAGTCATCTAGTATTCCTTAACAGGAGGGCCAGACGTCCGCAATTAATGCTCTTCTGCAATTTTCATTAGTTCTGAGATGAGATGGGTAATCACAGACAAATACTTGACATTCTAAAAAACACTTTCTGTAAGTAGGGCATACTATGGCTGAAACTTGAGACTGCATAAATTTCTTTTTTTTTAATTTTCAAGGGCAAATGGCTTCTTTCTTATTATTAATGTTTATTTTCTGATTGTGGTAAGAATAAACATTTAATTTTCAAAACACCACACACACAGTAGTTCTTAGAAATGGACCAACACTCGATAATAACCTATTATAGAAAGCTTATAAAATAAGGATGGACAATTATTTTTTTACTCCTCAACTGCCTACCCTATTATGATGCAGGCACCGTTTTAGCAGTTCTTCTGCCATGTCGTATTTGGCTGATTGAATATAAATATCAGCAAGTAGCAGCCAACTCCTCTCAAAGTCCTCAGCATCAATAGGGTTCCAGTTCATTTTTGCAATCCGCTTCAGCTGGTTTCTGGCTCTTGGAGTCTGTTTCAAGATCATATAAGCTGTTGCCATCCCCAGAAGTGCTGGAATATGATCCTTCTAGAGGAAAACAAAACTTTAGACCCTCAGATACAGAAACATAAATAAACACCCTACATTTAAAAGGAAAACACATGGAAAGTAGCAAGTGCTACATAATGTAAGGACTGGCCCACGAAGTCTACTTCTGGCTTCACACAGATAACTGTGACAGGGTATTATTTAACACACCAAGTAAAGCTCCAGCTACCATGTGGGAATTCGGTGAGCTGCTGTTAAGATAATTTAATAAGTATGCAGATGCCACAACCACACAACCCCAGATAATTAGGATGACTCAATCTTTAATGGGATTGACTGGCTGTTTTGGTTTTGTACAGATACAGAAAAATAAACAAAATTCTATGTCAGTGTAATCCTAACTGAACATAAGCATTTTGACTCCTTCATTCTTTCATCTATAAAAAGGAATAAGGATTTACCCACAATAATACTCCTTATCTATACTGATTCTATTTCCCTTTTTCTCTCCCTTCTCATTTTCATTTTATTCAACAGCCTCTTCTTCCAACAAAGAGAAATGTTATAAATAAGGCATGCAACTAATCACTTGCAAATTATATGAAATAAACTCATGTCTTAAAATATGCTTTTAGCGTTGGAGTCCACAGTTTCTTGATAGTGTCTATAAAGCACAATGTTCTTTCAGACAGTTCACAGTCAGAAAATGTCACTCTCTGAAACTAACAAGCTAACATGAATTGATATAAAATGGAGGTCATGAGCAAGCAATTTCTCTGGAAAAACCAACTTTCCTAAGTAATAATGTGTATGCCCCTGATCAAGTTAGGGTGCTTTTTAAATTTCAGCACAGGGCTTGTGAAGCTTTTATAAAGAGGAAGGTTTCAGTTTAAAATACAAATATAAGATAAGAAACTGTGATTTAGAAATTATAATACCATGACTGCAGTAATGATGCACTGTAATAATAGCAAATTTAGGTAACTAATAAGGAACAGAGGATAGCAGAGTAGCACAATGTTCAATGTCCAACACTGACTATCGAGGGATCAGAAACAACCCTGGATTAGAGAAGGCAATTCATTAGAGCTTGCTGAAAACAGCTTTTAGCAATACAAAGTTCCCTGGCTCCAATCTTATACCTATCAATAAACTTCCAATATGTAATTTGTTCTCATTAAGGAATGGCTAAAAGGTTTTATTTGAGTGTCAAATCCATCCAAATAAGAACTTATTGCCAAATAAGTTCTGAAGACTTCTGTGGGATATTACCAATGACTGACCCCCCCCCCCGGCCCCCCCGGGCTAGGGAGCAGAGAAGAGAGGCTGGCTGCTGCTAGGACAGCCCACTAGAGGAGGGTCCTGTAAAAATGTCCAGATCTCTTCACGTACTAAAAATATGCCCCACTATACATAAAAAAAATATGTAAAAATAAACCCTCTGATTGAAATATCCCACGCCTCAGGTTTAATTAGAATGAATCAATTCCTCAAGCTTGATCACTCTTGGGTGACCCCGAGAATAGTTTGTAAAACTGCAAACGTCAGTTCTGACCCCTGCAGTAGACCCATGGTATCAGTCTGGCACAGACATCCTCAGGCGTCAGCCAGCTAGCTTCCCTCCCTCACACTCAAGTCACGCTAAAGCTGTAACATTTTAGATCCCAAAGGACAATGTGGCTAGATTATACACTATGTACTTTCATGCTTCAAGGTGATAGCATGAAAGCCAGGGGAAACGCTTGTGTTTGATGTATTTTCCAGTTTCCTCCGATGGCCGCCTGTCACATACCTCTTTTTCAATGGATCGGAACGCCGCAGTGCTGTGAGGATCCCGTTTCCCTGCCTCCTGCCTTTGCTCCTCTCTTCCCCTTCACCTGGAATGAACCCACTCCACCTCTGCCTGTGAAAGTGCAAGTTACCCTGGTTCCTGCTAAATCACACTTTCTCCACAAAAGGGTCTCTCAACTCTCCTTATACTCCTTACACTTTTATTTGCAACCCTAGTACAGAATGTCAAACATTTTGTTTTGTGCCACAGTCAGCTTATCTCCTCTTCCCTAGAATCTGAGGAACTTGAAGAAAAGGGGCTATACCTGGTTAACCCTTGTGATTCCCACTATGCTTAGCACACACTGGCTGCCTATTCAATATTCACTGTATTTAATGCGTACAGCCTATGAGTTAAAAGCAGAAATGCAAGGTAAAATCTGTTGTATATGAAACTTTAGTTCACATATCAGTCTTTGGACAGCCCAGTCAGTGCACAGATTTGATGATAATATATTACTAATCACATATGTAAGAATTACAAAAATTAATGCAGTCTCACCAACACAAAAACTGATCATCTCTCTAGGAAACAGCTATGATGTTGTTCACAGCTTTTGGCATTTTCTCTCAAATCTTACAGTTTAAACTTTCAGTACGTGATAGAAGGCCACATCGCCACACTCGGGAGCTCTGACACCTTACTTGAAACGGTGTTTCATAGTCTTCTTACAGGTTTTCCTGAACTTACATGACAGTCACTGTTCAGGCAGCCACTGTCCTCCATCTGCTGCCTCACAGCCCAATCCACTGAGCACAGCCCCAGGGAACATGACTTTAGTGTCAGCAGGAGGCTCTGCTCCGGGATGTGACAGCTGCTGTTGCTGCCATGCTGTTTTTTACAAGTATGGCTTACAGTGGCAATAAAGCATCATCTAGGATACTTGTACCCAAAAAGCAAAGGATGTTGTAGGTTTCCCCAAATCCTCCAGGGTCTGGGAGACAGGGGTCACAGTAGGGGTTTTTGGTAGTTTATTGCTACCACTGTGACCTCTAAGCCACAAGAAAACAAAGGAAAACTGTAAATCTTTTGAGAGACACAAAATTATAAGTTTTTGGTGGCCTACAACATTGTGGAGTGAAAGACCACAAAATCCAATGAGTTGCTTAGAACTAGCTATTACCAACTGCTAATGGGGTGGGTGCCTATAATTCCTTCCTCAATATTAATTGAAAGACTATATATAGCCCTGTGTGAGGGATCAGAAAACAGAATACCAGAGGGTGAGAGGGAAGGTGGATCTGAGTGGGTAAGAGAAAGCCTTTGACATGATAATAATGCAGGGGTTATTTCAATGTTGCGAAAGAACAATATCATTATTTGCATGACTGAGTTTTAGGCTGTCAGTTTTGCTCTCACTTAGCCTTAGAATTGAAAAAATTCAAATTCACAAAAGTGGAAAGGTGAGCTCTGAAGCAGCCGGGTGTTTACTTCCCTTAGTGGGTTAACCTGGGCTACCCCTACGACACAGAGCTTCTCCTGGGCACAGAGTCGCTCCCTTGAGAATTAACATATGCCCTTTGGAAGAATTTCCTTTCTCCAGAATTCACCACTGTAATAGTGATAAATACATCAACAATACATATAAACAGTAACAGCATCTCTCTGGAAACAAAGGTACACTGTATAAAATTATGCCAAACTATATACCTAATTTTTAATACTAGTGAGTCAATTTTCAGAAACAAACAACTAATTGAAATACGTATTTCTATACTACCAAAGAAAGATAACATATGAAGTTGAAAAAGAAAATCTACGAACCTCAGAGGTTGCTATTTCGGTGAAGGTATTCAATGCTTTCTCAACGTTCGATTTCTGTTTGGTGGCCATGAGGCAATAGTTTTCCAGGACGCGAAGCTGCACACGGCCCTCAACAGTCTGAGGTTTTAGTTCTTTGAGGAGTTTTTCTGCAGTTCTCACTGCTAATTGCACAGACTCTTGCTTCTCAGTTGAATTACTGTAATCAATTAAAAATAAATTTCTTATTTCTATTACTCATGATGTCAAATTCTTTGATGTTGGAATGAGCTCTAGGGTACACAGCTTTTTTTTTTGTTACCAATTTAAAAGTAGCCCTTTTGAAGAATGTCATTCATTCTCTTCTAATACAGAGCACAGTTAAAATGCGTTTTTTAAACAAAGTTGATATAGTGTCAATAAAACAACAAGAAAAATTTATTCATTAGACCGAAGACAAAATCTGGACAATACCTATATGTGGTGTTTTCACTTTAGTTAATATAAAACCAGAATTCAGAATAAGTAGAATCATCCATTTATCGGTGGCATACCTATCAGAAAATGAAAAGAAAAAAAGAAAAGGGGGCAAAAAATAACTAACATCGCTGGAGCACCTACTATGTGCCAGCACAGGATTATTTCATTCAATCTATGTTGATTCCATTTTATCTATGAGAAAAAAAGGCCTAAACAGGTGAGGTAATTTGCCAAAGGTCACACAGCTAGTAAACAGTAAAGCTGGGACGTGAATCTAAGTTTGTCAGGCATATACAGTCTACTTTACTTTCCTTGCCCGGTTGCCTATTAGATGCTCAGAAATTTTATATCTGTCAAAAGATTGTAAATTCTAAGTGCAATGACAGTTTAAATATGTACTAGTTATTTTGTTATTTTTTAAAAAACACACACCCACACCCAGATATGTATATATATTTAATAAAATGAAATTAAATTCTCACTGAAGTGATGGTCCTTTTCTCAGGCCTTATTTCGGCTTTTATTTTCTCTAAAACATTTCACACTGTTGCTTACCTTCTTCAAAGTTCCCCTCCTTTCGTTTCTATAGTGATATACATTTTTGGTTCTCTTTATGCTGTACTGACTGATCTTCTCTGACTTCCCTTTCTCCTCTAGTCCTCTTAAATGTTAGTATGCTCAAATTTTATCTCTCAGTATCTCCAACTACATTTTGGGGTTCTAGCTATCCACTCTGTGCATGTCTACCAAACCTCTATCTCCAGCTGTGACCTTCTTTCTGAGTTCTAGCTTTGCATTTTCAACCACTTGCTGAAGAATTCCATGGGGATAGCCTATTGCAGGGGTCCCCAAACTACGACCCCGCGGGCCATATGCGGCCTCCTGAGGCCATTTATCCGCCCCCGCCGCATTTCTGGAAGTGGCACCTCTTTCATTGGTGGTCAGTGAGAGGCGCGCAGGATGCATCCACATCCTGTGCTCCTGGAATACTGTATGCGGCGGTGCCGCAAAGTGCAGCGTTGCTCACGTACAGTACTACTTCTGGTGACGTGGGACGCATGCTTCACGGCTCTGGAAGCACGTCATATTATTTGTTATGGCTAGCAGTGACAAATATGGAACCGGACATTGACCATCTCATTAGTCAAAAGCAGGCCCATAGTTCCCATTGAAATACTGGTCAGTTTGTTGATTTAAATTTACTTGTTCTTTATTTTAAATATTGTATTTGTTCCCGTTTTGTTTTTCTACTTTAAGATATGTGCAGTGTGCATAGAGTTTTTTTTATAGTCTGGCCCTCCAATGGTCTGAGGGACAGTGAACTGGCCCCCTGTGTAAAAAGTTTGGGGACCCCTGGCCTATGACATATAACAGTAGGTTTCTTTAACCTTTCTAAAACGAACATTCCTCTCCCTTCTCTAAAACTTGCAATGATCTCTAGAATTCAGATCTGTCAACGAAATGTCTTGGCAGTCTGATTCTAATTCACTCCTGTTCCTTTATTTATCTTCCCCTGACTGCTTTGCACTGCTATGATTTCTAAGAATTCCTGCAACACTTAAGATCTGTTTTGTCAGAGACTGGTCTCAGATATTGTCTTTTCTCCTAGGTAAATTACGTGTTCCTGAAGGTAGAAACTATCCCTACACCTTACATAGGGTGGGGCACAGGTAGGTGTACAGTTGTTTGTATGGAAAATAACACAATGATTAATAAATAATAATACAAGAATAAACTGTTTCATGTACTCACAACTATAAACCTACTTGTGCCCTACCCTGTGCATTTGTATATTTATGCATCACCCAGTATACCCTGCTCAATTTGAGGAGAGAACAAGCAGTAAACACAGGTTCACAGAAATATAACCACTTACCAGCAGTGCACCAGTGGCTCTGAAGTTAGGTAAAAATCAGTGCAAATCTGGCCTCCACCACTTACTAACTCTGCCACATTAGATAAGTTGAGTCTGAGCTCATTTCACAATACAGTTGTAGGAAACAAATTAAAAAATGCACATGAAGTGTACAGCACAAGGTATGGCATATAAGTACTATTTGTTAAAAAAGTTATTACTGTGTGAAAATATTTTCAAAACTAATCAATTTCTACAATGTATCTATCCTACTTTTTACAGTAGTTAGGGGAGTGTCTTCCTAACACATTAATTCTGATTTAGAAACCTACTAAAAGCATTTTGTGCTTGTTACAAAGAAGTTATTTTAGCTATGACTTTTTTGATCTGACCTTCTATTAGTGCTATCCTAGAATTTAGCTCTCTTTTATAAGGTACCCTTGCTTATTATCCTCAACGAGTATTTTTGAAAAAAGGGTCATTTATCAAATACTACTCACCCTAGGTCTCCATCCAGATTTTCAAATACTTCACCTCCAACAGTTTCATTATCTGGATTTAAACAGATTTCTATCATATTATAAAGGGCATTCTGGCCCCATTCACTGTCTTTCCGAGCCTTATTAAAATGTCGAAGGGCATCATTTGGCTCTCCTGTATACCTTGTTAGATGTTTAAAAAAATGACTTATTTCAATCACTGACTACAAATTTTAAGTTGTTAACAATTTATTTGTTAAGTATAATATCAACATATTTAAAAATGTATACATTTTTTAAAATAAATGCATATTCAGCCCTGGCCGGCTAGCTCAGCAGCAGAGCGTTGGCCCGGCATGTAGAAGTCCTGGGTCCGATTCCCGGCCAGGGCACACAGGAGAAGCGCCCATCTCCTTCTCCCCCCTCCCCCCTCTCCTTCCTCTCTATCTCTCTCTTCCCCTCCCTCAGCCAAGGCTCTATTGGAGCAAAGTTGGCCCAGGCGCTGAGGATGGCTCCCTGGCCTCCACCTCAGGCACTAGAATGGCTCCAGTTGCAATGGAGCAATGCCCCAGATGGGCAGAGCATCGCCCCATAGTGAACATGCCGGGTGGGTCCTGGTCAGATGCATGCGAAGTCTCTCTGCCTCCCTACTTCTCACTTCAGAAAAAAAAAGCATATTCTACTCTATTCATAATGAGAAAAAAACCCCATTATTTAGGATTTATTTGACAATAGAGTTACCAAAGATACAGTCCTTTGCAATATTGATATCCTGGCTCCAGTTTTGCTCTGAAGTTATGTTTCTCAGCCAATAAGAAAAATCTTGGAACATCCTCAAGTTTTCCACATCTTCTTAGGAAATCAATTAAACGAGATAATGTCATATAATTATCTAAAAACAAAGAATATTTCAGATATAGACAATACTGTATATCTTTTGATGACTATAGTCCTACTTTATTATAGCTTACTTCAAATGGAATACAACTTAAATACAAAGAACGGATAGCCTTAGGAGTTATAATTCCCCCAAAACTGTGTGGACAACTGGATAAGCTATCAAATGATAAAGGTTAGGTTGGTCTGATCACAGTGAGAGAGGTTCAATATAGGTAAATATATAAAAATATATACACTTGCTCTAACTTACTTTTCAGTCATTCCTAGGACCCAAGTCTTCTAGAAGCAGTCTCTGTAGAGATCATCTAACTCTAACTGTGAGATTTAGGAGGACTGGTTTTATTGTACAGGACAAGTCTATCAAGTCCTACTTTTTCACTTACTGCAGCAAGCAAGGGGGCAAGAAAAGTACATTCTGATGATAATGTTTGGGGTGGCAATTAGAAATTCTACTCTAGCCTTTCTTTAATATGTGTATGTACATAACATTAGACACTGACTTACCATCCTATTACCTTAACTTGTTAGTCCCAGTATTTAAACTTATTTTACTTTTTTCTAAGGAAAAGAAATTAAGTTAGTTCTTTGATCTCAAGTTTAATTTCTTGGCACACACCTAGAAAATCTTCTTTTCTCAATTCTATCTACTTCTTTCTTATCACTAAAATACTAAATTTTGAGAATAATTTAATAAATCTTTTGTAAGATTGTAAAAATTATATATGGACACTTTAGAAAATCTGGAAAAATATAGAAAAGTATAAAGGAAAAAAAACCCCTCATATTCCCACAAGCTAGAATTACCACATTTTGGTTTCCTTTCATATATTTAGGAGTGAAAAACAATCTATAAGTATTTAAATGTAAGCAAATTAATATGTTCTTTACCTACATGTATACAAAAATAAAATCGTACTTGGGGTTCTGACTCAACATTATACAGTAAACATTTCTCAAATGTCACTGAATGGTCTTCAAAAACATAATTTTAATACGGAATCATAATTATTGATGGCTTATACTTTATTTCCTATAGCTGTGATTTTTAGGTGTTTGGGCTCTCAAGTTTCAGTTAGCATAGGACTTATATTATGGTAGGGGACTTGTAAAAAATCCTTACTAGACAAGCTAGTTTTATCATTTTCATAGGGAAAGTTAGGTTAAAATAAACACAAACTTTTAAAGACAATTTACACTTGATTTTATATTCCAAGAAAAGGGAAGCTACCGTATGATCCAGCAATTCTACTTCTGAATATACATTCAAAAGAACTGAAAGTAGGAACTCAAATATTGGTATGCCAGTGTTTACGGCAGCACTATTCATAATAGCCAAAAGTAAAAACAATCCAAACGTCTTATCAACAGATGAATGGAAAAACAAAATGTGGTACCTATATACAATGGAATGTTATTCAACCTTAAAACAAAAGGATGTTCTTACATGTGCTAGAATATAGATAAAGCTTGAAGTTATTATACCACCTGGAATAAGCCAGTCACAAAGGACATACTGTATGATTCCACTTATATAAGGTACCTAGAGTAGACCAATTCACAGAGAAAAAGTAGAATAGTGGTAGCCAGTGGATGTGGGGAAGAAAGAGTGGGAAGTTAGTGTTTACTAGGTACAGGATTTCAGTTTGGAATGATAAAAAAGTTCTGTAGATAGATTATGATGATGGTTATATAACAATGAGAATAACTTAAAGCCACTGAACTGCACACTTACAAATGGGTAAACTGAAAAATTTTATGTTAAGTATGTTTGACCAGAATAAAAAAATAGTATTAAAAAAAAATCTCTGCAGGTTTTCCTTCCAATATGAGTACTCACTGGGCCAGTACTGTTCTAAGTCCGGGAAACACAGCAATGAAGACAAACCCCAGGCCATCTGATGCTTATGTTCTATAATTTACAACATTTTTTAGTTTTACAAGGGCAATAAAAAATATAGGACGAAAAGATGGAGCACACAGTAGGAGGTGTTCATAGAGGGTGGACAAGGAAGGGCACTATCAGGAAGAGGCACCAGGAGCGGAGTCCTGAGGAAATGAAGCAGCTGCTACATGAATATGGGGAGGAGAATGTCCAGGAAGAGGGAATAGCAACCGAAAAGACCCAAAGCCCTATCCTGCTTGGGCTGTTGTCTACCTAATACCCACTATCCCTCCCTTCTTCACTATCAGAAATCCCGATCTGCTTCCCTGTGGCACTGTGTCCATCCAGATGACATTTCCTACCCTCTTTTGCACTTCTAGAAAGGGTGTTTTAAAGACAATTAAAAAAGACAGTCCACTGGGGAGGTTTGCCCTTTAGCCCACCTCTACCCCACCACCCCAGCTGAGGTCCTGACTATCAACTACCAAGGCCCAGAGCTGCAGTGGTCGTTTGGGAAGCGGAATGTCAAGCACTCTATTTGGGACATTGAAACTGAACACCTCCTACATAGCTGAGTGGGAACGCAAACAGGCTGTGGTGCACAGGGATGGGCAAAAGCAGGTTAATAATGATCGTAAACGTTACAATAATAAATAATAGCACAAGAGTAAACTTGTGTTTTGTATACTCACAACTATAAACCTACTTTTGCCTACCCCTGTATGTATCAAGACTAGAGACAGACCTGTGGGATATATCAACATACACACAGGACATAAAGCCATGGGTCTAGTTGAAGTCACCTGAGGGGGAGGGCAGGAATGTATAAATAAAGGATAAAAGTTTCAAAACCTGAGGCTTACAACATTCTGATATTTAAAGATCATAGGAGAACACAGACCTAACAAAGGAGAGTAAGACAGAGTGGACAGCTAGAAGAAAAACCACGTAAGCCTAGCATCTTGGAAGACAAGTGATGGAGAGGGGATAAGCTACGGCTAACTATGACAACAGTCCAAGGAGCAGAGAGCTGAAGATGACACGCGCTCTGGCAGCACGGGGCGCACCGGCCACCAGCAGAGGCAGCTGCACTGCAGCTCAAGCATGCAGCCGACAAACAGCACAAACAGAAACTCTTCGAGAAAACCTGCTGTAACGGGAAACAGAGAAATGCACTAGTAATGGGAAAGAAAGAGTAATTAGAGAGTTAAGAGTTGGTTTTCATATACTGATGTATTGAAGGTGGGGCGCTGTCACTGCCTGTGTCTGCATTGACTGGGAGAGCGAGGATGACGGAGGAAGGCTGTTCAGGAAGCGAGGGGCGGTGTCTGGTGCACGGGGGGGGGGGGGGGGGGGGAATAGAAGCTGGCAGGCCGACCCACCGCAGGCCAGGGGAGGACGGGGGCTGGGGAGCAGCTGGACAGTGACGAGAGAGTGGAGATGTTATTTTCTTTCTAGTTGCCCATATTTTCGCAGGGAAGTAGGAAGCAAGGCTTTTAGCTGAGGACAAGGAAAGGGAAAGGGTGCTGAAAGTTTGAGGAGAGAAAGAAGGTATAAAAAGTAGTTGGAGTGAATGCTCATTGGAGAATTACAATACATTTTTCAGGCAGCATCTGAGGGGCCATTTGGGGTCTGTGGTCATAATTTAAAGAGAGACCAGTCAATGGTGTTGCATTTTTATGTCAGCTGCCCTAGGGCAGGTGTGGAGTAAGCACAGGGTTGGATTCAACCAGGACTGGGGTTTTTCCCAGGAGCATAGGGCCAAAAAGAGGAGAAAGGAGTTCATTGCATTAGAAAAATACAATCAATGAATATTTACCTGGCTTGCGTTCTAAAAGCTGTTGTAAATGAAACACTGCTTGTTCATATTCTTGCTTCCTGAACATGATATCTGCTACCATCTATAAAAGTAAAAGTTGGTTCTAAAAATACTGCCATATACTTTACAAAGCATATTCTTCCTGTTAAGATTTAGCATTATAAAAACACATTTGGCCTGACTGGTGGTGGTACAGTGGGTAGAATGTCGACCTGGAACACTGAGGTCCCCAGTTCCAGACCCTGTGGTTGATGGCTTAGTGCAGCTTGCCAGCTTGAACGTGGGGTCGCTGACTTAAGTGTGGGATCATTGACATGATCCCAAGGTCACCGTCTTCTTGAGCGAGAAGTCATTGGGTTGACTTGAACCGCCCCCACTGTCCCAGTCAAGGCACTTATGAGAAGCAATCAATGAACAACTAAAGTGAAGCAACTATGTGTTGATGTTTCTTATTTCTCTCCCTTCTTCTCTCTTTCACTCTCTAAAAATAAAAAAAAGAGCCTGGCCTGTGGTGGTGCACTAGACAGAGTGGCAATCTAAAGTGCTGAGGTTACCAGTTCAAGACCCTGGGCTTGCCTGGTCAAGGCACATACAACAAGTAGTCAACGAACAACTAAAGTGAGGCAACTATGAGTTGGTACTTCTCACTCTACCACCCTTCTCTCTTCTCTCTGTAAAATCAATAAATAAAACCTTAAAAAAATCAATAATTTTTTTTTTGAAAAACGCAAGGGAAGTTTCATAAAAAGGAGCCACTTAATATTCAAGTACACTGACACAGATGAGCACTGAAAGTGTAACAGAAGACGATTGAGAATGTGAAACAGAATGCTCTGTCCACAAAATGCATTTTTAGCAGAAAATACAGTGTGTCCGTAAAGTCATGGTTACTTTTGACCAGTCACAGGAAAGCAACAAAAGGCGAAATGTGAAATCTGCACCAAATAAAAGGAAAACCCTCCCAGTTTCTGTAGGATGATGTGGCAGCATGTACGCATGTGCAGATGATGACGTAACACCGTGTATACAGTGGAGCAGCCCACGGCCATGCCAGTCGAGATGTGGACAGTACAGAGGAAAGTTCAGTGTGTTCTGTGGCTCGCTAAATTCAAATCTGTGACCAAAGTGCAACGTGAATATCAGCGCGTTTATAACGAAGCACCACCACATAGGAATAACATTACTCGGTGGGATAAGCAGTTGAAGGAAACCGGCAGTTTGGTGGAGAAACCCTGTTCTGGTAGGCCATCAGTCAGTGATGAGTCTGTAGAGGCTATACGATATAGCTACCTAAGGAGCCCTAAAAAATCTGTGTGTGAGCCCACATCAAACTGCACTGAATAGGTATGAAACTGGGAGAGTTTTTCTTTTATTTGGTGCAGATTTCACATTTCTATCGTCTTTTGTTGCTTTCCTGTGACCGGTCAAAAGTGCACCATGACTTTACGGACACACTGTATGTTTCAAGTGCTATCATATAAAGATGTCTCACTGGGTTTGGCTAAAATGACAAGGAGAAGATTTTAAAAATCAAAACACTCTTAAATTCTAAATATTTCAAAGGAATTTCAAATAAGTAAGATTTACTGAAATTTTATTATATATTTTCAAAGGAAGCCTTTCTTTTTAGTTATAATAACTTTGAATAAATCTCACAAGCTGTCATTTATATAGCTTTGTGAAAAGCTAACAAATACCTCAATCCCAGTAAAAATAAGAAAGAAAAACAGAATTCTATTCAAACATACCATCTTAGAACGATAAATGAAATCTTTTTCTGTAACTCCAAAAGTCCCACTGAAACTTATAAATTAGTCCAGCATGTCTGACTAAGTACTTAAAAGTTAGTGTTTAGTAAATTATGACTTTACCACATGAAATTCTTCTGACCAAGCATCCTCTTAGGCATAAAGAAACGTAACTAGGCACAGGACGGGAGGTCAGGCCTCATTTAGAAAAACAGGTTTAGCAGTCTTATAAAATAAAAACAATCCTTAGTTTTCTTTGGTAAAATGTACTAATAATGTTTAAAATGTTATTTCTTCCAAAAGCCAACACAAGCCAGGCCTCTCAATCTAGTTTTAGTTTTATGGGGTAAAATGTCAAACTGCCCCGTGGAATGTAAAACGCAGCTGATTTACATACAGCGCTGCAGGGTCTGGGACTAACCGTGGTGGCAGCTTCATTGTCCTGGTCAGTCTGGAGAAGCAGCGCACAGTGACGCAGGCAGGCGTCGAGGTCATCGCGTGCCAGGTATAACTGTGCCAGTTCCAATATTATCTACAGACAGAAAGGGCAAGATTAGTGAGAAACTGGAATAAACAGTGATTGAGAAAAATGGCTGGACACAGATTAAACTCTAGTTGATCAAAAGTTCTTGGAATAAAAATGCCAAGCATGATAGGTAGGAAAACTACGGGCACCCCATCTTTATTTTTTCTTATACTGGCACAAATAAAAAGGAAAACCAGAAGCACAGAGAACTGTGAACAGAACACTGCCCTTAAATCGGGAGATTAGATTCCAGGTCAAGGTTTTCCAAACTGGGCCAAGTCCCTCTTACCTCTCAAAACCTGTTTTCTCATTTCTTTTTAAATTTTATTTCATTTTTTTAAAAATTATTTTTATTTATTTATTCATTTGAGAGAATTTTATTTTTTTTAATTATTTTTATTCATTTGAGAGAAGAGACATATATATATATATATATATATATATATAGAGAGAGAGAGAGAGAGAGAGAGAAAGAGAGAGAGAGAGAGAGAGAAAGGGGGGAGGAGCAGGAAGCATCAACTCTCATATGTGCCTTGACCAGGCAAGCCCAGGGTTTCAAACCGGTGACCTCAGTGTTCCAGGTCGAAGCTTAATCCACTGCACCACCATAGGTCAGGCCAAATTTTATTTTTTAAAATATTTATTTACTTATTCATTTTTCGAGAGGGAAGAGAGAGAGAGAAGGGGGAGGAGCAAGAAGTATCAACTCCCATATGTGCCTTGACCAGGCAAGCCCAGGGTTTTAAACTGGCAAACTCAGTGTTTCAGGTTGACATATTATCCACTGCACCATCAAAGGTCAGATCTTGTTTTCTCTTTTGTAAAATAAAAAACTTGAAGCAGATAATTCCTAAGGTACGCTTTAAATTTAAAACTAGAATCATAGCTCTTTTAGCCATCACTGAACAAGGTATCTGTTTGGTTATGCCTTAATAAAGGTTATTTTTGCCTTACATCTTGAAGAGTTGCATTAATTTCAAAATGTTCAAACCTAAACTTTAAATTCTAGAATATGGTTGTCTTTTGTTCTACACCACTTATTTAAGTATTTAGCTTTTTGTGTGTGTGTGTGTGTGTGTGTGACAGAGAGAAAGAGAGGGGAACAGATAGGGACAGACAGGGAGAGAGATGAGAAGCATTAATTCTTTGTTGCGGCACTTTAGTTGTTCATTGCTTTCTCATATGTGCCTAGACTAAAGGGGCTACAGCAGAGCGAGTGACCCCTTGCTCAAGCTCAGGGGTCAGGAACCTATGGCTCGCGAGCCAGATGTGGCTCTTTTGATGGCTGCATCTGGCTCGCACACAAATCTTTAATAAAAAAATAAATAACGTTAAAAATATAAAACATTCGCATGTATTACAATCCATTCATTTCCTACTGCTCATGTTCATGGTTGCAGGTGGCAGGAGCCAATCACAGCTTTCCTCTTGGATAACACCAGATTTTTATTGGATAATGCGTAAGGTACACGGGTCGTTATATGGCTCTCACAGAATTACATTTTAAAATATGTGGCGTTCATGGCTCTCTTAGCCAAAAAGGTTCCCGACCCCTGCACAAGCCAGTGGACTTGGGCTTCAAGCCAGAGACCTTTGGGCTCAAGCCAGTGACCATGGGGGCATGTCTAAAATTACACACCCACGCCAGTGATCCCACACTCAATCTGGCAACCTTGGGGTTTCAAACCTGGGTCTTCTGCGTCCCAGTCTGGTGCTCTATCCACCGTGCCACTGCCTGGTCAGTCAAGTATTTAGTTATTTATTAGAGATTTTTAAGAAAAATTTTAATCATTTATCAACATCTAAAGTAACATTTAAATTTATATAATCATCTATATATATAAGTTTTCCACACCAACATTATCTTTACATTTACTTTCACAATGTGCCATTTGAGGGAGAGATTCAATCTAGTCATTTTTTGCATATTTAGCACCAAATAGAAACTGAAATATACAATAGCTTTTTAGTAAGCTGAACTGAATCATTTAGAGCTAGATATTAAATTGAGATTGAGAAATTGTTTTGAAGTGACTATTAAAACACAAATGAATATTAAAAATCAAAGAGCTTGTTGCCTGACCAGGTGGTGGTACAGTGGATAAAGCATCGGACTGGGACACTAAGGACCCAGGTTTGAACCCCGAGATTGCTGGCTGAAGTGTGGGCTCATCCGACTTGAGTGTGGGCTCACCAGCTTGAGCACAGGGTCAACAGCTTGAGTGTGGGATCATAGACATGACCTCATGGTCACTGGCTTGAGCCCAAAGGTCGCTGGCTTGAAGCCCAAGGTTGCTGGCTTGAACCTTAAGGTCACTGGCTTGAGCAAAGAGTCACTGGCTCAGCTGGAACCCCCTGATCAAAGCATGTATGAGGAAGCAGTCAATGAACTAAAAGTGCTGCAACTATGAGTTGATGCTTCTCATCTCCCTCCCTTCAGGTTCAGCTGTCCCTGTCTGTCCCCCTCTTTCTCTTTCCCCCTAAAATAATAAACAAAAATATTGAGATTGCAGATTTACTTTATATCATTTATTCCATACTAATTTTTAGATTCTCACATTATTAATTTAAAGCTTCATATGCATATTTCAAAGGATTTCTGGGAACAATATTAATTTTTGCCTTGTATTTTTATTTCTTTCAAATTTTATTAATAGGTTGGTAAGAATTTTACATTTGGGGAAATTAGATGACATCTGGAAAAAAAAGGTGCTTAAAATTTTATAAAAGTACTGACCTTATTATCTGTTTCACAATGAACAAGTGCTTCTCTATAAAACTTAATTGCTTTTTCATAGTCTCTCTGAGCAACAGAATGTTTTGCCATCTCTGCACATATTTCAGCTGCTAACTGTTTCTGCGCAGGAACTGCATCTGGTTGTTCCATCTGAACACGTTTAAGTACCCGAGCTTGTAATTCTCGAGCCTAGAAAAAAAATGAGGATAAAGGGAATTTTTTTATTTAAAAAAATTTTTTTTGTATTTTTTCCGAAGTTAGAAGCAGGGAGGCACTCAGACAGGCTCCAGCATGCGCCTGACCTGGATCCACTGGGCACGCCCACCAGGGGGTGATGCTCTGCCCATCTGGGGCGTTGCACCTTTGTAGCTGGAGCCATTCTAGCGCCTGAGGTAGAGGCCATAGAGCCATCCTCAGCGATCAGGCTCCAGTGGAGCCTTGGCTGCGGGAGGGGAGAGATAGAGAGGAAGGAGAGGGGGAAGAGTGGAGAAGCAGATGGGTACTTCTCCTGTGTGCCCTGACCGGGAATTGAACCCGGGACTTCCACATGCTGGGCCGATGCTCTACCATTGAGCAAACAGGCCAGGGCGGATGAAGAGAATTAAAAAAAAAAAAAGAAATAGAAATTAAACAATCTTCAATAATGAACACATAGCATAACTTTTATAGACGATATATTTAAGCATTACTAGCCCTTGAGCTAACAAAGCCTGATTCAAAGAAAACATCTTAACTGAGGTCTTGAACATCCACTTGTTTGCAAATGAGCCAGCATGCCTATACTTTGCAACAGAAGTACTAAAAATTATTGAGTCTTTCCCCACTATATGGATATTGTACAAAAAGCTCACTAAGGAGGCAATGCAACCATAAAACAAATATTTGAAAAAATGTTGTTCCACTTTTGGGAAGCTATTGAGAAAAAATTACTTAGAAAAAATATTGTTATAAAGAAAAAACATTGTTTTTTATTGTAAAAATAAGAAACAACAAAACAAAAAAAATCTGGAAACAACTCAAATGTCTAGTAATGGAAAATGGTTAACCAATTGGTGTGTGTGTGTGTGTGTGTGTGTGTGTGTGTGTGTGTGTGATCCTACATAATGCACAGACACCTGGAAAGAAGGTAGGGAGGTCCCTCAGGGTAAGAATATAGAGAAGGTTGCTAAATCAGAAGAACATAAGCCTTTCCACCCACACATCTGTTTTCTATCACATTGAGATCTTCCTTTAATAAGTGACAAAGGACTCTATGCTTTAAGCCTGCACAGTAAAATTTTACTTTGAGCTAATCATTCACTAATGGATTCAGTAACAAACAGTAAATGTTCACCATCTGCCACACATTATGCTAAACACAGGGAGCCCTTTTTGAGACCCCTGTCAAAATGTTGGTTAATGACTGATATTTAATGAAGATGGTCTAAAACTAAGAATTTTTTGGAATCACATATTATAATATTAATTTAGGGCATCGTAATAAGCATTCTTCTAGAAATGAGAAAGATTAGAAAATATTAGTGTATACAGCACATGGTGCATACTGTTTTATGAAATTTTATTTTGGTTCTATTACTATGCTTATAAAGTATAGAGGTATATATATATACACACACACACACAGAGGTATATTTGATGCTTTATATATGCACGCATATATCTGTGTGCATGGTTTTGCATGCACTCGCACACATTCAAAGTCAAAAAACTCTAAAACAACTGGTCTAGGTAGGGTAATTGTATTTCTCGACCTGGCCATTCCCTTTTAGACCTGTTGTGCCAAGTTAATTATTAATTCTTCCTTCTTTTACTCCTGTAAGTATTCTGGCTTGAATGATAAATTAAATAGTAAACCTAGACCTAAAAGATGTACAATTCTTTCTCTAAATAATCTGAGTTTTATCTCTGCATCAAATAAATCTCCATAGAGTCAAATATGTGGGTTTCATTAGCTTAAATTCCTAGAGAAACACATTAGTAACTTAGGTTTAGTGATGTTTTACAACTTTCTTAAAGGTAAATAAACAAGGGCAATTGCTTGAAATTGCTTGAGTAAAAGATTTTTGCATTTTCTTTTAAAGATATTTCATAAAAGAATAATCAATTTGTCTACGGCCATACCACCCTGAACGCGCCCGATCTCGTCTGATCTCGGAAGCTAAGCAGGGTCGGGCCTGGTTAGTACTTGGATGGGAGAATAATCAATTTATGTAAGTATATACAATAATCATTAAGAATCATTTTCATTTTTAAAAATTTATTTTTTAATTTATTTTGTTGACATGGTTTCAAGTATCACACTCAAAACACCATCTACACCCCGCATTGTACCCCTCTCATGCTCCGTGGAAAGTCTCTTCCCCCCATTTCCCTTCCTTGGGCCCCCTTCTCCTATCTCTACTTCTCCTTTTCCTCTGGCTATTGCTACAAGAACCATTTTCATACAGAATAAAATGTTTTGAAGAATTGATAGCATTCCCTATGTTTGTTTCCAGAAAGATTAGACCTAAATTTAATTATGGGTTAAAATACCTATATTAACCATGATTATCAATGCATTTGCTTTTCCCTCCCCCTTCCTATTTTAAAATATATATTTTTGTAAATTCTGTAAAGCCTTTGGGGAGAATGAAGCATACATACACACACACACACGTCATTAACTTCTAAATTTTCCCTTTCTATTTGAATAGCCTTATTATATACATAGCTTACTAAAGACTATATCCAAATAAAATATACTAATAAACAAAACTATCACTTTACTGTTTACATGGTGAGGCTGGAGCTATATAGACACGCTGGAAAAATCTACATAAATGAAGTGAAAGAACCAAAAACAAATAGTCAGCGCTTATCAATTAAAACTTCATAAAGTTATAAAATTGTTAAGTATTCTATGGCACACAGATTCTTTACTTATGATTTATTTAGACTTTTTTATTTTTGTGACAGAAACAGAGAGAGGGACAGACAGGGACAGACAGACAGACAGGGAGAGAGATGAGAAGCATCAATTCTCTGTTGTGACACCTTAGTTGTTCATTGATTGATTTCTCATATGTGCCTTGACCAGGGGCTACAGCAGACCGAGTGATCCCTTGCTCAAGCCAGTGACCTTGGGCTCAAGCCAGCGACCTAGGGCTTTAAGCCAGCGACCTTTAGGCTCAGATCAGCAACCATGGGGTCATGTCTGTGATCCCACACTTAAGCCAGCGACCCCACAATCAAGCCAGATGAGCCTGTGCTGAAGGTGGTAACCTTAGGTTTTCAAACATGGGTCCTCTGCATCCCAGTTCGACACTCTATCCACTGTACCACTGCCTAGTCAGGAATATTTAGATTTTTTTCATAGAAAAGATAACTTTCTAAAAAGTAACTTTTTCCTAAATTTTTTTGTGAAATTCAAGTATTAGAATAATCTATAATTTCATTTTAGTCATTCAACAAATATTTTAAGTATCTATCATGGTAGACTTTTTTTTTTTGAGAGAAAGAGAGGGACAGATGGGACAGACAGGAAGGGAGAGAGATGAGAAGCATCAATTTTTCATTGTGGCTCCTTAGTTGTTCATTGACTGCTTTCTGTAAGGCCACTGGCTGCTGCCTTTGAGACCATGCAGGCTCTCATTGGATTCGGGTATTTGGTAAAGAAACAGTGGAGACAAAAAATGGTGGGCCGTTCCGTTTATTAGAGTCTTGTACCGGTGGACAAGGAGGACGAGCAAACAGGCAGAGAAGACCACTGTCTTCTCATTTAGAGCTCCCAAAGCCCTGATGCATTCTCTGATTCCACAACCCAGAAAATCTTCTCCGGTTCCTCCTGGAATCAACACCCCCCCCCCCCCCCGCCTCAGTGGAACTCCCAAGGCCCCTCAACTCCTATTCCACAACAGCACTCCTTCTCTTCCTGCAAAACCAAGGCTGGGGGGAAAAAACCCTTCTCCAGAAAATACTAGCAATACAATGGCCCCTCCCAAGCAGAAAGATAACCCACAATTTGCAACCTGCCACTCTGAGGGTAAGCGCCTCAGACTTTCACAGACCACACGCACATGGCGCTGCCCAGGCTAATGCAAAATATAAAAGCAAGCAAACCTAAAAACACATTTTACAAACTTATTTGCCCAACAACCCCTCTGTAAAGCTAGTAGCCACGGCCACCATCATAGCCGCCTGGCTCATGCAGGTTCACATTTGATTAAGACAGACAGTAATAAAACAACGGAGCCAAGAACTGGTGGGCCATTAGCTTTAATCCTAGCTTGCACCCGGCGGGCAAGAAATACACACAGTGGGAAAACACTTCCCTTTCCATTCAGGGCTCCAAAAGCCACTGACTTATCCGAGTTTCCTAGAAGAAGCTTCCCTAGGAACATCTTAAAAGTGGCTTGATGTAACATTTCAGTAGACTAACATAAAAAGTGCTCCCTGCGAGTAACTCCCAAAAAAAAGGTGGTTTGAGGTGATAATCCTGTAGATTGACGCCTGTTAAAATGTAGGTTGACAAGATAACCTGGAGATGTTTTCTTTGAACATATGTACTCTGATTTATTAATGTCACCCCATTAAAATTAATAAAAAAAAAGGTTGATGTGCTAATTCTGTAGATTGACACCTGTTAGAAGGGGTTGGCCAGAAAAGGTACTAAAGCTAAGGGGCCCCCTGCTATGGTAGTAGCCCAGACTCCAACGTGAACATGGACTGTCTCTAGACTCCAAAGAGAACATGGACTGTCTCCACGCCACTCCAACCAAAGACAGACGAGAGGAGCACACTGACGGGGCCCCCTTAAGCTGTACCCAGGCATGCCTAAAGGATTTGTGAGTAATAAATTGCCTGTGTGATTCTTGCAACTTATTTGTTTGTCGGTCTCGTGTCTTTCCTCCGGTGGCAGTTAGTGTAGGTACTGATAAGTACAATCCTCATAGCCACCTCAAGAGTAGTCTCTAAGACAGGGGTCCCCAAACTTTTTACACAGGGGGCCAGTTCACTGTCCCTCAGACCATTGGAGGGCCGGACTATAAAAAAAACTATGAACAAATCCCTATGCACACTGCACGTATTTTATTTTAAAGTAAAAAAACAAAATGGGAACAAATATAACATTTAAAATAAAGAACAAGTAAATTTAAATCAACAAACTGACCTGTATTTCAATGGGAACTATGCTCCTCTCACTGACCACCAATGAAAGAGGTGTCCCTTCCGGAAGTGCGGTGGGAGCCGGATAAATGGCCTCAGGGGGCCGCATGTGGCCCGCGGGCCGTAGTTTGGGGACCCCTGCTCTAAGAGGTTGCTGGACCAGCTGATAAGCAGGAGTGTCCTACTGCATGGGGAAGTTGAATCAGGGATGCCTGATCGACGTAGAGCTTGGGCTCTACTGGGACATCACTATATATATGTGTGTGTGTGCATATGTGTGTGTTGTATAAATGTGTATGTATGTATTAACTTCTGTTAGCTAAAGCTTAAAACCAAAACACTTGATAGATTAGTTGCAAAGTGCAGAATACTCTGGGTACATGAAAATGAGGTCAAAAGATGGCAAGTAACATAGTATTCTGGAAAGCAAAAATAGTGAGATGCTCTATGTTCTACTTCACATTCAGAGAAGATGTGGGACAAATCAATGAACAAACTTGACTTAATCAACATGTGTTAAATTAAGCCCTCAGTAGTGCCAGATACACTTATTTCAAATCCACATGGAAGCTTTACCAGAATTGATTGTAGTGTGGGGCATAAAGCAAGCTTTATCAGATTTCAAGAGATCAAATCATTTAAAGTATATCCTTGACCACAGTGGAATTAAACTAGAAATCAGTATCAAAAAAAAAAAAAAAAAACCCAAGAAAATTGAAACTGCCTGGAAATGGAATATTATACTTTTAAATAACCCATGGGTCAAAGAAGCGATCAAAGTAAAAATGATGAAATATTATAAACTGAAAATAAATGTGTGGTTTGTAGCTAAAGCAGTGCTTAGAGAGAAATGTATCACCTTAAATGAATAAGAAAAGAACAAAATCTAACCCAGCATATGTTATTACCTAACATACTATTTCAATAGCCTAGAAAAAGACCAGCAAACCAAATCCAAAGAAAGTAGACAAAACTAATTAATAAGATAAATAGGAAATATTTAATGAAACAGAGAGGGAAAAGTTGGTCCTTTAAAATACACTGCTCACAAAAATTAGGGGATATTTTATCACTTTGTATTCATGTATAAAATATCCCCTAATTTTTGTGAGCAGTATATTATTTTTTTTTTGTTTGTTTGTTTTTTTTATTTTTAATGGGGTGACATCAGTAAATCAAGATACATATATTCAAAGATAACATGTCCAGATTATCTTGTCGTTCAATTATGTTGCATACCCATCACCCAAAGTCAGATTGTCCTCTGTCACCCTCTATCTAGTTCTCTTTGTGCCCCTCCCCCTCCCCCTTCCCTCTCCCTCTCCCCCCTCCCCCCGTAACCACCACACTCTTATCAATGTCTCTTGGTCTCACTTTTATGTCCCATCTACGTATGGAATAATGCAGTTCCTGTTTTTTTCTGATTTACTTATTTCACTCCGTATAATGTTGTCAAGATCCCACCATTTTGCTATAAATGATCCGATGTCATCATTTCTTATGGCTGAGTAGTATTCCATAGTGTATATGTGCCACATCTTCTTTATCCAGTCATCTATTGACGGGCTTTTTGGTTGTTTCCATGTCCTGGCCACTGTGAACAATGCTGCAATGAACATGGGGCTGCATGTGTCTTTACGAGTCAATGTTTCTGAGTTTTTGGGGTATATACCCAGTAGAGGGATTGCTGGGTCATAAGGTAGTTCTATTTTCAGTTTTTTGAGGAACCACCATACTTTCTTCCATAATGGTTGTACTACTTTACATTCCCACCAACAGTGGATGAGGGTTCCTTTTTCTCCACAACCTCTCCAGCATTTGCTATTACCTGTCTTGTTAATAATAGCTAATCTAACAGGTGTGAGGTGGTATCTCATTGCAGTTTTGATTTGCATTTCTCTAATAACTAAAGAAGATGAGCATCTTTTCATATATCTGTTGGCCATTTGTATTTCTTCCTGGAAGAAGTGTCTGTTCATATCCTCTTCCCATTTTTTTATTGGATTGTTTGTTTGTTGTTGAGTTTTATGAGTTCTTTGTATATTTTGGATATTAGGCCCTTATCTGAGCAGGTGTTTAAAAATATCATTTCCCAATTAGTTGGCTGTCTGTTTATCTTGTTATCAGTTTCTCTTGCTGAGCAAAAACTTCTTAGTCTGATGTAGTCCCATTCATTAATTTTTGCTTTCACTTCTCTTGCCTGTGGAGTCAAATTCATAAAATGCTCTTTAAAGCCCAGGTCCATGAGTTTGGTACCTATGTCTTCTTCTATGTACTTTATTGTTTCAGGTCTTATGTTTAGATCTTTGATCCATTTTGAGTTAATTTTAGTACAGGGGGACAAACTGTAGTCCAGCTTCATTCTTTTGCATGTGGCTTTCCAGTTTTCCCAGCACCATTTGTTGAAGAGGCTTTCTTTTCTCCATTGTGTGTTGTTGGCCCCTTTATCAAAAATTATTTGACTATATATATGTGGTTTTATTTCTGGGCTTTCTATTCTGTTCCATTGGTCTGAGTGTCTATTTTTTCTGCCAATACCATGCTGTTTTGATTGTCGTGGCCCTATAATAGAGTTTGAAGTCAGGTATTGTAATGCCCCCAGCTTCATTCCTTTTCTTTAGGATGAGCAGTATATTATAATAATCAACCTCTGCCATAACTGACCATTAATAATCAATGGAATAAAAAATTACCAATATCAGGACTCTAAAAGAGGATATTTCTACAGCATTTCCAAACATTCAAAAGATAAGATATAATCAACAAATATGTCAATAAATTTGGCAATTTAATTAAAAAATTACTTTAAATATATAGCCATCCAAATTTTAAAATAATCAGTCTGAGATCTATTACAGATGTCAAATCCATTAATAAAAATCTCCCATCAAGGAAGCATCGAGTCCCAACAGTTTTAATATTGAATTATTCCACATGTTAAAAAAAATAGCATCAGTCAATAGAGTAATCTCTCTCATAACCACAGAGGCACAAATCTTGAACAAAATACGAGCTAATGCAGTATCATTAAATTCCAGCAATATTTTTTTCAAAAATTATAAAAAAGTGACATCTATGTCAGGACTATATAAAAGGAATTTAACACTGAAAATCAATCAGTTTAATAAACCATATTAACAGAAAAAAATAGGAGATATGTCACATAATCATCCTAATGCAAAAAGTAAATTAAAATAAAATATAATTTATCTAAAAATTGTTAGCAAACTAGCTTGACCAGGCAGTGAGCCAGTGACTGGAGCATCGACCTGGGATGCTGAGGACCCAGGTTCAAAACCCCTAGATTGCCAGCTTAAGCACGGGCTTATCAGGTTTGAGCATGGGCTCACCAGCTTGAGCGCAGGGTTGCCAGGCTGAGTGTGGTTGGAGCCGCCCCTGCCCCACCATCAAGGCACATATGAGAAAGCAATCAATGAACAACTAAGGTGTTGCAACAATCAGTTGATGCTTCTCATCTCTCTCCCTTCCTGCCTGTCTGTCCTTGTCTGTCCCCCTACTTCTCTCACCAAAATAAAAAAGTTATCAGCCAACTAAAAAATTAAGAAATCATCCAAAAACATCAGCTACTTAGGGAATAATTTAAAGGAAAAGTGTGTAAGAAAGACTCCTACAATGACAATCACAAAACACTAAAAGAAATTACAGAATATATAAATAAAGGAAGGAAAATAAAAGTTCAGTTGACCACCTAGGACACCAGTTATGTGATTTTACACAAGTTTTTAAACCAAGTTTCCTCAGCTGTAAAACAGGATGAAAAAGATCAACTTCTCTATTTGTTGTAATAATTAGAAATTATACTGGTATTTGACCAGTGTAATTGATAGGCATTCAATCATTTCTGTTTTGACTTATTTTCTTTACCTGGTGGGTCAAAAGATATTGTTTTACTCTTGATGTGTGGAAATTTCCCTCTGCACGCAGGTCTCACCCCACAACCACACTCATAACCAAATGCACTTACCTGCTGTAATGAAGTGACTGCATCACCAGGTCTCTCCATTTTACTATAAACTTTTGCTAGAAGAACTTGAGAACGTCCATCTTCCATTAGAGCTGACAGTTCACTTACTTTGAAAGAATTGAATACATTGGGGGAAAACATTAATTTAAGTAAATGTTCACATCTTCAATCAGTTTTAAAACTGATCTTTAGAAAGAATGATTTTCAAAAATAGTAAATAACGTTAAATTTTTTTCAGTCATTTAAATGAAGAATGGCCAAATTAAAAAAAAGGGATAAAAACTAGCTAGAAGAAAAGTTAAAAAACTGGATAACTAGAAGTTCTCCTTAAGACATATATTTAAAATAACAATGTAACAACTCAGCTAATAATTTCAATTTTCATTAATTATATAAAAATTTCTCTTTACTGACATCATTAAAAGATTGAATAGTTGCTATAGGCAATGAAGAAATAACAGCTGCTTTTAAATACAGGTATTTGATAAGCAGTAAAGCATAGTCATTAAGAATACTGACTTTGATGACAATCAGTCTAGTTTCAAACTTAGGCTTCATTACTTACTAGCTATTTAACCTTAAACAAGGTTCTTAACCACTGTGTGCCTCTTCCATCTGTGAAGACGGGAAATAATAGCACCTACCTGTCTTATAGAGTTGTCATAAAGTCTTTAAAGTTAGTAAGTATGAAATCACATATGCAAAGCAATTAAAATAAAGTCTGGTATGTGGTAAGTGCAATTTATGTATTTGCTTTTTACTTTGTGATCTAAGAGCAATAAAAGAACTCTAGATAATTAACAGAAATGTTTAATCCACCATTTATCAAGTGCATGCTCTATGCTGCAATCTGTTTGAAGTAGTTCATATATATATATATTTGTGTGTGTGTGTGTGTGTGTGTGTGTGTGTGTGAGAGAGAGAGAGAGAGAGAGACAGACAGACAGACAGGAAGGGAGATGAGAAGCACCAACTCCTAGTTGCGGCACTTTAGTTGTTCATTGATTGCTTTCTCATATGTGCCTTGACAGGAGGATTCTAGCCGAGCTAGTGACCCCTTACTCAAGCCAGAGACCTTTGGGCTCAAGCCAGCGACCATAGGGTCATGTCTATGATCCCATGCTCAAACTAGTGATCTCGGGATTTTGAACCATTGTCTTCAGCATTCCAGGCCAACGGTCTATCCACTGAGCACCATCTGGTCTGTGGTTTATATATTAATAAATTAATTATTTTAAATCTCAACCTGAGAGGCAGGTTTTGCTCTAAAAGCTCTGGGGACACAAGAAACAAGGAGGCTGTAACCTGCTGAGAAAGGTCAAAGGAGCTACAGCATGCTCATGTGAAGGGCCTCACAAGCCACTGTGAAGTCTTTGGTTTAACTCTGAGGGAAATGGAACACCCAGGGAGCTTGAAAAGACATAATCAGACTTACATGGTTTAAAAGGCTTAACGGTGCTGCTAGGCTGAAAAAGGCTGTAGCAGCAGGTATAGGGGGTGAGTATGAAAACAGGGAGACCAGCTGGGAGGTTTCTGTCCTAATGCACTTAAGGAATGATGGTGGCTTGGACAAGGGTAAAAGCAATGGAAACAGTGAGACACAGTAAGAATCAGAATATATTTGGAAAGTAGAGTTGTGAAGGTTTCCTACTGGCAAGAAGGGTGAAAGCAAGAATTCTAGTTCTTAGCAACTCCAATGAAGGATGAAGTTATGGAGAGGAAGACTGCATGTAGAACACATGTGAGGAAGCAGATGAGGAATTTGGTTTCAGACATGCTAACATTCAGATGTCTATTAGAATGCAAGTACTGCTATTTATCAGCTAGGTGAAATTGGGTAGGTACATCAACAAAACTGAGTCTTAGCTTGCTAACTTAAAAAAGGGGAAAATTATATTTGCAACAAAAACCAATATAAGCCTAAATGAAATAAAATATAGTGAAACACACACAAAGGCATTTACATTACACAATAAGGTATGTTCAGCAAATACTTATTATTTATATTACTTAAGTGTAATATACTTACTCCTGTGAAAATAAAACATGCTACTTGACTCTCTCTTCCCCTACAATCTTTACAAAAACCCTCTGTAGTGTTTTAAGCAGGGTCTGAAAAACCGATGCAAATATTTTTATGGCACTAATGACACTTTATATAAGTGCATTCAAAATTAGAATTTGAGCACCAACTTCATCAAAGCTAAATTAAAAGACCAATTTGGAAATGTTAGAAAACTTAAAGAGGGCTTGCCATATCATGTATCCAAACATATTTTATTTTACTTTTTATTTTTTTAGCAAGAGAGAGAGAGAGACAGAAAGTAGAAGAGATAAGCATCAACTCGTATTTGTGGCACTTGAGTTGTTCACTGATTGCTTCTCATATATGCCTTGACTGGGGGAGGGGCTTCAGCTGAGCCAGTGACCCCTGACATAAGCCAACAACCTTGGGCTCAAGCCAGTGACTCTGGGCTCAAGCCAGCGACCATGGAGTTATGTCTACGATTCTAAACTGAAGCCAGGAACCCTGTGATCAAGCCAGTTAGCCTACACTCAAGCCAGATAAACCCGTGCTCAAGCCAGTGACAGAGTTTTTGAACCTAGGTCCTCAGTGTTCCAGGTTGGCCCTCTATCCACTGCACCACCACCTGGTCAGGCCAAACATATTTTTAAGCTACAGTGAACACGGTATTTATTGGCAAAAGGAAGAAAATAACTGAGTGTAACAAAGCAGAGAGTCTAAGAATCAGTCATATATAAAAATAATTTATTGTATGATAAAGATAGTATTTCAATAACGCACTGAATTGGTTATCTATATGGGAAACTATATAGTTTATAAGAATTGTTATATAGATTCAAGTTCTCCATTATAAATATTAAAAATACAGCAATTCCAGAAAAATATAAGGAAATATTTTTTATAATGTTAGGATCAGGTAAGCTTTCTGAGCAAGGAATTCAAAAGTCAAAAACAAGAAAAGACTGGCAGATATTATATATAGTTAAATATTCTATTTGACGAAGGAAATGAGAAATGTGGTAAAGAAATGACAGCATGGAAGAAAATACTGGCAACATGAATAATAGGTGATAGATCAATAAATAATAGGTAAAGATTAAAGACAAAGGATATGACCTAAAAATTTCTAGAAATATGATCTATACACATAAAAATGATGCCTAAACTTATCAGTAAACAAAAGTGCAAGTTTAAGTTTTCTTCTATAATTCTACATTATGTTGTGACAATTATAGCCTTTAGAAAGAACAATGCAGCAAGATTCAATTCTAGGAAGTACAGTGGTATAAAAATAAGAACTCTGTCTCAGTATTGTTTCCAACTTTTTAGCAATTTCAATGTCTACGAACAGTCAACTCACCAAATAAATTATGATGTTGATGTACAATAAAATACCTATGCCAAAAAAAGAAAAGAGCTGATATTTGCCAATGTGGATAGAAGCTATTAAATGAAAAGTGCAAGCCACAGACTGTAGGTGTAATATGATCTCATTTTGGTAGGAAAAAGGTGGTATGTGTTATTGTGTGAGAGAGGCAGGGAGACATAGGAGCAGGGAGACTGATCAGAATGATACACAAGTTATTAAACGTGGTTTTCTCTGGAGGGGGGGAGGACACAATTTTCATTCCCTTCTTTACTCTTTCAATTCTGGCAATGAGCAAACACTAGATTTTAGTAAAAATAAAGATCTTTAAAAAGTAAATATGTATAAACTTGTAAGAAGGCGATTTGACAGTATCCAATTAAATATTTTAAAGGAAATAGCTTTGAATTTCATCACCCTCATCATCCTTTTTTTAAAAAAATGTTTATTTTATTGATTTAGAAAGCAAGGAAGAGAGGAAGAGAGAGAGAGAGAAAGAGAGACAAGAACAGCAATCTGTTCCTGTATGTGCCCTGATTGGGGATTGAACCTGCAACCTCTGTACTTCAGGGCAATGTTCTAATCAACTGAGCCATCTGGTCAGAGCTCCAATTAAATTTCAAATGCATATACCCTTTGACTTAGTATCTTGCTCTTTATAAGCAAGTGTACATCGACAAATGAGATCTAAGGACTCTCACTGTAACATAAATTATAATATCAAAGAACTGAAAAATTAATATGCAATAATTGGGGGAAAGTTAAATAATTTGTGGATTCATATAATATGATGTCAGTAGTAGAGAAAATGATATAAATGTGCTAACATCAAACTCTATGACATATTGTATTGAAAATTGCAGAATAAGAACAATATATTTTGAAAAGGAAAATTATGCATATTACAGTTATATATTTACATAAAGATAAAATATATATTAAAACACAAAAATGGTTACTTGTAGGGAGGTAGTCTGGGAACAGGGCAAGTCGAGTTCACTTTAGAAAACGGAACCTTACACATTATTTTTTTTATAGTGAATATTTTTAAAAAGCTTATAAAAATATTTACTTATTTAAACACCAGAGATAGTTGCAATTAAAAACGAAACAAACGTCCCTTTACATCATTTTGGAAAGTAAAATATCTTTCTATAACACAGTTAACTGTTTCATAAATCTGTTAATAGATTTTTCAAGTATTTTATTTTAGTAGAGCGACATTCTGATCAATGAAATAACTAACTTCACATATAAAATTCTGGGACTACAAACACACACTCCTATAATATAAAAATAAAATAAATTAGGTATATCAGGTAAACCTTTTTTCAAATCAGGAAGACTTCATACCAGGTTCATGAGCCAGCGCATGTTGAAGAACTTTTTCTGCTTTGTCATAATATTTCATTTTTAATAAAAGCTCAGCCAGGTCATAGCAAAGGTAATTTTGTCCACTTTTCAGTGCGGCTTCATAGTAAATGACTGCCTAAACACAATTCATTTTAGTTTGGGAAAGAAGGCAATGAGAATAGCATTCAAGCATAGTTTACACACAGATTTAAAACATATAAATAATTAAAAAAACCAAGACGTTTAATCATGTACCTGTACTATCAGTTAAGTATGCCATTTTCTCTTTCTTTCTTCCTTTCCCTCTCCCCTCCTCTCTCCTCCCCTCCCTCTCCCTCCCTTCCTTTCCCCTCCCCTTCTTCCTCCCTCCCCCCTCTCCCTCTCCCTCTCTTCTTTTCATGACAGAGACAGAGAGAGGGACAGATAGGGATAGACAGGAAAGGAATGAAAAGCATCAATTCTTCATTGTGGCACCTTAGTTGTTCATTGATTGCTTTCTCACATGTGCCTATGGGGGGGCGGGGGGGGGGCAGAGGAGCTACAGCAGAGAGTAAAGTAACCTCTTGCTTACGCCAGTGACCTTGGGCTCAAGCCAGCAACCTTGGACTTCAACCGAGTGACATCTGGGCTCAAGCAAGCGACCTTGGGCTTCAAGCCAGTGACCATGAGGTCATGTCTATGAGCCCATGCTCAAGCCGGATGAGCCCGCACTCAAGCTGGCAACCTCGGGGTTTTGAACCTGGGTCCTCTGTTTCCCAGTCCAATGCTTTATCTACTGAGCCACTGCCTGGTCAGGCTAAGTATGCCATTTTCCTTAGAGAATCAAGCATCACACAAGGCAACAAGCATTTCTGAATTAGTGGCTAAAAAAAAGTGCTTGGTGGAATTCTTCTTACTGGTTTTATTCAAAAACCAGTAAACTTTACTGAATGCAAATACTTTGCTAGCTCTTGTATCTATGTTCAACTGTTGCCAGGAATAGAGAAAATATATAACAACTAAAGAATCAATTTCTTCTAGAAAAGAAAAACTAACCCTGAAAACACATGCTTACCAAAATTCATTTAACAGAAAGAACATCTACTATGCTGTGTCATATAATGAAAGACACGTTAACAATAGCAAGTTTATACTAACTGATTTAAGAATAAATATTTAGGCGCAAGATGAAGCCTGGGGTAAAGTTTAGTTCAGTCTTTGCAAAATACAGTGAACAAGCCATGTGAGGTATGAGAAAGCCTTTAGCACAAATTTCAGTTTATAACCAGCAAGATACAAACAGTACTTGCTCAAAGTCACTTATAGAGTAGAGTTTGAAAAGTGTGATCTAATAGATTTATTTTAAATTACAAAGTACTAACCTTTGAATAGTTATGAGTTTTCACAAGTGCTTTCCCAATTTTGCTTGCCAGTGTTCCATCTTTTGGGTTTTGATTTAATGCTTGCTCATATGCTACTATAGCTTCTTCGGGCTAATGACAGATACAAAAAAATAGGCAATAAACAAACAGCTTGGTTGATTCCACTAATGGTAACATTTATATAATTAAGTTCTTCATTTGGAATATGTAATAAGATTAATAAAGCACATATTTAAGTATAGTAACCTTAATTAATTTCAGAGATGATAGTCACTGGCATAGGTATAACCAATCAGTATAACCCTGCCTATGTTAACTGTTCCCTGTCTTCATAAATAATAATGTGAGAACTAAAAGATGGCTTCTTAAAGTCATTTAAAAAATGACTGGCAGTCACTATAAGCCAGATAAAGAGTCAGAGGACTGCTTTGAAGAAAACACCATCATAATAGCCAACAGTTCTCTTCATCCTTCTGTTTAAAGGAGACTCTGACCTTACTTCTGATATCATCTCTATTATACTGATAGTATTGAATCATTGGGTCTCAATTTGAAAAATGAAGTTTTTTTTATTGTAATAGTTTTCCCTTTTCATTGTGATTACAAAATCTTTAAATATTAAGTAAACATTATTTAAAAAAACCAAATTCCGCCCTGGCCGGTTGGCTCAGTGGTAGAGCGTCGGCCTGGCGTGCGGGGGACCCGGGTTCGTTTCCCAGCCGGGACACATAGGAGAGGCGCCCATTTGCTTCTCCACCCCCACCCTCCTCCTTCCTCTCTGTCTCTCTCTTCCCCTCCCGCAGCCAAGGCTCCATTGGAGCAAAGATGGCCCGGGCGCTGGGGATGGCTCTGTGGCCTCTGCCCCAGGCGCTGGAGTGGCTCTGGGCGCGGCAGAGCGACGCCCCGGAGGGGCAGAGCATCGCCCCCTGGTGGGCAGAGCATCGCCCCTGGTGGGCGTGCCGGGTGGATCCCGGTCGGGCGCATGCGGGAGTCTATCTGACTGTCTCTCCCCGTTTCCAGCTTAAAAAAAAAAAAAAAAAAATATATATATATATATATATATATATATATATAAACCAAATTCCTTTTAGCAGAATGTTATAGTAATCATACAAAATTTTTTTAAATCTAAGTTCAGTAGCATCAGAATATTTACCTCTTGAATATTCATATATGCATCTCCAAGGAGAAGAAAAGAATGCATACTGGGCATTCTTTCAGCAATTTCTCTGGAAATCAGACCAACTTTGTTTAGTATAGTGAACACAAATATCTCCTTCTAAACCTGCGGAAGGTAAGCTCATTTATTTCAATTAACCAACAGCCTTCAGAATACCTTCTACATATCCACCAGTGTAATATTGTGAAGAAAAAACAAACAAAAAATGCTTATACCCACATGAAGACTGCTTATGCTAGATCAATCATTTTTTTCATTCAATCTTCGCATTTTCTGAAATATGAGAAATGAGTACAGGGGGATAAATTCTATCCAGGAATATATCTTCTGTTCTGTTTCATTTTAAAATGACATGGGAGTAAAAGTACCAAAAAATGATGCAGGGACACGGGCGGCAGGGACGACTTACTGTCCTATGTGTCGGGAACTCTGATATTCATGGCATTAATCATGTGCTGAAATGAGTCACCTTAAAAAATATACAATCTTCTACTTCAATATTTGCTGTTTATGTTTTACCTGCAAAATTCAACTGCTAAAGATAAAAATACCAAAGTTTCTCATAATAATGTGTCTTTAACATACAGTATCTCACTTAATTGGTCAAAAACTCTATGAGAAAGAGAAGTATTCTGATTTTATAGATGATGCTGAGTTTATGTCTATAGTTTACGTGTCAAATTTGCCCAAAACAAAAACCTATGCTTTTAATTGTTGTACTATACTGCACATAAACAAATGAACCCTATTTGAAAATATTTTCATATCATTAGAGATGACAGTTAATGCTGATCTTTAGAAAACATCCTAGAAAATATGACACAGGAACATCCATCTACACAGGGAGAGCTACTCAGTTTCATCGAATCACTCAGCATCCACAAAGGTTCTGAGCACGTTTCTGAGCGGTAATATTTACATAATACAGAGAAACCAATTTGACTTAATTCCTGAGCATTTTACTATGATCTCAAGAGATAAAAATGTTAATCTCTAAAGTAAGTAAACAGAAGAGTGAGAGCAATCTCTGTATATGCATGTGTGTGCATATATATGTCCGTGTGTGTGTGTGTGTGTGTGTGTGTGTGTGTGTGTATGTTGTGTATCCCAATAACTCCTAAGGGCATCAGACTATAACTTTTTAAGTCTCTGTCCTTTCACCAAGAAAAATTTGAGACCCATACCTTAGTGTGGTATATACAAAACCATAATTTTCTTTTGTTACAGCTATTACATTAAGAATTAAGCATCTAGCCCCTGAATTATTGTTGCAGTACACAATTTTTTTTTCTTCTTTTTTTAGCAACAGACAGACAGGAAGGGAGAGAGATGAGAAGTATCAAGTCATAGTTGTGGCACTTTTAGTTATTCATTGATTGTTTTCTTGACTGGGAAGCTCCAGCCGAAACAGTGACCCCCACACACAAGCCAGCAATTTTGGGCTCAAGCCAACAACTTTGGGCTTCAAGTCAGTGACTATGAGGTCATGTCTATGATCCTACGCTCAAGCCAGCGACCCTGCGCTTAACCTGATGAGTCTGTGCTCAAGCTGGCGACCCAGGGGTTTCAAACCTGGGTCCTCAGTGACCTAGGTCAATGCTTTATTCACGGTGCCTCCATCACGTCAGGTCAAAATTTTCTTAATTTTTAAAACACAGGAGGTCCTTGGGTTATGACAGTATCAACATATGACATTTCAAGTTTACTATGCTCATTCCCATAAAAACTTAAAAAAAAAATTGAGACGTGTTTCAGCTTACGCTGTTAGCGTCCTACATATGGACTATGTGGGCAAACAAGTGTGGATGCATGTGGTGGAAGAATACGCAGCACATTGTACAGTACAGTTTATTTATGTCCTTTTTCTTTTTCTGTGGCTTAGTTGTCTTTTTATGTTCTAGATTATGATTTTACAACTGTGTTAGGACAGGGAACTGACTTAGGCTAGGGTTTCAACTTAACACCAAAATTCGGGTTAAGTCACTCTCGTAGGAATGGAACTGTGTCATAACCCGAGGACCACTGTACATGTAACTGCTGTTCTTTTCTTTCCTAAACAGGGAGATTCAGTGTCTAAAAATAGCATCTGATGAGGGAGGAGAGCTGAGAAACTACAGTAAGCTACAGGGTGAAGTCATCATAATTACTATGTTTTAGGGAGAGTGAGTAACTTGGCTAAAGTGATGGTGGTTGGTGGCAGGAGAAGGAAACAAGAACACGAAGCAAGGACTGATCCATAAAGCAGTTAAAAGAAAAGTAAAACATAAATTTGGGGATTAATTTTAGTAGGTAAATGAATCAAAATATAATGAGCCAAAATAATAATTTACCTATAACAAGTGATATATAACATTTTCTCTTTTCTATGATTCAGGTATATCTCTGCCATTTTTTCTTTGGCCTCTGTGAAATAAGGCTGTTCAGATGTAACATTCCGAAGCATGTTTAGAGCCTGCTCAGTATCTCCTTGGGCTAGAGCAAGGTCTGCATTAGCAATAGTAACACGCAACTCTTCAGATGTCCCAGAAAATTCATGGATGGCATCTTGTAACACTTTTGCTGCCTCATGCTGTAAGGATGAAATTAAAATAACATTCAAAATATTCAACAAGTTACCCTAAAAATGAAGATTTTCTACTAAAATAGAATGAACAATAAATGCTAGCACAGTTATGATATTCATGAAATACTGATGGATTTTTGAAATGCACAAAAATTTAAAACTCAGAAATCAATAAGATGACATTATAAACATCTATTAGCTGAAAAGTGTTTTTATAACTGAGACAACAGCAGTTGCTACACAAGAGCCACCATTACTATAATTTAGTAATACTTTGCACCCAGTATTGTATTAACCTATCTAATTCTCACAAAAAAACCTGTAAGGTAATTACAGAGAGTGGGAAGACAGGGACAGACAGGGAGGGAGAGAGATGAGAAGCATCAATTCTTTGTTGCAGCACTTTAGTTGTTCATTGATTGCTTTCTCATATGTGCCTTGACCACGGGCTACAGCAGACTGAGTGACCCCTTGCTCAAGCCAGCGACCTTGGGCTCAAGCTGGTGAGCCTTGTTCAAACAAGATGAGCCCGCGCTCAAGCTGGCGACCTCGGGGTTTCAAACCTTGGTTTTCCACGTCCCTGTCCGACACTCAAGCCACTGCACCACTGCTTGGTCAGGTGGTAGTTACTATTCTTATCCCTGCCTTGCAGTAAGCAAATTGATATTTAGAGAGTTAACAAATGATAGAGCCAGTTTTCAAACTCTAGGCAGAATGACTTCAAAGCCATGGTCATTACAGCCTCATTAGTAATAATAGGATCTGGTCCAGTCACATTGTACCCAATGGCTCTTCATTAAGTAGCAGACTACTTTATTCCCTATACTAGGACATCATTTTTATTGTACCTCAGGTGAATAAATGACCTCATTTTCAAATTTGTATCTCAAATCTAAAATGTCATTTAAGATTCATCCCAACTTCAGAGACTATAAAAAATTCGTATTTCAGAAATATAAAAACGTGAAAAAAATAGTACATCTTAGAATCAACTATTTATAGTAGAACTGGTTCTCCTTATTTAAATGTACTTTATGTTTTAACTATGAATGAAATAGAAATTGAGATATGACAAGTATCTAGACACAACATTCTTCCAGCCACTAAAATATGAAAATAATGATTAGCAACTGCTATAGTCCAAAAAACAGGTATCAATGACATTGTTTTCCATTTTCTTGAATTCTGAATTAGCTATTATCTTCCTATCCATCCACCTACCCATCTATCCATCCATCCATATTATTATTTTTAAGTATTTGATTTTATGACTGTCCTATGAGTTTATCAAAGCTGTTATTCATCCAGTGGTTTGTTTTCTCAACTATTAGAATTTCAGGTTGGTACTTTGATTTTATTTTGATAGTACTTGTATGTACATTGTGTTTGTGTCTGTGAATCCTTTCAGGAATTCACAGAATTATAACTATATTTTATTATTGCTTTTCATGGTAGCCAAGGTAATCACACATTATATTATTATATCTTAATATATTTTATAATGTATGTTATATTATATTGTTATTTACATTATGTTATGTTACCATATACTATGCTAGCCAATCTACACTGATCACTGATACTTAATGTCTTCCAAGTGCAAACTATGTTTAACTTCAGGGGCTTGCAGAAAGTACATAATTTGGTGAAAAGAAATGAGAAAGAAATTTGGTTAAGGAAATAATTTTAGCTTTTTTATTTCCTACTAATATATGTATCTCTGTGTGTGTGTATACTCGAATAAAAGTGTTCAAATCTGAGCCACTGAATTAAAACTTGACTTACCTGTTCTCCATTTAAGCGGTGAACTTCTGCCAACTCAAGAAAGATTGATAAACGATGGCTTGCATCGCCTTCAGTGTTTTTGAATTTTGATTTTGAGGAAGTTCCAGTTTTTCTCATTCCTGGTAAACTCATTGCCATGTGCAGAGTTTTAATTGCTTCTGCTGTTTCTCCCATTTTCTTTTGTGACTGAGCTTTTATCAAATGATATACAGGATCTTCTCTTACCTGAAAAAATAATATTCCGAAATATTTACTTCAAGATCTTATAACATCAACACACAATTTACAGTCCGTCACACATGAAAATAATAGGATCTTAGAGGCCTGTAATTTTATACATAGGGTCTAGTTCTGTCCTTTTATTAAGGTTGTGATTCTGTATTGTATTAAATCAAATTCAAGAAACCTGCCACTATTTACTGTCACCCTGATGACAAACCAGTTAATTAAGTGCTTCTTCCAAGACAGAAGAGAAAATGCAAACAAAGTGCTTAAGGCTAGAAAATATATTGTAAGAAGTTTTTGAGTTTTCAGGAAAGTATTTTCTTTAACTGAGACTTATAGTACTGACATAGAGTTACCAGATTTCTAGAAATAAAGTATTTTCCCCTTTTCTTTATTTCTTAATTTTAAGATAAAAAATTTTAGGATACTTTTGCCTGACCAGGTGTTAGCTATAATGAATAGAGCATTGGCCTGGGATGCTGAGGACCCAGGTTCAAAGCCCTGAGGTCATCGGCTTGAGCTCGGGCTCATCAGTTTGAGCACAGGGTTGCCGGCTTGAGTATGGGATCACAGCATGACCTGATGGTTGATAGTCTGAGTCCAAGGTTGCTGCCTTGAACAGGGGGTCACAGGCTCAGTTGGAGCCCCTCCCACCCCCTCAGTCAAGGCACATATGAGAAAGCAACCAATGAAGTAAGGTGCTGCACCTATTAGCGGATGCTTCTCATCTCTCTCCCTGTCTGTCTCTCTCACGAGCTGAAATAAATAAACAAATGAATAAATAAATAAATATTTTACGGGATTTTAATCAAACATTCATTTTACCCTTTAGTACTATGCAGAAAGATGGCACAAAGCTTCTGTCTTTACTAGGGCTGTGTTGGCCAAATAAGTTTGTAAAATGTGTTTTTTAGGTTTGCTGCTCACTTATATTTTGCATTGGCCTGAGCAGCACCGTGTGTATGTAGTCTGTGAAAGGCTGTGCTGCTTGCCCTCAGGTACTAGAATGGCGAGAGGTTGCAAATTGCTGATTACCTTCCTGCCTTGGAGGGGCCATTGCATTGCTAATATGTGCTGGAGAAGGGATTTTTTACCCAGCCTGGGTTTTGCAGGAAGAGGAGTACAGATGTGGAACTAGAGCTGAGGGGCTTTGAGAGCTCTGCTGAGGCTGGTGGGGGCCTCTGATTCCAGGAAGACCCAGAGAAAATTTTCTGGGTTGTAGAACCAGAGAATGTGTCAGGGCTTTGGAAGCTCTGAATGAGAGGGAAGTGGTCTTCCCTGCCTGTTTGCTTGTCCACCTATACGAGACTTGAATAAATGGAATGGCGGCCCTGGCCGGTTGGCTCAGTGGTAGAGCATCAGCCTGGCATGTGGAAGTCCTGGGTTCGATTCCAGGCCAAGGCAAACAGAAGTGTCCATCTGCTTCTCTACCCTTCCCCCCTCTCCTTTCCCTCTACCTCTCTTTTCCTCTCCTGCAGCCAAGGCTCCACTGGAGCAAAGTTGGCCTGGGCGCTAAGGATGGCTCCATGGCCTCTGCCTCAGGTACTAGAATGGCTCGGGTTGCAACCGGAGCAATGCCCCAGACAGGCAGAGCACCACCCCCTACTGGATTTGCTGGGTGGATTCTGGTCAGGCACATATGGGAGTTAGTCTCTCTGCCTCTTTGCTTCTCACTTCAGAAAAATAAAAAAATAAAAAAATAAACGGATGGCCCACCATTTTTTTGGCTCTGTTGGTCAGATAAGTTTTTAAACATGATATATGTTTGCTCGCTTATATTAGTTTGCATTGGGTGTGGGGGACAGGCTGTAAGCCTGCAGGGTGATTATAGCCTAAGGCTTAGTTTTAAAACTAAACTTTTCCCCACACCCTTGACTGATTGCATGATGTAGGGTGGTGCACTCTTATGAGGAATCCCATTATGCCTCAGATAAGTGACTTTGTATCAGAGACTTCCTTGTTTGTATATTGGATTAAAGGTTTTGATTTCTACACTATAAAATGGGGGCAGACCAGGAGCTTGCTCTCTCGGTTCCTGAGATTAGCATTAAAGGAGAGAGCAGAGAGAGGAGAGCAGAGAAAGGCCACATGGAAGAGGCCAGGAGAATCAGTCAAGATGGTGGAGTGTTGAAGGAGAAGTCAGTTTGTGCAGAGTTTGTGCAGGGAGAAGGAAGGAGATGGGGAACAGAGGTGAATAAGGCTGGTGAGCTAGAAACCTTTGATTCTAGGAGACTCGGAGAAGTCAGTAGCTTTGTGAGCACTGAATGAGTGGGTTTTGGAGCCCAGTGTGTTTTTAGTTGCCCTCCATGTGCAAGCTAGGATTAAAGATGATGGCCCACCAGCTTTTGGCTCTGTTGTTTCTTTACTATCTGTCCGAATCCAATGTGAACCTGCATGGGCCAGGCTGCTGTGATGTTGGCCCTGGCTACTGGCTTTACAGGCTCCACTGTTTCTTTACATCTGTCCGAATTTAATGATAACCTGCATGGCCCTGATGGATGCAGCCCCTGACCATACAGGCTGGCAATAGGGTAGAAAGAAAATCAGAATGACAAAAATGAGTGAGGAAGGAGTCAGAGAAGAAAATACAGATAAGGTGAGGTAGCAGCAATCTATCATCCGGGACAGCTAGTCTTCCTTAAGGCTGTGGATCTGAGCCTTAGTTACCTATGAGCTTTGTGTAAATACTCCTGCTTATTTCTTTTCTTAGAAATTCTGATTGACTGGGGTGAAGTACTGTAAGGTCAGTGGCCGCCGGCACGCCATGCAGGTTCTCACTGGGTTCGGGCAGATGGTAAAAGAATTGTGGCATCAGAAAATGGTAGGCCATTTCATTGATTAAAGTCTCATAATGGCAGATGATCAAACAGGCAGGAAAGACCACATCCCTCTCTCTCTCCAGACTCACTCAGACTCACAGGCCCTCACCAGCCTCAGCAGGGCTCAGCCAAACAGGCCTGGCCAAAAAATTTGGGCTCCCAGGCCCCTCAGCTCTTTCTCTTTCTCTCTCCACTCTCCAGCAAAACAGGCTGTGGGAAAAAACACCCCTTCTCCAGCAAACAACGGCCCCTCCCAAGCAGGAAAGCAATCTGCACTTTGCAATCTGCCACCCTGAGAGCAAGCACCCACACCCTTCCACAGACCACAGGGCGCTGCCCCAACGCAGGGAGCAAACCTAAGAAACATTTGTCACAAACTTGTTTGCCCAACCAGTACATACACTGCAGTTTTGATATGGAACAAGTCTTTTTTTTAATTTTAATTTGTGTTTACTTAGATACAAGTATCTCACCGAATATGAGAACTACCATCCTAAGAGGCCACTGTTACTGTTTGTAAACCTTACTTGGAACTTGAATTCTAGTCCACTGACGGGTTCTCATACAATAGGGCTCAAGATTTCTGAACCCAAGGGAAAACCTGAGGGGGCCTCCATGACTCCAGGAAGTTCAGGAAGTACCTGAACCTAGACTATCCCCTACTACTGATGGATACACGATGTATCACAGAGTATCTTGGATAGAAATCTAGTTTTTATATCCTCAAACAACATACTAAGTTTCAAGATTACTAAGAGTTATTTGATGATGAATCTAGAAAAAAATTGTTAAAAAACAAGGTCCAAAAAGAAAACAGGCAATAAAATAAAATCCTTGTACATAGCATATTTATCATTCTTTATAATTTAAAATTATTTTTCTATACTTTCATTATTGCATTTTAACACACACTATACCTGCAGGGTATTATGAGTTGTATAGAAAAGAGAAACTGAAGTTCAGAGAGGTATGTGGTAACACCAGACAACAATCTTTGTTGCCAAGTCCATATAGATTTTAATTACACTACAGTTGCCTCCATTTGTTCTATTGCTTATGAATCCAAAATCTTTTCCATTAAAAACTGCATGTATTATCAAAATATTAAAGGCTAAAATAAAAAGCTAGTTGAATACATAACCATTTGTAAAGGTACAAGGAAGGTTATACGTCTTATCCACTAGTCTGGAATACTTACCTTAAAATTATAGCTCAGACAAAGTTCAAGAGACTGAGAACACAATTTAAACTTTCCCTGAGACAAATAAACCTGAGCCATCAGGAGATAAGCATCCGCATACGAGGAATTATGCTCTAGGCAATGTTGCAGGATAGTATAAGCTGCTTCAGTGTCACCTGATGAGAGAAACAAAGCATTATTATAACTCAAATGATTAAGAGCTGCAGATCTGAGATAAGAGGGAGAAAACCAGTCAGTCTATGGACAGTTTCAATTTAAAGTCCTCTGTTCATAAGGCCGTGGCTTAATCTCTTATTTTTAGAAAGAACATACATGCCAATTAGAGCACACCTGTAAAACCATACATTGGACCTAGGAGCAAACCAGAGAAAGTGCGTGAAAAGATCATAATTGATCATCATGGTTACGAAGACTCTTATAAATGTATCTTTGTTCATTTTCCTTGTCAAAAAATTTTTTATTTATAATTTCATTATAATAAGTTCTGTAAAACATAGAAATTTAAATATATATATATATGTATAATGCTATATTGTCACATTAAGAAAGAAGATTTAGCCTAACCAGGCGGTGGCGCAGTGGATAGAGTGTTGGACTGGGATGCTGAGGACCCAGGTTCAAGACCCCGAGGTCGCCGGCTTGAGCGCATGCTCATCTGGTTTGAGCAAAAAGCTCACCAGCTTGGACCCAGGGTCACTGACTCAAGCAAGGGGTTACTCAGGTCTGATGAAGGCCCACGGTCAAGGTACATATGAGAAAGCAATCAATGAACAACTAAGGTGTCGCAATGCGGAACAAAAACTAATGATTTGATGCTTCTCATCTCTCCATTCCTGTCTGTCTGTCCCTGTCTATCCCTCTCTCTGTCTCTGTAAAAAATAAATAAATAAAAAAAACTAGTTTAAGAAAGAAGATTTAGTCTAGTTATTATTGGCTAGAAAATTTACTACTGGCCATAAAGTTACAAAAAGGCATAAGAATATATTCCAGAGATTTAGAAATATTAGTTTGAGATTTAAAATGCTGTTATGTAGCAACCAAAACCCAAAAGGTTTTGAAAACACACATACTGTACATCTGGAAGTGTTAAAATAAAAGTAAATGATCTAGATTAGAGTGCCTGGAAGAGTGGAGTCAACCCTGGGCTGGTCCCTGGGGCATGAAGAGGCTCTTCCTCTGAACAGCAGCCGAGATTCTCGGTGTGAAGGGTTTCTGTAATAAACCTGCACTGGGCTGCATTAACTCTCTCATAAGTTGGCCTTAGGTAAGTAAAGCTAAGCCCAACTCCCCATTCAACGTTGCTAGCAGATTGGGGGAAGGAGAAATCCTAATTTATATTCTGTTCAGTGACTCCTTAACGGTACCTGCCACCTCAACAGACAAAAATAAAGCTCCAGTCAGGGCTTGCAGTTTCTAAAGGCTCAACTTACTTATAATACAAATCTATTTAAACAGAAACATTTTTGTAGAAAAAGAGGATTAAATGGGCAAAAAAAGTGGTTGATGTGCACAAAACTTATTAAATACAGTGTCAAAATTTGTCCATTAACCAACAGGCAAAATAAATACTGGATTCTTCATTGTGATACAATCCAACATTCAGAACTGTGCACACAAAAAAATGGAAAGGTTAAGCAAATTAATTTACATGGGAATTACCATTTCCATGTTCTTATAGGGAGGAGGAGGGTTAAGGAGGTAACTTGAAAAAGGTTATTACTAAGGGGAGAAAGTACATGGAAAAGAATCAGGGTTTGCAAATAAGTGACTGAAAAAAATGAGGAATGTATGAATAATTGAGATCAGAATCTTGTTTCTTTTAAAGCAAGGGGAAGGAATATGTGGAGTTAGCTTTAGAAAGCCACTAAGGATAAGAAATGGGTCATCACTGTGGGAAAAATAAGCAAAGCTCACATCAACATCACATTCTTATCTACGAGCAGTCCAATTGCTCTTGAAGGAAAAATGAAAGCCATCACTGTCTGATGATTTGTTTTGTCAGGGTCCCATATAATAAAAAGCTATGATTATTATGGAGGTCATTTATTTATTTATGGTTATAAGTAACCAGTCACAGAAACTAAATAGAAATTAAGAAATTCCATTAGGGCCTAAAACCTGGTAAACATCACACATTTTGTTATGCCAAAAGTCAACAACTATAGATTAAAGACTAAATTATCATTTAAATTATCATTGGCAGGCCCCAGTACTATCTGATGGAGCTTTTAAAAAATAGTAGAACTGTATTTTCCCAACTAGTCACTTGAACCACTAAAGGTTGTAGTAATTTCTAAAGAATTAAATTGTAAAGCAAGTTATGCAACTTTATTTTGGATAAAAATTAATTATCTGTGCACATGTAAAATGTGCCTTTTCTGTGACTATTTTCCACATATGTGAAATTCTTAGTTTACTTATATTGTTTTTATGAATATCAGAATATAAAGGTTCTTTTAAGCTTTGAAGGTATACTTACCGGACAAATATTTCACTTTTGCTATTAGGAAGAGAGCTTGCGAGAGACCTGGAGCAGCTCTTACTATAGTCTCCAGGACTGAGGTACAGCGTCTGAGAAACGGAGAAAGAGGTTTCCCAGGACTTGCAGGCTAAACAAAACAAATTAGCAGCCATTTCATAAGTTTATGATGACATTTAGCTAAAAACAGACACATTAATTATAATGTAAATACCAAAACCACGTATTGTTTTTTATTGTCCAATATCTTTGCTAAGGCTAAACTAATACTTTATTTCCCTGAGACCTATTATCAGATTTATAAAAAATGACTTCGTTCAGAAAAATAATTGTGAAATTATTATACATTTACTCAGTCAATAACATATGAAAGGAACATAACTGGCCAAAAACTTTATCAAGGAAACATCTATTCAAAGGAAAGATAACTAAAAAGTCAGGTTTCTTGTTGGAATTGAGACAAAAGGCAAAGCAAGTTCTAATTTTAAACCTGCCTTGTGATTTGCCCAATTCAATAATTTGCACTATCTATGAGAGTAACGTACAGTTTTTAGATAATTTAGATTTTGTTTTCCTAGAATCAGAAGGTAGAACACGCTCAAGTGTACTCCACCAAATGCATCACATCTTCATATTCTTGATTTTCTGCCTGGCATGTTGTAGGCCCTCAATTTTTTCTTTTTATTAATAATGAATATTAGAACTAAAGAAATGCTAAACCATTTGTTTATTCTTTTAGTGGAAGTCTACTCAACCAATCTTTAGTCAGTGGTTATCCACTCACCACTCACAGAAATGTGATCTCAGAATTTAAATATCAAATGTTCATTCTCCCTGCTTTGACCTATTAATGCTGGCTCCTTTGCCTGAAGGGCGATCCTCCCCATCCCTTATACCTGCACATACATACACATTCTTACCTGGAGTATGGCCTCCAAACTGACCATCACTCCTACAAGCCACTGTTACTGACAAAAAATGTCATATTATCTTGTTGAAGCACAAAATAATGTATGCTCAAAAAGATCTTCAGAATATGACCATTGGTGCTTAGAATACCTCTTGAAGTTTTTACAGAACTTATAAACTATAGAATAAAATGTATTATTCTGTATCTTATACAGTTCTATAGTAGTTTCATATTTAGTTTTGCCTCATTTATAGAACTAAGGGTCTTTGTGTCTTAAAGATCAGAATTTCATACTTCTTTACACAGTAATGGATACAGAGTAAATTTCTTAAAGCATATTTTTTCAGCATAACTGACAATAGTGAAGGTATAGGTGACATAGGAAGGTTCTGGTAATGTTCATTGTCATTTGCTAAGAATTAGTTATTGAGAACAAGCATTGTTTTCACCATAGTTTCAGAGTGAATCATAGGAAAAAACAGGATTTATCTCTAAGGCATTTTATCTTTAAAAATAACATGTTTGATTAAATATATATATATATATATAGAGAGAGAGAGAGAGAGAGAGAGAGAAACACCAAAGAAGTAGCCGTGGCTGGTTAGCACAGTGGGTAGAGCATTGTACTGAAACTACAAGGTTGCAGACTCAATCCTCAGTCAGGGCACATACAGGCAGCAAACAATAAATGCACAACTAAGTGGAACAACAAATGAATGCTTCTCTCTCCTTTGTCTCTCTAAAATCGATCAATAAAGTTAAAAAAGTAAAAATAAAAAAGGGTCAAAGAAGTAAAAAAGAGCTAGAGAGACAAGTCTGTCTTTCTGATATTTCCCCATAAAACACCATTATAAATGCTAATTATATTATATCATGCTGATAAAGGTTATTATGGAAAAACAAAATTCCTGTTAGCTAGGAACTCAATTACCAGTTAATAATTTCTTGTTCTACCTACAGTTTACTCTCAGCATAGCTTTTAGAAAGATCCTTTTAAAATATTGAATATGGGCCCTGGCAGGGCCGCTCAGTTGGTTGATGTTCCAATACACCAAGGCTGCAAGTTCGATCCCCAGTCAGGGCACATACAAAAAGCAACCAATAAATGCATAAATAAGAGGAATAATAAATTGATGTTTCTCTCTCTCTCCCCAGAATCAATAAATCAGTAAATAAGAATATAAAACTCTCTCTCTCCCAAAAATCAATAAATCAGTAAATAAAAATATAAAATGTTGAATATGATCATGTCAGAAACCGCTTGGCGGCTTTCCATTGTACTCAGAATTGAAGCCGAAGAAGTTACAACAACTAGAATTGAAGTCAGAGTAGTTACAACTTGTCTTTTGTGCCCTGACCTCTCTGACAACTCCCTTCCTCCTCATCCATCCCGGCCACACTCATCTCATTGTGTCTCTGGGCGACTGAACTGCTCCCTTTGTCTGAAAACACTCTACCAACTTTCCACACCACACCTTCAAGTTTTTGTTCAAATTTTACTGTCTTATCTTTGTAGATCATATTATCTAAAATGACCACTTCCCACCCTTTATTGTGTTCTGTGATCTTCTAAAACACTATAGAATGACTTGATTACATTAGCTGTCTGCTCCTGATAGTTAGTATACATGCTTCAAGAGGGAAAGGGTTGTAGTCTGCTTTTAAACAATTACTTCCCCGGCTCTGAACAGTGTTAGGTACTCTGTAATACAGCATTTCTTAAATGAATTCTGAATACTGCATGAGTACTGAAAAGTGCGTTCAACTTCTAAGATCATAACTGGGGAGACTGAAATCAATCCTACAGGTGATTCTGGAGCAGGAAACTTAAAAAGAACCAGATTATGAAAGTATGGGGAAAAAAATGATGATCAATAAAAAGCAGCATGGATTCCCTAAGGAAAGGTCATTGTTCTCATTTCCTTGTTTAACACAAGTACTGAAGCTGTAGATAAAGGAAAATGCTAAGAACTATGTTTTTAGCAATGAAGATAGTGTCCACCATGATATCCATGTTGCACTGTGAGTTGAGTGGAATTAAGTCATCCACTTACTGTCTGTAACAATAAGTGTGACTAACGAATCCATATCAATTTGAAATGAACTCTCTGGTAATACAACAGAAGGTTCCATCCTCAGCTCTATTGAGAGTTAGATAAGGCAGATAATGAATGACAATAGAGACCTGGACAAAACAGATGACAATCAGGATCTAGAAGGATATGGTAATCTTGAATTATGGAAATAATCATGGAGATACAATTTCACAGAGATAAATGTAGAGTCCTATACCAGGACCCAAAGTTATATGAGTAAAGGATCTACTGACATTTATATGATTCGTGGAAATCCACTGATATCCATAATTGGGAGGAAAAGAACACCTAATCTAGGTCTTGCAGCCAAATCCAAATACGGAAAAGGAAGCACAATGAGAGGCACTGACAAAATAAAGGATATACTCAGATTCACAACCAGGGTTCTCAAACTTGTCATATAAAAAGTAAATGACTGGACATTGGCCGGTTCAGTTAGAGCATCAATCTGAAATAACAAGGCTGTGGGTTTAATACTCAGTTAAGGCACATACAAGGAAGCAACCAATGAATGCACAACTAAGTGGAACAACAAAATGAATGTTCTCTTTCTCTCCCCCTCTCCCTCTTCACAAACCATTTTTTAAAAAAGGGCAAAGAACCTGCACAGAAAGACACTTCTCTAAAGAGGACATACAGATGGTCAAAAGACATATGAAAAGATGTGCAATGTCACTAATCATCAGAAAATGCAAAGTAAAACCACAACGAGGTTATCACCTTACACCTGTCAGAATGGCTATCATCAATAAATTAACAAACAAGCGTTGATGAGGATATGGAAAAAAGGAAACCCCCCTGCACTGTTGGTGAGAATGCAGACTGGTGCAGCCACTGTGGAAAATAGTATGAAGTTTCCCCCCCAAATTAAAAATGGACTACCTTAAGACCCAGGGATTCTATTTCTGAGACTATATCCCCAAAACCCCCGAAACACTGATTCAAAAGAATATATGCAGCCCAAGATCAATGCAGTGTAATTTATAATAGCCAAGATTTGGAAGCAGCCGATCAGTATATGAGTGGGTAAAAAAAGCTGTGGTACATTTACATAATGAAATACTACTCAGTCATAAAAATGAAATCATACCTTTTGCAACAGCATGGAGAGATCTTAAAAGGTTTTTATGCTCAGTGAAATAAGTCAGTTAGAGAAAGACAAAGACCATATGATTTCACTTATATATAGAATCTAATGAACAAAATCAGCAACAAGCAAAATAGAAAGAGATTCACAAATACAGAAAACAGACTGACAGCTGTCAGATTGGGGTTTGGGAGGCTGGGAAAAAGAGGATTAAGCAAAATAAAAAAACAAAAACAAAACAAAAAACTTATAAATACAGACATCAGCATGGTGATTACCAGAGGGAAAGTGGGCGGGGCATGCAGAAGAGGGTAAAGGGGGATAAATGGTGACAGAAAGAGAATTGACTTTGGCTGGTGAACACACAATACAATATGCAGATGACGTATTATAGAACTATACACCCTGAAACCTATATATTTATTATTAACCAATGTAACCCCCATAGGTTCAATATTTCCCCCAAAGTCCCAGACTGACTTACCTGCATTGGACAGAAATTCAGATATTCTATAATAATTTCTAGTAAGAAATCAGGATTTAACTTCTCAAAATACTCTATGCCAACAGGTAAATCTTGTAATTGTGAAAAATGAATGTCCAGGACATCATTTAACAAGTTAACAATTTCTTCTTGTCGTTTATTTTTCTTCATAGCAAGAACTGCATGTAAATAGGTTAGTTCCTGAAAAATCAGTAGTTTTCATAAATTATTCAGTTATAAAGCTATTTATTTCTATTTGAAATAAAGGTTACACATAAATAGCACTTTATTAATAAAATATTTGTTCAAATTTAAGTATTAGCTTGGATGAGTTTTTAGAATGTTGTAGAAGAATAAAGTCTAATTTTACATGGAGGTAAATTAATAAATGAAATTACATAGTAAAATTCTAAAACTAGGATACATTAGCTCTTTAAAGGCATTACTAAATAATAAGCCAGTTAAAAATTTCACATTTATAAATAACAGCTGGGAGCTACTGTATCTATACCTAATAAAATACTGTACCGCATATTTTCCAAAAGACTGCTGAACTTCACTAAGAAATTCCAGCTGATGACTTGCATCCTGCAGCTGCCCTTCTATTAACTGACATTGGATAAATCCTAAAACAAAACAGAACAAAAAGTCAAAGTCCACATATTTGGTTTTAGGCATGCAACCTTTAAGCTAACACACAAAACATTAATAGAACAGGTTTTTCCTCTTATGATACATGAAAATTTTATTTTTTTTAAATTATATATATATATTTAATTTATTGATTTGAAAGAGAAATATTAATTTGTTGTTCTGCTTATTTATGAATTCATTGATTGATTCTTGTATGTGCCCTACCGGGGATCGAACCTGCAACTCTATCAGCACAACGTAACAGTTTAATTTTAGAAAACCACAAAATGCATTTTTTAATGGTAGGTATAAAAAGCAATTATGACTTGTATGTATACGAAGAACATTTATAGAAATAGCAGTCATACCAATCAAAGCAGTGATGTTAGTTTCTTCAAGATTTAAGGCAATCTTATACCACTTCTTTGCTTCTTTAACTTTTTCTTGTAAAAGCATTTGGTATCCAAGTTCTGTAGCATATTCTGATTGCTGAGGACTTAAACTGAAAGCTCTTTCCAGCAATGTTTGAATTTTCTGAAGGATGAGTTGATTACGTCCACACTAAAAAGAAAAAAAAAAAGGCTTGACCTGTAGTGGTGCAGTGGATAAAGCGTCAACCTGGAATGCTGAGGTCACCGATTTGAAACCCTGGGCTTGCCTGTTCTAGGCACATATGAGAGTTGATGCTTCTTGCTCCTCCCCCCTTTCTCTCTTGCTTGCTTACTCTCTCTCTCTCTCTCCATTCTAAAATGAATAAATAAAAAATAAATAAAAGGAAAAGAAAAAAAGATTAAGGTGGACTAGAACACTTTTATTCAAAAAGATTTTTCCCCTAAATATGCATATATATTATCTGTACTTCACAGGGGCAAAATAAAAATAAAATTATTTAATAACCAAAATAAAACTTCTCTATTTGCTATCTAGACAGTGCAGCAAAATTTTATATCCTATCAGAACTTATCCTGACTAGTACTTTTAAAAAAATGGCTATCTTGAAAAGTATACTCTTAATGATGTTGCTCTATAAGCATATATTTTTGAACTCTTTTCAAACTGTCCTGATTGTTTTATAAGATAAACAAGAAAGTTATTGCTTCAAGATTATATATATTTTTTATGAAATCAAAACTAGGGCTGCCTGACCAGTAGTGGCACAGTGGACAGAGTGTCAACCTAGAGGCTGAGAACCCAGGTTCAAAGGTTGTTGGCTTGAGCGTTAGGTCATTAACATGATCCCAAGGTCACTGGCTCTAGCAAGAGGTCACTGACTCAACCTGATGGCCCCCTTCCCGCCCCTCAAAGCACATATGGGAAGTAATCAATGAACAACTAAAGTGATGCAACTATGAGCTGATGCTTCTCACCTCCCTTCGTTCCTCTTTCCACTCTCTCTCTCTCAAGAAAATAAACAAACAGAAATAAAGTAAAATAAATATATATAAAAAAACTAGGGCTTTCCCCCTAAAGACAAGGGTGCCACCACAAAGATTATTTTAAAAGATTATGCCTTAGAATCTTCTTTAAAAAAGCATCCCTGGCCGGTTGGCTCAGCGGTAGAGTGTCGGCCTGGCGTGTGGGGGACCCGGGTTCGATTCCCGGCCAGGGCACATAGGAGAAGCGCCCATTTGCTTCTCCACCCCCTCTCCTCCTTCCTCTGTCTCTCTCTTCCGCTCCCGCAGACAAGGCTCCATTGGAGCAAAGATGGCCCGGGCGCTGGGGATGGCTCCTTGGCCTCTGCCCCAGGCGCTAGAGTGGCTCTGGTCGCAGCAGAGCGACGCCCCGGAGGGGCAGAGCATCGCCCCCCTGGTGGGCAGAGCATCGCCCCTGGTGGGCGTGCCGGGTGGATCCCGGTCGGGCGCATGCGGGAGTCTGTCTGACTGTCTCTCCCCGTTTCCAGCTTCAGAAAAATAAAAAAATAAAAAAAAAAAAGCATCAAAAAAGCATCAAAACATGGCAATCCTGCTAGAGAGGGGAAAGCATATAATTTTTGAAGACAAAAATTTTTAGAGTAAAATACTAAGCTGTTTGAATTTTTGTAAACTAATCAGGTATCTGGCAATAGGTAAATAAAAAGGGTAAATTTATGTTAACTCAAACTTTTGTAATAGCAGAATTTGTTTTTCACTAAACTTCACACAATCTGACCAACTTTCTTTTTAAATAAGAAAATTCAGTTTATTCATGTCGTTTAACAATTAAGAACTTTGATTTTTTTTCTTTCAACTTTATATTTACTAATTATTTTACTTATGTGTACCTTTTTCCTATTTAAGTAACTTTTCAATCTGCTCATTTCAGGTATTGATTTCAAGATTCTGCTGTTTTTTCTATTTCATTCCCATTACATTCTTTTTATTGGGCACTTGTAATGCAAACATTTCTTTAATAATCTAAAAAAAGTAAGATACCAACTATTTCCCCCACTGAAATAGTTTGTTACTGACATTAAAACTTTTTAAAAATAGTTTTTAAAAACAAAACAAAGAATGACCCTATTCATAAATCCTATACTCTTATTAAAATAAACCAGTTTTTATTTTCTTTGCCTGGAAGGCACTTCCTTCTTCTTAAAGGTTCAACAAATACTACTTTCTCCATGAAGCCCATGATGGTTTCTTACAGTTGGACACCCTATCTCCTTTGGACTGCCTTTCTTAGGAATGTATCAATACCGTATTTTCATTCTGGGCTACACGCTCTTTGGCACCTCCACCTTTGCGACTTGTTTTCTATTCCCAGCTATGGCTAACAGAGCTCTGGTACATAGTGGGCACTCTTACAGTTCTGCTGAAAGCTCTTGTAATCTTATAAAAAAGTTGAGCATTCTGTGGTTCCATGGCATCCAATGCATTTGCTAAGTTTTCCAGAGTGGCTGCAGCCTAAAACAAAAGTACCCAGTACAATTTTAGAATAAACTAAGAAATAACATAATATAGAACATACAGACTAATAAATACTATTATTTAAAAAATATATTACTTTTACTAATTTCCCCTCTTCTAATGAAATCTTCTATGTTGCAAGATGTATTAAAACTTCTTTTAAAAAGCTCAATAATCAATAAAGAACTGAGTTTTGGAATGTGTTTAATACAGTGTATCCGTAAAGTCATGGTGCACTTTTGACCGGTCACAGGAAAGCAACAAAAGACCATAGAAATGTGAAATCTGCACCAAATAAAAGGAAAACCCTCCCAGTTTCTGTAGGATGATGTGGCAGCATGTGCGCATGCGCAGATGATGACCTAACACCGTGTATACAGTGAAGCAGCCCATGGCCATGCCAGTCGAGATGTGGATGGTACAGAGGAAAGTTCAGTGTGTTCTGTGGCTTGCTAAATTAGAATCCGGGACCAAAGTGCAACGTGAATATCAGCGCGTTTATAACAAAGTGCCACTACATAGGAATAACATTACTTGGTGGGATAACCAGTTGAAGGAAACCGGCTGTTTGGTGGAGAAACCCCGTTCTGGTAGAGCCATCAGTCAGTGACGAGTCTGTAGAGGCTATATAGGATAGCTACCTAAGGAGCCCTAAAAAAATTTATGTGTGAGCCCACATCGAACTGCACTGAATATGTATGAAACTGGGAGAGTTTTCCTTTTATTTGGTGCAGATTTCATATTTCTATCGTCCTTTGTTGCTTTCCTGTGACCACTCAAAAGAGTACCATGACTAAAAAAAAAAAAAAAGTGTACCATGACTTTACGGACACACTGTATTTGTTATTGAGTGGAAACCTTTGGGAGGGTAAAGATACAATGGTACCTTGAGATATGAATTTAACTTGTTCTGTAACCGAGCTCATAAGTCAGTCAACTCGTATATCAAACTGCCAATACTGGACCCATGCGCCAATGCGCCAACTAGCGGCAGCTTCCCAAATCACGACTCATATCTCGGAATTTCGCTCAGATCTCGAATAAAAATATGGACCAAGTCGCAGCTCATATCTTAAAAAATTCGTATGTTGGTCTGTTCATAACTCAAGGTACCACTGTACCGTAATATTCAATTAAATACATGCCAAGCTCCTCTATAATAATTAATCCATGGCACAAATGAGATATGAATCATATAATTATAAACATTACTATTACATGAGAACAATCCTTGGATTACCTGAATAGTCTGGTTTATATTTAAAATATTATCTAGCCCTAGCTGGATAGCTCAGTTGGTTTAGAGCATCATCCCACTATGTCAAGGTTGCAGGTTCAATCCCTGGTCAGAGTACATGCAAGAATCAACCAATGAACACATAAATAAATGGATAAACAAACAGATGTTTCTCTCTCTCTTTCCCTCCTTTCCTCTCTCCCTAAAGTCAATAAATTAAAAAAAAAATTTAAATTTTATCTAGAATAGAAAAATAATTAAGATCCTTAGTATTAGTAATTTCAATGCCTGGAAAATTTACTGAAAAGTTGTCCCTACTAAGATTCTTTTAATGTGGTGGCGCAGTGGATAAAGCCTCGACCTGGAAATGCTGAGGTCGCCGGTTCGAAACCCTGGGCTTGCCTGGTCAAGGCACATATGGGAGTTGATGCTTCCAGCTCCTCCCCCCTTCTCTCTCTCTGTCTTTCTTTCCTCTGTCTCTCTCTCCTCTCTAAAAATGAATAAATAAAATTTTAAAAAAAATTTACTAAAGTACCTATTAGATACTGTCATAGTAACTAATTTAAACAGAGTAAACAATTCTTATCCACTATTTGTTATAATCCTATTTGCTTCAGGCTGGATTTTGGTATTCCATAATCCAGGATATAGTCAAATGTGTTCACTAGTAGAGAAACATGTACCTTGCTATAAGATCCAATGGGAGGTCATCCTAAACCTATTTAACTTACGCAAACTCAATTAAATTTTTAAAATATTAAGAATTATATTTTGCATATGTACTCTTCCATATCCATTATCACAGTTACATGCATTGGAGTTTCACATAGAAAACCACCTATAATCTGATCAATGATCTATAATCAATGATCAGAGGAATTTTTAGGTTTAATGGTAACTATCAATGTTTTTACTTTATTGGTTGATTTAAGAAGCTCACCGCTTTGTTAAGGGGTACTTTCAAGAATCAACTAAAAAGTACTGTGACATACATTCTAAAAGAGCACTGACTGTATTTTTAATATAGCAAACTTAAATAGTATAATACAACTTACCTTCTCTATATCCCCTTCCCGGCACAAATAGTAGAGAGCCAGCATTCTTAGTGCTTCCACATTTTGTTTATCTTGAAGCATTAACCTGAAGAAAAACATTTCATTGAAATAAACTTATGTATTTTCTTTTATTTGAGGGCTTGAGAAGTCAGTTTGCTGGTCTGACTACTGCACTGTCTAAATAAGTAATTTTACTTAGTAAAATGACATCTCTTTCATGAAAATTACCAACCATATTATTTAAACTAAAAAAATTCTAAATCTTAATTTTTAACAGATTAAAAATATGAATAGATTGTATGTCTCATGAAATCCTTTTGAAAATCTTAAATGAAGTAATAGCTAACCAGATTCAATAGAATATTAAAAAAATAATTCACACTGACCACGCAAATTTATTACAAGAATGATAGGAATGCAAAGATAGGTTAAATACTTTTTAAAATCTGTTAATGTAAATCACAACATTAAAATAGATTCCTATGTAATAAAAATAAATTAGAAAACATTATGAAGAAATGTTCTAATAATAGAAACACCCTCCCTCCCATAAAAAAAGATACAAAGTCTGAAAAAGCTACAAAAATTCATATAACTTTACTCAACGGCACTTAGAAAAGGAACTAAACAACTGAGGTAACACACTACGTTTCTTATCATGGATGGTGTAGTACTCTGAATTACAAGCTCCAGTTCTTCCATCCTCCCTGAGTACGTGCCTCTGTCATGTAACTAAACCGTTTCTTCTACACAGCTGGAGTGAACTTTACTGCTCCTTGACTATGGACTGGGACACTTTTCTCTTTCTTTTTTTTTTTTTTGTGTGACAGAGACAGAGTCAGAGAGAGGGACAGATAGGGAAAGACAGACAGGAAGGGAGAGAGATGAGAAGCATCAATTCTTCGCTGTGACATCTTAGTTTAGTGGTTCTCAAAGTGTGTGCCAGGGCACACTGGTGCTCCCTAGAAGATTTCTAGGTGTGCCCTTGCCCTATGGTATTCCAGAGAAATATGTGCCTGTTGGGGACCAAAAAACCAACAGGATTTTTGGAGTTTAGATTTTGGGGGGACAGAGGTGTGGGGAATTGGCTGTAAGCTGACAGTCTGCCCAACCCCCCACCTCACTTGCCTGATTAGGTTGCAAAAGGCTATTAAGCTGTGGTGCTGGATTGTTTACACCCATGTTCCCCGGAAAGACTGGAGGCAAGTTTCTTCCATCCTTTGTTTGGTGTAAAGTTAGGATGATATATATGGTGGGGGTTTTCTGCACTCAACACAATTAAGAGTAAAAAGAGAGGAATTCTTCAATGTATTGATGAGGAAATGAGAGTTTGCCTTTCAAATATATGCCCAAACATTGAAGAAATTGCTAGGACACATCAGGTTCATGTTTCTCATAAACACAAGAATGAAAAAACACATTTGTGCTGGGACCTGCTGAATTTACTAAATCTTACTAAGAATGTATCTATGAATATAAAAAGATAACTTTTTGTCATTTTTTTTACTTTTTAACCCCACTTTTTTACAAATTCTAAAAAGTATAACTCAAAAAATGTAACATAAAAATGTTTCTTAATGTCAGAATAAATTTAATTTTGTTGTATTTATTTCATTTATCATGAAAGCACGCTTGGATTTTATATTTTTTTCTTTAATATTTGACTTATTATGACATATTTCTCAGAAATTTGTATATAGTGCACCTACAATTATTTGTAGGATTTTAAATGCGCCCCGACTTCAAAAAGTTAGAGAACACCTGACCTGTGGTGGCGCAGTGGATAAAGCATCAACCTGGAAATGCTGAGGTTGCTGGTTCGAAACCCTGGGCTTGCCTGGTCAAGGCACATATGGGAGGTGATGCTTCCTGCTCCTCCCCCTTCTCTCTCTCTGTTTCTCTCTCTCCCTCTCTCTCTCCTCTCTAAAAATGAATAAATAAAATTAAAAAAAAAAAAGTTAGAGAACCTTTGCCTTAATTGTTCATTGAATGATTTCTCATATGTTCCTTGACCGGGGCTACAGCAGACTGAGTGACCCCTTGCTCGAGCCAGTGACCTTGGGCTCAAGCTGATGAGCCTTGCTCAAACCAGATGAGTCCACGATCAAGCTGGCGACCTTGGGGTCTTGAACCTGGGTCTTCTGTATCCCAGTCCGACACTCTATCCACTGCACCACCGCCTGGTCAGGCTGGAACATTTTTCTTATCTTGGCCAATGAAATGTGAGCAGAAGTGGCAGCGTGCCATGCTTCAGTTTCAGCAGAATCACATACTTCTGCTGGCCCTCTTGCATCTCTGCTATCACCATGAGAAGAGCTTCCTTTGGGTAATTGCTGCTCTTTGACGTGTGCCAGGGGAGAACACTCTGAGAGCTGACCAGAGCCCAGTCTGCAAGGAGGTGTCATAGCCACCCTCTGGATCTGAATCTGAAGTAGAGCCTCAGCCAAGCCTGGTCTAGATCAGCTGCCACTAGATAACCCACACAAAAGTGAGAAATGAATGCTTATTATCATATACCTGAGATTTGTAGTTGTTTGCTGTGGACTAATAGCTACCTATGCTAATACTCATTTTGGGTTTAAAAAAATTCTCCCCAAATAATCTATTGGTTTAATACAATTAAAATAGAAATCTTAAAAGATTTCTTTTTACCTTGTTAATTTTGATAGTCTACTACAAAGAAGAGCCAACAAAACTATCATAAAAGAAACAATGAAGTGACCCTAAAAAATATCAAAATCTATTTGAAATATAGAAAGAAATAGACCCTATTTTAAAAAAAAAAAAGCCTGTCTGACCAGGCAGTGGCACAGTGGATAGAGTCCGACTGGGATATGGAGGACCCAGGTTCGAGACTCCGAGGTCGCCAGCTTGAGCACGGGCTCATCTGGTTTGAATAAGGCTCAGTAGCCTGAGCCCAAGGTCGCTGGCTCGAGCAAGGGGTCACTCAGTCTGCTATAGCCCCCTGGTCAAGGCACATATGAGAAATCAATCAATGACAACTAAGGAGCTGCAATGAAGAATTGATGTTTCTCATCTCTCTCCCTTCCTGTCTGTCTATCCCTATCTCTCCCTCTTTCTGACTCTCTGTGTCTCTGCCATCAAAAAAAAAAAGTCTAGAAACAAATAAAAAAAAATGCTTTAACATAAAAAGATACTCAATCTCAATGTGATTTAAAATTTAAAAAGTACCATTTCTTAATCTACCAGATAGTTTAAAAACAAACAAACCACACTTATAACAGCCAGAACTGGTGAGGATAGGGGAAAGAAATATTAAATCGACTATTGATTGGAGTATAAATAATCTAGCTCCTTAGGAGAAGAATCTGGTAGTATCTATCAAAATCTGAAGTATGTATTCCTGAGGCAGAGACTGCAATCTCTCTACTCAGTCATTCTTCCCTAATGTGCTTGGGCACAAGGCTAGCCAACATTTCCCAGCCATCTTTGCAGTTAGATGCGGCCAATGTGCGATGAAGCATTATATGCTATTTGTGGGCCTGGGCTTATAAGAAAAGTATAATAATTTCTCTACACTCTCCCCTCCTACCAGCTGGATACCAATATAATAAGGTTTTAGAAAATGGCAGAGATACAATATGGAAAGAACCTACATAGATCCCTTATTCACAATGTGGAGGGAAGTTGCCTGATCCCTGTAATACCTACCCAAAACATTTATATCTAACAAAAAAATTCTACTGCATTAATCCATTATACATTTTAATCAATTTTTAATGGGAGCTTAGCCTACCTTAACAAGTACATTTTAATTCAGTAATCTCTCATTTAAAAAAAAACATCCTTCAGAAATAATCCTATATCTGTATAATGACTGTATGTGTGGGTATATGTATGTGCTCACTATAATATTTTAAAGAGCAAAACAATAGGAAAAAACCAAAATGACTGCCAATAGAAAAAATTAAAGTATTTGTGTGTTCACTTTATTCAATGTTATTCATTGTTAATAAGTATATCAGTATAAATGAATATCAAGTTTAAAACTATATGGCAAGTCTTTTTATTTTATAAATGTCCTTCAAAAAAATGTATATATATATATTTGGATACTAGACACACACACACACACACACACACACACACACACACACACACACACACACAATGCCTAGAAATCTGGAAAAATGTCAACATCAAATAGTTACTAGTGCCCAAATTTTGGGCTCCAAATATCATTTCCCACTAAAAATGACAATGCCTGATACAGATTTGAGGCAGTAACAATACATAAAATGACCCTGATACACCTTGCCATACAGAATAGCAAGAAAACTATCAGACTGCTAGGATCATGTCAAAAAAACTTAAGAATCAATTTGAAGAGGTTACTAATGGCCAAAGATGAATCAATCTGAACTGTAATAACTGAAATGGTTAGAAACAATCAAGTTTAATCTATATCATACAAACAAACCTAAACGATTCATCAACTACTACTAGAAGATACTAGGAGACTTTTAGTTTTTTGGTTATTTTAAAACCCAGAAATAAGGAAAAAGACTCAGACATTTATCCAACTTTTCTTATACGAATGATAACTCTAGATAATCAGTCAGCAGATTAGTTTCTTCATAGAAGTATTAGAGCTAAGAAATAAGAATGCTATAACTATATTATAACACTAAACCAAGCCTCTAGGTATTGAGCACAAATAGCTGTTAATGTCAAAAAAGAGAAGAAAACAGAGATTATGTCTCTTTGAAGGAAGAACACATCACCATTTATCAACAGCCAAAAGAAAAAAACTGAACGTGAACGTAAACCAAGCCACTAAATCTATCAATTTACAGAAAATAACGGAGGATAAGCAACAGTTACACAGTACACGGCAGATAATCAATACAATTCATAGCATGAAAAACCTACAGGCTAATATTTGGTTCCTTTAAAGAAGCAGCAAAAAATATATAAATAAAATGAGGAGGGAGAGGAAGCAGCAGACACAAAGAGGTAGATAAAAAGGTAGGAAGGAGGGAGACTGACTTCATATTTCAGAAGAAAGACCAAGTTCCTTACAGTGGCCCTTCATAACCCAGCAGCCCTGCTCCCTCCTACCTTTCCCTGTGACTTCACTCCTAGTCATCTTACTCCTTCCCCTTCCTTAAACATTTGACACATTCTCTTGCCTTAAGGTTTTCACACTTGTTTTTCCTTCTTTCTGAAAAGATTTTCCCAGATGGCTTCCTCCCTTTGCTCAAATGCCACCTTCTTGGTACGGCCTTCCCTGACCATCCCATAAAAGCAACCCTCTTCTTCCTACTGCCCATGTCACTTACTGGCTTTACCTTTTCTCCATAACTTTCTAACAGCTCACATTATTTCTTATTTATTTTGTTCTGTTTACTATATGGTTCCTCATTTGAATATAAGCTTCATAAGGGTAGGGCTATTTACAAAATAGAGAGTCTGACTTAGAACAGCTAGACAGATACTTATGGAAACCAATAAATGCAGTTTTAAACAATGCAGTGGTAAATTTTCCCTCAATTCTGTATTTTTGGAAAAATAAAATTTAAAAACCTTATGATAAAAAATATACAGAATTTTTTTTCTCTTAAAATTATAATCAGATTCAAAGGTAATTGTGTCTTTTTTTACTTAACCTCTGTGCGATCTCAATCATCTGGTCCCAATCTTGCAAGGCTAGTTGTAGTTTCATTTTCTGTACAAAAGCAGGAAGGAAACTTGGAAAGTTCACAACCATCTGGTTTATTGTCTCCAGAGCACCTAAATAATTCTGGCGCATCTCAAGGCATTGTGCCTAATGGGAGAAAAAAGAAGTTCCATCAAAACTCTGATCATGCCTGACCAGGCAGTGGTACAGTGGACAAAGCACAGGCCTGGGACGCAGATGACCCAGGTTCGAAACCGAGGTCATTGGCTTGAGCATGGGCTCACCAGCTTGAACGTGGGGTCATAGACATGACCCCAAGGTCGCTGGTTTGAGCAAGGGGTCACTGGTTTGGCTGTAGTCCCCCGGTCAAGGCACATATGAGAAAGCAATCAATGAACAACTAAGGAGCCACAACAAAGAAATGATGCTTCTCATCTCCCTCCCTTCCTGTCTGCCCCTATCTGTCCCCCCCCCCTTCTCTCTCGCTAAAAATCCAACAACTACAAAAAACTGTGATCATATATACCAAGGTTCTCATAATGGCTATCCTGAGGTAGGTAGAAAACTAGTGTTATTGTACAATCATGTTTCCTTTCAGTATTTACAAGCAACATCTAAAACTAAGATACTTTGTATTTTTAAAAAAATTTCTTTCAGGCTGGCCTGATGGGTGGTGACTCAGTGGATGGAGTGTCGACCAGGGATGCGGAGGTCCCAGGTTCAAAACGGTGAGGTCGCTGATTTGAGCATGGGCTCATCCAGTTTGAGCACAGGCTTACCAGCTGGAAAGTAGGATCATCAACATGATCCCATGGTCAGTGGCTTGAGCAAGGGGTCACTGCCTCAGATGGAGCTGCCCCCTACCCCCGGCACACAGGAGAAGCAATCAATGGACAACTAAGGTGCCGCAAATATGAGTTGATACTTCTCATCTCTCTCTCTCTCTCTCACTCTCTCTCTTGCAGATTGGTGCAGCACTGTGGAAAGCAGAATAGAGCTACCTCAAAAAATGTTAAATGGAACTTCCTTAGGAGCCAGCAACTTTACTTCTGGGTATATATCCAAAGAAACCCAAAACACTAATTCAAATGACTATATGCTTCCCTATGTTCATTGGAGCATTATTTATCCATAGCCAAGATATGGAAGTAACCCAAGAGACCATCAACAGACAAGTGGGTAAAAAAAATTTAGGTGCACATGTGGACACAATGGAATATTAGCCACGAAAAGGAATGAAATCTTAACATCTGTGACAGCATGGATGGAACTAAAGGGAATTATGCTAAGGGAAATAAGTCAGTCAGAGAAAGATAAGTACCTTATGATTTTACTTATATGTGGAATCTAAAGAACAAAATAAACAAACAAAACTGAAACAGACTCATTCATACAGAGAACAGACTAACGGTTGCCAGAGAAGAGGGAGGTTGGAGGACTGGGAGAAAAGGATGAAGAAATTAGAAGTACAAATTGGTAATTATAAAATAATCATGGGGAAGCAAAGTACAACATAGGATACATAGTCAATAATACTGTCATAAATATATAATAACTATGTATGGTGCCAGGTGGGTATCTGAAATAACAGGGTGAGGGTATCACTTTGTAAAGTGTATGTTAGTCTAACCACTATACTGTATACCTGAAACTGATACAAAATAATATTAAATGTAAACTCTAACTGAAAAAATAAAAGAGAATAAGAAAAATAAAGTTCAAACTATTCCCTCTACCTCAACATTTTCATTACTAGGAACTACCTTAAGGAAATCATTGGATAAGACCACAAAGAAGCCTGACCAGGCGGTGGTGCAGTGGATAGAGTGTCAGATTGGGATGCGGAGGATACAGGTTTGAGACCCCGAGGAAGCCAGCTTGAGCACAGGCTCTTTGGCTTCAGCAAAAAAAAAAAGCTCACCAGCTTGGATCCAAGGTCGCTGGCTTGCGCAAGGGGTTACTCGGTCTGCTGAAGGCCCACAGTCAAGGCACATATGAGAAAGCAATCAATGAACAACTAAGGTGTTGAAATGAAAAACTGATGATTGATGCTTCTCATCTCTCTCTCTGTTCCTGTCTGTCTGTCCCTGTCTATCCCTCTCTCTGACTCTCTCTCTGTCCCTGTAAAAAAACAAAAACTAAAAAACCCAACAAAACCACAAATAAGCATCTAGATTTATTTGTTTCTTTGTTTTTTAGTAAGAGACAGTAAGAGAAACAGAGAAAGGGACAGATAGGGACAGATGGACAGGAAGGAAATGAGATAAGCATTCATTCCTCACTGTGTCACCTTAGTTGTTCATTGATTGTTTTTTCATACATGCCTTACTGGGGGGGCTGCAACTAAACCAGTGACTCCTTGCTTAAACCAGTGATCTTGGCACCTTGGGCTTCAAACCAGCAACCTTTGGATTCAAGACAGAGATCACGGGGTCATGTCTATGATCCCAAGCTCAAGCCAGCAACCCTGTGCTCAAGCTGGTGAGCCCATGCTCAAGCTGGCAAGCCTGTAGCCGGATGAGCCAGTGCTCAAGCCAGTGACCTTGGGTTATTGAACCTGGGTCTTCTGTGTCTCAGGCTAATGCTCTACTCACTATACCACTGCCTGGTCAGGCTAGATTATATTTATGGTAGAATTATGTATAATAGAAAAAAATAAAAATAACCCAAAATATCCTTAAGGATTTATGATACTTATGGCATATTTAATAAAATTTTAGGTAGCCATTAAAAGTGATGATGGAGATTAGCAGATCTACATTTACTAACGTGAAGAGATGTCATTTTTAATATAATAGATTGGTTATCTCCAATAGTGACATTTACTGTTCTTTTTGGCTATTATAGCATTCTGAAAATTTTTTTATAATATCCATGTGTTAATTTCATAGGAAAAGCACTATAAACACAGTACTTTAAGAACAAATAATAAGGCACATTTATTACATATTAGACTTAAAAATTTTCTTCTGTATCTCCTTTAGGAATGCATTTAATCCTGAATGAGTATACAATCTCAACAGAAATACAGTAGAACGGTAATATATTTTTGAAATCAGTTTCAGATTATATTCCCACATAATTAAAGGAAAATGTGAAACCCACCAATAATATGCTGTTGACTACATCAAAATAACTTAAATTTCTTAATAGCTGACAATATTAGGAAAAAATTAATGTACGTAATTTAAAAAAATTACATGTCCTTGGAAATTGCCTAAATAGCCAGTAATATAAAATAACAAAATCATGCAAAAGATCACATCTAATAATTCCTTACCATCACCTCCCATATGAATACAGAATACCATATTAAATAAAAATTTGCTGTGTATTTGGTTAATATCATTCCTCTTTAGAATTAGACTGGTGCAACTTTCCTGAAACACTTATACAAAAATAAATACACACTTGAGATGAATTATATTAGAAAAAGAATCGAAACTAATCTTAAATATTGAAAATAAAAGGGAAATCCCTCCTAAATTGCTTATATTAACATCAAAATAGCCTTACCCTTGAAGATAATCAACTATCTCTTCTTTAAGGAATAGAAATAATCAAGAAAAAAAATTTTAAATTTTGCTAAGCGCCCAATTCTTCTAGCCTGAGAACTAACTACTTGTACTGGTGGCCAACATCTGAACAAGCTCACTATACTAAAACCGACAGGAGCGATACAGGGACCTTAACAATAGCCAATACACTAATAATTCTTTTTCTTTTTTATCCCTCCCAAACTATTGCTTATCGAATAAACTGTTTTCCTGACATATAAATTTAATTTTTGCTGATTCAAAAATTAAAATAAAATGTTGAAGGTGCTCAGAAAGCATCAATTGTACTTGTGTACTTGTGGCACTTAATTGTTCATTGATTGCTCACACGTGCCTTGATGGCTGGGGTGGGGGTGTCTCCAGCTGAGCCATCAACCTTGGGTTTTAAGCTGGAGACCCCACACTCAAACTGGATGAGCCCGTGCTCAAGCTAGGGACCCCTTGGGGTTTCAAATCTGGGACCTCAGGGTCCCAGGTTGACTCTATCCACTGAGCCATAGCCTGTTCAGGCTCCACCCATCAATGATTTCTAATGACTCTGTCAATTGCTCATTCCTCATAATGTAAGTCAGATCATATTACTGCTCTTTTCATTGGCTGCGTATTTGGTTCAATGTAAAAGACAAAGGCTTTTTTTCCCCCACAGGGACAGAGAGTCAGAGAGAAGGGTACATAGGGACAGACAGAAACGGAGAGAGATGAGAAGCATCAATCATCAGTTTTTCGTTGCAACACCTTAGTTGTTCATTGATTGCTTTCTCATATGTGCCTTGACCGTGGGTCTTCAGCAGACCGAGTAACCCCTTGCTCGAGCCAGCGACCTTGGGTCCAAGCTGGTGAGCTTTTGCTCAAACCAGATGAGCCCGCGCTCAAGCTCGTGACCTCGGGGTCCCGAATCTGGGTCCTCTGCATCCCAGTCCAATGCTCTATCCACTGCACCAACACCTGGTCAGGCAAAGACAAAGGCTTTATAAAATCAGCCTGACTTCTCATTACCCCATACCCATCTGCCCCTTCTTTTTTTCTAGCCTTCATTGCTACTCCTTTCCTCATTCATTACCTTTCTTCTCCTGGCCTCCTAGCAAAGCTTTGAACAAGCTTTAAGGTATTTGAACTTAGTATTGCCTTTATTTGTAATTCACTCCCCAAGGTGCCCTCAGAGCTTTAACACTCAACTACTATGCCTTTGCTCAAAGGTCACTTTGCCTACCCACATAATTTAAAATTGCAAGTTCATATCCCACCTCTACTTCTCCTCCTTTTCTTGATTTATTTTTCCATTGTACTGGTCATCTTCTAACATACTAGATAATTTACTTCCTTAATTTTGTATCTTGTGTCCCCATCAGTAGATTATAAGCTCTATAAAAGCAAGAGGTGTTATCTTGTTCAGGGAATCCCCAGTATCTACAGTGATACTTCACACATATGAGACATGCTATAAATGTTTGGTGAATGGTGAATAAACAACAGAGGGACCAACAACAATAAAAGCAATTAAAATTGATCCAGGATTCAAAAATACATTTCTCTAGTTTATTGTTCACTGTCCTATACCAGCAATTTTCAAAAGATGTGCTGCAAATTTTTAAATTTTATTTGTTATTATTTATTTATGGAGAAAAAGAGAGAAGAAAAGAAACATTGATCTGTTGTTTCACTTATTTATGCATTCATTGGTTGACTCTTGTATGGGCCCTGACCAGGCCTTGTTGTATAGTGGTTAGCATCACTGCCTGTCACACAAAATGTTTAAAATATGCAATACTTAGTCACTATTTAGTCAGGGGGCACTGACCTCTTTTCCCTTCATCAAATAAAAAGATGATAATAGCCAATGCAACAATAGTCATCCAGTGTGAATGAATCAAAATTATACCTACTTTTTGTCAAGTTGGCAAAAAATGTATTTTTGATGTGCTGCAAAATTTTAGTAGTTTATGTGGGCCATGAGATGAATAAGGTTGAAAATCGCTGCCCTATACAAATGCAAGTCCCTCTTACAATAGAGTTAGTAAAAGTAACATGAAAATTATTTTCGACCTACTTAGTTTTGTTGGGTTTCATCTATACTACGAACAAATTTTTAAATTAATTTTTAAAGAGTAAGGAAGAGAGAGAAACAGAGTGAGAGAGAGAATATTAATTTGTTCTTCTATTCTTTCATGACTTCATTGATTGATTCTTATATGTGTCCTGACTGGAGATTGAACCCACAATCTCGGCGTGTATGGATGACTCTAACCAACTGAGCCACCTGACCAGGGTCTATTATAAACAAATTTTGAAACATGGTTTATTTACCCTAAATCCAACTTACCTTACCCAGCAGAGCAAAAATATCGTTTCCATTTTCTAATCCCTCTTCAAAAGATCTCAGTGCTTTTTTCGTATAAGGTTCTTTTCCTCTTGTAATATCAAGCCATGCTCTCAAAACCTGTCCCTGTAAAATGAAAATTTCTCATCATACCTCTATTTCTTCAGGAAAAAAAATGAATAAAAGAGGTAAACATAATGCCATATCATTTTGTAATTAGCAACAAAAATCACTCTATCAAATAATATTATGAGTAATAAAACTGCAATAAAATCACTCTCCAACTCTTGTCAGCCTAGAGTGTGGGAAAGTATACTGCTCACAAAAATTAGGGGATCAGGAAAGGGGCAGATACTCCAGGACTTTCAGCCTTCTGTACAGTGCATTTTCACCAGTGAAATAAAAGTTGGTTTTGCATTGCATTTGCATAATCTAACAACTTTCTTTGACTTGTCGTTTGCTTTTCTGATGTTCTTGTTTAATAAAAAGAAAATCAAATGCTTTTTTATTGTTTCATATTCACTTGGAAATATTACTTAATTTTTGTGAGCAGTATATTATGGATTTCAGCCTTACTACTCTGTTCAGTATTGTGAAGAAGTTTGTCAGATATTCCATTAAGGCTAAATAACCAATATAGGCTAAATAACCAATATTCTCATCTGGGGCTTGGCCAATAAGTTATTAATAATAGTTAAACGTGTAATTTGAGATATAAATAAGAATTCGTGACCTCTTTTTGAGCAGACTAAAAGAATTAAGATGAAAAAACAAACATAAGTGCCTTGCATCACATATATTAAAAATTAAGATAATTTGGCAACAATCTCATAGATCTTGGTGCCTAGTCCAGTGCATTTCAAATGAAAGTATAAATGACCTAACAAATTAAAAACGGAAGAAGTCATGGATGTTTCTATAACATAAAGTTAGTGAGCCAATGAGTTGCAAGATTTATAGTGTTAAAAAGAAGACAGATATAGGTTGAACATTTTTCTTGTTAATGTCAAATAAAAATAAGGAAATCTGTTCTATCAACAGATTTCTAGGTAAATTCATAAAGTCATAAATCTTTAACTGTGATTATATCTACCTCCTTATATTTCACCTTTTAAAGGCAGTTAGTACTACTAAAACAATGCTTTTTCTAGTCACTAAATCAGCGTCCTTATTTGAATTGTGTCAACTGTACTTCTCTGTATGGATGACTCCGTAGCTTTATTTGTAGTCCAATACCTTTTTTAAATTTTCTTTTTTCAATAGAGCTGAACTTTTCAGCAGATCCACTGCCTCTATCTCACTGTTCTCCAGAGCCTGAACTAAGGCATGTCTTCAGCCACGACAGGGAATCTTCACCTACCTTTAGGATTACCTTCTCATTCCAATGTACTTTCCTTTCACGTTACCGGGTATCTGAATTATGCAGGCTAAACCCTCAGAGACATCCACAACACCTTTCCCCCATTATTTACAATCAGACGACAAGTCTTGTGGGCATTTACTGATTCTCAAATTTGTACCCACTGTACAGTATTTTAGTGCAGGCCCTCAAAACCTTCTGCCAGAAAGTAGTACCTTTTACGTCTGTACACTATAGTTTCTCTCCAGGTCAGTTCACTCTATAAACCATTCTTAATCTTTTGAATTTGTACTCTAATATCTTCACTGCAATGATTAAAAACCTTCGGGGGTCTTTTCATTCCTATCAAATCAGATACAAATATTGTACCTGGCTGTCACGATCCTTCAATTGGCCCCAACCCACCTCTGAAGCTTTTCTTTCACCCTCTTCCATCTACAGACCCCATGTTTCCATCAAATGTGAGTTTCACTGTACCCCATACCAACACAGCTCCTTGCTTTCCTCATTTCTATCTATTACTTCGCACTTTGGGAGGATCCACTTCCCTTTTTCCATAATCTATGCCTATGGAAACTATCCATCTTCCAGCTTTTGTTCAAATGCTACTTCCTTCAAGAAATTCTTCTTCATTCTCCTAACGCTTATAGATGGGATCTTTCCTCAACTACCTAAAACAGTGCCTAGCACAGAGCAAACAAGTAATATACGTCAACCATTATTTTCCTGCGTACTTTGATCACACCTCTTTCATAGTATTAGCTGAGTATGTGCTCTATAACACTACTAGATGATCCATCCTAAAAGTCAAGTTTATGTATTCTTTATCTTTGTATTATTAACAGTGTAAATAATGGTGCCTCGTATCTAGAACAGTTCAATAAGGAGAGTGGGAGGGAAGAAAGGAAAGAAAAAAGGAAGGGGAAGGAAGGAAGAAAGGAAACCAGGAAGAGATCTTTGCAAGAGTTAATAAATAGCCTAAAAATTAAAAACTTTTGTGAACTACAATTTTACAAAATAATAAAATATTAAAGTAAATCTATTATTTATAAAGTGAGAATAGAAGGGGCAAACATGTTTCCTTAATGTTACTTATTCAAAATAAGAAATCCAGCTACCTCCTTACTACCATTTGACATTTTGATCATTCTGTCAATGTACTCTCTCGCCTTATCGTGACGGCCGATGTGCCATAAGAATAAGCCTGCGTGGTACAAAGCATTAGGTTCTGCTGCTTTACGCAGCTCCTTCACTTTGGCATCCGATTCCAGAATAGCTTCTTTATCTGGGAGAGAAAAAAGACAGAAATAAAAATTAAATTCTAGGTCAAGTATTTATAATAGGTCAGATGATTAACAGTGCATAAGATTAAGTTCGTGTCTCTATAGCAGAACTGTCTAATAGAGATAAAATGCAAGCCACGTACGTAACTTACCATTTTTTAGTAGCCACATTAAAGTGGTAAAAAAAAACAAGTATACCTGACTGGTGGTGGCGCACTGGACAGATCATCAACCTGGGATACGGAGGACCCAGATTCAAAACCCCAAGGTCACTAGCTTAAACGCAGGCTCATTCGGCTTGAGCATAGGCTCACCAGCTTGAGTGCAGGGTCACCAACTTGGTCATGGGATAATCGACATGATCTTATGGTCACTGGCTTGAGCCCAAAGGTCAATGGCTTGCGCCCAAGGTTGCTGGCTTGAGGAAGGGGTCACTGGCTTGGCTTGAGTACCCCACCCCCAAAAAGGCACGTATGAGAACAAACCAATGAACAACTAAAGCGATGCAACTATGAGTTGATGCTTCTCATCTCTCTCCCCTCACTCTCTCCCTTCCTGTCTTCTCTTGCTAACAATAAAAAAAGAAAAATTAATTTTAATAATTTATTTTATTTAGTCCAGTATGTCTAAATGACCATATCAATACATATTTGAGAAGAAAACCACTGAGATACTTTGCATTTACTAATTAAAATCTGACACTATTTTGTACACGCTATATCTCAATAAGTTGCTAAATTTTCCTCAGAAGTACTGAACTTGTACTTAGATTTCATAAAACTTACGAAAAATGAGATTCATCTACTCAGTGCTCCAAACTGAATCCAGTATCAGTTTTAAACTTAAAAGTAATTAGAATTCAATTAAAAATTTAGTTCTTCAAACTAATCCCAAGAGCTCAATAGCACCATGCCGTTACTGATGACTGTAACGTACACACAGCTCTACGGTTTTTGTCACTCCCCACATATATAGGCTAAATATGTACTGTATATGCAATGTGTTTTAAATAGTACTGACAAGATTAGTAATGATTCTAAAATGAACTAATTATTAGAGGCAAATCAGGACTAGTACTTAAAATACCCAACTCTCTAATCCATTTCTAAAATATATAAACATGACAGGCTAGTGTCACAGGCCAGTGGACGGTAGCATAATTACTGTTACTTACACAGCTTAATACTGACTGCTCCTTTAAATAGATGGTATAGTTTTAATAACCCTAATCATTACTATCATATCTATTATATATGAGTATGTGCTTATGACACTAATGTCAATAAGATCCAAATCTTGGATCAAATCAGGATATGGATCAGCTGTGCAATAAGAAATAAGAAATGTCAAAGTTGAGGACCGTGATTCTAATCGACACACCCATTCTGGAAATGGCTATCAAGGAAAGGTAAGTGACCTTCCCTTTTAACTCTGAAGACACAAATTTAAATTTAAATGGGAAATTACTAAGGTACCACTTCATGATGTTAGGCAACAAAATAATTTCTGGTGGGCTACAGGTTGCTTGGCAAGAAGACTCCTGCCCCCCACCTCCCATACCCACTTGAACACCTTCAGAAATGTTCATTAACCATAACAGAGACAAAAAAAGAACTCATCAGGGCCAGAACAGTAGGTTTTTGCCCAGATTTCCATCGGGCAAATTAGCTGTGACACCATCCATACAGTTAGCTCTTGCCATATTTTAGCTCAAGTTCTCACTGCATCATAGACCTTTTATACTCAGGGATTACCTCAGAATTCAGGAAGATGTACACGAATAATCTAGGTGTTTTCTAGGCAATACTGACAAACATTAGGGCCTCTCCTGAGCTCAAGCTGACTCAGCATCATACAGGGTGCAAAGCAGTCAGTACTCAGTGTCTCTAGGCAATATTTCTACTTCTATCTTTTTAGTGTCACAGAAATCACACTTTCCAATTGAGTCAATACTTTGGGAATAACCAATTAAATTAAAACTTAATTCTAGAAAGAAAATATTTTGTATGGATTTTTTTTAAGACTTGACTATTGCTCTCCCATGAAAATTCTCTGTTCCAGCTTAACATACACATGCTGGGGCACAGAGAAAAAGGGTCCATAGAAGAGACTAATCTTAAATCACTTCCCTGTGTTTGTGTATGTATTTCTCCTGTCTAACAAATACGCTTTATATTGAAATCCTGCCTGGTTTTCAAAGATCAAATTAAGTTCCAACCTTTCATGAAGCTTTCCCAGGCTACTCCTATGAATTAATAGAACATACTACTTTAATTAGTTATGGGATCGATTTGTTTTCGTTATCATTTAATTAAAAGCACCATTAGAATTTAATTTTTGTGATTTCTGTATCTTCTTCTCTCAACTAGATCGTAAACTTAATGTCACGTATCACTTCCTATAATTCTTTGTGTCTTATAACTATATCTGGTGCAGTCCCTTGCAGAATGTAAGCATTTGACTGTTAGAATTGTTTACTTGCTAAACATATTAATGTTTTTTTTTCTTTTTCTTTTTTTTTTTTTTTTTCATTTTTCTGAAGCTGGAAACAGGGAGAGACAGTCAGACAGACTCCCGCATGCGCCCGACCGGGATCCACCCGGCATGCCCACCAGGGGCGACGCTCTGCCCACCAGGGGGCGATGCTCTGCCCATCCTGGGCGTCGCCATATTGCGACCAGAGCCACTCTAGCGCCTGAGGCAGAGGCCACAGAGCCATCCCCAGCGCCCAGGCCATCTTTGCTCCAATGGAGCCTTGGCTGCGGGAGGGGAAGAGAGAGACAGAGAGGAAAGCGCGGCGGAGGGGTGGAGAAGCAAATGGGCGCTTCTCCTGTGTGCCCTGGCTGGGAATCGAACCGGGTCCTCCGCACGCTAGGCCGACGCTCTACCGCTGAGCCAACCGGCCAGGGCTAAACATATTAATGTTTTAAACAATGCTTTACTGATTTGTGCAAGTGTATGTGGAGTGAAGGACATATGTGACATTTTGCTTAAAAAAATGTGTTTTCTGATACTCAGAAACCTATTCAAGGACATCTGGTGATTGTCTCATTATTTAAAACAAGACCTATATTTATAATTCTATAAGCTGTTACTTGATATCTATGAAGTACAATGCCATTTTCTCTTTGTACCTATAATTCTGATATTCTCTGCCACAATTAAGATACACTATATATTAAGATAGTTCACACAATTTTAATTGTTTTCACATAAAGTTTCTTTTATAATGTAGTCATATTTCCCAAACTATTACTTGATAAAAATTTGCTGAATATCTTCCAAGAGTTAGCCCTCTGGGAGATGTAAAGGCCTTTAAGAAGCTTAAGAAACAATAGAAGAAACTGCGTTATCACTGTTTATTTGAAGTTATCACTGGTTGTGAAGTTAGCTGCTGCAGAGCAACTTATGTGCAGACTTGTTTTTGGCTACAATTTCTTTGTTTGTTTGTTTGTTAGTTTAACAATTGCTAATATACATTCACCTCTGCGTTAACTCAAACAATTCCTATGTATAAATGAAAATTCTGTCATAGGATATAAGGAATATGAAACTAATATACTATCCGTATTTCTTGTGCTTGATGAACTTATAATCTTGTCAGGAAGATAAAAAACAAATATAATATAAACAATACATACAGACAATATGTAATACAGTATTATCAGACTGAATGCTTTGGTAAATGAGAAAAAGCTAAACAAATTGAATAGGAAAAATTGTCCTAAGCAGTGTACTTAAATACTATACCTGGATTAGGGCTCATTTTATGGGCGTATATCAGTGCAAGCAGAGAACAAAGTGAAATGTCTGGTTTATTTTTTATAGCCTCAAATTCTTGAAGCGCATCTTGGGTTTTACCTGAAAATCAAAATTGTTGTGCAAAAAATTATTCTTAGAGCAAAACAAGAATTTAAAATGTATGCAGCACAGCTAATAATTTGTACCTACCTTCCATTAATGCACCATAGGCCTGGTAAAACCTGAAGACGGGGTCGCTACCGAACCTCTTCACTCCTTCACTGGCAACGAGTGACACGTGATGGAAATACCTCTCCTGACAATAGTAATTAATCAAAGTCTAAACGGAAATAAGAACTAAATGTTACAAGGAGATAAAGCACAGCACTCAATAGTAAAGAATGCACAACACAACAAAATTATTTAAGTATCTTAGTGTTTTCTCATTTCAACCTTTTCTCTAAACTGTTAAACAAATGTTCTCTGTAACTTTTACTTTGCTCCCTCCTGCTCTCTAGTCTCTTTCTCATATTTTATTGCATATATATATATTTTTTTTTTTGACAGTGTGATCCAAACTCTGTCTCGAAGAGCCCCACAACACATCTCAATAACATGCAGTCTTCCTCCAGTACCTCACCCTAAAAGGACCAGTCAGTTTCCCAACACTAAAGATACTTTTTTTTTTTTTTTTTTTTTTTCATTTTTCTGAAGCTGGAAACAGGGAGAGACAGTCAGACAGACTCCCGCATGCGCCCGACCGGGATCCACCCGGCACGCCCACCATGGGGCAATGCTCTGCCCACCAGGGGGCGATGCTCTGCCCATCCTGGGCGTCGCCATGTTGCGACCAGAGCCACTCTAGCGCCTGGGGCAGAGGCCACAGAGCCATCCCCAGGGCCCGGGACATCTTTGCTCCAATGGAGCCTTGGCTGCGGGAGGGGAAGAGAGAGACAGAGAGGAAAGCGCGGCGGAGGGGTGGAGAAGCAAATGGGCGCTTCTCCTGTGTGCCCTGGCAGGGAATCGAACCTGGGTCCTCCGCACGCTAGGCCGACGCTCTACCGCTGAGCCAACCGGCCAGGGCTAAGGATACTTTTAATATCGTTTTACTTCTGTGCAGCACTTAGTATCACTAAGACTATAACTCTCTGGAAAGGCAGTGGCATGGTACTGTAAAAAGGACACGTCTTTAAGGCAAAAAGACCTGGTTTCAAATTCTGGTCCATCTTATAGCCCCTGAATTTGTTCATTAGTAAAATGCTGTTAGTAATGTAAAGGTCATTGTGAGGATTCAGGTATCATACTGTAAAATTATATTCTGAAAAAAGAAAAGTTCCTCTTAACCCTATATGCTGATGAATAAAGACCATGTGTCCAGCCAACCTCTCTCATCTCAGTTCCAGATTCATCCTTTCGTTTGCCCCACCACCGAAGCCGACATGGAGTCGTGGAATCCGCCCCCCACCGAACCTGACATGGAGTCGTGGAATCCGCCCCACCACCGAACCCGACATGGAGTCGTGGAATCCGCCCCCCACCAAAGCCGACATGGAGTCGTGGAATCCGCCCCCCCACCGAACCTGACATGCAGTCGTGGAATCCGCCCCCCACCGAAGCCGACATGGAGTCATGGAATCAGCCCCCCACCGAAGCCGACATGGAGTCGTGGAATCCACCCCACCACCAAAGCCGACATGGAGTCGTGGAATCCGCCCCACCACCGAACCCGACATGGAGTCATGGAATCCGCCCCCCACCGAAGCCGACATGGAGTCGTGGAATCCGCCCCCCACCGAAGCCGACATGGAGTCGTGGAATCCGCCCACCACCAAACCCGACATGGAGTCGTGGAATCCGCCCCACCACCGAAGCCGACATGGAATCGTGGAATCCGCCCTCCACCGAAGCCGACATGGAGTCATGGAATCCTCCCTTCCCATTTGCCCAGTCAGCAGTCAGTAGGTTCTGTTTCTCTAGTCTACTTCCTACTTTCCATTATGCTACCTTGGTTTACGTTAGGTAGTTTGGTCCAACAAACATTTACTGACCACCTACTAGTGTCTGGCACTGAGCTAAGTACTGTGAATAGGAAGACAAGTAAAACATGTGGCTCCGACCCAGAAATGCTTAAGTTCAAATGAGATGAGAAACTAAGAAAACGGAAATGCAAGGTAGAGAATGCAAGAAAGGAGCTTTGATAATCATAGGAGAATGAAGATTGGGTGCAGGTAGGAGGGAAAAGTATTAATGGCAAGATTCTTGGGGAGGACTTCAGGACTGATTCTTGATTTGCAAGCTCCTACTTCCCTCCATACACATACACACTCTTTCTATTATCCTTTCTTGATTCTTTTTTTTGTGTGTGTGACAGAGGGACAGACAGACAGGAAAGGAGAGAGATGAGAAGCATCACTTCTTCGTTGCGGTACCTCAGTTGATCATCGATTGCTTTCTCATATGTGTCTTGACTGGGGGGCTACAGCAGAGCGAGTGGCCCCTTGCTCAAGCCAGTGACCTTGAGCTCAAGCCAGCAATCTTGGGCTTCAAGCTGGCAACCTCTAGGCTCAAGCCGGTGACCATGGGGTCATGTCTACGATCCCACACTCAAGCAGGTGACCCTGCACTCAGGCTAGTGAGCCCACATTCAAATGGCGATCTCGGGGTTTGGAACCTGGTACTATGGGTCCCAGTTCGACACTCTATCCACTGTGCCACTGCCTGGCAAGGCTTCTTTCCTGATTCTAGAGGAAGGTACAGGAGTTAGTCAAGCAAAGGAACTGCAACATAGAGATAAAAATCAGTAATGAAACATAGGGATGGGGTGAGATGCAGAGGACTAAAAGTCATTCTGTATTTTAGAGCAGAGATTGGCAAACTATGGCACATGGCCATATCTAACCTATGCCTGGTTTTTTTTTTGTGGACATCATGGTAAGAATAGTGTGCACATTTTCAAAATGTTAATAAAAAAGAAGAAAAATATTTCATAGCATGTAAAATAATATGAAATTCAAATTTTGGCATCCATAGAGAACATTTTATTCGAACTAAGCCATGGTCCTTTATAGGGAGAGTTTATTCTCTGTTCTGGAGCCTTAAGACAGGAATTATGGGATGACAAAGTTGGAGAGGCTGGTAGGGGTCAGGAAGTGTCTCATATTAAGTTGCTCATCTAGTCTAAGTGACCAGGAGCCACATTAACATTTTTTAGCATGAAAGTGTTTTCATTATAGGGTTCATTTGGGTGACAGTACAAAGGATTCATTTCAGGTAATGGCAAAAATTTAAGTGGATGGGGGAAGGCTTCACAGGAAGATAACAAAAACTCAGGGAAAATATCAAGACAGCCCAGCATTCCCTATCACTACCAAGCAGTCCTCAACCTGCTATTGGCACACAGTTTACTTGCATGCCTACCATCGGATGCCACCTAGCCAAATATAAGCTCCAAGACTGGAACGGTTTTATTATTGCAGGTTTTATTTATCATTGCCTCCAGGGCTTACTTAGAACAGTGCCAGACACATAGGAAACATTCAATATTTAATGCATTCATTTAATTAAGGCTTTCTCCAGCAGTAGCCTATAAAATGTGCGAGGGCGGGGACAGCTCGGTTCTACCCATCACCATCTCAGACGTCCCGTGGACACACTGGGCGCCCTCCATTACTGTCTGCTGGACGAATGCATTCGTGAACAAACGCGTGGGAGGACTATCATCCTAAAAGAAAAACTTATTTTCAAGTCTCATGTCTTTGTTTTCAGGCCGACATTTCTTAAGTGGACTGTCATAAATATTTTCTAAACGGATGAATCCGTGATAAATCAAGAAAACCACCACCCTGAAATCAAGTCTCTTCCATTTCCCAACCTATGTTTTGAATTGTGTTCACACCACCTTTCTACGGGCTCCTTCTATTGTGCAACGGGGGCGCCGACACTAGCTGGTTCCAAGTTACTAACAATCGCCCCCGGGCGGCGCAGTAGGTGCCCTGCGTTGAGCAAGCTTTCCTAGCGAACAGGACACAACAGTACAACACACGGCGCGCTAACGGCAACTCGGGGCAGGGGCAGCGCGCTGGAGGCGGCCGCGCCCGCCACTCACCGGAGCTGGGCCGGCGGAGGCCGCCAGCGGACGGAGGGCGCGGGCAGCGCGGGCTAACAGCGCCCTCGCGCAGCCGGCCGACCACCCCGCTCCAGGCAGCCCTCCAGAGCAGCCCACGCCCAGGTCTCGCCCGCTCACCTTCAGCCCCTGCGAGTCCATGGCTCCCCGCGCTGGGCCGCGAGCCTCCGGACTGCGTTGGCCGTAGACCCGCAGACGAACCGGGATTCCAGCGCCGCCGCCGCCGAGGCCCAAACTCCGCTTGCCTTTCGGGACGCTGGGGGGAGGGGGCGGGGCGGGCGAAACAGGGTCATGCTGCTATTGGCTGCTGGGAGAGGGGGCGGGGCCTCGCTGCAGGGATTACAGGGAGGAGGAGGGGCAGGAGAAAGAGGAGGAGGAGGAGGAGGGGTCCGGGGGCGGGACCCGAGGCGAGCGCTGTGGGTGGGGAAGTGGGTGCTACCAGACGGTGGGGAATACAAACCGAGTCAGAGAAACGTCGTTAGGAAGACGCTGGGTGGTGGGAGGGTGGCGGGGGAGAATATGGAATTAAGGAATAAAGAAAATAGGGAGGAAGTAGGGAAACGGAGAAGTTTGTGTCACGTTTCTGGTTGCGAGGGAACACACCGCTTCCGGCACACTTAGGTTGAGGCCGATTCCCGCAATGCGGCTATTTGAAGAAAACCCTTAAATTTCACTTGCTGCAGTTGTATTATGGCCACAAGGTGGCGCAGAAAAATCACAAATTTTTAGCAGAAAGGGGATATGATTCTTGGGCTCATCTTTACAGGCATTGCTGCAATCCCGTGATTATTGTTAGAATGCACATTAGTCTTTTTATCTTTTTTTTTTTTAACCGCAGATTTTTAAAAACTACACTGCTGATTATAAGCTAACAATTAAATTAATCTCTGCAAATTTTTGTACTCATTAGGCAGCTGTTAGCTGCTCATAGATTCCTTCAGTTGTTCAGAACATTAAATTGAAATATAATAGATTTAAGATTCCCTTTATCTACTTAAAGGTATTTTTTGAATAGCAGGTAAGATTCGAGGTGTTAGTGATCTTTATAGAATCATTTACAGGGATTTCAAATTTGACCCTAGTGTTATCTAATTTTGTTAATGTGATTCGTAGTTGTTTACATGTAATTTTAAATTTATGGAGGAGTCAAGGAACATTGACTTTTTCCTCATACCTGTAGGTTGGTAATGCCAGTCCTTAGGGTGAGCCTCACCCGGTGAGGGGTGCTACTCCACAGGCTTCAAGGTGATCTGCACTTGATAGGAGCTAAGAATGCCACAAACCAAGGTGCGCATCAAAGTATATCGTCTTAAACTGTATGCATTTGGTTCTAAGTGAAAAGTTCATCTGGGAGAAAATGTTTAAGGGACAGAGCTAAAGGAACAAATTATCAAGATACCTTCCTGAGATCTTTAAAGCCTAAACTTGTGCTGTCAGATCAATGGAAAATTGCACACTTAGACCATACAAATTTAGCCCTTTTACAGAATTTTCTTGGTTGAGTTATTTGAGCTATTTTCTAAGGTTAAATTATTTAGCACAAAACAGCATGCTTGGCCCTCTGAGTGTTTGCTAGTTTAAAACTGCTTTGGACATTTGCTTTGACACTCCTGGTAACCTGATCTTGCCTGTATAAGATCTCATGTGAGAAGTTCCTTTTGTATCTCAGGCCAGGAAAATCCTCTGTCTTCTCTAAAAGCTAGATGTGTTCCTTAGCTTAAAAATTTCTATTCACTCACTTTTCTCTACCAACTTTTGCATCTGGCATCTAAGACCCTTTACCTCATTGTTTTTTCAAGCCTATCTCCTATGTCCCTCTTCAGAGATTCTTTATTGCAGGCAAATGGAACAACTATTCCTTCTCTTGGAAATGGCACCCCCAACTTTGCTCTGAGCTCTTTCTTCATTTGAGGAAACCTACTGTTTCTTTGAAGTTTATGTGTAATCTCACTTTCTCTGAAGCCTTTAGGAATCACCATAACTGAATGAACGTGTGAGACTGCATGGTATAGTGGCAAAAATATGGTCTCTCATACCTGAGATGGAGCTCCTATTATGCTATTTCTTTTTGTGACTTAGAGGTAATTTTCTGAGCCTAATTTTCCTTATTTACTAAGGAAATTAGACACCTAATAGCATATGAAAATTCCTGATACATAATAAGCACTCTATAACCAATAATTTCCACTAAACACGTAGCGCTCTGTGAGACTTAACAACCTGTGTATTCTTTGTATTATAATTATAATGTATTTTTTGTTTGTGTAACCTTCTGTACTAAACGGGGAGCACCTTACAGACTAACAATAAAGTCTAGTGGGTAACAACTTGGTCCCTGCAGATAGGCCGTTGCGACCAAATCCTAATACCACCATCCACTAATTGTTCACTTGGAAAAATTACTCTAATTCTTAATGCATCAGCTGTAAAGTGAGACTAATGCCTCAGAAAGACGATTAAAATGACTTAATATTTAATGGGCACAGAGTATTAGGTGTATGGTAAAAACTGCATTAACCTGTAATTATTTGTGCTCCAAACTACTCCAAACACAGAGTATGCTGTTGATCCCATAAGTGTTTAGTAAATCTTACAGAGGAAGGATGGAGGCACTTCAGTTGTGTTTTTGTTTGACTTTCTTCTCCCTTGTTCTTACACTGAGCTACTTGTAGCTGTATTATTTATCATACCTTTAAGAAATTAAAACCCTTAGGAAAAAATAGGTGGTTCTGGTGAAGACAAGGTAAAAGTAAGTCAACAAAAAATAAAAGAGAGATAAATATATATCATTATTAAATTTGGGAGCTGGAAAAAATTTTAAAGACTATTCTTCAACTTCTTTATCTTACAAAGGAGTAGAATGAAGCACAAAGTTTTTAATCAGTCTACCCAAGTTTTCTATTCTCAATCTAGCCTTCAAGGCAGTTATAAATAATAATAAGATGAAATGTTTGTCTTTTCTTTTTAAGGCTTTTTTACTATAAAGTTGAAACAGGAGGTATATTGGGTAAAAATGTATGAAATCCAAATAAAGTAGTACATAGTTTAGTCTTAAATGTGACATCATAGAAAAATTAGAGGTTAACAAGTCAGAATTGCTAAATTTGAATTAAGGCTCCTTTCTTTAATAACATTGCAACTTTTGGCAAATCATTAACTTTTCTCTGCTTTAGTTTGTACATTTGTAGTGGGTAACTGGAAATAGGATTGTAATATTTTCTTTGTCAACGTATAGCCTAAGTGAGATTATGTGAAAGTATTTAAAAAATTAAAAAGCAATGTGTAAAAGTTCATAGCACATTTACAGGAAACCTTCATAGCATAGTTACAAGACAACTCCTTAACTAATGAGCTGTTTGACTATGGGGAAAGCCATCTTACCTCTCTGAGATTAGGATTCATATTTTGTTTTTCTTTTAAAAAAAAAAAACCTAAACAGCTCTGATTCCTGATGGAGAAGAAGTTCTGACAATAGGAAATTTGCTTATTGCTCACCTGAGCTGTCAGATGTTGTGAATGCCTCTACTTCAAACACCATAACAGAGATTTACCAAGAGAGTTACTTTTTTCTTGGTTTTCTTGGCCATATCCTGACATTTCATCTATGCAAAAGGAGGATAGGGAGTACACTACACAAACAATACATTTTAAAAGAAACTGGAGCTTGAAATAATGAATTATTAAATGTTTACAACTGTGATAGACAGAACATCTTGATAAAATGCCATCTGATTTTTCCCTCTACTCCTTTAAAAAACAATTTCTAGTTGTTAGAAAAAGAACAAAGAATAGTGCTAACTACCCCTTTGTCTGGTGTGACTTTAAGGCAGATGATACATCATTTTTTATTTTACTTACTTAGTTCCAAATTTACATCTGAAAAGTCTTACCCAACATAAAGTCACATGGTACATCTTATTATTTCTGGATGTGAGAGATAACCACAGTTCCATTCTCATTTTTATTTCAAGGTTGAGAAAAATCAGGCCTAGCTTCCTAGGTATCTAATTCTTGATAACTTTTAGGGCATTGTTGCCACAATGTAAAATACTGAGTTTGAAAATATAAAGATGGAAACAGGGACTTCATGCCCAGTAGACTTGAGGTTATGTGGGATGCTATGCTCTAGTTTGATCTTCCCTGGGTATAGTTTTTCTCACTGATCGTACTTTCTCTGCCTTTTCCGTTTGTTCCTCCCTTCCCTGCATCCATTTCAGCATCTCCGTGTTAGTAGCTGCTGTATGACTCCTCTGCTCCCTGAATTGCCTCTTCCTAGCCTGTCACTCCAAAATGCTTGCCCTACATAACTCTCATTCCCCAGCTTGATTTCTTTACCTATAAAAAATTAGGCCAGAGGGTCATCAGAGTATTACCACTGCACATCCCCTCCCCGCTGAAGACTCCATGTCCCTCAAGAAGGGAACCTTTCCCATTCAGGATAATGCCTGGAGGCTGACCTTGTCACCCTCTGACAGCTGAGATTTTTTTCTCACCATAAGGCACAGTATTTTTCTCTTCACATTGAACTCTTGGTTTCTCATTCAGCAGCCCTCCCACTCGTTTGAATTGGCTGAATTAAAACAGCTGGAGTTCATACCTCAGGATGCCTGTTCATAAATCCATTTAAAACTGGGCTTTCAATTGTAGCAATATATTTTTCCCCCAAATTTTTATTTGGAAAAAATTTAAATACAGAGAGAAGTTGAAGAGTCCAGTGACTACCCCTATAGTACTCATCAGCAGAGAATATTTTGAGTTGCTATTTTGTATTACTCTCCGTTTTGTGGCTGTTGTTGTAGATCGCTGGGCTATTGCCATTTCTGTAGTAGGGTGGAAGCAAAAGCCTTTAGAACTGTGCTGCCCAACAAGGTAGTAACTAGCTACATAAGGCTATTTACATTAATTAAAATTAAAACTTAAATCCATCAGATGCACTTAAGAAATGCTTTAGCACAGTGGTTCTCAAATTTTACGATACATGAGGATTTCTTGGCGGGTTTGTTAAAACGCAAATAGTTGGGCTGCCACTTATGAGGATGACAAAAATGTGAATTTCTAACACTTTCCCAAGTGATGCTGATGCTTTTGGTCTGGGACCATGGTTTTGAAAATCACTTGTTTAGTAGAATTTTAAAATATAATGTTAAGACTATTAATTGACCAAACTTGCTTCATCATTAGGCTACATTATAAGGAACACAGAGAACAATCTGGATGTTGTGATAATAGCTAGTCTGAAAATATGGTCAGTACAGATGCTGAAGGCCATGGATAGCAGGATTGAGTGAAAAATCAGAACTTCAGATGAGAACATAAGTTTAATATCTGTTATATCTTCAAGTGGAGATATTAAACAGGCAGTTAGATATTGGGGCATGGAGTTCAGGATAACAACCTGGACAGAATATGCACATTTGGGAATCTTCAGATTATAAATAGTATGTAAAATCATGAGAAAGCATGAGATTACAAAAGTTATAATAAATGTAAATACAGTACTACAATCAACTAATGATGAGTTCCTGAAGGCCTGCAACCACACCAGGCTACCTACCACTAAATCATTGTTTCCCAGACTTGCTGATCCTAAGATTGTCCTGGGGAGCTTGTTATAGCTTTCTCCAATCCCATTCTAACTCAGTATAATTTCATAGACATTACCCCCTTTCTGGGGATTCTGATTTAATTTAAGGTGAGACTTAGAATTGTATTTTTGGTGCCTTGGTAGAATTTCCAAAATAGGTGAGTTTTTAAAAAAAATTGTTCTAAGATTGTTGAAAGATTAAAGGTTATATAATAAGCCCAGAGACTTGGAGCCCACCATACTGAAGTTATCCTTGGATTGGCTTGGACATTTCAAGGATGGCCAGGAAGAATGCCATGGAAATACCTAGGTTTCAGTGTGGGGAAAGCACAATATCACAAAGTCCTAAGACATTCCTGGCCAGTTTTGTACTATGTTTTATGCAATTAAGTTCCATATGAGTTTTATTTTAGCAAATCATAACATATGCTAAATAGAACAACTTATGCTCCTTTGAGTGACGTGCTTTCTCTCCTTTTCGCTGGGCAAAACATTTTTAGGTACTCTAACCATTCTCTGTAAATTTTATTATTTATCATTTGCATATTTATGAGTTCACAACCTTACAATGACTATATTTTCCTCTAATATTTAACCTGTTTTAGGTTATCAGTCGGTATAACTCTGGACATTTTCCCCACGGTTAGGCAAAAAGACTACAAAACCACTGAGCTAGATCAAAGGTACAATCTGTTTGCCTTTAGAAATTTGTGTTTTCTATGACTTCAAGAGATACTGCTGAACAAGACATTTCTTCACCATCCTCGATGAATATGAACATTAATAATGCAGGTCAGAATCAGGCCAAGTGATGCTGAAGAGAAAACAAGGCCCAGAGCCTTCATTCCTTTTAGAGGAATAAATTTAGAATGGTAAGTTCAATAGTTCCACTATAGTAAGGAATGAGGGAAGTATTACAGAAACCTTAAGTTCTAAAGAGTCAAAAATCAATTTATGAACTCTTATACCTAGGAAATATTTATGTATATATTTATGTATATCCATACTTACACTTATACCTATGTGTATTTCTTATAGTTAATAAAGAGGAAGTGTATGTGCTTTTATGGATATAATATGTTTATTTAAATATTTATTTTATATATATATACACACACACAATATTAGTATAGTATATACTAAGGCCAAGTTTCATTTGTAACTTTTGTGATATGTTCTTACTTCATATATTTTACATATAATGACAGCTCTCTGATATAGTATACAAGTAAGGAGGAAATAAATAACTTTAGAGGGGTAAATAACTTTAAAATGAAAAATTTAAAGCAATGCTAAAAATTAACTAATTTGCTCATTTACTATCTACTGAGCACCTTCTATGTGCAAAGCACTATAAAGGATATACTGTGTTTAAGGCTAGTTTCTTATTATCATTCATTATCCTGTGTTGTGTTCTTGTGACAGATATGAAGAAGAAAGGTGATGGGAGGAAGGAACCTGTATTTCAGCCAGTGCAGCGAGGCAGTTGAAATGCCATAAAATGGCACATATAAGGTCCTGGTTTGCCTAGGCCCTAGGAGAGTCCTCACTTATGCCTGCTGTTTTAGCATACTTATTAATGCTCCTCCCCTTTTTCACTTTCAAACGTGTCTAGGTTTGGACATATACATCAAAATCCCATAGAGTTCATAAGAGGTGAAATTCTCCTCCAGTAATTAGAACAAGGAAGCTGTCACTGATCCTGAAGAATGGGTTTGGTGCCAGGAAGTAGAAAAGGAGAGGAGGAAGGTAGTCAAGGCTTATGTCTCATCATTGCTTACTTGTTTTCCCCTGTAGCTTCTTAGAATGTGTCCCAGCATTCTGTTTTCTTTTCCTAAAATTCAAAATCTGCTCCAACTGGCACCTTCACTTTTTCACAGATGTCTTAATGATTCTTCAGCAGCAGAAGTTAAAGCCAGAGTCCCGACATGCATTTAAGGTTCTTCATTATCTGAGCCCTGGTTGCCTCTCAGTAATGCTCACTTTTCACTTCAGTACTACTGAACTTTCATGAATGTTCTGAACATGCCATCCTGTCTCTCATTCTCATATGTGTCTCATCAGCATCATCATCAGCATCAGGGCAAACACATGTAGTATATGCCTAGAACTATTGATCTTAAAGCTTTACTTGTATGAACTCAATCCTCTCAAAAAATTTTATTACCACTTACATATGAAAAAATTGAGGCAAAGAGGGCTTTAAAAACTTTCCAAATTTGCTCAGCTGGTAAGTACTTTACTTGAAATTGGTACCCAGACAAATAGCTTTGGAAGCTATGCTTTTGACCAATATTCTATAACATTTCTGGTGTTCAGGCTGCCCTACCTTTATGATTCTTCTAACCCAGATCAGAATTTATCCTGTTATAATTGTTCCTGTGTTCTCAAATAGAGTGACTTTGTACTTACTTCTTTTGCTGAGCTAGAAAAATAACCCAAACAATAACAGACATTGGAAAGCAGGTTAGTGCTATTGGTGGCCAAGAGGAATAGAATACGATCAGGTCAGTTTTGGACATATGTAGTTGATGATCACAGATGAATGTTCAGGTATAAATAACTAACAGTTAAAATTGTAGCACAAGCTCAGCAAAAAGGCCAATGCTGCAGTATAAATTGAAAAGGAGAGAAAAAAATTATAAACAGTAAAGGCAAAGAATCTATCAATAAAATACGTAGAAAAGAAAGCCTATGTCAGGAGTCAATCCAAGCTCTCTGTCTGACACAGTTGCAGCAGGAAAGAAGCATTTGCACAGCATATGTTTTTTGGGTTGTATCTGGGCATTTCCTTTGACAATTCTTCCTTATTAGGGTGATGTGCATTCACTATTGGGATGGGTCCACGGTATGATTCCAACAATACTGTACTTTCCCAGGTTACTAGAGACCCTGAGGTCAACCAGTCTGTGAATAGGTCTCTCCAGATTACTCTAAAAGTAACCACACAAATATCTCCTTGACCACTTGAGCCCCCTGTGTTCCTCTTGAGAAAATTTACCAGCAACCCCAAAAACAAGAACTAGAGGTAATTATCAAGGCAATTGTCCTATCCATTGTCAAAGCTGTTCCCCTCTGGAGTTCCCTGAAGAAACCCTGGCTAAAGAATATAATCCCCTTGCCTAAGCCCACAGATATAGGAGGCTGGCTGTGATATCCCCTGAAAGGGGCTAGGTCTGTAGAAAAACTCCCTCCTAAAAATCATATTATGAAAAAATAGGTTGTGACTTATGAATAAGTGGTTAACAGAGGCTAAACACAAAAGCACCTTTCAGCCTTTACCTAATTGATTGCTTAACCCCCCTAGTCTTTTCATACTATAGAAGAATAGAAAAACTTTTTGTTCCTCTTACATTCCTGACTCTCAGATAGTGGAACACTCTGAGAAAAATAAAGTTAGAACTTAACTAGTAGATAAAAGTAGTAGACAAACATAATTTTACTAGACAATAGGCCATTAGGTAAAGCAGAGTTATTAATCAATAGTGATTTTTTAGAAGCCTGCATAAGGCTGATGCCAATATTGTTGCTGCTGCTCAAGGTATTGTATAACTGTACTTAGAATGGCTTACCATCTTATTTATAGCTTCAAGAAATGTACTAAATTCTTCCTGGAATAATTATCCATATTAAAGCAAAAATAACTATTAATCAATGTATTCTTCATAACATGTGATTATAAGAGTGTATAAAAATAAAGCTATACTAGCCATTGGCAGAGATACCTGGCAGATGAACTAAGGAGTTTGGCTCTCTCACTCATTTCTCACTGACAATGTCCATTCCTTTGGGGATGCCTGGAGTGGGACTCCAGCAAGCCTAGAAGAGTTTACTTTTTTTTTAAAGAAGGCAAAGTAAGATACAATTTAATGAAGGAGATGGCAATGATCATCACCATCAAGTTCTAAAAATCCATGAAGTGTGATGATAAGTGAGTAAAAAATCATCAAATTTGGCTAATTTATAGACTGGTGGAAACAAGAGACAGATTTGAGAGCATTAAAGAAAGAAGCAAGGTGCTTTTGAAGAATGAAATTTAGCATTGGCTTGATATTTGAATCTGCCCATCAGAATTTATTTCACACATCTTGAAAATAAAAAAAAAGCCTATATCTTAATGCTTCCCATGAAAATATGCACATTGTTACAAGTTTAACACAGGGTAGTGAAGTCATTAATAGTTTAGTAAGCAAATTAATTTTTCTATGACAATATACTATTTTTATGAAGAATATACAAAAAACATAATTTCTTACAAATTTACTTTAAGAAATTTCTGGTCTCCATACCCTCATAAGTAATGTTACGTTCCTGGAAAACAAATAAATAAGCCAACAAAAAATATTGCAGTTATCATTGAATAGCTCTACAAACATCTTGCTTTTTTAAGTAAGCATTGAAGAGAGGAGATGTAATTCATGATAACCACTACAAAGTATGTACAGCATTGTTCCAAATGGAGAATAGTCTTTGTTCTTCTATCTTTTTTATTTTTAAGTCCTTTCCTCTTAAGGTTATCGAGAAGGATAATAGCCAACAAAACATTTTGAAAACTCTAGGTACTATGTTAACAAGATTATTCACAGCCAGATCTTCTCATAAATATCACAGGGATCTATATTACATTGGATTTTAACTGAGATTGAAGGTGGTAAGTATAGAACCCTTATTTGGAAGGTAATTTTTTAAAGGAACAAGAAAATGAGGAAGTGGGTAAAAGTGCATCGAATTGAGCAAAGTTCTTTTTCTTTTTTTCTTTTATTTCTTTTTTATATTTTAGAAATTAAATTAAATGGGGTAACACTGATGAATAAGAATACATAGGTTTCACCTGACCAGGTGGTAGCATAGTGGATAGAGCATCTACCTGGGACACTGAGGACCCAGGTTTGAAACCCCCCAAATTGTCAGCTTGAGTGCAGACTCATCAGCTTGACAGTAGGGTTGCTAGCTTGAGTGTGAGATTGTAGACATGACTCCATGGCTGCTGACTTAAGCCCAAGGTCGCTGGCTTGAGCAAGGGGTCACTGGCTCTGCTGGACCTCCACCTCCCCCAGGCAAAGTACACATGAGAAAGCAATCCATGAACAACTAAGGTGCCTCAACAATGAGTTGATGCTTCTCATCTCTCTCCCTTTCTGTCTGTATGTCCTTGTCTGACCTCCACCCCCTCTTTCTCACTAAAATAAAAATCCATAGATTTCAGGAAAACATCTTTATAGCATTTAAACTGTTGATTGTTTTGTGTGCCCATCACCCAAAATCAAATCATTTTCTGTCACGGCATATTTGTCCCTCTTTACTCCTCTCTCTTCAAACTTATTTTTCAAGATTAAAAAACAATTTTGAAAGTTTAAATGCAAACAGAAAGAATTGATCAAGAGGCAAAGAATAGATACAAGAGAAGAGAATAACTCATGGAGCATGGTATCAAGGTATGTACAAATGAATGGGGAAAAATCTCTGAAAAGATATGAAGGATCAGAAGGAAGAAGAAGAAAAGTGGGAAAGGAAGGAATGGTGGGGTGGGGAAGGAAAAGAAGTACAACAAAGAGTGGGGCACAGAAAGGAAGTGAAAGGAAGGGAACAGAAGGGAAAAGAAGAAGAGAAGGAAATCATTTTTCATTGAAGAGGAAAGAATTTGAAGTTCATGACAATGTCCTCATGTTTCTTGGTGGAGTAAAAACCAGAATTATCACAAATATGAATATCTGGTGTGATGATAAGGAACTTGATCAATACTGAATTAACACTGCATATTATCCACGATGATAAGAATATCTTGGTGATGCAACTTCCCCAGGAATAGTTGGTTGCGTAGAATATGTCTTTCTCTAATGCCTTTGTTACCACGCTGATTTAATCAATGTTAATTGACAATCTTATAAACTATTCTGTTGTGTCAGGAAGAAATGTACTATCAGCTGTACCTGATCGAAGTAATATTTTTGAGTATGAATGTTTTAATAAATTCACAGTGATTCAGAAACATTTATTTTCCTACATAATCACATAAAATTTCAGTATACATGTGACAGAATATGCAATTACAGGATAAATTTACTAGAAGTAAATTTAACCAAGGAGGTTAAAGACTTGTACTCAGAAAATTATAAAACATTGATAAAAGAAATCAAAGAGGATACAAACAAGTGGAAGCATATAACGCACATCTCGTTACAACAAAAGAAAGAATAAACATCATTAAATGTCTATATTACCCAAAGCAATCAACAAATTCAATGCAATTCCTATTAAAATACTAATGGCTACTTCAAAGATACAGAACAAATATTCCAAAAATTTACATGGAGCCAAAAAAGAACACAACCTCAGCAATCTTGAAAAAGAAGAATAAAGTGGGAGGTATCATACTTTCTGACATCAAGTTATATCAAAAGGTCATTGTACTCAAAACAGCTTGGTCCTGGCATAAAAACAGACATACAGATCAATGGAACAGAACAGAAAACTCAGAAATAAACCCACACCATTATGGCCAATTGATATTTGACAAAGAAGGTAAGAGCATACAATGGAGTAAAGACAGCCTCTTTAACAAATGATGTTGGGAAAATTGGCCAGGTACATGAAGAAAAATGAAACTAGACCTCCAATTTACACCAGCCACAAAAATAAACTCAAAATGGATAAAAGACTTAAATGTAAGTCATGAAACCATAAATGTCTTGGAAGAAAACATAAGAAGTAAACTTTCTGACATCTCTCATAGCAACATTTTTGCTGATTTATCTCCATGGGCAAGTGATAAAGGATAGGATGAACAAATGAAATTTTATCAAGCTAAAGAGCTTTTGCACAGCAAAAGACAATATGAACAAAATAAAAAGACAATCCATACAATGGGAGAACATATTCGACAATATGTCTGATAAGGGGTTAATAACAAAAATTTATTTATTATTTTTTTTATTTTTATTTTATTTTATTATTATTTTTTTTTTTGTATTTTTCTGAAGCTGGAAACGGGGAGAGACAGACAGACTCCTGCATGCGCCCGACCTGGATCCACCCGGCACGCCCACCAGGGGCGACGCTCTGCCCACCAGGGGGCGATGCTCTGCCCCTCCGGGGCGTCGCTCTGCCGCGACCAGAGCCACTCTAGCGCCTGGGGCAGAGGCCAAGGAGCCATCCCAGTGCCCGGGCCATCTTTGCTCCAATGGAGCCTTGGCTGCGGGAGGGGAAGAGAGAGACAGAGAGGAGGGAGGGGGTGGGGGTGGAGAAGCAAATGGGCACTTCTCCTGTGTGCCCTGGCCGGGAATCAAACCCTGGTCCCCCGCACGCCAGGCCGACGCTCTACTACTGAGCCAACCGGCCAGGGCAATAACAAAAATTTATAAAGAACTTCTAAAACTTAACAACAGGAAGGTAAACAATCCAATTAAAAAATGGGGAAAAGAAGTGAACAGACACTTCTCCAAAGAGGACATACAGATGGCCAATAGGCATATGAAAAATGGTTCAACATCACTAATCATTAGACAAATGCAAATTAAAACCATAATGAGATACCACCTCACACCTGTCAGAATGGAGCTTAATAAACACACACACACACACACACACACACACACACACACACACAAAAGTGCTGGTGAGGATATGGAGAAAAGGGAACCCTCCTGCACTGCTGGTAGGAATGCAGACTGGTGCAGCCACTTGGAAAACAGTATGGAGATTCCTCAAAAAATTAAAAATGGAACTACCTTTTGACCCAGCTATCCCACTTTTAGGAATATGTCTTAAGAACACCAAATCACTGATTCAAAAAACATATGCACCCCCACGTTTATGGCAGCATTGTTTACAATAGCCAAAATCTGGAAACAGCCCAACTGTCAGTCAGTGGACAGTGGATTAAAAAGCAGTGGTACATATACACAATGGAATACTATGCGGCCATGAAAAAGAAGATCTTACCTTTTGCGACAGCATGAATGGACCTGGAGACTATTATGCTAAGTGAAATAAGCCAGGCAGAGAAATACAAATATCATATGATCTCACTTATTTGTGGAATCTAATGAACAAAGTGAACTGAGGAACAAAATAGAAGCAGAGGAGAAGTCACAGAGACCAGTGGGGCAGTGGTCAGAGGGAGGGGGATGAGGGGATAGGATCAGAGAAGGTGAAGGAATTCATGAAATTATATATACATAACACAGAGATATAGATAGCAAGATGGCAAATTCTAGAGGGCAGGGGGGATGGTGTTGAAGGGAGAGGGTAAAGGGAGTATGGGGGGACACAGTGGAGTGAGGCGTGAGGGAGTTGTATTTGGTGGGACACTTGAATCCATATAAACACAATAAATTAAAATTAATAAAATACAAACAAACTAAAAGCAAATAACACACTATCATTTCTTATCACCATAACACTGGGGAACAATTTTTTAATTTTATTTTCTGTTGCATGAGGTTTTAAAACTTTTTCTATATATTGCTGCATTGCTGATTCCAAATCTGAAATTCATTTTTTGGTGCATGCTCTAGTTGTTATGCAATTTTAATTTCTTTTTGTTACAGTTAATGGCATGCATTGGTTTTTAAATTGGAGTTAAAGGGCAACAACTCTTCCATTGAACATAACCACAAGTCAATTAATGTTTTACAAATATCACTTTTACATAATTGTAGTTGTTTTTAAATGTAAAAAAATTATTATCTGATAAAAACACCCTCTTATTTTGTTTTAAGATTGAATCATAGCTTCTTCAAGTAGGCGTAAATGTAAGAATAGTCCTGACACCTTCTCTTATATATGTGGCTGTTACACACTTCACTGTCAAAGATGCAATATTCCATCATTTGTGACACATGCATATATTACCTATTTTCAAGTTCCCCTTGGCGATCAAGACAAGAATTGAGCTCCTCATATTGTGTGTCATAATTGTGAAGAAATGCTTTGTGATTGGATGAAAGGAAAACGCAATAGAATGCCTTTTGGTATTCCCATGGTTTGGCATGAACCTAAGGACCACAGCAGTTATTTCTGTCTGATTCATACAAAGGGCATCAGCAAGAAAAAAATGGCATATAATCGCATATCCTAATATTCCTTCAGCAATATGACCTATCCCACTCTCCGAGACACTCCTGGTTCCAGTTTTTAATGGTTTTATTTCTTCTAAGGACGAAAAAAGTGAACATGGTGATTTTAGTGTATTTCGATAAGATCCATGAGGAACTGGTTGTAGAATCTGAAGGGTTTTCTTCTGATGCCATGCAGTCATTAACCCCCCAGCAGTTTAGCCAACCTGAATTGAATGACTTAGTAAGAGATTTGGGCCTATCAAAGAAAGCAGCTGTGTTATTAGCCTCCAGGCTTCAAGAAAAGAATGTACTTCACCGGTCAGCTAAAGTAGTGGTCCCTCACCCCCGGGCTATGGACCAGTACCGGTCCATGGGCCATTTGAAACCAGACCACAGAGAAAGAATAAATAACTTACATTATTTCCGTTTTATTTATATTTAAGTCTAAACGATGTTTTATTTTAAAAAAATGACCAGATTCCCTCTGTGACATCTGTCTAAGACTCACTCTTGATGCTTGTCTCGGTCACATGATACATTTATCCATCCCACCATAAAGGCTGGTCCGTGAAAATATTTTCTGACATTAAACCAGTCCACGGCCCAAGAAAGGTTGGGGACCACTGAGCTAAAGTATCCCATTTCAGGAAGCATGAACAAATTTTTGTGGACTTTTTTTCTGAAGACAAACACTGTTTACTGTCATAATATCAGTAGTCTTCTCAGCCAGCTAGGTATTACCACTTACAGTCCAACAGAATGGCGGCTATTTCTTGACAGCTCTAAACAGAGTCAGAAATGTGTTTTCCTACTCAACAGTAATGTTTCTGCAGCAGTTCCTATTGGTTATTCAACTCATCTGCGAGAAGATTATAATGACATTAAAAATTGTCCTCGACTTTCTGAAGTATGAGGAGCATAACTGGATCATTTGTGTGGATTTTAAAATAGTAAATTTCCTGCTAGGACAACAGAGATGTTTCACGAAGTATCCTTGCTTTCTGTGTTTGTGGGACAGCTGAGCTCGGAGAAACGCTGGACACAGAAATGGCCAAAACGTGAAGCTCTGGAAGTAGGGATGCAAAATATTGTGAATGAACCTGTAGTTAATCGAGACAGGATCATTTTTCTCCCACTTCACATTAAACTTGGCTTAATGAGGCAGTTTGTTCAGGCTTTAAATAGAGAAAGTAAATGCTTTCAACATATTATTTCTGCTTTTCCTGTCTTGTCTTTTGAGAAGATGAAAGCAGGTGTATTCGACGGACCTCAAATTCAAACCCTCATACATGGCAAAGAATTTGCCAGGAAGATGCATAACGAGGAAAAAGCAGCATGGCAGTCTTTTGTGGCAGTTACAAAGAACTTCCTTGGCATCAAAAAAGCAAAAAACTATAAACTTCTGGTTCAAAGGATGCTGTTGGCTTTCAGTGACATTGGATGTAACATGAGTGTTAAGATTCACTTCCTGAACAGTCACCTTGATAAGTTTCCCGAAAATCTTGGAGCTGTTAGTGATGAGCAGACTACTGCTGGAGCATCAAACGAGATTGTCCTCAACAAGTACACAAACGCAAATTTTTGCTTGGATAGAATTTCAATAAGTTTTGCGCAAATTTTATGATTAATATAAGTGTTTTAATAAATTCTATTTTGAAATTGTAGACAAATTCTGATGCAGTCATATCTTTTAGTGTATTAGTGAATTTACTGCATTATATAAATTATTATATTTTCACAAAGATGATGCCCAAGAAGACATTCTACTTTATTATGTTAAACTACTTGTTGAAAATTTTATAATAAGATGAAAACCTAAAATCTTGAATTGCAAACAAACTGTAGCTTACAGAGCAAAACTAATGTCAGATTTGAGATCAGCACACTTGAATTAGGTAAGAACAAGTGCTTTTGTGGATGCAACAAAAAATTTGTTCCCCAGTGTAATTTATAAAAGAGGCTTTATAACATAAAAATATTTGGTCTTTAAAAAATAACTTCAAAGCCACACTTTACAATAAATTATTTAAATTAAATGTGTTCAGATTTATGAATATTTATAACATTATCCTTAATATTTTAGGTTAACAGTAGGCATATGGAAACCTTGTCATGGGGGTGCTGGTCTTGGAACTCTGTTTGGGGCGATTAGTTTACACCCAAGCAATGTCGGCCTCAGCTTAGTCAGCTAATAAGCCAGCCATTTTCATTATGATATGGACAGAATCTCCAGAATTTATATCATACAGCTCTAATTTTAGTCTGTTTAGCTTCAAATACTGGGGTCTTAACCACAGATTTATCCTAAAATAGTCTTATTTTTAGCAATATAGTATAGTCATGAGGGTAAAGAATGCAATCATTTAATTGACTCTTCAGAAAGAGTAGTAGTTAAAAATAGTATTCTTCAAGGTAACTGGAGATAGATCTAATTTTGAGGGTAGAGATAATAAATTCTAGGATACCAAAAACAGCTGTAAACACACAACACTCTGATAATACAGCAAAAAAATCCTTCCTCAAAGACACACGTAGTTTTGTCTATACCTATGTATCTATATTTATATACACACATATATGCATATTATTAATTTCTTTTGAACCCATTAAAGAATGAGTTGTAAACATCATTCCATTCACCCCTAAATACTTTAATGCAATTTTCAAGAACAAGAATATTACTTATAGTGATGTAATAACCACACTAAACTTAATAAAATTAGAAATAGTAACCTTTTTAGGACACTAGTAATCAACAATCTATCTTTAAACTTAGTCAGATTCCCCAATAATACCTATAGTCATTATTATTTTCCTAGTCCAATATCCAATCCAAAATCAAACCTTATGTTGAGTTTTTATAGGTTTTAACTTCAAGCTGTTCCTTGGTCATTTTTTATGACATTAACATTTTTGGAGAGTTCAGTTATTATTTTATGGAATGTTCTGTTTGATTTTTTCTTATGGTTAAAATCTGGTTATTCAATTTTGACTGGATACCAAAAACGTATATGTCTTTTTTAGTATAGCTGATTCCATAATTGATGATGTTACCTTTTAAGGTAGTGCCTGCTAGATTTCTTTATTGTAAACATTTTTTTTTGAAATTGTGAAAATTAATACAGAAAAGACACTTTAAGACAATTTTCTATTCCTCATTGAGTGTTAGTATTCATTGATTATTCTTGCATGAATCAATTGTCATTATGATAATAGATAAGTGGTGGCTTTCTAACTTTGTTATTTCCACTACACTTGCCAACATTCAACTATAAGGGAGATATTTTTTTCCTTTTCTCTATTTACTTATTTCAGTATATATAAGTGGATTTTTTATTCAATAGGCTACAGCCTATTCCCATTATTATTTGTTTTGGTGTCAACTTGCCTGTTTTGGCTGGTGAGAACCCTCTTCAAGCTGTTCACTATGTCCTACTAACATCACTCCATTCCATGAGCACTAAATTACTTTTTGGCACAAAATTATTATGCAAAATAATACAAAAATGAATATGGTGATTTATATGATTATGGGTCTTTGTACTCTTTGTATATGGTAAGTACTGGTATGGATGAGAAGTACAGAAATTCTATAGAAATTCTTCTATAATTATTTTTTGGTTGGAAAGAGGAAAGACATTCAGCAATTGATACATCAGAATTGATTGTCGTGATGTTTTAAGCTGTGATGTTGTGAAGAGACAAGGCGAGTAAGTTGTAGAAGGATGAGAGAAGCATTGTATGTGACAGTTTCTTTTCTTGTCAGGGCCATGTTTTCCCTTCTGGCTTCATGACCGAGATGCTATTCTAATGACAAATGAGAGCTTCTCTTTCCTTATACATTTAGATGAGATTTTTTTTTAGACTGTCATTTTACTGTCTGTACCACTCCAGTAACCTTTCCATAATCTCTTTAATTCTGCACTCTACTTTATTGTAGTTCCCTCAGTTACTGTTTCTCTATGCCAAAGCCAGTTGGATCAAGTCTCCAAGCTGACTCAATGCAAATCTTTGCCTCTTGCCCACTTTCAAAACCTATTGAATCCCCATATTATCCAGGCAGGAGACAGAAGGTATCTCAAAATGAGACAGCAGAAAAAATTTTCATAAAGGGGGCATTTTAAAAGGTGTTGACAAGATTAGGGATAAACTACAAGGAAGAGGGAATTCTAGCCACAGGTCTAAAGGAGCAAGGGGAGCAGTAACAACTAGACACCCAAGGAAGTAACTCTCATTGCAGGAGAGGGCTATCTGACCTGAAGTATGACTTGCTGTTGACAAATGCAGCCACTGCCAGCCCATAGCAACCCAGCAAAGAAAGAACTACAGAATAAATATCTAATTCAGTCTTCTACTGGTACTTTCCTGATGGTACTTTCCTGCTGGGACTTCTCATTGGCCAAAGTAATTGGGAACTAGAGAGTAAGAGATTGATTGATGAGACCGATGCAATGCATACACTCACCCTTATACAGAGCGGAGTGGAGAAGCATGGCTCTGGAGGGACAAACAACGTCTCCAACTCACACATAGCAGCTTTTATTCTTTTAAAATAGATTTAAAGGCTTCTTTTTCTGCCTCAAGTGGCCATCCACCATTACTTGGGTTTCTATACTTTTCTTTCTGGAACCACCAGCTTATGCTCTGACATTAGTTCCTTCTCCTAACAGAGACACACTTTACTGTCAGCCCAGGTAGATCCATTTGTGTGTGTGTATGTATGTGTCTCTGTCTCCTCCCCCAATTTGTAGAATAAAAAATATCTTTATCTTGTTACAAAACACTTTCAACAAAAAGTAACTGGGCAAACAATAAAATAAAAAATGTAATCTTTATTAGTTTTGCACATTTTTAATGTTGGTTAACATCATTTAAGGTAATAGCATTTTCCAGCATGCAGTTCACAAATACAGTTTATCTAAGCAGTTTTAAGAAAAAGAGGAGCCTATGGTGTGCTTCTTTTTTAAGAAACACAAAATGTCCTGATGTAATTGACTATATAAGTTCACTACTCTGTTTTTGTGGGGAAAGAAAATGTGAAACCCACATCATATTTAAAGCAATCTAAAGCAGCATGACTCCAAAGAAATAAATGTAAACAGAAGTTAGAAAAAAAGGACAAAAATGAAAACTACACACTACCTTTAATCCGTTAGTACAGGCGGTACTAAAATTGTAAATAAAATTTTATACCTTTTTCCAATTGTGAAACATAATTTAGATGTGAATCGTGAACCTATTTTGCCCCTTAAAATTATGAAACCATCTAAAATTAGCAAATGTAATAAAAAAGCAGAAATATACAACTACCAACTCTTGTTTTCATTTCTTTTTTAGCAAATTTCTTCCATTAAAAAGTATATGGACAGAAAGTAAGAAAAGTGATTGTGATAGCAACCTGAAGGTAATTTTCTCTTTATATTTATGTACATAATGCTGAAAAATAAAAATAAAATGACTTTTTTTAAAACAGTATTTATATTTGCTTATAAAATTCTAAACATTTTTAACAGATTAAGCGGCGTGTTTTTTTTTTTTTAAACATGTCTGTACACCATGTTATCCACCTAAAATTTTAAAATAACCGAAAGGCTATTAAAGTGCTGCAAATTATTGCTTAATGACTTAAAGAAATGAAGTCTGCTAAACAATTTCCTTTACTTTACCACTGACCTATGGTTTCTCATAAATGAGATTCTGAGCAGTGGAAGAAACCAGATACAGCAGCATGGTAATATAAACATGCATTGGTAGCATACAAACTATCTACGATGGTACAGAATACATTATATTACCTGTGTAAAGCTTGCACTCTATGTCTCTTGTGGTACATATTTGATGCAATAAATACTGTGCTTAGGTCATTATTTGTTTGCTCAAACGTGCACCACAGGGTAAAATGACTATTTACATAATAAATAGCATTTCATTAACATATACAGTGTTGACCTTGCTGAGCTGAAGATGGCTAAAGAAAGTAAAGGATTAAGCAGAAATTTATCAAGGGTTCTTTTGGTCAATTCAGTCTTCAGGGGAGAAGCAATGTTCACTATTCAGTTTTTTATACAATAAACAGAAATATAATGTTTATGATTTCAGACATTTGAAAGAAGTTTGCACCTGCTAAGATGTAATGGCCTATTCCCCCCCTCCCCCCAAATTATCTACTTGGTCTAGGACTTGAAAATAACAAGATAAGCAAAGCACCTCCACTGATTACCCAATTGCCCCTCCCAGAAACATGGATGGAATTTAAGAACTCATTGTTTTCTTGTGACTTTTTTCATGCATGATCTCTAAGTGTAGCATGCCCTCATGCAAACCACGTCTTTGTTCAGAAGGGAGGGCGATGTGGTTGCCATTACTCCCAGTGTCATACCTGTTCAAGAGGTCCTTTAATCTATTTTCCAACAGAAACTCTGTTTACAAAAATAGTCACATATAATAAACAACATATGGATTAAAAAAAAGATGAATCCAGTTAACAGATTTTGTAAAAATGTGACAAATGTGGCAGTTGAAATGCAAAGAGTGGATACAATTACTACACTAAAGTGTTTCATGTTAAACAACCCAAATTATATAGGTTTGCACCCCTTAACTGGTCCCTACATTCTGTGTAGCCATTTTGTCTTTTGTCTTCAGCAGTGTCAGCTGGTAGTGAAAACAGTAACCTCCTGTCAAAGTCATCACCCCTTTCCACAGAGTCACAGGTTTCTGACAAGGGGTCACTGTCTTATTGTAGGCACTGACCTTAAATATATTTGTGTAAAAACAGTCAGTTTGGCATTGACCTCCTAAAGGAGTCCTGTTGACAAAAATACATCACCTTCGCAGGCTGTAAACAAATAGTAATCCAATTATTTTTATTTGTTTTTATTTCCCTTTGGCTTTTTCATCTTTGCCTTCTTGCTCATGTTTTTCCACAATTGGCTTTGTTACCCGATCATAGGAGGGTGGACAAGCTGCTGTGGACATGGTGAGATCAGTTTTTTCTGTAATAGAATTTTCATTTATTCTGTCAATTATCATATCTTCTTTTACAAGAAGATTAGCCCCACCTTTGATTTTATTTTTATTATATGTAAATGAAGCTTGTTTTAAAGTTCGCTTCAAAAGGTGGCGCCTATAAGCACGCTGGATAATAACAGCGGATACCTCCTCTTGCTTTCGTTTTAAAGTTGTAGTAATTGGCTGGTAGGAGGCCTTCGATGGGTTAGAAGCCATGAATCGCTCTTCCATCTGTATCCGGAGAGCGTCCATCTCTCCACTCTCCCCCAGAACCCGCTTAGTAAAAGCAAATAGGATGTCAAGACAGTGGATCCGGTCACCACTGACCATGGGCAAATCCATGGCAATGAGCTGCAGTTTGTTTGGTTGTGGCAGATGGAGAGGAGGTTCAAGAGCAGCTGCAAACAGAGATAGTTTTTCAAATTCCATAAACTGGGTGGCATCGGGATCAAATTTCTCCCAAACCTCGTAGAACATCTCAAAGTCATCCTCACTCAGGGGCTCGGCACTTTCTTCAGTCGCAACACTGAAGTTCTCCAGGATGACAGCGATGTACATGTTCACCACAACCAGAAATGAGATGATGATGTAACTGACAAAAAAGAAAATCCCAACAGATGGATTCCCGCAGTCTCCCTTAACTGAGCTTCCAGGATTAACTTTATGAGGGTCACAGTCTGGAGGTCCACTATTAAGAATAGGTGCTAACAATCCGTCCCAGCCGGCAGAGGTGGTAATCTGGAACAGGCAGATCATGCTGTTGCCAAAGGTTTCAAAGTTGAACATGTCATCAATTCCAACTTCCCTCTTAACATAGGCGAAGTTGGACATTCCAAAGATGGCGTAGATGAACATGACCAGGAAGAGCAGGAGGCCGATGTTAAACAGCGCAGGAAGGGACATCATCAGAGCAAAGAGCAGCGTGCGGATCCCCTTGGCCCCTTTGATCAGACGTAGGATTCGGCCAATCCTGGCAAGACGGATCACTCGGAACAGGGTGGGGGACACAAAATACTTTTCTATCAGCTCAGCCAGAAACATGCCTATAAATAAAAAAATGAGAATGTCAACCAATGAAGAAATTATCTACTAAAATAATATTTAATTTTCTGTCAAAGCTTCAAGGTAAAATTCAGAGTACTGAAATTCTGTTACATAGAATTAACATACACTTAATATTTATATTGTATATAATATAAATAAACTATAATTTTGACATTCTGTATCAAGTTAACTCAATATTTACTATAGACTGAGTTTTTTTATCCCCCAGTTCATATATGAAAGCCCTCACCTCATAATGTGATGGTATTTGGAGATAAGGATTTTGGGAAATAATCAAGTTTAGATGAGGTCATGAGAGTAGAACCCTCATAGTGGATTAGTGCCCTTACAAGAGGAGATACTAGAGAGCTTGCCGTCTCTCCCCAACCTCCTCTCCCCTCAGCTGTGTTAGAACATATTAAAAGGTGGCTGTCCACAGCCAGGAAGAGAGCTCTCTTCGGAAATCCATTGTGCCGGTACCTTGACCTTAGACTTTTAACCTGTGAAACTTTGAGAAAATAAATTTCTGTTGTTCAAACCACCCATCCTGTGGTAATTAAGTTCAATAAATATTTTTACAGTACTTTTTGCCTTTAAGGGGTGTTAATAGACTATAATTAGCTTACTTAAAGTCCCAAGACTGAACCTAAAAAAAATAAGTTAAAAATTCTCAAGTCTGGCTGAATCACATTGGCCAAGAGTATAAGAACAAGTTTATATGAATACAATTATTTTCTGTAAAATTGCCATGTCACATATCCTCTTTTTATTCCTTAACCATCTAAAAGTATTTGTAGTTTTGGATGCTGTTTTCATCTCTCCATGAACCTAATACTTTCCTAAGTGCCCTCTATAATATTTTTATATATTTATTTATATGTGTTCTGGTGCATCTCTAAAAGAATCTAAGGCTGGTAGGCTGGTGCTCTTTTTGGTCTGCTATATCTGACATTGGTCTCTCAGCCTTCTTCTTTTCAGCTTCTTTCTCCATTTTTCTTTTCTTTTTTTTTTTTTTTGTATTTTTTGTATTTTTCTGAAGCTGGAAACGGGGAGAGACAGTCAGACAGACTCCCGTATGCGCCCGACCGGGATCCACCTGGCACACCCACCAGGGGCGATGCTCTGCCCACCAGGAGGCGATGCTCTGACCCTCCGAGGTGTCGCTCTGCCACGACCAGAGCCGCTCTAGCGCCCGGGCCATCTTTTGCTCCAATGGAGCCTCGCTGCGGGAGGGGAAGAGAGAGACAGAGAGAAAGGAGAGGGGGAGGGGTGGAGAAGCAAATGGGCGCCTCTCCTATGTGCCCTGGCCGGGAATCAAACCCGGGTCCCCCGCACGCCAGGCCGACGCTCTACCGCTGAGCCAACCGGCCAGGGCCTCTCCATTTTTCTTTTAAATCATAAAATAATAATTGTATTGAAGAGAAGCTCAAGAAACCAAGTGCCTTTGAGTTACGTTGTCTCATTCTGTAAAGGGTAAGTAAGCTTACATGTATGTGTGTTTCTGAGAAAAGAGAGACAGAGAGAAGAGAGATTGTGAAGAGAGGTGAATACAACTATGGTACCCTATCTATAAATGAATACAACATGTATTAGTGTAAGAATCAAAGGCTAAATTCAAGATATTAATTAGATATAAGACCAACTTCTTCAGAGAGGAGAATGACATAAAAATCTGCCCAACAGAAGTGCCCCATATTGAATGATTAAATAATGACCCAATCATATCAACTTGTTTAGGAAAGAAGGAATACTTCAGTCCCACAGACAGACTTCTTCACTTCCCTGAAGCTGGAATTATATCTTTAATGAGATGAGCTATTGCTCATGTGACCCGTTGAACATTCTAGGCTTTGATGTATCTGACTGATGAAACAATATCCCATGCCACCTCATTTCCCTTGTGCATTATTACCACAAACCCATTTTAGGGTAATCTAAAATCTCTTCCTGTTACCCCCAAGAACCTACTATATGTATTTGCTAACATTTTATTCTTATTTTTATTCTCTTCTCACTCTATGCTTTTCTTTATCTTGTACTCAACTTCCATTCCACTCTACACATTGATTACTCTATGTTTATATCTCTAATGCAATGTATTTCTTAAATATAAGACTAAATTTCTAGTATTCTTTTCAATAGAGCCATCTAGTTATTGTATAGCCTATTCAATCTCAACATGTCAAAACATTTTGATCTTAGTTAACAGTAAATTTTTAATTCAAATGAATGAAACTTGATTATATTTACAAATAATACACCTAGCATCTAAAATGGATAGAATAGCCTGACAAGACAGCAGCACAGTGGATAGAGCATCAAACTGGGATGCAGAGGACCCAGGTTTGAAACCTCGAGGTCGCCAGCTTGAACACTGGCTCATCCAGGTTAAGCGAGGGGTCACTGGCTTGAGCATGGGATCATAGATATGACCCCATGGTCCCTGGCTTGAGTCCAAAGGTTACTGGCTTGAAGCCCAAGGTCACTGGCTTGAGCAAGGGGTCACTCTGCTCTGCTGTAGCCACCTAGTCAAGGTACATATGAGAAAGCAATCAATGAACAACTAAGCTGCTGTGATGAAGAATTGATGCTTCTCATCTCTGTCCGTATCTGACCCTCTCTCTGTCTCTGTCACAAAAAAAATAAAATAAATAAATAAAATGGACTGAATAAGATACAATACTGAATATACAGCAGGAACCTCATTTTGTAAGAAAAACAAACACACCTAGATGAAATAGATTAAAATTTTCAATGATTATCTCTGAGTGGAGGGATGACTTGTAGTTTAAATGGATTGTTCTCACTTTTACTTTTATTGAGGTGAACTTAAGAGATTTTAACTACTTCTTACCTACAATGGAGAGAATGACAACCACAAAATCAAAAATATTCCAGCCTATGGTAAAATAATAATGGCGGAGGGAGATGAGCTTCAGAACACATTCTCCAGTGAATAACACAATGAAAACCAGGTTGATGCGTGACAAAATGTTAGTTACATAGTCACTTTGGTCATCAGTTTCTACCATCATTGTGACCATGTTGAGACAGATGAGAATCATGATGCTTATGTCAAAAACTTGTCTGGTTACAAAGTCAAAGACCATTCCTTGAAATTTGTTCTGTTGAGAAAAAGAGATGCTTTTTAGCTACAAAGCAGTTTTTCTGTATACATTAACATCTATAGAAGTACTTTTTTTCATTGACTTTCAAGAATTATACAGAGTAATTACTGGCCTTAAATTTTGTAAAAGATGGGTTATAATGCATTAAAAATTTTAATTCATTTATCTAAATTGCTATTGATCAATGTGTATTCCACAGAATAGCAATCCCTTGTCAAAGGGAGATTTCTGATAAGAAATATTGACACCTATCCATTTCTCTCAGAGAAACAAGATGCATATTAACATTTAATGTTATGAGAAGTTAAGAAACTTGCTTTCTTTTGTTTTATCAAAATGTCCCATGATCAGTTGCACCATGTATCTGTTTCAAAATGCAGTATCTATTTTAACATTTTATATGTCTTCACAAAAAATTGTACAAGGGAATTTAGGATGTCTAAGACACACCTATACCATTATGCATCTAAAATTCACATATGGCAGTACTGATGTTCTTCCACCACACAGGCTTTGCTGACATCGTCAGCAACAGAATTCTGATTGAGCCTAAACAGAAATAATCAGACTCGCAAAGCACTCCTTTGCTTTGAAGTAAAAAATTCACATCCTTTGTCACTGATCCATGGTTCTGCTCCCAAGTACTGTCACTCTCAGTCATTGCAGCCATTGTCTGGCTCATTTCCCTAGGACAGTGAGGAACTGAAAATATTTTCTATTTTACATTTTTCCTCTATACAGTTGACTGATTTCTACTTCTACTGTTAAAACTTAACAAAGGAAATATTATTCATCATTCTTAAGAAAGCAACTGTTGGTTAACATAGTAACAATGTTCACTAGTATTTTGTATACTTAAAAAGGTCATTAGGGCAGAGAACCAGTCATTAAATTATTTGAATCCCACCACTGTTTTAACCCCATCCAAGATTTACTCCTCTCTCTAACATTATGTGGCACCTACTTTTGAATTATATGATCAACTTTTTCTTGTGCCCATCACATTGCTTCTGTGTCTTTTGCAATTTAGTTTAAATTCTAGTTGTATAATTCTAAATCCCTTGAAATTAAAGGTGATTTTGTCTCTCTCTCTCTCCATAAATAATTTTTACCATTACCATAAAATATATGAAATAATTATGCTCTAAAAATGGAAGAAAGCTTTGCTGCTGAAATTGTTAGCTTCTAGCTCTTTTGTAAGAAAACCCATGCAATTTTTTGTTTTTGTATATTTTTTTCCATATTATTTGGTATTTCTTACTCCTGGTCGAGGTATAGGCTTTTGTGGCTTTTTCGATCCTAATTTTTTCATTGCATTATAGTATTTCTTCTGTTCTTCTGTCATAAAGATGTCTTGACCTCCAAAGTATAGAAAAAAAAATCAAAACTGGTTAAAATTTTGTCCCTTTACACATAATTTTTCAATGTTAAACTTAAAGTAGGAAAGGGCCATTAAAAAAGAACATGCAAACTTCAACCAGTTAGCATAATTACGCCTGAGATTTTAAATTTGAAAACTTAAAGGTACTTTTTAGGTACCATAATCTTATTTAATTTGCACAATCATCCAAAATTGACTTTACTATTTTTATTATTATTTTACTGAGGAAAAAAAATCCCAGAAATTAAGAGGTTAAGTATTTTACTCCAAAACATTTACTAAGTAAGTGATAAAATTTGATCTGAGAAACTAAATACTTGTTTCATTGTACTATATATACTGCCTTGCAGAAGTTAAAGGATGATGATCTTTTTAATTTAAATGTAGTAAGTATGGTTTAGAGTATTCATAAAAGACACTTTCACTCTGCCAAGAAAGAATTGGTGTAAAAGGATGGAAAGAAAACTGGAGGAATCGATAGAAGAATTAAAAGATAAGTCAGAGATCGTAAGTATGGCAGGTAGGTATGTGATAGACCAGTGTGTACAAAAGGATTTGAAACTCAGGCTAATAAGTGAAATAAAGTAGCCAGATATTGACTACAGAATAATATTAGTAATAATAAAAAGAGAAGGGGCAGGAATGTTCTAATAGTGAACATTCTAAAAGGTGAAGACTGAAGGCATTAAACAAAGAAAAAGACTTCTAAACACAGCCGGCAGTGTGAAGATTGCAGGAGGGAGAGGCATGGGGGGAGGTGGAAGAGGGCAGAGGGGGATAGAGAGTGATAGAAGGAGACTTGATTTGGGGTGGTGAATACACAATGCATTACACAGATGATGTGTTATAGAATTGTGCACCTGAAACCTATATAATTTCATTAACCAATATCACCCCAATAAATTCAATAAAAATTTTAGAAAACAGTCTCATATAATGAAAATACTTATTATATAATAAGAAAACATACTGAATAAAGGAGATAAAAAGGCAGTACACAAAGGAAGAAACATAAATGGAAATTGAAAACATGTTCAACCCTACTTGTAAAAGGCATACAAATAAAATTAACTGCAAATTTTATTTATCAAGTACCAAGCATTAAAAACAAAGAGAACGTTTGATGCCAGGGATGCAGTAGTGACCTTGGCACACATTGTTATTGGAAGTAGGAGTGGAAATATTATTTTGGAGAAGCAAACTACTTTATTCTTCATTTTTATTTTAAGGAAATAATTAAAAACTTATTTTTCTTGGCACAAAGATCTTTGACAAGGCACTACTGACATTATTAATAATTAGAAACCTAAATTATCAATATATTGGGAATTGGTTAAGTAAATTATGGTAATGTATATATAAAGACAACAAAATACATAAAATCAAAAAGAGAATTTATAATTATAGTTAAAATAATTTCAATAATAAGAATACACATAGAAAAAGTGTGAACAAAAACATATAATAGGAATAGTGGTTACTCATAAGTAATGATATTTCTTTATTTTCTATAATGTGCATATATATTTGAAGTGATGATAATTAATACTATAAAGAGCTGTTTAATTCAAGACTGGAACTGTTAGCTTATAATTAAATATCAGGAAGAACGCCCTGGCTAAGTACTCAGTTGGTTAGAGCATTGTCCAGCTACACCAAGGTTGTGGGTTTGCTCTCTAGTCAGGGCACAATCAAGAATCAACTAATGGATGCATAAATAAGTAAAAAACAACAAATTGATGTTTCTCTCCTTCTCTCTCTATTCCTCTCTCTCTCTAAAATAAATGAATGAATGAATGAATAAATAATTTCAAGAAAAATGAAGTAGAAATATATAAAAGGAACCAATGAAGGGCTTTAGCTGGAAGACACATATTTAGGAGGGGAGTTGTAGAAATAAAAAAGGTTGATTTTGGGAAAGGGGCATATGTTTGGATTTTTTTCTAGTTATTTTCTTTCAAAATATGTGTAATATAATTTCTAATGTAAAAAAGAATAGAAGGGAGAGGTTTTGCAAGCCCATGCAGAAGAATATGAAACACATTCTTGGTTTTCTATAATCCAAAAGACATGGGCAGTGGATGGCAGAGGGGGAGGATACTAAAAAAAAATTTTAATATATACTACCATTTGGTTTCCAAATTAAAATACCATTTGGTGGTGAGAGCACTTAGAATAATTTTATTACTTTTTGTGGGAGAGAAAATATTATAAATACTTATCTTCTTTTTTTGCTGGTTGAAATTATCTATGATGACACCAATAAACAGGTTCAAGGTGAAAAAGGACCCAAAGATGATGAAAATAACAAAGTAAAGATACATGTACAGACTTTCCTCATACTTAGGCTGGAGTTCCACCTACCAAAGGAAAATATTTTGTAAAATATCACAATACATTTTGATGCTGGAAGTCATTGGTGCTTATTCATGGAGAACAGAAAACTCATAGTAATACTTAAGTGGTATTTCCCTCCCACCCCCGAATCATCTACCTCTAAAAAAAAAATCTCTGAAAGTAGTTTTTAGGGAAGTTTTCATATAAAACAAAAAAGGTTATTTGGATGCTTAAGAATCTATTTTTATAACTGTAAACACAACTAACATCTTGATATTTTAATAGTAGTATGCAAAATTTAGCAAAATTTTTAACGTACTAAATTTTAATAATTTAAAAATTAGTGAAAATTTTTTACTCGAGTAAATATGCATAGACTATTTAGAAACAACCATTTCTTGCATACATAAATTTACTCAGCAAACAAAAATTGAGTTTTTCATTTAGATTTTCAGCATTATATCTTTGACATTTCAGCATTCATTGAATTTTTCAGATTGAGTAGCCATAACTAGAACTCCATCTTATGAACCCTCAACTGATAATTTGATATCTAGATTGTACTTATTGTAAATTAGCATTGAACTATCATCTATCACTTAATAAAGGGGTAAAGGAGTCATTACAGATAGTTCAATAATAAGGTTATGTCCTTCTAAAGACAATAGAGTTAAAAACCAACCAAACATATAAAACAAAATAGTAAGTAACCACGTGAAATAACACAACTCTGGAGGATATTAGGAAGATACTTAACATAAAACTGAGGTCACTTATGGGAAGTGCATATCAAGGAAGATAAAAATGAGCTCTATCAGGTCAGTTTAAAAATTACAGAGTAGGTTTCAGAATTGGAAGATCAAGGCTGATAGAAAATAGTTACTTTTACAAAGTATGAGAAACAGAGTTTAAATGAGTGTGGATATCAGTTCTTTCCTTGAAGCCTGGATGAGGTTATTGTAGGAGAAATCAAATAAAGTAGGTCTTGACTTTGGTGATATAAACTTAATGGAGTCTGTTGGCGAGAGCAGTGATAACAGCATTACTGAAGGTTTCAGTAAATTTATGGATGCTAAAGTCATATAAAAGAATGAATTTTAAAGTAACTATAATAGAAACTTAAGACTGACTAGGCAATATCCTTAACTTTCCATACTGTCCAATATGGGAAGTAACTATATATTTCAACTACTAATGGTAATCACATATATTTTCACATTTGCTCTTGTACACCAGTATTATTACTGATTACATAATTTGTAGATAAGAGAAAAACAGAATAAAAATATTTAATAAAAGGATATTTGTTATTGAATGTATGTGTTCAAAACAGATTTGATTTATCTTCATAAGATTTTTTGATAAATGTTGATATACTATACTTGAATATTAATTTGAGTCATATTTTTTCCTTTACTGTTTTTAATCATTGTAGAATCATTGCATTTGTCTGCTATGCTCTGCTGAATTAATTTTAGCATCTAACCAATATTATAAAAAGGATGTATGAAATACTTACATTTCTGGAATCAACTGCTGCATACATTATATCCATCCATCCCTTAAATGTTGCCTATTAAAAAGGACATGCATGCTTTACTTTGGTGTAAAAATAATTGAGACCTGACTTTTAATAAATATTTTTACTTATATAATCTTTAAAAAATAATTTTCAAAGATTTTGAAAGCATATGTTATATGGATTTTGGACCAGCACAATATTGCAGAAAGTCTTTTCATTTTTAGAACATATAGTAAACAAAATGCTCCTTTGATATATCCTCCTACTTGATAAAAAAAAGTCACAAATACTTCTCAATTCTTTAGAGTTAATAAAATCATGAAATTTAAAGTGTTATCAAAATCTGGTAGAATACTTTTAGAAAGTTTACAAATAATGCCATATATGGCAATGTTTGTAGCAGCAAAACAATTACAACGATCTGATCTTCTGCTAAAATCTATTGGCAAGGTGATGAAAGTGACTGAGAGTTTAAGATTTCTCTTGCTTTGTAACACTCTTAGGTTCATACAGACATACATAGGTAGGGAAAAGTAGGCTTCTAAGTATACAGAACAGTTAATTCTTGTATTATTTATTAATTATTGTATTATTTGTATTATAACTGTAAGCTTACTTTTGCCCATCTTTGTATAAAAAGAGTTGCAACTATCCTTTTAAGCATTTTCAAACATCACATCCAGAAAAAATCTTATATTCCATTCTTTTCTATAATTTCTTATGAAAGTAAGTTGATATAGGTAAGAAAGGTGAAAAAAAAAAGCACAGTAGACCCTTAGCACTCACAAATTCAAGAAGGATCCTAAGTCTAATAACTTATAGTAATCTGTTATTTGTCCCTGAACATGAATTTTGAGCCCTATGATACCGAGAGGACTTTTTTTTAGTGAGCAAGTTTAGCAAAGCTTTCAGCATCTGTATTGTAATACACACAAACATTTATCATAACACAAACACTTGTGGGGTGGTGGATATCATTGGAAGAAAGCCACATAAGGGTTTGTGTGATGGCAGTGAAGAGAAAGTAATGATTGTTAGCTAGAAAATAGAAATTATTTGTATATCAAAGGGGGAAATGTTAAATGTGTCAATGGCTGAAGTCAATGATAGAACAAGTCCATTACACACTAGGTACAGAAACAGAGAAAGGTAATTCAAAGAACCATTTCAATGAATTCAACAAAGGTAATTTTGTATAAAGTCAAGTATGAAGCTTAGAGTTTCCTTAGTTGCAGAATTTATTTAATGGCTTTGTGCAGGATCATTATCTTATATTTTTATAATTGTTTAGTTTTTAAGGAATTCTTTGAAATTTTCAAATTTTATTTTCTTCATTTTATAGAGTGACACACTTTGGTGTTATATAAAAGTACGGTTATTAGTTAAGCATTAAGATAAACGCCCAAGGAAATATCATGTGTCTAATATAATATTTAAAGAAATCTTATTTGCCAGATTTTTAAAACCCCTATTGTAATTGCATGAGCATTCAGAGTAAGTCAGCAACATCCACAAGAGAAATAAGAATTTCCAATAAGAGGGTGGGAAGAACATGTAAAGAAATAATAGTACAGACACCTATGAGAGATGCAAGGGGGTTTTGATCAGTGTATGTTTGTTTGCCTGGCTTGTCTCCTGCTTGAACAATAGAAATCAAAATCTTGGTAAAAAACAAAAACAAAACAAAACAAAAACCCTCTGTAGAATCACAAGAGATGAAGTTGTACAGCTTTTAAAATTTGTTAGTGGAGTTTCAGTGGCCAAAATAGAGCTGTATGTTTACAATGCTTTCCTAACAATCTGGATTCTGTCTTTATTCACTGCTTTCTAGTGATGCAGGTGTAGCTAAAAGCAGTCTCATAGGAAAATATTTAAAGGACTACCATCTTTTTCATTTTTGTAAATTTTAAACTTTTTTAAAATTAATTTATTATTTTTTAAAATAAATCAAGTCTTAGAGACCCAGGAGTGAAAACACTATTAAGCTAAAATAGACTTAAGTAATTGTATTGAAAGATCATTTGAGGGTGAAGAAACAGCTGCTTATGTTTTATTTCGGTATCCAGGCATTACTTGGTATTTACTTCCATTTCACTGTAAGAATCTGTCCCTAAAACATAAATATCAATTTCCAATCTTCAATTCGAATAATACAACTTAGTTGCAGTTAATTTGCACCAATTTGAGTCAATGCAATCAGGTGTGTGTGCTTTGGGAGCGGTGTGTGTGTGGGGGTCCCTCATGAAACAAGCTTTTCAATTGCAATAGAAAAAAAGAATAAACTTATTGAGGTATTAATCAACTTTTTTTATATGGGAAGAGAAAGCAATATGAGAAGAAAGAGAACAAGACCTTTGGAAAGAACTGACATATCTGTCCACTATCAACTATGTCTGTATTGCTTAAATATACGGAAGTTTCCACCAATGTGGGTTCATAAGTTAGTACTAATAAATCCGAATTAGAAAAAAGAAATACGTTACGAACTATCTTTTTAGTAACTAAATAACGGATATATGACATTACTTTGTTATTATGCAAAACAATAAATAAATTTCAGAGAAAAAGAGTTTTCACTTACAACTTGAAGCAAAGAGAGATACCCAAATCCTACATTATCAAAGTTTACTTTCACATTTTTCCATCGGGCACTTTCATTTCTCTCTATTAGTTTTTGGCAATCGGAATGATTATTCACTTCGCTGATTTCAAACATTTCACCAGTTGTGGTGTTAATACAGTGGTAGAATTTGCCAGCAAACAAATTTACGCCCATGATGCTGAAAATTAGCCAGAATATAAGACAAACCAGAAGCACATTCATGATGGATGGAATTGCTCCTAAAAGGGCATTCACAACCACCTATTACACAAATGGAAAAAAAGAAAAGTCAGAATTCTTGTTGGTTAAAAAAAGGTAAGACATTCCCCTACTAACCTTTAGCTTTTCTAAATTTTTCACTATTGAGACTACACTAGGATATTGAAAAGCAAAGTAAAATAAAATCTTACAATGATATCCACTTCTTCTTAAGCTATACATTTTGGGGAACAAATATAGACAATATGACAAAGAAATAGAAAAGTTTAAAAATAGAGAAGGGAAAGTACTCAAAAGTTAAAGGAAAAGTGAAATCAGAGGAACTTCCTGCCAGAGAAAGTCAGAATATGTGTTGTTTATTAGAAAAAAAATAGAAAACCCTAATAAAGAATAACTCATTAAAAAATACAGTATATTAAAGAATAAAACTAAAATATTTGGACAAGTCAATTTGACCAATATACTTTAATAAATTAAAATTAAGATGTATAAATATAAATATATCAAATACCTAATATAGTTTTGTCCTTAATTATTCATGCATTGCTATGACTAATAATTTTTGCATAAGAAGCAAGACAATTTAGCATTATGTATTTCATTAGATCATCACATCTTTATTTCAAGCTCCAGTCATGTCAGTCGTTTCATTTACTGAGTTTAATTCAATAAACTTATTTTAAATGAAACATAATAGGAATGAGTTTCTCAGGAAAATAAGGAGGGATGCCATATATAGTTTCCAAATCTGATGTGATTACATCAAGTTCAGTGCTAAATCATTATCTACTTTTAGTCTATTGAAGCATGTTTTTCCCCTTGTTTTTATTTCTGGATCATAAATTAAAAATCTGAATTTTTGTATTTGGCAACATTGTTGGGATGACTGTCCTTGCTTCCTCCTCCACAGTTCCCGTTGAGCTGCACAGGAGTAGCTAAGAGGGAAGATAAAACAGGCCCTAAAACGCTCCTAAGTGGCAGATGACGCCTCATATTTGAACATTAATAGCTAAGTTCATTCTACCTTTGTGTCTCTATTATTCTTGTCAATATGATCCAAAGTAAACCACAGGCATCAAAATATCTTCTATCTGCCATTTGATGTCAGTGTATTTTTAGAACAAAGTTTTGTGACTGTCTGAAAAAAACAAACACATGAGCAAATTCCACATGCTTCAAGCCCTGCTTAATGTCTGTAAAGAACCATAGGCCTTCTGGGGTTACAAAACAGTGTATGTAATAAGTGGGCCAAAGGAAATGATAAAACTACTAATGACAAAGGTGGAGAAATGAGCATGAAAAAATAAGTTGGTTGGGTTATCCAGGCAGATCCAAATAATGAAGTCTATACAACCTACCATACTGACACAAGTCACCTTACTTCAAGTCTCACTTGGTTGTCTGTGTGAATACAATTGATTGAAGAAATATTTATTTTATATTTCACTTTAGATGTGTGGATATACTTAGATTACTCTTGGATTCAAAATTTAAAAGCTGATATCAAGTTACTATTTATTTGCTTCCTTTTCTAAATATTTTGCTTACCATTACAATAAAAAAGCTATTTCTACTGTGTATACACAAGAGTACATGTTAAAATGTATATTTTTACCTACAACAGCCAGTTTGGAGAGTGAACAGAGCACTGGCTGTCTATACCTATTTCTTAAAATTTTTGTTCACATCAATCTGTAATGCCTCACTCTTCTTTCTTCAAAATCTTTCTCATCTCTGTCACTTCTTTTCCATTTTCCCTTTCCCCATCCTAGTTCTTGCCTCTTATAATTCATACTTGCATTATCGTTAGAACCTTCTAACTTACTCCTTTCTTTGATCAATGTAAGATGAATTAATCTTCTCCAAGTCTCATTTTAAAATTATTTAATGGCTCCTCACTCTTTATCAGGTATTCTCTTTACCCTGATATTCAAAACACTCTACAATCTACATTTCTAGTTTTAACTTCCCTAGCTTCTTCTCACAAGTTTTATTTCAAGCAGCACTTTTTTTTTCATGGAGCCTAAGTTCACCACTTCAGTTCAGCTTCCAAAATAAAGATGAATGTTTCCTACTTTGAATTCAAGAATCAAAATTCTAGTGCTAGTCAGGACCATACAGATAATTTAGTACTGTGTTCTCATTTGGCAAATGGAAAGAATGAGGCTAACATAGGTCTAGTTCAGAAAGTAGGCTAGAAAGAAGTAGCATCTTGTGTGCTTCACACTCAACATCACTAATTCTCCTTGGAGTCATTTGCACTTATCAGGCACCCATATTGCTCTTATATTAGAGCTAATTGCATTCCTGTAATCCTCAAAAATGATAGGTTTTTTTCTTTTTAAAATTTAAGATGCAGAAATACATTTGTGAATTTTCCAAGGCCTTTAGTGCCTTGAATATAGAAATATAACAGAGTGCTTTGAATAGGAATAGAAAAATGGTTCATTGAATGAGTGAATGAAGTAAAGTCTAGCTTGCTTAGCATTTATTGATCAAAGCATAATTGTTAAATGTTAATTTTGGATATGGAATGAGACTATAGAGCTGGGCACAACAAGTATTTGGGATGAGTATGTCTGAGAAGTCTACTTTGAAAAAAGGGACTTGTTTGGCATTGAAATGAACACTATGGAATCCATGATGTAAGTGTGGTGCAGCAGTGCCTTTCAAATGACTGCCATGTGGGCATACATTTGGCCCAGAGAAGAGGTTTAGTTTTATGAAGGTAAGAACTATATTTTGGAAAACATTCCACATAGTATTAGGAAATGTATTACACAAATGTCCTTTAATATACATGATTTTATTAAATTAGACAACGAAGGATCAGGGAAAGGATTGTCTTTTCCCAAGGGCCCCAACCCAGTTCTTGGTTCAGCACAGAGGGAGGTGCATTACTTCTCTTCAGCCTCAGGGAACTGCAGTAATTGGTTCCCACGTGGTGAAAGTGCTAGGGAGGACCAGCCTGAATAAGTTGGAAAGAAAAGACTAAGGTTTCAGGCTGCGTAAAATGAGATACCAAAGAAAGAAACTATTTTAATGAATTAATATTAGGGGCTGCTGCTTCTCACAAATATTTTGTAAAACATCATTAAGTAGAATTTATCTATTCTAGCACAATCCATTCTTATAAGAACTATTTCTGTTTCTGGTTTATTATCTGCATTTTTTATTAAATCAATATGAACTGAGAGATTGACAAATATGCAAATTAATTGAGGAATTTTGATACATGCAGAAAAGTCTTCTTGTGTAAATGGTCTTTGAACTTCAAATCAATACTACTTATGGATTTTAAAGTTTCTTTAATTGAAATACAGAAAAAACTATATATATGAAAATCAAAAGTAGGCAAAGTAGAAATCACACATTGTTTAGTATAAAGAAGAGTAAGAGAATCTTTTTATAATCTGATGACTATATTTATTATGAAGTTTAATTAAGGTAATTATTTTTGAAAGATATGATACATCAATTATCCATATAAAATTATAACCTTTTTCTGCCTCAAAAATAAATATTCTCCTTCTTTCACATTCTTAAACTTCAATAATATATAAAATGTACATTTATTTTCATTTGTTTTCACTGTGATATCTTCTATGATCCTAAGCAGTTAGTTGGAAGTGATTTATTCTGAGTGAGTTTATGGAGCAAATTAATTTAATGAATGAATTTAAATTTAATTTAATGAATCATTAATTTAATAAATTTAATTTAAATTCAGCAATTAAAACATATTAAAACGCGTGATTTTTTTTTGTTTCTAAGAGGGTATTCTAGCATGTATAATTCAAATGTCCTTGTATATCCTTGTATATTAACTTACTTTCACTTAATACATAAATCACAAGTGTTTACTCAAGTCTTTTTAAATATATTTTTCCCTTGTTACCTTTTGAGAATGATCCTTAAAGACTTACACTTAATAAAAAAAGATAAGAATACATAGTCAATACCAGTCTTATGAAAGCAGAAATAGTGTACCCTAGCATCTGCTCACATAAGGCAATAAGGCAAGGAATTAACTGCTGATATCTTGTGGTAATTTTCAGGACTGAGACCAATACAGAAAATGACAAGTGTTTTATGTTTCAAAGAGCATCATCAACTTGACAAGTTAAATTTTTCACCCAATCATTCTAAACCAAAGTCTCCCACCATCACCAATCAGTCAATCTCCCCATCAATAGATCACTCAATATACACATGACTAAATCTTATTCAGTGAAACTTAATAAAGATTTCAACAGTTGGGGTTCAGATCCACAGAGGGTAAATACTAAAAGGTATTTTTCTCAAAAGAAATTCCAAGACAGTTGAAAATAGGGGATTAAAATGTAAACACTGTATTTTCCCTTCTGTGGTACAATAGTACCCTTCCCGATCCCTCCCACATCCCACTATACAAAGTCACAGTGCAAGGATGAAAGGTAGCAAAAGGGGTAATACAGTACCCATAATAAAGGGCTGAGGGGAGGAACCAGCGCTCCACCCCATCCAAGTTGGAGCAAGATTATCCTATATAAAATAGAAATATATAGTTTGTTATTAGTTAGAAATCTGATATGACAGAACATTTGGTGTTACTTTCGAATATGATGTTCTCTGTCTGTTTCCCTATCAATCAAGACTTGAGTTCTTTAGAAAAAGAAGATTTTACAATTTCCTAGATTAGGAAATTAAAAACACAAATTTAAGTACAAATTTTATTTTACTCTAGGTAATCACGACATCAATTCAGTCAGTTCAGTTTTACAAGTTGAAAATTTGGACTGGAAATTTGAAATACAATAAATGTTTAATAGCTCTCAGCCAGAATGTGCATAAAGCATGCAAAACATAAAGTGCAACGTGATGATAATTTGTTTATTACCTTCTAACTTCCTATCAAGCATTGTATAGCATGCTTTTTTTGGTAATGTTGCATAAAAGCACATGCTTTGAAAATGTGACAAAACAACAAAAATAAAATGAATGTCTGATTTACGCTTTTACACAACTATTGTGATTTTATGCTAGGGAAAAAATAAAATGAGAGTTTCTAAATATATTCAAATCTCACTTCTCAATTATAATCATTATTATTATCTCCATTCTCACCATCATCCATGATTACGTTTTTCACAAAGTCAAAAAATCCAATCATTTCGAAACACAAAACATAGAATCCATAATCAGGTTACTTTTGTCTCTACAATGCCAAATACACATTGAGATAATAAGTCATTTATGGGTTGTATATATGCTGTAATTATGAAGCAAGGAACCATATTCAGAAATCCGTTAATTTAAATTAGTTCATTTTCTATAAGCATTTTTAAGGAGCTTATGCTTTTAAAACTCCAAGTTTCAAAAAGTAATCTCTTCTTATACTATAAAAAGCATTATTGATCAATAATTAGAGACAAGGCAATTTCTGTAAAAGTTACAGGTACAACTACAGGATCAACACTGTTATAAAAATACGATGTTAAATAGGAGAATATTTGGCAATTTGAACCATAGTCAATTTTGAAATGTTTATAACACCTTCAAATGCTTAGCATTGTTCAGATTAGAGGAAACTTAAAGTCAGGGGTCATCAAACTTTTTATAAAAACCGCCCACTTTTGCAGTGCTGGTCAACCTGGTCCCTACCGTGCAACCAAACAGCGCCGCGATTGGCCCATCATGAAAGCTGGAACGCCCACTAGTGGGCGGTAGGGACCAGGTCTACCAGCACTGCAGTCCCTTCTTATCAGGTGGGGTAACATTCAAAGACCTCTAGTGGATGCCTCAAGCCATGGATAGTATGGAACCTGCTATATACTGTTTTTCCTATGCATACAAACCTATGATAAATATTAAACTATAAATTAAGCACAATAGGAGATTAATAATAATAACTAATAATAAAATAGAACAATTATAACAACATACAATATAAGTTATGTGAATGTGGTGTCGCTCTTTAAAAATATTTTACTCTACTATACATTTTTCACTTAAAGGAAGTACTCACCCACTGTAAGGCCTCTCTGGCAAATTCAAATTGCCAGCATCACTGCTCTTGCACTTTGAGGCCATTATTAAGCAAAATAAGGGTTACTTGAATGCAAGCACTGTAATACTAAGAGAATCTGTCTGATAACCAAGGTGGCTACTAAATGACTATCTCATTGTTCAGAGAGATGATTCATGTTTTAGGTAGGACAGGGTAGGATGGTGTGAGATTTCATCACCCTGCTCAGAGTGGATCACAATTTAAAATTTATGAGTTGTTTATTTCTGGATTTTTTCCATTTAATATTTGTGGACCCCAGTTGACTGTGGGTAATTGAAACCATAGAGTGAAACCTGGAATAAGAGAGACAACTCTATTTTGATTCAGGTGACAAGTTTTCAAGCAGAATGTATTAAAATAATATTTTTATCCTGAACTGAAACTGGCATACTGAAACAATAGAAAGTCACATTTTAATTGGATAATAAACTTATTTTTCACATACACTGAAGAAAATTCACTTTTATATTTTAGTAAAAATATAGGGATTTCTGTAAGAAATAAAATAACACTATATTACATTGTGTTGAATTGTTTCTGAGGAAATTTTTTTACCTATGTTAGGGAAACTGAGAAAAGTCTTATGTTCTTACAAAGTGATGTCTAAACTAAATTTTATTTTAGAAGAACACATAATAAGACTATAAACACCTAGAAAATGGAAATAGAAATCTATTATACAACCTTATTTTTATAAAATAACTATATTTTTGGTCAAATAAGTTTGTAAATATGATATATATGTTTGCTCACTTATAGTTTGCATTGGGTGTGGGAGACAGGCTGTAAGCAGGCAGGGTTATTATAGCCTAAGGCTTAGTTTTAAGACTAAGATTTTCCCCACACCCTTGACTGTTGCATGATGAGGGATGATGTACTCTAATGAGGAATCCCCATTATGCTTCAGATAAGTGACTTTGTATCAGAGACTTCCTTGTTTGTATATTGGATTAAAGGTTTTGATTTCTACATTATAAAATGGGGCAGAGGAGCCCATGCTAAAAAGTAGAGCAGAGAAAGGAGAGCAGAGAGAGGAGAGCAGAGAAAGGCCATGTGGAGGAGAGGAGAAACAGCCAAGATGGCAGAGTGCTGAAGGAGAAGCCAGTTTGTGCAGTTTGTGCAGAAAGAAGGAGATGGGGAACAGAGGTGAATAAGGCTGGTGAGATACAAACCTTTGATTCTAGGAAAACTCGGATAAGTCAGTGGCTTTGGGAGCCCTGAATGGAAAGGGAAGTATTTTCCCACTGTGTGTATTTCTTGCCTGTGGGTGCAAGCTAGCATTAAAGCTAGTGGCCCACCAGTTCTTGGCTCTATTGTTTCATTACTGTCTGTCCGAATCAAATGAGAACCTGAATTGGCCAGGCGGCTGTGGTGGCTGTGGCTACTGGCTTTACATGTATCTTAGGCAGCAAAAAAGAGTAATGTTTTTCTATTCGAATCACACTTAATTTAGCATCTTTGTTTTGGTAAAATAATTTTGATTTTTTAATAAACAACTACTTTTTTATTATACATCTTATATATAAATACTTTATGCTTTAAAAAGACATGGAAAATAAGTAAATAATGGCAAAATTTCTAATTTGTTACAATCATAAAGAATGGTTTAGGGCCCTGGCCGGTTGGCTCAGCGGTAGAGCGTCGGCCTGGCGTGCAGAAGTCCTGGGTTTGATTCCCGGCCAGGGCACACAGGAGAAGTGCCCATCTGCTTCTCCACCCCTCCCCCTCTCCTTCCTCTCTGTCTCTCTCTTCCCCTCCCACAGCCGAGGCTCCATTGGAGCAAAGATGGCCCGGGCGCTGGGGATGGCTCCTTGGCCTCTGCCCCAGGCGCTAGAGTGGCTCTGGTCGTGACAAAGCGATGCCCCGAAGGGGCAGAGCATCGCCCTCTGGTGGGCAGAGCATCACCCCTGGTGGATCCTGGTCGGGCGCCTGTGGGAGTCTGTCTGACTGTCTCTCCCCGTTTCTAGCTTCAGAAAAATACAAAAAATAAATAAATAAATAAATAAATAAATAAAAGAATGGTTTAGTATTTTCTTAGAGAAAGTAATATAAAATTTTGTGTCATTCTGATAAATGAGTTTTAAGTTATGGTTAATTTATAAATCACCTATCTGATGAGTCAAAATGACATTTTGTGTTCATTATGCTAAGAATGTTTTATTTCATTGTCATAAAAAATTGTATGGAGTTATAAATATATAAAAATTCTTTGTTATTATTACTATTGATATAAATTAAGAAGAGTAATGCAATTATAAATTGAGGCTATATTATACTTAACTTTGTAAAAGTTTAAAATTTAGTCTATATTTAATATCTATCCTTAAATATATTAAAACTATGCAAAATTTGGCATTATACAGACAAAATTCTGATAGTTATTTTTTTTTCCTTTACACTTTCCTTAGGCACATGTGTGACTCAGATTATTTTCAATAAAACTCATAAAGTGCAGTTCAGATCACCACAAATAAGAAGCACATGATGTCAAATTCACTTTAGTAGATTATTGTTTTATCATTCTGCATAGCACTTTAACAGTGCATTTGCTTTTTTGTATATAGCTTTGTAAGGAAACTCCCAAGATAGATTAGGAAATAAAGTCACTTTTAATAAGCACAGCAGATAAATGATATTCTATCATTTCAAGGGAGGCCTAAATTCTCTTGCATATCACTTAGAAGTAAATATGCAACAGATAAAAGATAAACTAGCAATTCTGCAAGGATTTGCCATTCCTTTGCATGCATTTCTTTTCCTTTTTGACATTTAATTTAATTTAATTTTAACTATAGGCAATACTTCTGGGTCTTTCAGTTTCCTTACCCTCATCCCTTCAAATCGTGATAAAGCTCTTAGAGGTCTCAGAGCTCTTAGTGTCCTGAGAGATTTGATGGCACCAAGTTCTGAGTAACCCAAGGCATTTGCTGTTAAACTGACCAATGAAACCTGTACAAATAAACAAATGAAAAAACAGAATTGTCATTCAATTTGTAGTTAATATATCATACAACAAATATGATCTTTGCTTATACAACAAATATGATCTTTGCTTATAACTACTCAGAAGGTAAATGGTTACCTATTTTTAGTAAACCTTTAAAAATTTTAAGGTTTTCAGTTTGATGCAAAAAAAGTAGCTTTGAAGATGCTAATTAAAAACAGGTTGAATAAAATACCTCAAATGTTATATAATTTCTTAGTTGTTCAATTAAGTTATGAGTAGACTAGTTAGTTTTAAAAACTAAATAAAAATTAATTTAAAAGAAGGAAATCCAAATGTAAGAAATGTCATTGCTTATCCTTTCTTTATTAAGTTGCTAAATATAGAACTTTTCCCATGGCTAAATATAATATAAAAACTTCTATTGTTATCAGAAAAAGCAAGAAATCTCTATCTTGCATTGGTGTGCTCAACTAATTATAATTGATACTCTCTAAAATTAATGTGCAAAATTACATTAATTTTACAGTTGATTTCTCGAAGGGACTTCTTTGTCTTGCTAATACCTTGTGTTTCCACTTAAAGTTTATTTCTATGTAAGTAAGTATAATGTAAAAATTATTCCATTATAAAACTCTCAATTTTATGCTAATTTATAGCTTCTGCCATAGTACCTGCTCCAAAATGGCCAATCAATCTTACAAAGTAAATAAATCAATGAATTTACTTCATTTGTATGAAATATGCAAAGACTAAATAAAATGTTGCTTGTCTAATTCTCTAAATAAAAATTTACCAAAACTCCATATCCACAGTTACATCATTTACAGTATTTGAAAGTGGCTAGTATTGGACAATTTCAAATACACTGGACATTAGTTTTATAACATTTTCTATTTTTAAGTTTATTAAGGTGCCTTATGTTTATTATAATTATGATATTACCTTAGATGTGCTGTAATTCCTTTTGTCTTTTTTAGAGTGATTTACTAATTCTTATCCAATAATTAAAATAGAACATTGAAAAAAATAAGTGTTATTATTATAAAATTACAAAAAGCTACATTGAATTATTTTCCTAAACTATTTTAGAAATGGTTATTAAAACCAACTTGCAATAATTATGAAATGTTAAAATATAACTTCTTTCTAATATTTAAAACCTCAATATTAGAAACTATTTCTCTTTATGATGTGAAAAAGCAATTCTTTGAGGTTTTCTCTTATTCATTTGCTTCATAGAAACATTATTAAGCTTTTCAAATAGATCTGACTATGCCTATGTTTAGATTTAAGAAGATAATAACATATGAGGACTCTTATTTTAGAAATACTTTCCACAAGAAGCCTGCATAGATCTGCTGTATTGTCATCTTTTTAGGATAAAACTGTTGCTGTGAAATTTGTGATATTTGATATACACTGAAATTATGATAAACTGATAACATGAAACATGATGTTGAACTTTAACTAATTCACAGGCCATCATTTGTTTTAAGGCAAATGCAGTATTAATCATTAGACATGTGGGTGGAGCGCAGAGCACATTCCTAGCAGCTGTGGCTGATGCAATGCTGTGAGAATACTCCAGCTCCCAGAAGCCTCCTGGGCATACCCAGGAAGGGAGCTCACCCGCTATAAGGAAGTGACTCAGCGCCAACCACGCAGCTTCCTGATCTTTTCAGCCATTGGCTATGAAGGACATGCTGTAACACCCTATTGGCTGAACCTGTGTATATAAGCTAGCTTACTTCCTGAATAAAGTGGATGTGTCACTGAACCTGGTCCCTGGAGTCAGGTCTTTGCGTCTCTGTCATCCTCACGCCTGGCAGGACTTATCCACAACTGGTGTTGGAACGGGGGGAAGGGACCTAACTGGCATCCAAGGGACGGGTGAGTGACCCTCTGCAATGGGAAACCTTCTCCCCTACTCTCGAGCCCTGCACGCCCTATTGCAGAGTAGGCGAGTTAAAGTTTGTGAAAAGGAGCCCTGTACTTACTGGGAGATACTCTCTGGTTTCAATCTCTGGATTGAGGATGCGCCGCTCTGGGACCTGGATACTTGGGCTGAGCTTTCTGGCACGTTCGTTCGGACAAAATACATGGGGTACAAACCTTTCCTCTCGGCCTCACTCCTGCCTTATTGGCAATACACGCTTGCTTGACTGGTGCTCCTGCTGGGGACCCTCCACAGGTCCCTGGGGTCCTGCAGGCTTCTCCTCTTTCAGAGGAGCCCCTACCTCCCTATTCGCCCCCCCCCCCCCACTGAGGAAGAAAGTAGCTTAGCCTTTGAGTTTGCGGCTGAGTGCGCAGAAATGAAACCAACCAAATTACCAACTGAGCCATCAGCTCTGCCTCCAGAAAAAGCAGAAGTCGCTACTTCTGCATTCCCTGCCAGGGCTCAATGCCCCACCCCAGCCTCTCAGATACCATTTTTTCCAACACATGTTCTTGCTACAGACCCATGGGCTAGCCTATACACCCCCATGTGTCTTTTTTCTTTCTTTCTGTCTGTCTTGTCTATTTTTCTGTATCTCTCTCTCTCCCCCACCCCTCATTCATATCCAGCATCTACCCTTCTTCCACACAGCATGCTTGCGTTTACAGATGTCAGCCAGTTCTATTGTGGAATAGTGTTCAAAGCACAAACAAAAGGCACTAAATTCCACAAATTTAGTTATGAGGGATCTGAAAAAGTAGGTGAACTACTAGCCATTTACTATGCGCTATGCCTTTGGCAACATGGCCCCCTTAACATTTTTTCAGATAGTGCTTATGCAGTATAAACAGTCAAAGGCCTTGCCCATTCCACCTTCCGGCCCAAGAAGACATTACTAGATAGGGCTCTCAGCCAGCTAAAAGAACTGTTAGAGGAGCGTCAACACCCTTGGTATATTCAGCATCTTCGCTCCCATTCTGGCTTGCCTGGCCCCCTAGCGGCAGGCAACACACAAGTTGATTATCTAGTTTTAACAGTCACCCCTATTGAGCAAGCCAGACAACTTCATTCCCGGTTTCATATGTTTGCCCATTCTCTCAAATCTCTCTTACCCCATCTCACTCACGCAACCTGCAAACACCTTGTTCGCATATATAAATAGTGTGGGCCTTTACTACCCTTAGGCTCCCTACAACCACAGGGTGTCAACCCTTGAGGCTTACAGCCTAATGCTGTGTGGCAAATAGACATCACTCATGTCCCCCAATTTGGCAAACTCCACTACGTACACGTAGCAGCAGACATCTTCTCTAGAGCCGTCTCGGCCACAGCCCTAGAAGGAGAAAAAATTACACATGCAATTTGTGCCCTTCGACAGGCCATGTTTTGCCTTGGTGTACCTTGGGAAATTAAAACTGACAATGGACCCTGCTATAACAGCAGCCAATTCAAAGCCTTTTGTTCCCAATGGCAAATCACACACCGCCTTGGCATTCCTTATAATCCCCAAGGACATGCCATTGTAGAACGACGACATGGAGACATTAAGCTTCAAATTCAAAAAGAAAGGGGGGATATGCCCTGGTTCTCACCCGGAGAACTGCTCCTCAGTGCTGTATTCACTCTCAATTATTTAACTTTTCATTCTGAAGGAATAACTCCCACTTATAAACATTGGGGAGGCCTTCGTAGCCAACCAACCCCATTGCCTTTAGTACTCTGGAAGGACCCAGCCACAGCTCAGTGGCAGGGACTGCACCCCCTTCTAACACAAGGGAGAGATTATGCTTGTGTTTTTCCAGAAAATAGCATGCATCCAATTTGGACCCCAGGAAGGAATGTATGGCCACTCCTGGTGTCCCAAGATGACTCCAGCAACGATGCCTTCAACACCTGCAATGGAATGCAACCATATGCAGTACACAGCCCACGGCAAGCCATCCATTCCATGTTCAGATGCTGGGACCTTTGTGGGAAGGGGGCCTGCATGGACCTATGTCCATTTTTTACAATCAAAATGTAACTGTGTTTAACGGCACCTGGAAGGTCTCTGTAACACAATGGAAGGGAAATGACATCCCAATCCCTAGGAGGAATCCCTTGTTTAAGACCCCCATTCTATTTTCTAACTAGTCAAACATTACAGAAGCTTGCCTCATTGTTTAATCCAGCTAATCTATTAGCATATAGTATAATAGGTATTATAGTTGTTTTAGTTCTACTAGGGTTCTGTTGCATAATGCGTAGCATTTAGAAACTACAACAACAGCAAGCTGTCATTCATCAAAGTCCAATTGGCCTCAATTAAAAGAGAAGGGGGAGATGTGGGAGGAGTGCAGAGCACATTCCTAGCAGCTGTGGCTGATGCAATGCTGTGAGAATACTCCAGCTCCCAGAAGCCTCCTGGGCATACCCAGGAAGGGAGCTTGCCCGCTATAAGGAAGTGACTTAGCACCAACCATGCAGCTCCCTGATCTTTTCAGCCATTGGCTATGAAGGACACGATGTAACACCCTATAGGCTGAACCCATGTATATAAGCTTGCTTACTTCCTGAATAAAGTGGATCTGCGTCACTGAACCTGGTCCCCGGAGTCAGGTCTTTGCGTCTCTGTCGTGTTCACCCCCAGCAGGACTCGTCCACAAGATGTACCAACCTTTGAAGGTCTGGCACATTATTAGTCTTCACTGTAGGGACAATCTCATCACTGCATAAAGTAGTTTTTCCCTACATTCTGTATACCTCACTTCCTATAATGAAGTTATATTCTATGTTATATACCCTTTAAACCTATCCTTCAAAAATTTTGAGTATACCAAAGAGAATTTAAAAAATTCACAGATGCTCCTACAATTATAATTGTTTATTAAGTGCCTTTAATCTGTATGTACTCATTTACAGAGTCAGGAGTCACATAACTTATTCACTGGCATATAACCAGTCAGTGGTGGGGTTGGGATTCAAAATCACCTGTCTAACTCACAATATAAGAAATTGAAGCAACATACCCAATTTCCCTAAAAACTACCATTATTCTTACAAAAAATACAGTATTGTTCTGTGATTTAGTTTAGGGACTATTTAGTAGCATACCTTGTCAACATAACACAGTGATCAAGAGATTCGCTATTTTAGAATTAGCATATAGATAAGACAAAATACCTTGAATGAAAGACAAAGATATGGAGGATACCTACATCAACAATTAAGAAGTCCAGCCAACACCAGGCATTGGTGAAATATGTTTGATAACCATATGCCACCCATTTTAGAAGCATTTCCAGAATGAAAATGTAAGTGAAAACCTTGTCAGCATATTCCAACATTGTCTTAATTGTCTTTCTCTGATCAATATATATATCTTCAAATGCCTATAAAGAAAAAGTTATACATTTTAGATTTCTAAAAATATTATATTCTATAAGCTATTTTTTTCTAAGCATATAAATATATGATATTCAATTGGAATAGGAGGAGAGAGGAACAGTAGCTATTGCTGCTTTTTTTTTTTTTAGTCTTAAAGATCTTTTAATGAATCAAGGGAAAATTTATACTCTCCATCTATGCTATAGCTGAAAGAAAAAGTAAAAACATAATTCTAATAAGTCAATTTGACTTATTAGGAAATAAGTCTTGATGTCATATCCTGATGATGTTACCCTAATTTGAAGTATTTCATTCCTTTCATTTAATGAATTTTGCTTCCCTTTGTTGGCCTTTTGTCATGGAAAGGAGGTGAATAAATAAAAAGAAAAGCTTATATTTTTCATAAAGTAGAAATTTTTTTTATAAAGCCAAAATTGTAATTGACCATCACATTGTCTAATTTTAATGCATAATTAGGCTCACTTGTCCTTTTTCTCCTTTCATTTTGATGGTAGTTTATATTTCTCAGCAAAGGAAATGACAATAAGGTAAAATTACTTTTCATCTAGATTGCACTATGTATTCTACTATGAACCTCTCTTGATATTTGACATTGAAGTTTCATATTCATTTCAATGGTAAAAGATGATTTCTTGTTTGAAGTAGCATGTAGAGAAATTTATTTTATCAGAGATATATGTAGAAAAATGCAGGCCTATATTCTAATTATAAACTTAAGTTAAAGAAACAAGTAATTTTGTTTCAATCAGGCAAGATCCATTTATCTATCTATCATCTAGCTATTATCTACCTATGGCTTAAGTTTTTCATTTGTATCAGTGTTTTTCTGAAATGCTATCTATATTATAGTTTACATTTTTATAAATTATTTTCATATAAATGTAAGTTGATTCTGATGTAAAGAAAACCTTCATATTAGAAGAAACCAATCCTTAAATGAATCACATAGGCCCAATATTTGTAGCCTATATTTATTGTTTCCTGAGTAGCATAAGAATAGTTACACAGGCCCTCACCAGTTGGCTCAGTAATTTGATGACCTGGTATGTGGAAGTCCTGGATTCAATTCCTGGTCAGGGCACATAGGAAAAGTGACCATCTGCCTCTCCCCCCTCTCCTTACCCCCTCCTTTCTCTCTTCCCCTCCCACAACCCTTCTACAGGTCTCCCACAGCCATGGCTCGATTGAATCAAGCATGTCAGTCCCAGATGCTGAGGATGACTCTGTGCAGCCTCAATCTTAGGCACTAAATAAATAGCTTGTTGCAAGCATCGGCCCCAGAGGGGGTTGCTGAATGGGTCCCGGAAGGGATGCATGTGGGAGTCTATCTCCTCTCCTCTCACTTAAAAAAAAAAAAAGAATAGTTACACAATTCATTACACAATTCAAAAGGGGCAGAGAGTGTTTCTTAAGGGCTTATTGCCTATTCATAAAAAGAAAATAATAATACCATTCAGAAACATAATTCATCAGAATTTAGAAGTTATAGATTCTCAATCACAGGACTACCATTAACTTCACGGTAGATGTCATGCTTACTTTCTTGTTAAAATATAAGTAATTAAATATTCATATTCTTTGGTACAATGAATAAATGGAGGGAGAAATTTTACAAGTCTTTAATAAGAAAAAATTAACAATAGCTTATTAGAAATATATGTATACATAGTAAAAGTCAACTCAGAAATGAGTAGCTATACATTAAGTCCATAGTCTGGAAGATATGAAATGAGGTCATTAAAAATGCACTGGAAATGGGTAGGAGGGTGAGCTGGTGAGTAGATGGGTGGGCGGATGGATATAGAGATGAGTATGTTTAAGGAAGAAATCATGAGCAGAGATAACAGTTTGGGATTTGTCAAATAAGGGTGATAGCTGATGCTATGGAAATGGAAATGGGTACACAATGGGGGTTCAGGAATAAGTACATTTACAAAAACAATATAACAGAAAGGATTAATAAGTCATAAGTATTAGATTATTCTAACACAGTATTATACAACTTTTGTTTAATATTCACTCACCAGAGCTCCACTACTAAGGAGAATCATGAAAACAATGAAGGTTTCAAACCAGTTATGTTCAACTATTCGGAAACACGTTCTTCTCAGGTTCCACCATTGTTTTCCTCTCCCTTCTTCCACACTGATTTGACAACATTTGAATCTTTGTACACAGCCTGCAAGTATAATGTTCAAATAGATAAAAATAGCTTCTGCTGCTTTAATAACTTCTGGCATGTCCAGATACACTTTTTCATTCCTATTTCCACTGTTGTCTTGCTGAGATAACTCTCTAAGCCTGGAGTAGTAAGAGCACACTTACTAGCTGTGTGAAGTTGTATAAATTATTCAGGCTCTTAAAATGGTTCTCTGGCTAATAATATTTGCTTTTCCTTTTTGCTTTATTTAAAATTTTTTATTTATTGATTTTTAGAGACAGAGGAAGGGGGAGAGGAGGAAAGATAGAAACACTGATTTGCTGTTCCACTTATTTATGCATTCATTGGTTGATTCTTGTATGTGCCCTGACCTGGGATTGAACCCACAACCTTAGCCTATTAAAACAACATTATAACCAATTGAGTTACCCAGTCAGGGCAACATCAGCTTTGTCAGACTCAATTGTTAGTGTCCAAGAAAAAACTTTGTAAAGTAAAAATCAATGTAAAGTAGCTTGGCATTTTCCTCTATCATCTTATTGCACTCTGTTAAAGTAACTATAGAAAAAGACTTCAAAGTGGAAATTAATATATACAGAAAGCTTCCCCTTTAAAGAGGATATAGCGTAGTAACATAAGTCTCCCCAAACAATTCTGGGTTTGTTACTGTTTAGGTGTTCTTGTGGTGTTCCTAGAAGGGCTTATATAATATTCAAGATTAATTTTGTCCACTAAAGTGTGATTTGCATGGCCCTGTTTTGATTTGACTTGTCATCCCCCTCCTTACACTGTTTCCACTCATTCTAACGTAAGAACAAATCGACAGGTATCTGTGAATCTCTTTATAAGCACCACGGATAATTTAAGAAAGGTGGAAGGAAAGGAAGGAAGGAAGGAAAGGAAGGGAAAGAAGGAGAGGAAGCAAAGGAAAGAAAAATGAAAGAAAGGAAGGAAGGAAGAAAGAAAGAAAGAAAGAAAGAAAGAAAGAAAGAAAGAAAGAAAGAAAGAAAGAAAAGAAAGAACATGAACTTTTCTCCAAAGAACTTTGCATCCTGATTTTCAAGAAAATATATAAACCCAGAAATCTTCCTCAAAGCAAAAAAAAAAAAAAAAAAAAAAAAAAAAAGGGGTCAGGTATGCTGGGAGAAAGGAAAAGGAAGAAAGGGAGGGAGAAAGAGAAGAAATACAATGAAGGTACATATAATAATTCTAAAGAGAGACAAAGTCTCATTTATCAGGAGAATTAAATTAATGTGTTTATTACAGTAGTTGAGCTCTTTTCTACCATAGTGAAATGAAGTATTTTGAGAAGTACTTTGAGTGATGTATATAATATCTATAGGAAATAGAGTAAAACAATATATATCAGGCCTTTGAAGAAGAGATCACTAAATAGACATATTCGAATATATTCATCTCTTCAAAACTCAAATTTCCCAGAAAATCTGACCATGGGAAATATTACTCATGCAAAGAAACAAAGCTTTCAGACTTAGCATTATATTGTACCAGCTCAACTAGATACTGATCAGTTATCAGGTATTGGGCAGTGCTAATTTCCTGTTTCATCCAACAAGAATCAGAAAATGATGATTTCATTAAAAAATACAGTTTAACTTTTGCAACTCATTTGATTTTAATAGTCAGAAAATTATTTAAAGGCAACTTCTGTGTATGAGAATTTTGACTAGTGTTTCTAAGATACCAACTTGTGAAATCACAATTTTATTTTAAAAGTGATTAATTAGTCACTAGTTTTGACTATACATTAAAATATGTTTTTCTCCATGTCCATGATCCCTTATACATAATGGGTAGAGCTAACTAAAAGATAACAGTAAAATTTAAGTCTGTTAGTATACTAGAGGTAATTGAAATAGATCTACAAAGTTCTATTCTAAGTGGTCCATTTTGGGTGATCAAGAGCTAAAATAACCTTTATAAACGGTAGATTATTGCCCTGGCCGGTTGGCTCAGCGGTAGAGCGTCGGCCTAGCGTGCGGAGGACCCAGGTTCGATTCCCGGCCAGGGCACATAGGAGAAGCGCCCATTTGCTTCTCCACCCCTCCGCCGCGCTTTCCTCTCTGTCTCTCTCTTCCCCTCCCGCAGCCGAGGCTCCATTGGAGCAAAGATGGCCCGGGCGCTGGGGATGGCTCTGTGGCCTCTGCCTCAGGCGCTAGAGTGGCTCTGGTCGCAATATGGCGACGCCCAGGATGGGCAGAGCAGGGGGCGCAGAGCACCGCCCCTGGTGGGCGTGCCAGGTGGATCCCGGTCCGGCGCATGCGGGAGTCTGTCTGACTGTCTCTCCCTGTTTCCAGCTTCAGAAAAATGAAAAAACAAACAAACAAACAAAAAAATAAATGGTAGATTATTATGAGGTCATTTTCTTTACCTTCAGTGAAACAGGCTTCAGGTTCCAGGGTTTCCTCAGGCTCCACCACAGGCTGTTCCTCTGCAGGTGCGCCAATGTCTACAGTGCTGCCCTCAGAGGAGCTACTGCTTTCGTTAAGTTTCTGTGCATCAAACGGACATGAAAAGCAAATTACTTCAATTTTGGTAACTAATACGTAGCCTAGTGAGAAAGGATTAATACTATAAACTGATTGTGAATTCTCTTTGAAATGAAAAGATTTTAAATTTAGAGCCAAAGTGGGACTGAATAAGAAGAGGAAATAAGGAAATCATAATTTACAATGTGAATATGAAATCAGATTGCTATGTTTTGAAGTTACAAATGGTCATCAGAAATCTACTAAGCAAACCACTGTCTAATGAAATAGGAAATCTCTCTTTCTCTTTTTTTAAATGAAAGAGAGAGAGAGAGAGAGAGAGCCAGAAAGGGAGAGAGATGAGACTCATCAACTCATAGTTGTGTCACTTTAGCTGTTCATTGATAGGAGGAAATATCTTAGTTTTTAAGTGATTAGAATTTTTTTCTATCATTTCGCTATTAATTTCTAGTTTAACTGTATTGTGATTAGATAATAACCTCCATGATGTCTTCTATTTTTAGTATATGGAGATAATAACCCTACTTAGTCTTTGCTGTTCTGAATTTAATGTGGTTTACTTTGAGATCCAGTGTACTGTTAATTTAGATAAATATACCATGGAAACCTGAAAATAAGAATTTCCTATAAATATAATTTTGAGATAATATGCATTTATAGTATATTTACTTTTATTATTTATATTATTTAAATTATCAGTGACTTTATTGATTTTTCTTTGTTTTATCACAGGCTAAAAGAATGTTGTTAAGACTATATATTGTATATTTTATTAAAATATTCTTATATTTCTCAATAAAGTCAAACATAATGTGGCTTGGAGCAGTTTATTTGATTGGAGTACCACAATTACTCTAAACAGTAAGGGAATGATTTTTAGATGCATGGGAAGAGTCTGTTTCTACAATAGTACATTAGATAAAATTCTAGTAAAATGCCACAGAAATTGTATAACAGCAAAACTAAAACATTCTCAATTATTTAATTTATTTATTTATTAAGTAAATAAGAGGAGAGAAGATAGTGAGACAGACTACAGCATGTGCCTTGGACAAGATCTACCCAGCTACCCCCATTTGGGACCAATGCTGGAATCAATTCAGCTATCCTCAGTACCTGAGTTCATGGCGGACCAAACAGGCAATTGGCTGTAAGAGGGGAAGAGAGAGAGAAGGGGGAGAGAAAGGAGAAGAGCAGCAGATAGTTGCTTCTCATATGTGCCCTGACTGGAGGGTTGAACCGAGGACATCCTCATGCCAGGCCAATGCTCTATCAACTTAACCAATAAGCCAGAGCCTTTTATTTAAAACCAACTTAATTAAAAAACCTATAATGTTAATTATTTTTTTCTTTTTTGAAATATATCTCGCCTGACCAGGAGGTGGCGTAGTGGGTAGAACATTGGCCTGGGATGCAGAGGATGCAGGTTTGAAACCTTGAGGTTGCCAGCTTGACTGTGGGCTCATCCTGCTTGAGTGCAGGCTCACCAGCTTGAGCATGGGGGTGCCAGCTTGAGTGTGGGATCATAGACATGACCCCATGGTCACTGGCTTGAGCCCAAAGGTTGATGGTTTGAAGACCAAGGTTGTTGGCTTGAGCAAGGAGTCACTGGCTTGGCTGGAGCCCCCCATCAAGGATCATATGAGAAAGCAATCAATGAACAACTAAAGTGCTGCAACAAAGAAATGATGCTTCTCGTCTCTCTCCCTTCCTGTCTTCCTGTCCCTGTCTGTCCCTTCCCTCCCTCGCCCTTCTCTCTCTCTCTCAAAAAAAAATAAATACAAATACAAAAACAAACAAACAACAAAAAGATATACACTTAATAAAGCCACTGGTTCATGTAGTTTTTGAGATTAATTGACTATTTTATTTTATTTATTTTAATTTAATTTATTGTGACATTGGTTCATAAAAATAGACTTATTTTAGAAATCTATTTTAAATAATGTTTACTAAACATTGACCAAATTTTAATAATTTTCAAAATGAATCACTTAATTTAAAAATATGTATATTTTCACCCACTGACTCTCAATAGCTAAATTCTATACTGGCGTGTATTATCCATGTATTTTTGGCACACTGACTTAGCAAGTGAGCTTAGAGATGCAGGGACCACATTATACCTGAGGAATTCAATTTGCCTCATACTTAGCCACTTAATAAATACAAACCTGACTCTAAGAACATTTTCCTTCTCAGTGGCTGTATGCGACATTTTTAAAATAAATGTTCTCTACTGAAGCATATGATTTTGACCTTAAGTGTGAAAACAAAGCAAAGCAAATAAAATACTCCATTTTATATATATGGATCATTTAAATATTATATATATATTTAATAGTAAATGATTAAATGGTATTTTCTTATTCTCTTACTTGATTTTAGGAAGTTACTATTTTTATTTTAGATTGGGTTTCTTACAGAGAGCTTATTTATAGGGTTTAGTAAGAGTTCAAGTTATAGCACGTGCTAAAATATATTAAAATATAAATCTGGAATTTAAGGGTACAGATTATATATGTGTGTATATATTATTTTTAAAAAATACTTATTTTTAAAACTAGGCATGTACTATTTTAAAGGTGAACTTTTTACTATTGATATATATTTAAAACATATTTTAAATCATACATAACTGAGATTCTCTACAACCTCAAAAATATTAATATTTCATTGTGTATATTGTGCATTAGTAAATATTTCTGGTGCACACTAAGCATATTAAAAATTAAAATGACCTCTATTAAAGACTTTCAACAAAACACCCATATAATATCAGAGAAAAAGACACCATAGTGAGATTTAGCATTTTCACAGAGCAGCTAGTAAAGTTAAATATTAACTCATTAATTTCCAAATCATCCTTAAAATTTCTTCATCAAGCTGTATGTTAAAAGGACAATCTTCAGTAGATCATTCATACTTACTAAATATTAAGTTGTTTTTATTAATTGTGAAATCTAGTGTTAGTCAAACATTTGCCCACAGCAGAGGTGAAGGTAGAGGAATAAAACTCTAATATAGTCCAAATTCTGCTTTAACATGAAATTTTGTATCAGTAATTAAATGTAAAGAAAAGAAACAAGCCCTAGCCAAACAACAACAACAACAAAACTGATAAAGCGGGCCCTGGCCGGTTGGCTCATTGGTAGAGTGTTGGCCAGGTGTGTGAAAGTTCCGGGTTTGATTCTTGGCCAGGGCACACAGGAGAAGTGCCTATCTGCTTCTCCACCCTCCCCCCTCTATTTTCTCTCTATCTCTCTCTTCCCCTCCCGCAGCCACGACTCCATTGGAGCAGAGTTAGCCCCAGGCGCTGAGAATGGCTCCGTGGCCCCCTTCTCAGGTGCTAGAATGGCTTTGGTTGCAACAGAGGAGTGCCCCAGATGGGTAGAGCATTGCCCCATGGCTGGTGGGCATGCCAGGTGGATCCTGGTCAGGCACATGTGGTAGTCTGTCTCTCTGCCTCCCTGCTTCTCACTTCAGAAAAATACAAAAAAAAAAACAAAAACAAAAAAAAACCCAAACCTGATAAAGTGTGAGGAATTTTACAAACCAAAAAATTAGTATACTTAGATGGGTAAGGGTGGGGAGTACTATTACACGAGGTTGGAGAGCATTTGACAAAATCCAACATCTAGTCATGACAAGAATGCTTAATAAACTAAGAATAGAGAGAGAAACTTCCTCATCTGATGAAGAATATCTACAATAAAACTCCACAAAAACAACAACAACCTGTATATTATACCTAATAGTGAGAAACTAGGAATTTTCCCACAAAGATCAGGAGCAAGCAAATATATCCCTTCACATCATTCCTATTCAACATCATACTGGAAGTCATACTAATATACTGAGAGAAGAAAATAAAATAAGAGATATACTGATTGGTAAGAAAAAAAATACTGTCTTTTTTGGCATATGATATAATGATTTATGTAGAAAATTCAAAAGAATTGACAATAAATACCCTCCTAGAATAAATAAGTGATCATAGCAAGGTTTCGGGATATAAGGTTAATTTACAGAAGTGAATCGCTTTTTAAAATATGAATATGAACATTTAACAAGTGAAAATTGAAATTAATACCATTTACATTAGCACACCCAAAATAAAATACTTAGATATAAATCTAATAAAGATCTATGTGAGAAAAACTATAAAACATTGATGAAAAAACCCAAAGAACTAAATAAATAGAGAGATATTGTATGTTCTTGGGTAAAAAAGACTCAATATTACCAAGATATCAGTGCTTCCCATCTTGATTTGTATTGATTTATAGATCAATGCAGTCTCAATAAAAATTCCAGCAAGATATTTTATAGATGTCAACACACTGAATCTAAAGTTTATATGAGAAGGCAAACACCCCAAATAGTCAACAAAATATTGAAGGAGAAAAACAAAGTTGGAGGCTTGACCCTACCTAACTCCAAAACTTACTATAAAGCTACAGTAATCAAGACAATGCAATATTGGTGAAAGAATAGTTAAGTATATCAACAGAACAGAATAGAGAGCCCAGAAACAGACCCACATAAACATAATTGACTGTTCTTTGATAAAGAAGCAAAGGCCATACATGGAGCAAAGATAGTCTTTTAACAACAAATGGTACTAGAATAACTAGATATCCACATTAAAAAAATGAATCTAGACATAGCTCTTTTATCCTTCACTAGAATTAACTCAAAATGGACTACAGACCTAAATATAATAATGCAAATCTATAATACTCCTAGAAGATAGCATAAGAGAAAATGTAGATAACCATAGGGAAGAAAATCACCTTTAAGAGACTACCAAAATCACAATCCATGAGAGAGAATCAATCAACTGAATTTCTTTAAAATTAAAAATTTCTGCTTTGCCAAAGGCACTGTCAACAGAGTGAGAAGTCAAACCACAGACTGGGAGAAAGTATTTGCAAAAAACAAAGCTGATAAAGGACTGTTATACAAAATATACAATACATTTTTAAAACTCAACAATAAGATAACAACTTGATTAAAAATGGGTCAAAGACCTTAATAGACACCTCATCAAAGAACATGTACGGATGGCAAATAAGCCTATGGCAAGATGCTCCACATCATATGTCATCAGGGAAATGCAAATTAAAACAACAATGTGAAATGTGATACTATTATACACCTGTTAGAGCTGGCAAAATCTATGAGACTGACAACACCAAGCAAGGAAGGGTATGGAGCAACAGGAACTCCTACTCATTGCTGATAAGGATGCAAAATGGTACAGCCATTTTGAAGACAGTAGGGTGATTTTTTATAAAACAAAACTGACTCTTACCAGCAATATGATCCAGCAATTGGTTTCCTTAGTATTTACCCAAATAATTTGAAAATATATCTTCACACAGAAATCTGCATGTGGATGTTTATAGCAGCTTTATTCATAATTGTCAAAACATGGAAACAACTAAGATATTATTTATTCATTTATTTATTAGCGAGGAAGACAGAGAGAGAGACATAGAAACAGGCAGACAGGAAGGGAGAGAGATAAGAAGTATCAATTCTTTGTTGCAGCATCTTAGTTATTCACTGATGCTTTCTCATATGTGCCTTGACAGGGGGCTCCAGCTGAGTCAGTGACCCCTTGCTCAAGCCAGCGATCTTAGGCTCAAGCCAGTGACCTTTGGGCTCACACTAGCTACCATGGGGTCATGTTTATGATCCCATGCTCAAGCTGGATGAGCCTGCACTCAAGCCAGTGACCTTGGGGTATTGAACCTGGGTCCTCTGTGTCCCAGGTTGATGCTCTATCCACTGTGCCACTGCTGGTCAGGCTATTCAGTAGGTAAACAGATCAATAAATTGTGGTACATCTACATAGGAGAATATTATTTAGCTCCAAAAAGAAATGAGCTATCAAGCCATGAAAAGGCATGGAAGAAACTTAAATGCATATTACCAAGTGAAAGAAGCCAGTCTCAAAAGGCTACATACTTTGTGACTCCAACAATATGACAGTCTCAAAATGGCAAAACTATGGAGACAGGATCAGTGGTTGCCAGGGGTTGAAGGGAGGGAAGATTGAATTAGTGAAGCACAGAGGATTTTCAGGGCAGTTAAACTGCTCTATGTGATACTGTAACCATGGACACATCTTTATACATTTGTTCAAACCCATAATATGTACAATACCAAGAGTGAACTCTAATGTAAATTATGGACTTCAGGTGATAATTATGTGTCAAAGTCAATTTACCAACTGTAACAATGTACCTCTGATGGGGGATGTTGATATTGGGAGGCTATGCATGTTTAGCAACAGGGGGTATACAGGGAATTTCTTTGCATGCCTCTCCATTTTCCTGTGAACCCAAAATTTCTCTAAAAAACTAAAGTATTCAAATAAATTTTAAAAATATCTAAACTTGGCCCTGGCCGGTTGGCTCAGTGGTAAAGCATTGGCCTGGCATGTGGAAGTCCCAGGTTCGATTCCCAGCCAGGGCACACAGGAGAAGCACCCATCTGCTTCTCCACCCCTCCCCCTCTCCTTCCTCTCTGTCTCTCTCTTCCCCTCCCGCAGTCAAAGCTTCATTGGAGCAAGGATGGCCTGGGCACTGAGGATGGCTCTGTGGCCTCTGCCTCAGGTGCTAGAGTGGCTCTGGTTGTAACATGGCAACGCCCCAGATGGGCAGAGAATCGCCCCCTGGTGGGCGTGCCAGGTGGATCCCGGTTGGGCATATGCTGGAGTCTGTCTGACTGCCTCCCCATTTCCAGCTTCAGAAAATATACACACACAAAAAAAATCTAAACAATGTAAACTAAAGGACATTTTTCTGTTTTTGAAACTTCCTGACAATAAATGGAAAGTGAAAGTGCTTTCCTCTAGACTTCCTTTGAATTATCTTTCATATCCATTAGAGTTATCACTTAATATTATACTTCTAAGTAAATTGCTTTGGACTGAATTGTGTTCCTCCAAAATTAATCAGTTGAAGTTCTAACTCCCATTGTGAATGTATTTGGAGATAAGGCCTGTGAGGTAGTGATAAAGGTTAAATGAAATCATAAGGTTGGGGTCTTAATCTGATAGGGCTGTTTTTCCTATAAAAAGAGGAAAAGACACCGGAACTCTTTCTTTCTCTATATATACCCATCAAGAAAAGGTCATGCGAGCACGCAGTGAGAAGGCAGCCATCCGCAACCCAAGAAGAGCACTCTCACCAGACACTGACCCTGCTATCACCTTGATATTGGACTTTACAATCTCCAGAAAAGTGAGAAAATGTATTTTGGTTGCTTAAGTCACCCACTATATGATATATTATATAGCAACCTGGAATATTAATACATAAGTCAATATAATTTTAATTGGAGGATCTACATAGACTATTTCTCCTTTTCTTCCACATAAGTGAGCTAATGTCATGCAATGCAAGACAAATAGAACCTGTAAACAAAGGCTTTAAATTCAATTCTTACCACGTTTATGGCAGCATTGTTCACAATAGCGAAGATCTGGAAACAGCCCAAGTGTCCATCAGTGGACGAGTGGATTAAAAAGCTTTGGTACATATATACTATGGAATACTACTCAGCCATAAGAAATGATGACATTGGATCATTTTCAACAACATGGATGGACCTTGATAACATTATACTGAGTGAAATAAGTAAATGAGAAAAAAACTTAGAACTATATGATTCCATACATTGGTGGGACATAAAAATGAGACTCAGAGACATGGACAAGAGTGTGGTGGTTACAGGGTGGTGGGGGGGGAGAGACGGAATTGGGAGAGGGGAGGGGCACAAAGAAAATCAGTTAGAAGGTGACGGAAGACAGTTGGACTTTGGGTGATGGGAATGCAGCATAACCAAATGTCAAAATAACTTAGAGATGTTTTCTCTGAACATATGTACCCTGATTTATCAATGTCACCACATTAAAATTAATTGAAAAAAAGAAATAGTACCTAAGATTTAGAAGTATTTAAATTTTCTTTTTTCTAAAAAAACATCTGAGCCATTGATCTCCCTCTTATTTCTAGGTTGATCTGCCAACTAAAATGTTCTGTAATGTTCACTATATTATTTGAAAAATACAGGGTGAAAGAAAAGTAGGTTTACATTTATGAGTATGTGAAAAAATAATAAATTCAATTCTTAGCTATACCCCTCATAAGTTATATTACCTTAAGTTCCCAAACTAATTTTCTTATCTGAAAAGTTAGAGTCATAACATATTTTTTTAGGTTATTGTAAGTATTAAATTATATGATGTTTACTCATTTCTTATCACCATCTAACAAATATCCATTGATAAAGATGAATAAAAACTACATTATTATTGCCTGACCAGGCAGTGGCACAGTGGATAGAGCATCAGACTGGGATGCTGGGGACCCAGATTCGAAACCCTGAGGTCGCTGGCTTGAGCACGGGCTCACCAGCCTGAGCTCAGGCTCACCAGCTTGAGTGTGGAGTCACTGGCTTTGTGGGATCATAGACATGACCTCATGGTTGCTGGTTTGAGTCTATAGGTTGCTGGTTTGAGCCCAAGGTTGCTGGTTTGAGCAAGGGGTCACTGGCTCTTCTGGAGCCCCATGGTCAAGGCACATATGAGAAAGCAAGCAATGAACAACTAAGATGCCGCAACAAAGAATGGATGCTTCTCATTTCTCTCCCTTTCTGTTTGTCCTTGTCTGTTCCTCTCTCTCTCTCTGTCTCTCTTGCTAAAAGCAAAGAAACAAACAAAAGAAAAACTGCATTATTCTTCAATTTATCAACCATATCTCTCCGCTTAAATCTTGATTTCTCAGAGAAATAAAACTTTATATAAAGGCAGAAACTTCTAGATGAAAAATACATAACCATAAATATAGCAATATAATACATGTATATATATATACAAATTCATACCTCCCATAACTACAAAATCTTACCTCTTTGCTTTCTTCCAGATCAGATTCACTACTGAAGTCCTCTGTGTTTAAATTTTCAAAGTCAGACTCTCCTACAGCAATTGGTACAGTCACAGTAAGACTGGGATTGTTTATGAATGACATGTAATCACTTTCATCAATAATGTATTTTTCAACACTGCTGCCAGTTCCTATTCCACTTGTGGTTCCATTTACATCTTTAAGATAGTCAAGATCTTTCCCAATTTCTGTTATATGATTAGACATACAACTGTCTTTCTTATTGTTTAGATCATCAAGTGGTTTAATTTCATCTAAAATCTTTTGTTTTTTAACAAAGGATTGTTGAATAAATTCATATATTTTTCTCTTCACATAAGCGATTCCTTTATGCATCCTATCCACAGCAATTTGGAGATTGTTCATTTCATTATCATCGTCAGTGGCTGCAAGGTTGTCTGCACTAAATGAGCTCAGAAGCAAGGCCAGAAAGAGATTCAGAACCTTAAAAATAATACAAATATGATTACCATTTTACCCAAATATAAACAGCAGATTGAGATTACTTATTTTTATAAGCATAGAGGGAACTATAAATTCTAACAACTAGATGAGAAAGGAGCAGCACAGCATGGTGATCAGAAATTGTGTGATCTGAATTTGTGATCTTGCTCAATGGCTACTTCACTATACATTCCTCCTCAGACAAGGAAATAATTTCTGCTGGTCTCAAGTTCTCTCACTTATAAAATGAGGGTGTTAAATGAGATGCTCTAAGGTTTAGCTAAATTTAAAATTGTGTGATTATAGGCCCTGTCCAGTTGGCTCAGTGGATAGAGCATCAACTTGGCATGCTGATGTCCCAGGTTCAATCCCCCGTCAAGGCACACATGTGAAGCGATCATGCTTCTCTACCCTTCCTTCTCCCCCTACTCTCTTTCTCTTCCCCTCTTGAAGCCAGTGGCTCTATGGGTTTGAGCGTAAGCCCGGGGCTCATTTGATTCAAGCATCTGTCCCAAACAGGGGTTGCAGGGTAGATCCTGGTCAAGGCACACATGGGAGTCTGTCTATCTCCCCTCCTCTCACTTAAAAAAAACGTGTGGTTATAAGAAACCAGATTGATATATGTCCTTATACAAGAGTCCTAAACCTAAAAATCATTAGTGTTTGTAATTATGAATTTAAATAAATTCTAATGATTGCTTTTTAAATTTTACTTTATTGATTAGAAAGAGAAATAAAGGAAGAGAGAGAGAGATGTCAATTAGTTGTTCCACTTATTTATGCTATCATTGATTGATTCTTATATGTGCTTTGACAGAGGATCAAACCCACAACCTTGGCTTATTGGTATGACACTCTAACCAACTGAGCTATCTGGCGAAGACCTAAATACATTCTATAGTTTCTTTTTTGATAAAGAGTGATACTGAATTGGGCATTATTTAAATGACCCAGAATGAGAATTAGGCATTTAATATAGGCATTGACACTTGATTCTTAATCTATCATATTTTTCATATCCTACTAATTGGACTAATTGACCAATTAGAAGAATTATTTATAAATAATCCCTAATATTTCCATAAGATTGGCACATTAATGAATATATTCTTTGGAATATATTATATAATTGTATAGTATAAAAGTAATTAATTTTCCAAATTTAAGAGAGAGAAGAGTTGATCAGTTACTCCATTTAAGTAATCTAGGATTATGAGGCAACCCTTGTTTTAACTGAGAGCCAACAGAGGATTGACTAACCCAAGTTGACTAATGCATCTGCCATAGGACAGAGAGTGACTGAATACTACTGCATGAAGAGACAAAAAAAGGGTAAAATCACTTATGAACACATAAAAGCATAATTTTTGATTTCTAAACTAGGAAGTAAGATTGGATTTTCTCTAAATTCTTTTTGGATTTCTCCTTTCTTTGTCTCTGAATGCTTCTAACATATACTATTAGTCCTGTCTTCAATATGATACTGTATTGGAATTCACTTAATAAATGTAATGAGATGATTAATAAAGTGGTGTTGAGTATAATTACTATAGGGCCCCTGTTATATTGCTGTGTTGTCAAAATGAGACTGATACCATATCCAAGGAAAGAGACTTTTTATTTTTAAATTATTAAGAATAGATTTTGCATTTGATAAAATGGTCACCATTCTATTGGGCTCTTATTTCTAAAATACTATTTTAAGTGGGCACATACCACCAGGTTCCCAATGACCATGACCATCATGAAGACAGTAAGGCACATGGCTTGACCAGCAACCTCCATGCAGTCCCACATGGTCTCTATCCATTCTCCACACAGCACACGGAACACAATCAGGAAGGAGTGGAAAAAGTCATTCATGTGCCAGCGCGGTAGTTCACAGTCACTAGAAATCTTGCAGACACAATCTTTGTAGCTTTTACCAAAGAGCTGCATGCCGACCACCGCAAAAATAAAGACGATAATGGCCAACACCAGTGTTAGATTTCCCAGGGCCCCCACTGAATTGCCGATAATCTTTATTAGCATATTCAAAGTTGGCCAAGATTTTGCCAGCTTGAAAACACGGAGCTGAAATATAAAAAATTAATATATATTATCATTATATATCAGAAATATTACATATATTTGGTTTTACCAAAATAATGATTACTATTGAATCTGTTACACCTGCCCTGGCTTTGAACCCTTTCAGGCTCATGGCTAATTTTGGACACCCTAACAAGAATCTAGTTCTTCTGTATTTTAATCATGTCAATCATCTTCCCTAAGAGTAAATGTTTAATGATTACTTGGGGTCCAATTGTCCTTAATTTGTTTTGTGAAGGTTTTATAAGGCATACCAGGCCTGAAACTAATATTAATATCTAAATTGCAGTGATCTCTCCTGATATTTATTTGTTAGCAGCATGCAAAGTAACATCATATTGAGCCTTACTATAAGTGGAGAAAGGTGTTTATTATTCATTAATGCTCCTTTGGGGCATTGACATATCTAGATGTGCCTGCATTTTAAAAGTTGGAATATTCCCATGATTATAATTCTTTCCCTGATGTCCAAGAACATATAGGTAAATCAATGGCCAGGTTAAGTAATCCTACAGATTTCTCTCCAGTGATTTTGGGAAGGAATATATTTTCCAGCAATAGAATTAAGAAAAGTTTCTGCATGCACATCTTGTATCTAATCATCGTCCATTGATAGAAAGGGCTGTTTATATTTTCAACTTACTACTAAAACATGACACGTTTTCAATAAAAATATTTTTTAGATCCAGAAATATTAACTATAGTCATCTCTAGAAAAAATTATTAGAATAGTAACTGAGAAATACATGAAATTTTACATGATTATGCTTTTTGCAATTAAGACATTTTGAAGTAAGATGGCAAATTTTATCCATTTAGGAAAAATTTTTGACAGTGCAAATGTTACACAAAAATTTAAAATGTTAATGGTTGTATGTTTAAACCTACGGCAGTGTTAAGAAAAACTCCTGATTTTTGGACATTTTTTTTATTTATTTTTTACCAATCGAAAAGAACGAAGAACTGATAATCCTTCCACGTTGGCGAGGCCAAGTTCTACCAGGCTAAGCGTCACAATAAAACCATCAAAGATATTCCAGCCTTCTTGGAAATAATAGTAAGGATCCATGGCAATAATTTTCAGGAACATTTCTGCTGTAAAGATCCCAGTGAAAACCTAAGATCAAAACAAAATTACTCTAATTGCATCAGATAATGATAAAGTAGAATGGTACAATATTTGCTCTTAGAAAAAAAATGTCTGTGCTACCTGCCTCATAAAAATTCTACTACATGCTTATACCTATACAATAAATTATAATTGCTAGAAGGCAAATAATGAAATACATTATTTCATTTTATCCTCACAGAAGTTTATTAAGTGGCTAACGCAGGTATTTTAATTACCTTACTGATGAGGAAAGAGGACTTTAAATGGGTTCAATGATTTGCCTGATATCATATAAACTGGAAAATGGCAAAACTAGGATTTGAGTGCAAATCCATTTTTAACCAGGGTTCTACCCATTACACCAAACTGCCTTTCCCCCCAGTTTTATACGGCACAGGTACTGACAAGATTTTGCTCGTTAACAACTTTATCTGTAAGTTTATTCTAATTTCTCTTAAATCAGATAGTATATTATTACAATATATACATTACTATTATCAATTTGTTATGCACATGAAAAAACTAATTTAATTCCATAGTGTAAATCCTAGTGTTTTAAAAATAAGAATACTACAATACAGGATGTTTTACAAGTTTTTCTTTCTACCATCAAAATTCATAAATCATAAAAGAAATATTGTGGAAAATGCATGATTTACTTTAGAGCCCTCATTCTTTCAGCAAACAGAAGCTAATATTCCTAAGATGAGTCAACTGACAAACACTTTAATAATTTGTTTTTTTTAATCAGAGAAGAGAAAAAATTAAATGGTAACCTTCCCCCAAAATGGCCTTGTTAATCATATAATGCACAAAATGAGCTGTATATTTTCAATGTTTTATAATTTTGATATAGAATAGACAGATAAAACAATATATGTCCTATCTAGATCCTGGAAATGAAAAAGCTGGAGACATTTTTTGGTGCTTAAATTATAGCTTATAATAATGATGATTAAGCAAGATAAAAAGATCTACAATTTTCTTTTAGCCTTCTAGAAGTAGGGGAACTGTGATAATATCATTTCAAAAATGTCCTTAAACTGTTTCTGCATCTTAAAAAAGTTATAACTATCAATATTTACTTTTCAAATAGTCTATGTCTATTACTTTCTCAGTTTTTTCTCTGACATTAAGGGTTATTATTTTTGGCAAAATGTATAGTGTATCCAGCTAGATATAATTCCCAATTATAGCCAAGAGTAGGAAGTATGGTGAAAAAACTATTAAGTGTAAACAGTTCCTAAAACAAACAAACAAACAAAAAAAGGAAGACAACACATTTACCATCCAATAAGCTTACCAAGTTTCCTACTGTAAGCACATGATTGAACTCCTCCGTCATGGGATAGTGCTCCATGGCCATGAAAAGAGTATTTAAGACAATACAGATTGTGATGGCCAGATCAACAAATGGGTCCATCACAACCAGGTTGACGAGATGTTTCACTTTTAACCAATAAGGTGAACAGTCCCAGATTAAGAATATGTTAGAAAATTTGTACCAACAGGGTGGGCATTTCTGCCTAGATTCTTCAAGTTCTATATTTAAAAAATAAGGACAATCACCAAAAGATATATTTTATACACACATATTCTTGTTTCATTTATTTCAGATCCACTAAACTTCAATAATCAATACATTTTCCTTTGTTACAGAGTCAAATTCTTTTATCTATATATCTATATCTATATCTATATCTATCTATATATATATATATATCTATATATATATAAACAAACTAAAGTATTTATTTTTTTAACTCCCAAAGATATTTCTTCAGACATACACATAGACCAGAGGTAACAAAGAATAGTTTGTTTTCTTTTGTAGTAAGAGGAGGGGAGGCCGAGACAGATTCCCGCCTATGTCCGGACTGGAATTCACCCAGAAAGCCCACTAGGGGACAATGCTCTGCCCATCTGGGGCCCTTGCTCCTTTACAACCAAAGCCATTTTTTAGCGCCTGAGGCAGAGGCCATGAAGCCATCCTCACTGCCCGGGGCCAATTTGCTCCAATCGAGCTATGGCTGTAGGAGAGGAGGAGAAGAGAAAGAGAGAAAGTGAGGGAAGCAAGAAGGGAAGAGGTGGAGAAGCAGATGGGTGTTTCTCCCGTGTGCCCTGGTGGAGAATTCAATCCAGGATATCCACATGCTGGGCTGATGCTCTATCACTGAGCCAACTGACCAGGGAAAGAATAGTTTGTTTTTATTTATTGTTGTTGTTTTCGTATGCATTGATAATGTGGTTTAACATTTGACCTAAAGTTAGGTAAATGATCTTTTAAATAAAGTTTCAATAGAAACATGAGTTAGGGTAATATAGATACTGTGTGTAATTCTGTGTTAATATCTGGCTAAACTATCATCCTCAGACTATAAGAGATAGGGTGGTGATTAAAGTGAGCCAAGAATCATCATTTTGTTTGATGATTCCTCTCCTCTCCAATTTTGAGAGCACTCAGGTTGATGTAATCATTAAGCTAAGTAGAAAAGTAGATCACTGTGACTAATGGGATTAGAAGACCCTAATAAAATGTTTATTCTGTATCATTAAGGAGTTTCTACACATAGAAAAACATTTGTCAGAGGTTCAATGTCATTGAATTTAAATAATTTTTTAAAGCTCCTAGAATTTATAAGTAGGAATAACAAATAATAATTCTTGAATAAGACCTTTTATATTCTCTTTAGAATATGTCATTTCCAATGCACAAGTAGAGATATTTATTCAAAAGACACAATTTAAGTTTTAGTAAAATTAATTGAAATGGAAATAGAATTTGTTACAAACCTTCTACTGTGTTTGTTAAAATGCTAGCTATACTCATTGCTCTTTGCCTTTGAGAAGGATCTTCTAGAAAATCCATGGACACATGGAAAGAACTTGACTGTCTTTTTCTCATTTCAGTTTCAGTGGTTGTTCCCTGTAAAGAAAATGCTAAGGTATTAAATAATTAACTTGATCAATACGACAAGTGAACAACAAAATGTAACACAGTGGATTTCATGAAACACATGCATCATGCACTTTCATATTTAATTAGTGATGGCAGATATTGCTGACTTATTGTATCATTAACCTGGAATGTCCAAACTGTCAACCATTTAGCCATACAGCAAAAAAAATCAGTTCTTTTAAACCTTCTTATTTCATAATGTTATAAGGCATGAAGTAATTTAGATATAGTTGATAATCTCTTGAGAGACATATTTAACAGTTTCCCTTATTTTGGAACTGATAGTAAAAAACTAACTACTTGAAAAGTCATATAAATGATCAAGGCATTTTATTTTGAGAGAGGTAGCCATTTATTTTTAAAGAAATACAAATGATTATACTATGTGTAGTTGCCATCAAATTTTCTGAGCACAGACAGAGATGGTCATTGAAACAGAAATGTATGTTTAAAACACACACACACACACACACACACACACACACACACACACACACACACACACTGCATGGACAACAGTTTCATCCAGGGTACCAGAGCAATAAGTCATCTAATTCTGACTTAGTCATGCCTCATCATGCTGATATATTTCTAAGTGAGTTAACAATCTAATAAGAGGCAGCATATGTTTAGAAATTCCTCATCTGGTTATATATCACAAATACATACCATATCTTTAAACACAGACAGTTCTTTTACCTGTCCGTATTAATAATTTATTTGTTGCTTTTCATTTAGATTAGTTTTGAGAAGACCTATATCAGCATTTCTTTCAGTAAGACAAATATGAATATTAGAAATTTTAAGATAACAATGAAGCTATCTATTTAAGCACAGTGTTCTTGAAAACCTTCTAAACTGATGCAGGGTTATATTGAAGAATCTGTTGGAAAGATTTATTATACACCCTTTACACTTAAACATAGACATCCTTCATTCACTTTTATATCAGCACTTTAGTTGATGTCTTCTAAGTTCAGCATGGGTATATAGCAAATCCTCCAACTAGAGGCAGTAATTTATTATTGTGTCTAATTTATCCTTAGCATGTTTAATAAGTAAATGCATTCAGGTGTTATGCAAGAGTGTTGAGGCTTTAAATTTTAGTTGGTTAGTCTATAAAGGTATTACAAGATGCAGGTGCATTCACAGCTTGACCAACCAGGAATCATTCTCAAAGGGTTCCATTCTGTAGGAACACAGGCTGGTATAGCAATAATGGGCCAGCCATGCCTGAACTATTTAAAACTTCCTTACATTGTCATCAGTAGCTGGCTTATCTATTATCACCTCTGGCAGAAGCTGTCCTACAGGCGATGTAGGAACCGAAGGTCCACCAACCAAGGAAACCACACCATTGCAATCCACAGTGCTATGCATCTTCCCATTGGCTGGAAACACTGCCAGCATCCGGGACGACCTACTGGTCTGACTTAGATTACTGTTACGGCGCTCTCCGTGTCTTCGGGGCACAAACAAGGAGTCTCTCCGGCTCTCGTTATCCTCAAAGGTGCTGTGCTCATCATCAGCAAAGTCGTTCTCTGATCCCACATCCTTTGCTCGCCCTCTAAAGCTGAAAAGGCTCGTTCTGCTATTTCGCCTCGGAGAAAATAAGGAGCCACGGATGCTCAACAAAGACTAAAGTTTGAAACCAAATAAAAAAGAGTAAAATCATATTAATATAGCAACTTGAAATGTGCTTTTATTTTTCAAGATTAAATTGAAGGAAATTTCACCATTGATAACAGAACATGATTCATTCCTTTTGATTAGCAACATTTTCATGTTATGTGCATTCAGATTAAGTTAAATTAGTTTTACAAGAGAAGGGTTCTAGTCCTTGAGACTAATGAATAGGGGAGATAAACCATAACTTAAATATATTGGAAATCAAAACCCTGAACTACTATTTTTCAAGTTCAAAAGGAAAGCATTTTTTGGTGCATTACTATGGACATTGTATATATTCATTAAATATAAGTAAAATGACCCTAAAAAGCTACATTTGTTTTCATTGCTCTTTCCTTTCAAGAATGTCATCACTTTTCTGCCTGACCTGTGGTGGCGCAGTGGATAAAGCGTCGACCTGGAAATGCTGAGGTCACTGGTTCAAAACCCTGGGCTTGCCTGGTCACGGCACATATGGGAGTTGATGCTTCCAGCTCCTCCCCCCTGTCTCTCTCTCCTCTCTCTCTGTCTCTCTCTCTCTCTCTCTCCCCCCCTCTCACCTCTCTAAAATGAATAAATAAAATAAAATTAAAAAATAAAAATAAAAAAGTATAAAAAAAAAAAGAATGTCATCACTTTTCACAAATTGTTTTAGTCTATCTTTCTAAGATTACTTTTAAATTAATTATAATTTCTGTTTAACCTAAAAAGCTCAGTGTTATTAGAACTAGAAGTTAAAGTTTATGTGATCAGACTGGTAAATTTTTCAATGAATTATACTATGACTAATATTTTCAGGAGCACATATAATGGTTACAAAGAAGTTGGGAGGGAGACAACATATAAATAACCTAAAAACATTACTAGTCAGCTAGTCCCAAATCCATAATTTTTTTCATTAAAAAAAAAAACTGAGGCCCTGGGTGGATAGCTTAGTTGGTTAGGGCATTGCCTGGAAATGTGAAAGTTGTGGGTTTCAAATCAATGTTTCTATCTGTTTCTGTCTCTCTCTCCCTTCTTCCCATTAAAATCAATAAATTTTAAAAAATTAAAAAAAACCCACTGAGGATAGGGGATGGAAATAAATGGTGATGGAAGAAGACTTGGGGTGGTGAACACATAATACAAGATACAGAAGATGTGTTATAGAATTGTACCCCTGAAACCTATATAATTTTATTAACCAATGTCACCCCAATAAATTCAATAAAAAATTGGCCCTGGCTGGTTGGCTCAGTGGTAGAGCATCAGCCCAGTATGTGGATGTCTTGGGATCGAGTACCAGTCAGGGCACACAGGAGAAGTGCTCATCTGCTTCTCCACCCCTCCCCCTCTTGCTTCTCTCTCTTTCCATCCTGCAGCCATGGCTCAATTGGAGCGAGTTGGCCCGGGCACTGAGGCTGGCTCTAGGTGCTAGGAAGAGCTTGGCTGCCAAGCAACGAAGCAAGGGGCCTCAGATGGGCAGAGCATCACCCCCTAGTGGGCTTGCCGGGTGGATCCCGGTCATGGTGCATGCAGGAGTCTGTCTCTGCTTCCCCATCTCCTACTGAATAAAAAATTTTAAAAATCAATAAAATGTTTACAAAAGCTGAATATCAGAAAGATTAAATGTCATTAGTTACAAGTACCAACAGACAGTATTGGAAGGAGAATTCAGATCTAACTTTCAACTCAGTGTTGTCTCAGCTACACCAAGCTGTACTTACATATATATGAAGTAAAATTTTTTCATAACCATGGGAAGAAAGAATGGGTTTAAATATAATAAACATAGAAATTAATTCAGTTGATAAACACCCATAAGTTCTATTTAATTTTCCCTGTCTTCAGCATTCTCATTTTCATCCATGCATCATTTAACTCAGTAGTGCCATACCTGGTGTGGGGAGGAGTACCTCTTTTCATATGTCAAGCGATTCCCTTCGATGGAGAAGCGAAATCCTTTCCTCCTGATGCTGTCTTCAGATTCAGATTTGTGGAATTCATCCTCATCTTTCTCTTCCCCACCAGACTGTTCTTTCTGTTTTCTTTTCTTTCTCCGATTTCTTCTTTCCTTAGCACTCTTGGAACTCAACTTGGAGGCTTCAGAGGAGCTGTCTGAGAGTCCGCCTGCTGCGCTGGGCTCTCGGGAATGCTCTGATGCAGTGACAGCGGCTGCCTGCTACATCGAAGAGAAATGCTGTCAATGTGGCACTACAGAAGACCTTATCTTTTCAAACAATGGCCCAAGTATTTGCATGGCATTTATAAAATACAGACTTGAGTTGATCTTACATAGAAGAAACTCTGCAATTATTAGAGGGAATTAATGTTTCTTACCACCTCATGAAGGCTTTCAGAGTTAACTTGGTGTTCTCTGTGCTATGCTAACCTTTATTGTATTTGGATTATGCTTTACAGACCACATAGTCAAAAGGATAAATCAGGCAGCAACAAGAACAGAAACTCATTGTGCTTTTTAGGATTTGATTTACTCTAAAATTGGTATTTACTTAGCACTGTTTTCTTTTTTCTGAAAAAGAAGCTGGATCTTGAAAGAAAAGCTGATGAGTTACATGAGGTCTTAGCCAAAGGTAGGAGGAATGAGCTAAAAAACCAGGACCCTCTGTCCAGTTATGGAAACTGAGTTGTCCAATATCCTCAAGTTATCATTAATAACATTGATCAGAGGTGATGAAGTCCTCTCCTCAGCCTTGCACTCAGGACTGGAGGGGCGGGGCAACAGCTCCTGCTAAGCAAGACGAGACATTCAGTTCCCCAAAACTGTCCCTAGCTTCTTCACCGCAGCACTGGCTCGTGCTGGCCACACGAGCATGGGATAGAAACAATGCTGTTTAATCACACCTGGCACTGGTACTAAGTTAGCAAGTTTTGATTATTATTATTGTCCCCAAAGAACCCTTAATACAAGAATTCTCGCAAATAAATTAATACTCCTGAATCAACTTGGGTAAAAGACAATGAATTTGCATGCTAAAGTAAAAAGTGAGGAAAGATGGGAATGATAGGAAAAGCATTTTATTTAACTATAACTACCAACATCTCACTAGAAGAACAAGTAATCCTTAGGTTACCTGATCTTCACAAAATTGATAACTTTTATATGGCTAGTAGATATTACTATATCAGAAAGCATTACATTATTTGATGAGTGCCCTGTTTATGTAAGGAAGGCAAGTAAGACCCCCTTAAAAACCAATAGAGTTTTAGTTACAGAAAGGAACAGATTATCTTCTAAAAACCAGGTAACTTTTTTTTATATACAGTACAAGAATCTATACATTTTTTTCTAAGAAAAGATTATTTCTTTGGATTTTTTCTTAATGATAGTATACTCATTTAGTAAGGGTTTCTGACTTGAGAAGACCCCAAAATCTTCCCTTCTATTCTAAAAATCTTCAGATGACTAAATAGTATGAGAAAGTTCTATTGTGATCAGTATTTTAAACATCTTAGAATAATTAAACTAAATGATCCACATAGATGATCAAAATGTAGAAATTCTTCCTAATCCCCTACCAGCTTCTCTTAAGTACAACTAAATTATTGGTCTCTCACTTTTTTTTCCAGTATATTTGTAACAACCACAAAAAAGACCATACCACGAGACAGGACATATTTCATTTGGTGAATTTACCTGAGCTGCCTCCTGTTGCTTTTTAAGTTGTTCAAGCATCTGCTGAAATTCAGCCTCTTTCTGCTCTGCCTCTTCCATGGTAGCCTGATTCTGTTCCTCATAGGCCATGGCCACCACAGCCAGGATCAAGTTTATTAGATAGAATGAGCCCAAGAAAATGACCAGCACAAAAAATATCATGTATGTTTTTCCAGCAGCACGTAGTGTCTGCAAACAATAACATCAGCATTAGTTTTCAATATTATTTCACTAACTGGTGGCTTTAACTCTCAACTGACTTGCGTGTTTTGTGGGACTCTGATATAAACAATAATGATGATGATCACACCTCTCCTACCTCTTAGTCTGTTTTTTCAAACTTATTCTCTTCTCCTCTATTCATGCATTCACATTCTGATCTCTAGGAGGGAATTCTTAGAATTACCAATAATAAATCAGAATCGAGTAAAAGATCATGGAGACCTTCATCAAAAAAACTGAGTCTTAACTGAAAGTCAAGGGGCAAACCAAAGCCAGCTTTCTATATTCGCTTGTTATCATTTTCATCACCTGTCACCTGAGGGATAGTAGTTGAGGGGGTAGGTGGGGCTGAAGGGGAGGTGTGCCTTCTGTTTGAGAAGATCTGTGTCTGGGAAGGGTGGTTAGTAAGTTTTAAGCCAAGGGGAAATGAGAGAGAATCACTGTCCTCGGCATCACTATGCCTAATATGTGTTATAATCAATAGGATAAAGGTACTTAAATCTTCTGGTTTCAAGTTGTGTTCCTTCCATTATATTATGCTGTAGTTTGAATTTCTTAACTAACTTGGTTTTCTTATACACGTTTACTTAAATGTAGTATGTGTCTCTTCAGGATCTCACCAGTTGGTAAAGGTTTTCCCAAAAGTCCTGAGTCATTAGTCGAAACAGGGACAGAAAAGCCCAGCTGAAAGTATCAAAGCTGGTGTAGCCATAATTGGGATTTCTCCCAGCTTTCACACACATATATCCTTCTGGACATTGGCTGTAAATGCGAAAACAGAAGGTATATAAGAAATTATGCTGTTTTTTTTTTTATTCTGGTAGCATGCTATACTTGTAACATTGTGTATTTCAAGGAATAGAAGTATGATAAATAAGTAATATTCTTCTCAACTTTTGACTCAACATAATTTTACTCGTCACCTAATTTTATCATTAAAACATTTCATAGAATTTTTAATAATACTTTACAAAATTATTTTCTTTCGCTAATTAGCATTTAAACATGTCTCTTTCATTTTCCCTATTGTGGATCCTCCGGAGTTGACTCTTGGCTCACAAACACTCATCTAAGAAAAAAAGCTTTAGAGCTAAACTATTATTACTTCTTGTTTTATAAAATATAAATGCTTGCTTAATTTTTAAATAATCCCTAATGATAAATAACCATAATTATAGCAAATTAGTATAAATAAAGTTAGTTGGCTGTTATCTGTCAGTTCCCCCCAAATAGAAAATATGTGTTTGTATATATATGCACACACATACATGACATACACAAAATTTGGGCTTACCCTGCATCAGAGCTATTTCCACATAGTAAAGCATCTAAAAAACCTTCCAGAAAGTAATGATATCCTATTTAGAAAAAAAAAAAGAAAATCATATGATGAACATTTGCATTACATTGCAAAATAAGAACAAGATCAAGCCCTAATTTTAGAATTCACTGAGTAATTTTAAATATACTATATAATTCAAAGACATAGATATTTTCCCCTTCTCCCTCAAAATACTAGATATTATATGAAAGAGATGAAATACTTAATAGTATAAAGCATTTATTCTTTATAAATGTAAAATTAGTGATAACTACAAGTATTAACATAAAAGGTACCAATGCTGCTTTTCCACCATCCTCATAAAAAATAAAAATTGCATTCTGTAAAAATAGATAAGAAGAAAATGGATTTTTTTGCCTTCTCAAAGGAGTCACATTTTTCAAAATAAAGGAATTATATATTTTTATATATTTAAACACTATATAAATGTTTAATAATTAGTTATAATTTATTTTCTATCAACATCCAGAATATATCATAGGCGGTTTTTAGTAAAGGATGCATAAATCATGTCAACTACTAAAACAAATAAAAATTATCTTAAATGCAAAAGCTTAAATAGTTGAATACTACATTATTTTAAAGCTTTCTGTCTCTGGCATATTTCTTAGATTCTTCAAATATCTTTTTGAAGTGTCACTTCTGTGAATTATTCCTTGATATTCTCTAATTCTTTTCCACTAAACATTGGTAAAATTGAGCACTCTCACTGTGCTACCAATAGCATGTCCATACTTCCATTATTATTATACTTTTTCTCCTATAGTGTAATTATTTATTTACAAATATTGTTTCCCCTTGAAAGAAAGCCTACTAACCAATTATTTCTATAGTATTATGTTTGGAACATAAAAATTGTTCAGTCAAGTTTACTAAATGAATAAGAAAGGGATAACAAGAAGAGAAACACATGAAATTAAATAATAATTTTGTGCCTGACCAGGTGGTAGTGCAGTAGATAGAGCATCGGACCGGGACACAGAGGACCCAGGTTCAAAGCCCCAAGGTCATTGGTTTGGGTGCAGGCTCATCTGTCTTGAGCAGGGGTTCACCAGCTTGAGTGCAGGGTTGCTGGCTTGAGTATGGGATCATAGACATGACCCCATGGTCCCTTGCTTGAGCCCAAGGTCGCTGGCTTGAGCAAGGGGTCACTTGCTCTGCTGGATCACCCCAGTCAAGGCACATATGAGAAAGCAATCAATGAACAAATAAGAAGACTAAGGAGCTGCAATGAAGAATTGATGCTTCTCATTTCTCTCCCTTTCTGCCTGTCGGTCCCTCTCTCTATCTCTCCGTCACCAAAAATATATATATATATATATTTTGTAAGAAGAATTTTTAAGAAAAAAACTTGCAGATTTTCTAAGAAGAATTATTTTCTAGATGCTAAACTTTCAGGGAAATTTTTCCTATGCATATTTTTATAAGGAATACAAACACATAATGGGAAACAAAATTTTCATTTCTAATGTTTTTACTTCTTGGAACATAGAAAAGTTAAGATAGAATTTCTCAACTTTTAATTAAAATTAAACATAGTGAAAGGAATATGTAGTTTCTAAATGAACTTTTGGTACCAAGTATTTATAACTGAAGTTTTAGCCATTAAATTCAATGAACTATAATCTTAATCTGGAAAAATATAAATTTCAGTCATGTTTATCTTTAATTTTAATAAACTTAATTTTCTAATACTTTAAAGACAAAGTATTTTTTCTATACTTGCATTTGGCTTAAAATTAACTTTTTCAACAAGTGGGATATTATTAGAAAACAGATTTTTAGATCTGAAAATGACCTCACATATCCTTGACTTTGAATGTAAGAAAAATGGCACTCGACAAAAATTTTCACTACAGAGAATAAATCCTAAATAACATCCTCATAGTCAATTCTTTTATTTATTTATTTATTTATTCATTTATTTATTTACAGGGACAGAGAGAGAGAATCAGAGAGAGGGATAGATAGGGACAGACAGATAGGAATGGAGAGAGATGAGAAGCATCAATCCTTAGTTTTTCATTTTGAGACACCTTAGTTGTTCATTTATTGCTTTCTCATATGTGCCTTGACCGTGGGCCTTCAGCAGACCGAGTGACCCCTTGCTCAAGCCAGTGACCTTGAGTCCAAGCTTGTGAGCTTTGCTCAAACCAGATGAGCCCGTGCTCAAGCTGGCGACCTCAGGGTCTCGAACCTGGGTCCTCTGCATCCCAGTCCAACGCTCTATCCACTGCGTCACCACCTGGTCAGGCAGAGTCAATTCTTTGATACTGGTTTTTTTAAAAAAATAAATAGATTTCAGAGTGGCGATGACAACAGTGGATTTATCAGCATATGGAGTAAATAAGGGACATTTATTTACTGCTCTTACACGTATTTCTTGATCTAGAGATTTACAGCTGTTTACAAGTTATTTGTTGGTATATCACTAATATCCTGGAATAATTAACCTGTAGAAATCCATGTATTTTCCAGATATGCAACTACAACAGGACATTGATTAGTTTCTTAAATATATTGTATTGCTTTAAGAGTTATCAAACCACCAGTAATCTTTTATGATTAGTCCTACTTGGTCCACACAATCAGTCACTAAGGTTTCATTCTTCTTTGACTTTTTTCCCCTAAGTATTAGTCATCACCTTAAAATAATAAAGATAGAGCTAAATTTAAGTACATCTAGAATCTAAGTTTTATATATTTAATATTTTCTTTAAAAAGACATTTCTGTTCCCCATGAATCACATTCTCTCTCTACTTTTGAAATATTGCTACTGGAATATACTAAAATTAAATAAAATAGACAATTTTACTTATTTTTCTTGTCACTTTATAAAGAGAAAGGATATTAGGCGAATTTATTTTCCATCCTTCTAGAGCAGACTATGTAAATGTTTGACTATTTTGTCTAACCTCTTGAAATAAAAATAAACTGATTCCCATAACTTCACTTATTTATCTGATATTTTTATTACTTTCCCTTAATTAAAGCTTAATTGACTCCAATTTCCTTCTATTTGACATAGCACCACTTTTAAATCTTATTCTTCAAATATAAGAATAATTTTGACCTTTAGGTCTTACTCCATTTCCAAACAAGGACAATAAAAATAAGCTACTGAACTATAAGCAGCCTGACGCCATGTGGCATAGCCATTGTTTTCCCAGTGTGCTGTCGAGTTTCTGGCATAGAAGAATTCTGTAATTAATGTTTAACAGGCTATATTTGTATAGTACTTTAGAGTTCAAAAAGGGCTTTAGAAATTTTTATGTTATTTGTCTCCATCAGCATGAGGAGAATGTACAGTAATCAGAGCTTCTAAGAATGTTTTTTTTTAGCTGAATTCTTTAGCCTCCCATATGATAATACAACAGAAAATGTTCTTAGAAGTCAGAATTAAAATAGTTATTAATAAAATAATCTAATATATGTGCAAACCATTGATATGGTGATTTCAAACTGTTATGCAGTCATTTAAAAAATATCCATATGTAAATAGAAGGTAGGTGAACAATGAAAAAATAAAATGACATAACAGGAATTCTTACTTGTATCTTGAATATATGATTTCCAGTCAAACTCAATGATAGTTTCATTTACAATTGTGCCATTGTAATTCACAGTTATATTCTTTTCTATACTATGCTCCTCCAAGGAATTGTTGGTAGGAGGCCATAGTACACACTTATTCCGCAGGTTGCCCATGAACAGCTGCAGCCCGATCAGGGCAAACACGCTCAGACAGAACACAGTCAGGATCATGACATCAGAAAGCTTCTTCACAGACTGGATCAGGGCCCCCACGATTGTCTTCAGTCCTAAAATTTAAAAAAAAGGCCATTATTATGAAGACTTAGAAAGTCTGAAAATAACAAAAGTGTCACATAATTTTCTTGAAAACATAGATTCCACGCATAAATTTGAATATAATTCTAAAACTAGTGAAATAGCAACACTTTATGGTAGGCAGAAGTGCTTATGAAGATGACTTTCAGAAATGTAGTAATCTATTCTAAACAGTGAAATAAAAATGCATATCCCAATATTTTGGAGAGAAAATAATGGGAGATTCAACTCATGGTTTTCACAAAGCCTATGTTAAGAAAAGTTTCTTGTATTTCTTGTACTTCTGTTTTTGCCAATGAAACATACCCCATAACTTCATTAGAGTCAGTTTTATAAAAAATTACCTGAAGAAATATTTTTAAATTTCTACTTATGAGTAAGAAACTGGTGGTGTTTTAGAGTATAAAACTGGTGGTGTTTTGGAGTATAATTACACTTTAAGATAATAAATCTCCCATGCAGACTCATGCTAATCTTTATTATCTTATCCCCTTGTCTTTTTAAGCAATATTAAGATTTCATTGTATAGACATAGTCATCAATGACTACAATAAATAAGAAAGTACTGATTGGTACTGGACCAAATTCTTACAACTGATATAGAGGGAAAAAATGACATCTCTAAGAGCAAATCACACAGACTGTATATTACAATATTTTATGTAAGAAATTGTTAAACTCTAAGGCTGATGAAAAATGTGAGACCATAAAAACTTATATCCCAATAATAAGAATAATTTTATCTAAAGCACCCTATTTTGATTATTATGATTTTGAAGATTATTCTGATTATGGTTCCAATTTTCTGTAATGCTGAATACCAAGCAAAGAAGTTATTGCTAAAACAAAACCAAACAAAACAATAACATTTGATGGGTTTTAACCCATTCTCACCTGGAATGACTGAAATTGTTTTCAGTGCTCGGAGAACTCTGAATGTTCTCAACGCTGAGACATTGCCCAGGTCCACAAACTCTGTCACATATCTGCAATAGGGAGTTCACACACAAACACAATGACAGGATACAAAGAAAGAGCTGTAGGAACAAGGAGCCTTATGCTTATGCTTTACACTAGTCACTTCTTACCTGGAATTACAGAAATAGTTTTCAAAGCTCTCAAGACTCTGAAAGTGCGAAGAGCTGAAAAATTGCCTAGGCTTACAAATTCTGTTACATACCTGTAGAATTAAATCAGAGTTATTCAAGATTTAAGCAGGATTTTATATATTTGCTTGGTTCGTGGTGATTTTTAAATGATAATTTTGTTAGTAGCAATTTAAAGATTAGAATCTATCGCTATGGTTGACTTTATTCACATTATTTAAGGCCATTAACTAGATGTAAACTTCATAATGTAAACAATCTTATTGCCATTTTGAAAAGCAATGCAATCAACATCACGAGTAACTTAGGAGAATTAAATAAAAAGAGAAGAAACTTGGCTATAGTTTCAAGGTTTCAGTTACCAAAAAAAAAATTGCATAAAATCATCCAAGAAAAATTTAGGCATGAAAAGGCAGATTCCCTATCTGTACATGACAAAGTTTATCTAGTGTGATTCTTTAGTAAAAATTATGCAAATTAAGGACAATATTTTATGGGGGTCCCATGATGCCCTGCCAGTACTGCTATTTTATTCTCGAAAAACAGTAATCTCAATATGCCTTTTTAAAAACCATGGTCAGAGGGAATGGTGAAGAATTGGCTCTTACTGGCTAGATATGGAATGAAACGAGACAGGCTACATTTGGAGCCGTGAGTGTATCGGCTCCACTTCTCTTCCTGACCACCTCCTCATACCCATAAGAGGCTGAAAGCATTAGCTCCTGAACGAATGATGAGGGTAAGCAGTGTGGGTCCACTCCCCTCCATGCTGGGATTTCACCTACTCCTGAAGGACCTTCTATTACTTTTCTGAGTCTTTTCTTTCTTGGGGACATTAACACTAGGAGAAAAGGGGGGTCAGGGATGCAGATGTTGTGCACATACTGAGTGTATCTGGAAGGGAGGTAAGGACAAGAAAGTTTATGTTGAGTACGAAGGAAGAGATGATGAAACTTCTGAAGAGAGAGGAAGAAAGAAACGGAATCAGTTTAGAAATAGGAAGTGGCAGAGAAAGTGTGTCTGCTTATAAGTTTTAAAATTAATTGTTGATGAAATAAAAATGTAATATATTAAATACCTTGTTTTTTCCTATTAGTTTGATTTGTCAGAATGTTTTGTTGCTATCAGATGCTTGTTTTCTATTTTTCCACCAAACTAATAAAAGAAAATTGGAAGAATACATACAATGCATAAGGTCAAGCCATTTTCACAGATGTGTAATGATTACACTTTGGCTTTCATATTCGGGTATGTGTGTGTGTGTGTGTGTGTGTGTGTGTGTGTGTGTGTGTGTGTGTGTTGAAAAAGGAGTAAGTATGAAAATTGCCGACAGATGTTTCTTATATGTGCAAATTGTAATTTCAACCACGGCAAAGACTTTCTGCCAAAGTGAAATGCCACTTTGACCTCTGTTGTACTAAATTAAAATCCAAAGCTGAAGCATATAAATCTCACCAAAATATTCTACGGTTAAAGCCAGCTTATTCTTTTAAAACATAAGCACTCATAGAAAGCCAAACCACATTCTTTTGAAGTTTCAAAAAAGGCACTTACGCAAATGTAATGACAGTAAAGTCGAGCCAGTTCCATGGGTCTCGAAGGAAAGTAAAATCTTCTAAACAGAAGCCCCTTGCAATAATTTTAATAAGTGACTCAAAGGTATATATTCCTGTAAAGGTGTACCTGGAGACAAGTATCCAAAAAGAATCGATAAAGTAATAACTTTCTTTCATAACATATCAATTTCTTATTATTCTGTCAGTGGAATAGATAAATATAAAATAAATCTAAGTGGCTGTGTGTTATTTTAATGGAAATAAAATGTAGCCCTAAAGTTAAATTCAACTCCTTAATACATGAAGAGCTTTCTAAGAGCAGAGTGAGAAATACCTGCTGTGTAAAGTCTAAGTAGTTACTATCTGAAGTGTCTGAGTGTTGCTATAAATAAATAAAGCCTCCTGAAAATTATCTAGTACATTCACATGATGGAGTGGCCAAGCAGCAATACTGCAGAAGAGTAAAAACAATTTCCTTTAGAAAGTAAAAAAAACTCAACTTCAGTTATGTTTTACAAATGAGAAAACATTGACCAATTAGCAAGTTTTTCTCTTTCCACAAGAGAAGACAGGTTAACTTACTTGGAAAAGAAATTTTGTTACCATCAAAGTTGATAATTCTAGAGCCATAAGAGGTGAAATTTAATTTAGAGTGAAATATCAGGCTAGTTCAGAAACTTGGATGTGTCCAAATTTTAAATCTTTTATTCAGAAGTTGAAAAACAAAATCACAAAAACTAGGGTGAGTAAAGACATGTGGACCTCACATGTTATCTTCAAAATTTTAGTAATTCTTTATATAACTGTTTTTTCCTTCATAGTCTTTGTCCCTTTTCTGATTGGCTCCAATCTGAAACTGTCTATGAATTGAAGAGGTTCTTGGGAAAAACCTCAGGTTGTCATTTTAAGGGGTCGACAGCCAGAGAGTTGTAGTGGTTACGACATGGGCAGTGTGAGCAGCCCAAACAGCAATTATCCCAGATCTGGCCCTTCCGATCTCAAAGGTGTGCCAGACAGAGCCCATCCATGCAGTCCTTCATGCTTCTGGTTTCCAAAAATGCTACCCTTTTACATCACTTAGTTTAGCCCTTGGTCTACTTAATTTTTTAGCTCTAAAACCTGACTTATTGGGATATTTTTTCAGTGATTTTTTTTTTTTTTTTTTTTGTGAGTACTCTGCTTGAAACTGATATAGGCCTGACCTGAATAGGTTGTGTTAGATGAAACAAATTTCTGTGAGACTCACTATGGTCTTCTTATTGCCTTTGTAAATCTTAACTCACTGATTTCGTTTCAAATTTATCTGGAACCAAAGTCTATTTTTATTGGTTCTTTCCCGGAATTGTTTTCATCACATTTGCTTTGGCCACTGTAAAATACAAAGGAAAAGTGCTAACTGTCCAAGAATGATAGGCTTCTGGTAACCACCAAGTAGAGTTGAAAGAGATATTAGACATAACACCAGCAGGCCTGAGGGGCAATGGGACTCATCTTCCTGCTTTGTAATTGTGTCTAAAAATGGCCTTATTAAATATGCTCTTTGGTTTAGAAAACATTAAGATATATTTTCAAAATCCTAAATACATATGTATGTCTATATTTCTATATATCTATTTACTTATATCTATCTAACACACATATATATAGTCACATAGTAGGTGGTTTAAAATATAAGATGAACTTACTCTACATTCTTTGTCCAGTCAGGAGGGTTACTCATTGTCATGAACACACAATTTGTCAAAATAGTGCACATAATTAGCATGCTGAATAATGTGGGTTATTGTTAAGGAACACACAAACACACAAAGAAGTCCAAATCCAAGTATTATACATAGAAAACTAACATTGAAAAGCTTGAATTTCAGTTTAGACAGGACTCGGTGACAAATACACTGTGGGCAAGTCACCTAATCTCTTCAAATTTCAGTTCTGTCATTGATAAATGTGGTAATAATAAACCCCTCACAGAATAGTGATATAGATTAAATGAGATCATGTACAGGAAAGCTTCATACAAGTACAAAGTGTTGCTTTTTCTACTATTATTAAATAATATTTTTACCCCCCCCCCCCCCCAGAGAACTTTAGTGGGAAAACTTCAATCTGGAGTCATACTGGTTTTGAACAGAGTGATTGCCTTCAACTAATTCAGGTGATTAAAATAGTAAATTGTTGAAGAAGGAACAAATCTAAAATATTGTAATTTCTTAAATGCATGTTATATAAGACAGCTCAATACATTTAAATTTTTATGTACAGATTGCAGCATGGTGCTAGTTGTTGGGTTGCTCTATTTTGAATGAATTTTTTAATTATAGCAGCTTTGGATATAATTAAAAGTGAACATTTTTGAACGCTAGGACTGAGCATGATGTGAATATGATATAAATTCAGCTTAAAAGAGGTCTTGGACAAGTTACTCAGCCTCTCTATGCCGCTAAATCTTCTTAAGCTTCCACAGATTTTTATATAATGGACCTAATTTTTATATAGACCTAATTAACTATAGACCTCATCAGTTTGAGGTACAAATTAAATGAGTTAATATGTGTAAAATACTTGAAACAAGCCTATATATTAGTAGATATGATCTAAATGTTAGCTGTAACAAATAACAGAATTATGGAGCTAAAATAGACCAAGAAAAACAATGGAGTAATCACTATATTTTACAAGTCAGACGAATAAGGCCTAAACCCTGGAGAAATTAAATAACTTGGTCAACTACTAGAACACAGATTTCCTGCCTTGGTATTCAATATTCTTTCTATACAGGTTATTGCCAAAACCAAAAATTTTCCATAAGTAAAAAAGAAAGTTTGTGTCAAATGACCACATGATGGCACTAGAAACAAAAACTAGGATAATGAAACCTTCATAGATGTAAAAATGCTGAATGTATGATTTTTATGTTTCAAATCTTTTAATTTTAATAATAGTGTATTTATACCACTAAAGAATTTCTTGTTATCAGTTTTAAAATAGAATGACATTTTAAGTTTTATCATCCTTTTTTAAAGAAAAAATCAGGTAGCATGAGTTTATCATCATTATACAAGTCTTTCTATGTTTATTATTACCAAAGTCATCAAATAAGAAATAATCAGAAATAAAGTTTTTTTCCAATGAATATGATCAGATAAAGTTAGTTTAAAAGTTTTCTTTCTTTCTTTTTCTTTCTTTTTTTTTTTTTTTAACACCATGGGACTTACAATGCCACACACATACCTAAAGACCATTTGGAAATATGATCTAAACCTCTTTCATTAACTTCCATAGTTTTTACTAAGCAATCAGTTTTACATAACAGAGCCATAATCGATGACTTAAATTTGAAATTCAGCCAATATTCCAGTATTTCCTTCACAGGTTTCACTAGCAAAGTTCAAAAATTAAGTATTGGCCAAGCACTTTGACCATCTTTTGTGGAAAATATGCTTAAAGATTTATTCTAAGGTACATTAAAATGCACTTTATTATAGATATGCCTAAACTTGGCTCTAGAAGTAGATTTCTTTGTTATATTTTTCTTCATTGCAACACCTGATAATCACAACTGGGTACAAAGATGGTATGGCTATCTTACACTAGATTTGTAGGACTCAATACTTACAAGTATTTTTAGAAAGATATATGTAGATCCACAGTGTTAAGAGTTTATAAGTTTCAGTGATATCTATGTGACTAATCAATTTTAAGAATGAGCCTTATAAAAAAAGAATAAGACTTATAAAAAAAGAATAAGGCTTATATGACAAAAAGTAGGTACAAAATTAGAGCGACAAAAGCCATAAAATATGTATATGTCCCAACTTAATTTTATATTTAGCTACAAAGCACTTATAGATTATGCACAAATAATTAATATTGATCACTTGAAAAGGATATGAATGTACCAAAATCTTAATAGCTATTTTCCTAAGAGGATTGAAGGGAGTTAAAATGTACAGGGCAGAGGTGGCACTGAACCGGAAGATGGCCTTCCCTTTGTTCAATACTATGAACGTCTGTAAGATAGAAACGCAACATAGAAATATAAAAGTATAAACCATTTCAACTCTATTGCCTATTTTTTATTATTTGTCACCATGAATTTTTTTATCTTATTTTTATTAATTTTAATGTAGTAACATTGATAAATCAGGGTACATATATGTTCTGAGAAAACATCTCCAGATTATTTTGACATTTGATTATGTTGCATACCCCTCACCCAAAGTCAAATTGTCTTCCGTCACCTTCTATCTGGTTTTCCTTGTGCCCCTCCCCTCCCCCACCATGAATTTTTTTGATGTGACAACTTTTGATGCACACCATGAAGATAAATTATCACTGGATCTCTTCTTAACTAGAGAGGACAACCAAAAGTATCACTTACCTTTTCCTCAACACTTACTTGCAATTTCAGCATACATAAAACATTTGGTTAAGAGAATTTATTTACTTTCTTAATATTTTAAATATCTGAGTTAAATGAATGTCTTAAATGGGTACATAATCTTATTTCATTCAAAATTCTAAGACATTACATTCCTTTTATAGTAATTTTGGCTTTTCCATTTTAAATACCTTGAAAATTAATCCTGTGGAATGCAAAATCATTCAACAAAATTAAAAAGAAGCTATTCTTTTACTATTAATGCTTATAAAATAAACATTATCACTCTATTTATAATAAGAAATAAAAACAGCCACTATCAAACCCACTCTTGGGTTAGATGGATATAATCCAATAATTGATTTTTGGAGGCCAAGTTCCCTGGAGAGTATCTGTTGACCAAGAGTGCTAAATTCTGTATTGGGATTTCTGAATTAGCCAACTTATTGAATTTTAATCCCAATTAACTGCCTACCTCTCATAGTGCTTTCTTAGCACAGAGGAAAAGCTCAAAGCCCCATAGAACAAAGGATCCTTGAATGTGAATAAAGTTGCATTCTAAAAATTAGGTATATTTAAAAACAATTAGCAGTGTGCAGACAAAAAATAAAGAAGCAACATACAATAGCATATGAAGGATCCTGCTTCAGTGTTTCTTAAGATGTTTACTTATAGACAGAGTTTATAAGTCTATAAGTTTATGAGTATATGTGGGGGTGGGGAAGCCATTTTCTCTGTGAAGAACATTTTATAAGAAGAGAATTTAATACGTTTATAATTGAAATTTACCCATTTTTAAAAAGTTTTGTTTTTTTCACCTTAGGATGCTTATCTCTGTAGATCACATTATGACATGGGAAGCATTAACTTTATGTTTACTTTCTAATAAGAATTTTTTAAAAATATACATTTTTATTATTTGATAACTTTAGAGAGAGAGGAAGAAGGAAACAGAGAGTTAGGAACATTGATCTGCTCCAGTAAGTGCCCAGACCAGGGGATTGAACTGGCAACCCCTGCACCTCAGGACAATGCTCCAACCAACTGGGTTATCTAGCCTACTAAGAGTCTTTGATAAGAGTTCATTCTCCACATTTAGTCTTCAGGTCATTAATAGATTTCTCATTTCGTTTTTCTCTAACATCAGGTTTTCTAGATTCAAGTAGGGTGATCACTGTAATACGTTTACTGAGTTGTTTGAAAATAGCACTTCTTATCTGTTGTCTATAGAGGACTCTGAATCAGGGCTGCGGAAGTGTGGTTTGCCAACCAGTGTTAATGTCCAAGTTGTTGTTGGTCTATGATAAAATAGTGAGAGTAAGTCTTTAGAAACCTGTAAGTCAATTTGACAAAATAATTTTACATCTGTTGAATTCAATAATAAAAAGGGACTATATGCCTGACCTGTGGTGGCGCAGTGGATAAAGCGTCGACCTGGAAATGCTGAGGTCGCCGGTTCAAAACCCTGGGCTTGCCTGGTCAAGGCACATATGGGAGTTGATGCTTCCAGCTCCTCCCCCCTTCTCTCTCTCTGTCTCTCTCTCTGTCTCTCTCTCTCCCTCTCTCTCTCCTCTCTAAAAATGAATAAATAAAATAAAAAAAAATTAAAAAAGGGACTATATTTCATAGGTCTGTTTTTCAATTTTCTAGTAATTAAATTTGTTGTATTTTAGAGAAAAATGGTGACCTTACATTCACAACAGAGAGTTTGAGAAGCACTGCTCTGCCTGACCAGGTGGTGGCGCAATGGATAGAGTGTCGGACTGGGATGCCGAGAAGCATTGCTCTAAGTCTAACTTCGATCCTATATTTTCTTTTTCATCTTTGAAGGTCTCTGGTTCAGAAAATGAAGAACTGTCCACCAAGTCCATTGTTTACAATACTTAGTCCCCCCTTTTTTCCTGATTCATTCAATGCTCCTATCCCTAAATGCCATTGTGAGTTCATCATAAAATGTGAACAGACTTGTGCAATGTAAATGCTTTTGCCCTAAGGGATACATGCATACAGGGTCACAAAAAGACCCAAAGTGAGTTAATTCAGAACTCAGTTTGGTCCAACTTGCAAATCTACATCATATGCTTTACTTCTCCAAAAACATGCAAAGTAAAACCTGATAGAAATACTGGAGGTTAAGAATAGGAGAGCCAATAAAAATATTACCTATCCTGGCCCTGGCCAGTTGGCTCAGTGGTAGAGGGTCGGCCCGGCATATGGTAGTACCGGGTTCGATTTCTGGTCAGGGCACACAGGGGAAGCGCCCATCAGCTTCTCCACCCTTCCCCCTCTCCTTCCTCTCTAGCTCTCTTTTCCCCTTCCGCAGCCAAGGCTCCATTGGAGCAAAGTTGGCCCGGATGCTAAGGACAGCGCCATGGCTTCTGCCTCAGGCACTAGAATAGCTCCTGCCGCAATGGAGCAATGCCCCTGGTGGGCATGCTGGGTGAATCACAGTCTGGCGTATGTCTGACTGCCTCCACGTTTCTAACTTTGGAAAAATACAAAAATATATATATTATATTACCTATCCTATAAAAATCAGAATCTCCTTGTAGCAAATAATAATACAAGCTAAATTTGAAATATATAATAGTGATTCAAAGAGATAATGAGAAAGAAGTTATAACTCAAAGGTGCCCTAAATCATTAGCTTGAGGCTAAGGGGGCTAATGATGGTACCAATTATAGGTCAGGGCAAGGAAACACCACTCGGCTTATCCTAAGGAGACAGACATGTGCAGAAGAGACCACCTGTGACTCTGGCACCTTCCACACAAAGGAAAAGGTCGATAGTAAAATGGGTGGTGAAGCAATAGGAGAAGCTGTGGAGGCCAGAATGGGGTAGAAGAGAAAGGAAAATTCTGCTGTAAGCACTAAAAAAATAAATAAATAAATAAAAATAAATGAAGAAAAACACAGAACGTGAACAGATAGGAGCCTAAAAACGAAGTACAAAGGGCTAGAATGATTAAGGTGAATTTAACGAAAGCCACTGCAGCCCTGATGCTGATAAGTAATGTTAACTCTAAAAGTCCTTTCATACAGAGGAGTTAATAGTTTGACACAAAAGTGAAAAGAAAATGGTCAAAATTCTCAATTGTTCCAACCTCAGCTGGAAATGTTCACTGATTTTAGGTTGTACTCCTTTTCTTATTTATACAATCCAAAGAATGTCACCTGACCAGGTGGTGGTGCAGTGGATAGAGCATTGACCTGGGACGCTGAGAACCCAGATTTGAAAACCTCAGATCGCCGGCTGGAACATGGGCTCATCTGGCTTGAGTGTGGGGTTGCTGGCTTGAGTGTGGGGTCACTGGGTTGGCTGGAGCCCTCTGGTCAAGGCACATATGAGAAAGCAATCAATGAACAACTGAAGTGCTGCAACTATGAGTTAATATTTCTCATCTCTCTCCCTTTCTATCTGTCTCTATTTCTCTCTATTTCTGTCTCTCTCTTCTTTCTCACTAAAAAAAAATCCAAAGAATGTGTGGAAAATAATTATTGTTAACAATATTTACAAGAAGTATGAGTACATTGTGTAAGTGTCTGCAATCTGAGTTTATAATGAAATTAATTAGGTTTTGCTGTACAACATTTATTCTGTTTTACTTGTTCACAAGACATACAGATGGCCAAGGCATTTTCCTTAACTTCTTTATCATGATAGGCTACATAACATAAAATTTACCGTATTAACCATTTGTAACCACGTAGCTCAGTGTTGACATTTATTTTTTTTGACAGAGTCGGAGAGAGAGTCAGAGAGGACAGATAGGAACAGACAGACAGGAAGAGAGAGAGATGAAATGCATCAATTCTTCATTGCAGTTCCTTAGTTATTCAGTGATTGCTTTCTCATATGTGCCTTTACCGGGAGGGGGGAAGCTACAGCAGAGCAAGTGACCCTTTGCTCAAGCTAGTGACCTTGGGCTCAAGCCAGCGACCTTGGGCTTCAAGTCAGTGACCTATGGGCCCAAGCCAGCGACCATGAGGTCATGCCTATGATCTCACACTCAAGTCAGCAACCCCTCACTCAAGCTGGTGAGCCCGTGCTCAAGCCGGATGAACCCGCGCTCAAGCCAGTGACCTGGAGGTTTCAAACCGGTGTCCTCTGTGTCCCAGTTTGATGCTCTATCCACTGTACTATTGCCTGGTCAGGCTCAGTGTTGACATTTTTTTAACAGAGAATGTATGGGCTGGCTTTTTACAGTGAAATATCTTGACATCCTTTAAATCAGTGTTGGGATTCAAATAATTTAACAATGAGTTCTCTGCCCTAATGACCATTTTAAGTATAAAAAATGATATACCAAAAGGTAGTTTATTATTTCATGCATTTAATGGTTAAATAAGGACAATAAAACAGGTACACATAACTAGATTATAAGAAAGAGTTTTAAGATATTAATGAAAATATATTAAATAATACCAGACAAAAAACAATAAAACTGTTATTTAAGATATTTCCATATTGCTTCTTGGTTGCCATCCTCACTTGCAATTTTTTTTTTCACCTATAAATGAAATGAATATTAGTATGGGCAGAATATGCTATTGAGCAGATGAACATTAAAAATAGTAAGGAATGTAAATTTGTGATTTTCACATTGAGTGACTGCCCAGGTGCCCACTTTAGAGAGAATCCTGATTACAAGTGCCATTTTAACAACCAGTTTGCCAGACTCAACAAAAAATAGGTATCAGTTCTGCTGAACTGGTGCGAACTGACTGAATCCCACCACTGCTTTAAATCCAAATTAGTTCTATTGAAATTTTATTAAGACAAATCAGGATAATTTTTAATGCCTGAAGTAAATTTAGTTGACGATTTTAGCATCTAAATTCATCAGTGATATTGGCCTATAATTTTCTTTCTTTTTGTTGTCTTTGCCTGGTTTTGGAATCAGAATTATGCTCGCCTCATAAAAGGAACTTGGAAGTGTTCCTTCCTCTTGAATTTTTTGAAATAGCTTGAGAAGGATAGGAGTTAGTTCTACTTTGAATGTTTGGTAGAATTCACCAGTGAAGCCATCGGGCCCAGGAGTTTTGTTTTTTGGGAGATTTTTGATAATTGTTTCGATCTCTTTTGTTGTAATCAGTCTGTTTAGGTTTTCTGATTCTTCCAGATTGATTTTTGGAAGATGATATGTTTCAAGGAATTTGTCTATTTCACCTAGGTTGTTTAATTTTTTGGCATACAGTTCTTCATAGTATTTCTTACAATATTTTGTATTTCTGTTGTGTCGGTTGTTATTTCTCCACTCTCATTTCTAATTTTATTTATTTAAATCCTCTCTCTTCTTTTCTTGGTGAGTCTTATTAAAGGTTCATCGATCTTGTTTACCCTTACAAAGATCCAGCTCGCGGTTTCATTGATCCTCCGTATTGTTTCTTTAGCTTCTATGTCATTTATTTCTGCTCTGATCTTTATTATTTCCTTCCTTCTACTACCTCTGGGTCTTACTTGCTGTTCTTTTTCTAGTTCTTTTAGATGAAAGGTTAGGTTGTTTGCTTGAGCTTTTTCAAGCTTCTTAAGGAATGCTAGTAGTGCTATGAACTTCTCTCTCAGGACTGCTTTTGCTGTGTCCCATAAATTTTGAGTTGTTGTTTGCTCATTATTATTTGTTTCTAGAAACTTTTTTATTTCTTCTTTGATTTCACTGTTAACCCATTTGTTATTTAATAACATGCTATTTAGTCTCTATGTGTTTGAGTATTTTTCAGTTTTTCTGTTGTGATTGATTTCTAGTTTCATGCTATTGTGATCAGAGAAAATGCTTGATATGATTTCAATCTTCTTAAATTTGTTAAGACTGCTTTTGTGTCCTAACATGTGGTCTATCTTAGAGAATGTACCATGAGCACTTGAAAAGAATGTATATTCTGCTGCCTTAGGGTGAAAGGTTCTAAAGGTATCTATTAAATCAAGTTGATCTAGTGTGTTCTTTAAGTCTGCTGTTTCTTTGTTAATTTTCTTTCTTGAGGATCTATCTAGTGATGTTAGTGGGGTATTGAAATCTCCTACTATTATAGTATTGCTGTTGATCTCATCCTTTATATCCATCACAGTCTACTTTATATATTTCGGTGCTCCTATATTAGCTCTGTAGATATTTATGATGGTTATATCTTCCTGTTGAATTCCTCCCTTTATCATTATGTAGTGACTTTCTTTATCCCTTACTATAGTCTTCTTTTTATTTTTTATTTTTATATTAATTTTTATTAATGCTAATGGGGTGACATCAATAAATCAGGGTAAATATATTCAAAGAAAACATGTCCAGGTTATCTTGTCATTCAATTATATTGCATACTCATCACCCAAAGTGAGATTGTCCTCCGTCACCCTCTATCTAGTTTTCTTTGTGCCCCCCCTTCCCCTCTCCCTCCTCCCCTCCTGCACACCCCCACCCCACCACCCCTGGTAACCACCACACTCTTGTCCATGTCTCTTAGTCTCGTTTTTATGTCCCACCAATGTATGGATTCATGTAGTTCTTGTTTTTTTCTAATTTACTTATTTCACTCCGTATAATGTTATCAAGATCCAACCATTTTGTTGTAAATGATTCGATGTCCTTATTTCTTATGGCCGAGTAGTATTCCATAGAGTATATGTGCCAGTCTTTATCCAGTCTTCTAAAGAAGGGATTTTTGGTTGTTTCCATGTCTTGGCCACTGTGAACAATGCTACAATGAACATGGGGCTACACGTGTCTTTACGTATCAATGTTTCTGAGTTTTGGGGGTATATACCCAGTAGAGGGATTGCTGGGTCATAAGGTAGTTCTATTTTCATTTTTTTGAGGAACCACCATACTTTCTTCCATAATGGTTGTACTACTTTACATTCCCACCAACAGTGGATGAGGGTTCCTTTTTCTCCACAGCCTCTCCAACATTTGCTATTACCTGTCTTGTTGATAATAGCTAATCTAACAGGTGTGAAGTGTTATCTTATTGTAGTTTTGATTTGCATTTCTCAAATAATTAATGAAGATGAGCATCTTTTCATATATCTGTTGGCCATTTGTGTTTCTTCCTGGGAGAAGTGTCTGTTCATGTCCTCTTCCCATTTTTTTATTGGATTGTTTGTTTGTTTGTTGTTGAGTTTTATGAGTTCTTTGTAAATTTTGGATATTAGGCCCTTATCTGAGCTGTTGTTTGAAAATATCATTTCCCATTTAATTGGCTGTCTGTTTATTTTGTTGTCAGTTTCTCTTGCTGAGCAAAAACTTTTTAGTCTGATGTAGTCCCATTCATTTATCTTTGCCTTTACTTCTCTTGCCTTTGGAGTCAAATTCATAAAATGCTCTTTAAAAACCAGGTCCATAAGTTTAGTACCTATGTTTTCTTCCATATACTACTATAATGTTTCAGGTCTTATATTTAGGTCTTTGATCTATTTTGAATTAATTTTAGTACAAAGGGACAAGCTGTAGTTGAGTTTCATTCTTTTGCATGTGGCTTTCCAGATTTCCCAGCACCATTTGTTGAAGAGGCTTTCTTTTCTCTATTGTGTGTTATTGGCCCCATAATTGAAAATTATTTGACCATATATATTTGGTTTTATTTCTGGACTTTCTATTCTGTTCCATTGGTCTGAGTGTCTACTTTTCTGCCAATACCATGCTGTTTCGATTGTCGTGGCCCTATAATATAGTTTGCTTTGTAGTCTTCATTATATAGATACTTTACATTCTTATGTTTATTCCTAAGTATTTTTTTTTTTTTTGCAATTGTGAAGGGGATTATTTTTTGAGTTCATTTTCTAGTATTTCAATATTGGCATATACAAAGGCTATGGACTTTTGTATGTTAATTTTGTATCCTGCAACCTTACTGTATTGGTTTATTGTTTCTAGTAATCTTTTTGTGGAGTCTTTGCAGTTTTCGATGTATAGGATGATATCATCTGCAAAAAGTGATACTTTTACTTCTTCTTTTCTGATATGGATGCCTTTTATTTCTTTATCTTGTCTGATTGCTCTGGTCAGAACTTCTAGCACCACGTTAAATAAGAGTGGAAAGAGTGGACAACCCTGTCTTGTTCCTGATTTAAGGGGGAAAGCCTTCAGTTTAGTGCCATTTAATATGTTGTTAGCTGCTGGTTTATCATATATGGCCATTATCATGTTGAGATATTTTCCTTCTATACCCATTTTGTTGAGTGTCTTAAACATAAAGTAGTGTTGTACTTTTTTTTTCATTTTTCCGAAGCTGGAAACGGGGAGGCAGTCAGACAGACTCCCGCATGCGCCTGACCAGGATCCACCCAGCATACCCACCAGGGGCGATGCCCTGCCCCTCTGGGGCATTGCTCTGTTGCATCCAGAGCCATTCTAGTGCCTGAGGCAGAGGCCACAGAGCCATCCCCAGCGCTTGGGCCATCATTGCTCCAATGGAGCCTCACTGTGGGAGGAGAAGAGAGAGACAGAGAGGAAGGAGAGGGGGCAGAGTGGAGAAGCAAATGGGCATCTCTCCTGTGTGCCCTGGCTGGGAATTGAACTCAGGACTCCTGCACGCCAGGCTGATGCTCTACCGCTGAGCCAACCGGCCAGGGCCAAAGTTGTGTTGTATTTTATCGAATGCCTTTTCTGCATCTATTGATAAGATCATGTGGTTTTTGTTCTTTGTTTTGTTGATATGGTGTATTCCGTTAACCATTTTACGTATGTTGAATGATCCTTGAGATTCTGGGATGAATCCCACTTGATCATGATGAATTATTTTTTTAATATGTTGTTGTATTCGATTTGCCAGTATTTTGTTTAGTATTTCAGCATCTGTATTCATTAGAGATATTGGTCTGTAGTTTGTTTTTTTTGTGTGTGTGCCGTCCTTGCCAGGTTTTGGTATGAGGGTTATGTTGGCCTCATAAAATGTGTTTGGAAGTATTGCTTCTTCTTCAATTTTTTGGAAGACTTTCAGTAGAATGGAAACCAAGTCTTCTTTGAATGTTTGATAGAATTCACTAATATAACCGTCTGGGCCTGGACTTTTATTTTTGGGGATGTTTTTAACAGTTTTTTCTATTTCCTCCCTGCTAATTGGTTTGTTTAGGCTTTCTGCTTCTTCATGACTCAGTCTAGGAAGGTTGTATTGTTCTAGGAATTTATCCATTTCTTCTAGATTGTTGAATTTGGTGGCATATAGTTTTTCGTGGTATTCTACAATAATTCTTTGTTTATCTATGATGTCTGTGGTGATTTCTCCTCTTTCATTTTGGATTTTGTTTATATGAGTTCTTTCTCTTTTTTTTTTGGTGAGTCTTGACAAGGGTTTGTCAATTTTGTTGATCTTTTCAAAGAACCAGCTCTTTGTTCAATTAATTTTTTTATAATTTTTCTGTTCTCTATTTCATTTATTTCTGCTCTGATATTTATTATCTCCTTTCTTTGGCTGGTTTTGGGTTGTCTTTGTTTTTCTTTTTCTAGTTCCTTAAGGTGTGAAGTTAAATGGTTCACTTGGGCTCTCTTTTGTTTGTTAATATAGGCCTGAAGTGATATAAACTTCCCTCTTATCACTGCTTTTGCTGCATCCCATAGATTCTGATATGTCGTATTGTCATTTTCATTAGTCTGTATATATCTTTTTAACTCTGCACTTATTTCTTCTTTGACCCATTCATTTTTTAAAAGTATGTTGTTTAAAATAATAGATGAGAACTTCCCAAGCCTGTGGAAAGAACTAAAGCCTCAAATTCAAGAAGCAAACAGAATTCCGAGTTTTCTTAACCCCAACAAACCTACTCCAAGGCACATCATAATGAAATTGGCACAAACCAATGGCAAAGAAAAAATTCTCAAGGCAGCCAGGGAAAAGAAGAATACAACATATAAAGGAAGGCCCATTAGATTATCATCAGATTTCTCAGCAGAAACTCTACAAGCTAGAAGAGAGTGGACCCCAATATTTAAAGTCCTGAAAGAGAGGAACTTTCAGCCACAAATACTATACCCATCAAAGCTATCCTTCAAATATGAAGGAGAAATAAATACATTCACAGATACAGAAAAGATGAGGGAATTTGTCATCAGAAAACCCCCACTCCAGGAATTACTAAAGGGGGTTCTCCAATAAGATACAAAGAACAAAAAAAAAAAACAAAGCCACAAGTAAAAGCTCCAAGAAGAACACAATAAAACCAAATTTAAACTGTGACAACAACAAAATGAAATGGGGGAGAGGATGGAGATTAACATTAGCAAAGGATGAAGGAGTGCAAAAGTACTCACAAAATAGTGCGCTACAATGAACAGGGTAGGAACCCTTTTCATTACTTAAAGGTAACCACCATTGAAAGAACCACAACAGAAGCACATGAGATAAAAAAATATAGCAACAGAGGAAAGATGTATGGAATACAACCAAATAAAAACAAAAGATAGCAAAATGAAAGAGAAGGATCAAACAACACACAAAACTAACAGAAAGCAATCTATAAAATGGCAAAAGGGAACTCACAAGTGTCAATAATTACACTAAATGTAAACGGATTAAACTCACCAATAAAAAGGCACAGAGTAGCAGAATGGATTAAAAAAGAAAATCCAACTGTATGCTGCCTACAAGAAACTCATCTAAGTAACAAGGATAAAAATAAATTCAAAGTGAAAGGCTGGAAAACAATACTCCAAGCAAATAACATCGAAAAAAAAGCAGGCGTAGCAATACTCATATCTGATAATGCTGACTACAAGACAACAAAAGTACTCAGAGACAAAAAATGGCCATTTCATAATGGCTAAGGGGACACTGAATCAAGAAAACATAAAAATTCTTAATATATATGCAACAAACCAAGGAGCACCAAAATATATAAGACAGCTACTTATTGACCTTAAAACAAAAACTGACAAAAATACAATCATTTTTGGAGACCTCAATACACTGCTGACAGCTCTAGATCGGTCATCCAAACAGAGAATCAACAAAACACTAGAGCACCTGGACATGATAGACATCTACAGGATATTTCATCCCAAAGTGACTGAGTATACATTTTTCTCAAGTGTACATGGATCATTCTCAAGAATTGACCATATGTTGGGCCACAAAAACAACATCAGCAAATTCAGAAAAATTGAAATTGTACCAAGCATATTTTCTGATCATAAAGCCTTGAAACTAGAATTCAACTGCAAAAAAGAGGAAAAAAATCCCACAAAAATGTGGAAACTAAACAACATACTTTTAAAAAATGAATGGGTCAAAGAAGAAATAAGTGCAGAGATCAAAAGATATATACAGACTAATGAAAATGACAATACGACATATCAGAATCTATGAGATGCAGCAAAAGCAGTGATAAGAGGGAAGTTCATATCACTTCAGGCATATATGAACAAACAAGAGAGAGCCCAAGTGAACCACTTAACTTCCCACCTTAAGGAACTAGAAAAAGAAGAACAAAGACAACCCAAAACCAGCTGAAGAAAGGAGATAATAAAAATCAGAGCAGAAATAAATGAAATAGAGAACAGTAAAACTATAGAAAAAATTAATAGAACAAAGAGCTGGTTCTTTGAAAAGATCAACAAAATTGACAAACCCTTGGCAAGACTTACCAAGGAAAAAAGAGAAAGAACTCATATAAACAAAATCCAAAATGAAAGAGGAGAAATCACCACGGACACCGTAGATATACAAAGAATTATTGTAGAATACTATGAAAAACTATATGCTACTTAATTCAACAATCTAGAAGAAATGGACAAATTCCTAGAACAATACAACCTTCCTAGACTGAGTCAAGAAGAAGCAGAAAGCCTAAACAGACCTATTAGTAGAGAAGAAATAGAAAAAAACATTAAAAACCTCCCCAAAAATAAAAGTCCAGGCTCTGATGGCTATACCAGCGAATTTTATCAAACATTCAAAGAAGACTTGGTTACTATTCTACTGAAAGTCTTCCAAAAAATTGAAGAAGAAGCAATACTTCCAAACACATTTTATGAGGCCAACATAACCATAATACCAAAACCAGGCAAGGATGGCACAAAAAAAAAACTACAGACCAATATCTCTAATGAATACAGATGCTAAAATACTAAACAAAATACTAGCAAATTGAATACAACAACATATTAAAAAATAATACATCATGATCAAGTGGGATTCATCCCAGAATCTCAAGGATGGTTCAACATATGTAAAACGGTTAATGTAATACACCATATCAACAAAACAAAGAGCAAAAACCACATGATCTTATCAATAGACGCAGAAAAGGCTTTCGATAAAATACAACACAATTTTATGTTTAAGACTCTCAACAAAATGGGTATAGAAGGAAAATATCTCAACATGATAAAGGCCATATATGATAAACCATCAGCTAACAACATATTAAATGACACTAAACTGAAGGCTTTCCCCCTTAAATCAGGAACAAGACAGGGTTGTCCACTCTCTCCACTCTTATTTAATGTGGTACTAGAGGTACTAGCCAGAGCAATCAAACAAGACAAAGAAATAAAAGGCATCCATATCGGAAAAGAAGAAGTAAAGGTATCACTTTTTGCAGATGATATGATCCTATACATCGAAAACCCCAAAGAATCCACAAAAAGACTACTAGAAACAATAAGCCAATACAGTAAGGTCGCAGGATAAAAAATTAATATACAGAAGTCAATAGCCTTTCTATATGCCAACAATGAAACAACTGAGAACGAACTCAAAAGAATATCCCCTTCACAATTGCAACAACAAAAAAAAAATACTTAGGAATAAACATAACAAAGAATGTAAAGGACTTATATAATGAAAACTATAAACCATTGTTAAGAGAAATCAAAAAAGATATAATGAGATGGAAGAATATTCCTTGTTCTTGGTTAGGAAGAATAAATATAATCAGATGGCCATATTACCCAAAGCAATATACAAATTTAATGCAATTCCCATCAAAATTCCAATGACATTTTTTAAAGAAATAGAGCAAAAAATCATCAGATTTATATGGAACTATAAAAAAACCCGAATAGCCAAAGCAATCCTAAAGAAAAAGAATGAAGCTGGGGCATTACAATACCTGACTTCAAACTATATTATAGGGCCATGGCAATCAAAACAGCATGGTATTGGCAGAAAAGTAGACACTCAGACCAATGGAACAGAATAGAAAGTCCAGAAATCAAACCACATATATATAGTCAAATAATTTTTATAAAGGGGACAAGAACATACAATAGAGAAAAGAAAGCCACTTCAATAAATGGTGCTGGGAAAACTGGAAAGTCACATGCAAAAGAATGAAACTGGACTACAGTTTGTCCCCCTGTACTAAAATTAACTCAAAATGGATCAAAGATCTAAACATAAGACCTGAAACAATAAAGTACATAGAAGAAGACATAGGTACTAAACTCATGGACCTGGGTTTTAAAGAGCATTTTATGAATTTGACTACAATGGCAAGAGAAGTGAAGGCAAAAATTAATGAATGGGACTACATCAGACTAAGAAGTTTTTGCTCAGCACGAGAAACTGATAACAAAATAAACAGACAGCCAACTAAATGGGAAATGATATTTTCAAACAACAGCTCAGATAAGGGCCTAATATCCAAAATTTACAAAGAACTCATAAAACTCAACAACAAACAAATGAACAATCCAATAAAAAAATGGGAAGAGGATATGAACAGACACTTCTCCCAGGAAGAAGTACAAATGGCCAACAGATATATGAAAAGATGCTCATCTTCTTTAGTTATTAGAGAAATGCAAATCAAAACTGCAATGAGATACCACCTCACACCTGTTAGATTAGCTATTATCAACAAGACAGGTAATAGCAAATGTTGGAGAGGCTGTGGAGAAAAAGGAACCCTCATCCACTGTTGGTGGGAATGTAAAGTAGTACAACCATTATGGAAGAAAGTATGGTGGTTCCTCAAAAAACTGAAAATAGAACTACCTTATGACCCAGCAATCCCTCTACTGGGTATATACCCCCAAAACTCAGAAACATTGATACGTAAAGACACATGCAGCCCCATGTTCATTGCAGCATTGTTCACAGTGGCCAGGACATGGAAACAACCAAAAAGCCCGTCAATAGATGACTGGATAAAGAAGATGTGGCACATATACACTATGGAATACTACTCAGCCATAAGAAATGATGACATCGGATCATTTACAGCAAAATGGTGGGATCTTGATAACATTATACGAAGTGAAATAAGTAAATCAGAAAAAAACAGGAACTGCATTATTCCATACGTAGGTAGGACATAAAAGTGAAACTAAGAGACATTGATAAGAGTGTGGTGGTTACGGGGGGGGGGGAGGGGGGAAAGGGAGAGGGAAAGGGGGAGGGGGAGAGGCACAAAGAAAACTAGATAGAAGGTGACAGAGGACAATCTGACTTTGGGTGATAGGTATGCAACAAATTGAAAGACAAGATAACCTGGACTTGTTATCTTTGAATATATGTATCCTGATTTATTGATGTCGCCCATTAAAAAAATAAAATTTTAAAAAAAGTATGTTGTTTAGTGTCCACACTTTTGTTGTTTTTTTTTCTCTTTTTTGCAGTTGAATTCTAGTTTCAAGGCTTTATGATCAGAAAATATGCTTGGTACAATTTCAATATTTCTGAATTTGCTGATGTTATCTTTGTGGCCCAACATATGGTCAATTCTTGAGAATGTTACATGTACACTAGAGCAAAATGTATACTCTGTCACTTTGGGATGAAGTGTCCTGTAGATGTCTATCATATCCAGGTACTCTAGTGTTTCATTTAAGGCCGATATATCTTTATTGATTCTTTGTTTGGATGACTGATCTAGAGCCGTCAGCGGTGTATTGAGATCTCCAAGTATGATTGTATTTTTGTCAGTTTTTCTTTTTAGGTCAATAAGTAGCTGTCTTATATATTTTGGTGCTCCTTGGGTTGGTGCATATATATTAAGAATTGTTATGTCTTCTTAACTCAGTGTCTCCTTAATCATTATGAAATGACCATTTTTGTCTCTGAATACTTTTTTTGTCTTGTAGTTAGCATTATTAGATATGAGTATTGCTACACCTGCTTTATTTTGGATGTTATTTGCTTGGAGTGTTGTTTTCCAGCCTTTCACTTTGAATTTGTTTTTATCCTTGTTGCTTAGATGTGTTTCTTGTAGGCAGCATACAGTTGGATTTTCTTTTTTAATCCATTCTGCTACTCTATGTCTTTTTATTAGTGAGTTTAATCTATTAACATTTAGTGTAATTATTGACACTTGTGGGTTCCCTATTGCCATTTTATAAATTGCTTTCTGTTAGTTTTGTATCTTGTTTGATTCTTCTCTTTTGTTTTTCTATCATTTGTTTTTGTTTGTATTCCATACTTCTTTCCTCTGTTGCTACGTTTTTTAAGCCATGTGCTTCTGTCGTGGGTTTTTTTCAAGTGTGATTACTATTAAGTAATAAAAAGGGTACCTACCATATTCATTGTAGTACCCTATCTTATGAGTGTTTCTGCATTTCATCGTCCTTTGCTACTGTTAATCTTTGTGCTCTCCCCCCTTTTTTTTGCTTTTGTTGTCACAGTTTAAATTTGGTTTTATTGTTTTCTTGGTGGAGCTTTTACTTGTGGTTTGTTTTGTTTTTTTCTTTGAATCTGGTTGCAAAACCCCCTTTAGTATTTCTGGGAGTGGGGGTTTTCTGCTGATAAATTCCTTTATCTTTTCTGTATTTGTGAATGTTTTTATTTCTCCTACGTACTTGAAGGATAGCTTTGATGGGTATAGTATTCTTGGCTGAAATTTCCTCTCTTTCAGGGCTTTAAATATTGGGGTCCACTCTCTTCTAGCTTCTAGAGTTTCTGCTGAGAAATCTGATGATCATCTAATAGGCCTTCCTTTATATGTTGTATTCGTCTTTTCCTTGGCTGCCTTGAGAATTTTTTCTTTGTCGTTGGTTTGTGCCATTTTCATTATGATGTGCCTTGGAGTAGGTTTGTTGTGGTTAAGAAAACTCGGAATTCTGTTTGCTTCTTGAATTTGAGGCTTTAGTTCTTTCTACAGGTTTGGGAAGTTCTCATCTATTATTTGTTTGAATATGTTCTCCATTCCATTTTCTCTCTCCTCTCCCTCTGATATACCTATTATTCTTATGTTATTCTTTTTGATGGAGGCAGACAATTCCTGTAGGGCTTTCTCATTTTTTAAAATTTTTGAGTCTGTCTCTTCTCTCTGTTGTGCCTCAAGTTGCTTGTCTTCTATGTTACTAATCCTACCTTTTATCTGGCCTGTTCTATTAGCTAACCTTGTTACCTCGTTTTTCAGTTTATGAATTGAGTTTTTCATCTCTGGTTGATTTGTTTTTATAGTTTCAATTTCCTTGGTAATATATTCTTTGTGTTTGTTGAGTTGTTTTCTAAGCTCCCTAAATTGACTTTTTGTGTTTTTTGTATATCTCTGAGTATTTTTAGGATTTCTATTTTAAATTCTCTGTCATTTAGCTCCAAGGTTTCCAATATATTAAATATTTTCTCCATAGATTTTCCCACATCTATCTGTGTTACTTCTCTATCTTTTGTATCCATAATATTTGATTTCCTTTTTCTTAATGGCATCTGAGGGTGGTCTTGTTGATAGCACTAATGAGAGTTAATAAAGAATAAAAAGTAAAAAAATGGAAAAAATTGGAAAAAACCCAATAATAATTTATTATCCCCCCCCTTTTCTTTCTTCTCTTCCCCTCCTCTTCCCTCCTCCTTATGAAAATATCATGATGAACTGTGAATTATATTATCCTAAATGAAACAAAAACTGCCTATACTGGAGGGCCTGAGTTGGGGGAAAGTGTTCAAGGGGCAAAAAAGTAAGTAGGGACTCACAAAATGTAAAAAAGGAAAAAATTTGGGTCAAGTATAAAATGATTTGCTTGTAAGTGATGGTCGACTAAGAGATATAATGAGAGGGATAAGAGGGAAACAGAAAAAAACTATTGTATTAAGTGGAGCAAAGACTAAATAGAATGGAGATTCTGGGTTGGGAGAAATGCTAATGAGTTAAAAAGCGAAGTAAAAAGCATCTAAAATGCCACAAAAAAATCCCTTGAGTCTCAAATTAAATAATTTGTTTGTGATTGAGGATTGAATGAGAGGAAAAGTAAAGGAGAAAAGAAGAAACTAATAGAAAGGGAGAAATAAGAAAAAGGGGAAAAGGAAAGGAAGAAAAAAGAATAAAACAAAAAAAGAGAGAGAGAAAGTTAAGGGTTTTGGAGTGTAACCCTCATGGAGAGGAAGGAAGAAGAAAAGAAATAAAATGTAACACTTATGGGTAGTGTAGTTCAAGAAAAGGAAAGAATAAGATGGGCAGAGAATAAAAGGACCAAGGTGGAGGAAATAGTAATAATAATAATAAAGGCAAGAAGATGAAAGAAACAAAAAAATAGTGAAACAAGTCATAAAGTCTGTGGATTTTTCTTGATTTTGAGAGTTTAACCTCCTCTTCCTTTTTCTTTCCTCTCCCTCATCCTGGTTGCTGACTTTGTACCCCAGGCTCTGCCCTTGTGGCATGCTTAGGTAGGAATTTGCAGTTGAAGAGACTCTACGGCAATGTCATATATTCGGCTTCAGTCTCGTTGGTAGTCAAGGTGTGTTAGAATTTTCAGGCTCCAACAATGAGAGAGTCTGTTTTCCCGGAGCCTCCTAGTCTTTCCTTCCTGGATTAGCAGCCTGATAATCCAGCTATGAGGCTGCTGCTGCCTCTGCCTGGGGAGTAAGAGGCTCAAAGAGCTGGCAAATCCCCACTCTATCCCCACTCAATGCAGGGCTCTGGTAAGGCTCTGGCAGTCAGAGCTGCCAGTGTAATCAGGCGGGGCTAGGAGCCAATTGCTCTCAAGGTGACTTTCTATGAGCCTCCAGGCCTGTTTAGCATCCCTAGCACTCTGTGGGACCACTCTCCCCAGGCTTTCCGCACTTTGTAGCCTGTTTTGGCTGGGAAGAAGATGCACTAGTTGCTGCCTGCTATACAGGAGGTCTTAACATCTGCCAAGTCCCTCTTTTTAACATATATCCCTGAGTATGAAAGCTCTGCCAATCAGAAGTTGCCCCCACCCCTTTAGCAAGAGGCACTAAAAAATATCATGCCTCTTGTCTTGGATCGCTGAACTGAGAGAGATTTTGTCAATTAGAGCCACGTAGGTTAGTAGGGAGGTGAGCAGACTGTGGGTTAAGCTAATTTCAGTGATTGGATCTCCTGATGTGCTCCAGAAAGGACTGCAAGCTGCCTGTACGCCCCTACCCCAACACTTGATTGTTAGCTTGAATGGCTGGGTGAGGCACCCCGCCTGCCTAGAGAAGCTTGGGTGTAGAGATGTTCGCTTTGGCGCACTCCCCGCGCACCACTGGCAGCTGCTGTTCGTGGCGCAGGCGGTTGCTCGTGGAGCGCACGTGCGGGTGGCTGAGTTGCTCGCAGCACACAGGCGGTTGCTCGCATGGGCTGATTCAGCACAGGCACACTCTTTCCTCAGCTTGAAGAAACATCTGTGCCGCAGCATAGCCTCCTCCACAACCTTAGCTCCCCCCCCACCGACTCTCAGTTCCAAGTGAAAGCATCCTTTGCTCAGGTCAGTGAGGAAGTCAGAGCGTTTCTTTGTCCGACTTATTTCCTTCAGGGTTGATTATATATTTAGTCAATTTTTTGCTCGATCCTACCTTCGCCTGCAGTGTGTGGAAATACCATATGCTCCAAGGATAGATTTTTCTGTCTCTGTTTGATGAACTTGTTAAAATTTGAGGGAGATTTGTCAGTTGCACTCCTCATGGCGCCATTTCTCTGACGTCGCCTAGTCTTTGTTTTAAAGTCCATTTTTCCTGATATAAGTATTGCTACCCCAGCTCTTTTTCCATTTCTATTTGCATGAAATATTTTTTTTTCCATCCTTTTACCTTCAGTCTATGTGCATCTTTTGTTTTCAGGTGTGTCTCTTGTAGACAGCATATGTACGGGTCCTGTTTTCTTATCCAAGCAGCTACCCTATGTCTTTTGATTGGATCATTTAATCCATTTACATTTATGGTTATTATTGATATGTAGTTGTTTATTGCCATTTTATTCTTTAAAGCTGTATTCCTCTTTTGGTATATTCTTTTTCCACTTTGATCTGTTTACAAGAGGCCCCTTAACATTTCTGCAGCATTGGTTTAATTGTAATGAATTTCTTGAGTTTTCTTTTTGTCTGGGAACCTTTTTATTTCTCCTTCAATTTTAAAGGATAACCCTGCTGGATAAAGTAGTCTTGGTTGTAGGGTCTTGTTCTGCATTACTTTGAATATTCCTTGCCATTCCCTTCTGGCCTCAAGTATTTCTGTTGAGAAGTCAAATGTCATCCTTATGGGGGCTCCTTTGTAGGTGATAGCCTTCTTTTCTCTAGCAGCTTTTAATATTTTCTCTTTAACGCTTAGCTTTGGTATTTTAATTATTATGTGTCTTGGTGTAGGTCTCTTTGGATTTCTCTGTGCTTCTTGAACTTCTGAGACCCTTCCTTGCATCAATTTAGAGAAGTTTTCAGCTATGATTTGATTGAATAAAGTCTCTATCCCTTGTTCTTTCTATTCTTCTTCCAGAATCCCTATGATGCGGATGTTGATTCTCTTCATGTTGTCACAGAGCTCTCTCAGAATTTCTTCAGACTTTTTGAGTCTCTTTTCTTTTCTCTGTTTGGCTTTCATGCCTTTGTTCATCTTGTCCTCCAACTCGCTGATTCTATCGTCAGTTTCATTCATACTGCTTTTAATTCCTTCCATTGTGGTCTTCATTTCTGATATTGTATTTATCACCTCCAACTGATTCTTTTTTAATATTTCAATGTCCTTTTTTATACTTGCTATCTCTTTATTTAGGTGTTCATAATGACTATGCATTGTTGTTCTAAGATCCCTAAGCATCCTAGCAATCATTATTCTAAACTCTGCATCCGGCAGTTTGGTTATTTCCATATCACTCAGTTCCTTTTCTGGAGATTTCTCTTGTGGTTTCATTTGGATTGCACTTCTCTGCCTTCTCATTATGTCTCTGTGTTTGGGTGTGTTGTTTGTAGGGCTGGTTGAGTCTAGGTTTGGTGTTGTCTGCCTCCAATTTTCAGTTGTGTTATTTCTAGGTCTTCTTTGGTTGGCATCAGCTGTTATTTGTAATCCACTTTTGGATTTGGGCTTCTTTGAAGTCTTGATTTGTTTGTTTTCTTCTCACTTGTAGTTTTGTTTACTGATCTCAGCAGGAGGCTTATTTGAAACTGTATCCAGGAATGGGGTGGGTGTAACCTGAAACTCTGAATGCTTTATCTTCCAGTTACTCTCTCTGGGGGCAGGGTGCTTTCTCAGCTTCTGTAGGGGGAGGTGTATCTCAGATCTCCATGGAGACCTGAGTTAGTGCCCCTCCTCCCCACTTCTTGTTTTCAGCTGTGTCTTGTTGCACTGATTGGAGCTGGAGAGATGTCTGGAGATGCTGGAGATGTATGATCCAGAAGTACTTTAGTCTTGTGTTATGTGGAAGGATCAACCTCTCCCCCAGCTATGGCCACCTCCAGCACTGCATGAGTCAGCTTCTCAAGTCCTCCCATGCATTCCTCTGCCAGTCACCATCTGTCTCTTTCTCCCCCCTTTCCTTTTGGAAGATAAGCCAGCCCTTTCAACACTCCTCGTTCCCAGGTCTCCAGGCAAGTGGCTGTGAGCAATATTTACTATTCTTTTCCTTGGAATGAGCACCCTTCTGGGCTCTCAGCCTCACAACCCTCCTTTGTTCCTGTAAGCAGGGAAGAGTCACCTCTCCTCGGTGCTCCCTACCAGGCTCAGTGTGGCTTCTTCTTTGCTCCTTGGTTTTTGAGAGCTGGTCTTGTAGTCCAGAGTTGGTTTTTCACACTGATTGTTCCTAAATTAATTTGTAATAAAGTTTGGTGGTGTGAGCTGGGAGTCTGTGCATCTGCTTATTCTGCAGCCATCTTCAGGTCTAGGACACAACTCTTTCTGTATTAGATTTTCATCAGATTTGTCACTTATTTCTTTATAGATAGTTACCAAACTCAAGCAACATTTATTGAGTACCTGTATGATAAGCAGATACCTGTAAAGTAGAATGTAACTAGTTTCTAGGTCTAAATTTTAATTTAATTGATTTCCATAAAAAATATTTTTTTTCCTTCTTTTCTAACGGAGAAGAGGGAAGATAGAGAGAAAAACTCCTGCATGCGCCCTAACCAGGATTCACCCGGCTACCCTCATCTGTGGTCAATACTATGCCCATCTTGGGCCATGATTGCAACCAACCTATTTTAGCACCTGAGATGAAGGTTCCAAAGAGCCATTCTCAGTGTCCAGGGCCAATGCACTCAAACCAATTGAGCCTTGGCTGTGGGAGGGAGAGAAAGAGAAAGAAAGGGAGAAAGAGAAGAGAGGTTGGAGAAGCAGATGATCACATCTGTGTGTCCTGATCAGGAATCAAACCTGGGACATCCACCTGCTGGGCTGATGCTCTACTACTGTGCCTACCAGCCAGGGCCAAAGATATGTTTTGTTTAGCACAATATTTGCAAAGCTCTGTTCTACAATTTATAAGAGAAACAAAGATATGTAAGTCATTACCCCAAGAAGCTTATAAACTAGTGAATGTTCAACTATCTCTTCTAATAGAAGAAAATCTAGAAGGATAAGTGAAGGTTTAGGTTTAACTAGAACAGAGCTGTCCAATATAAACATTATGTGAACTAAAAATATGAACCACATATATAATTTTAAATATTCTAATATCCACGTTTTTAAAAAATAAAAAGGTGAAGAGATTAAGCAAAAAATATATAAATATTTATTTAAAACCCATAGACATAGAGAACAATTTGGTTCTGCAAGAGCAGGGTTGTGAATCTGTTTTGGTTAACTAGTAATTTTTTGCCCAAATTATCAATGACCATGTTGTACACATGGATTAAATGGCAAAAGCTATAAGTAACAGAAAAAGGTTAGCAACAATCATGAACAATAGAAAACTGAAGAATACACTATTGGTTATTAAACTTATGCCTGGTTACCAAATCTATGCCTAATCTTCACATTTTAAAACAAGCAATTATCAACTTGCACATATACTGTGTTCCAAAGGCGAGTTTGGGAGTCAACTATTTAGAACTTGAGACATATTTTCCCACATCAGAGTACTATGCTGGGCTGTAGGGCAGGGCACACCTCTCTTTCCTTGGTGTTGCCCTGGCACTGGGACTAGGAGAAGTCCCTGGTTCTCTCTTCTTCCAGAAGTGAGATCAAATGCTTTTCAGTTCTAGGCTGCTCGCTGAGAAGAGGTTCCAGAAGGGAGGGGTAGAAAAGAGTCGTGTGGCAGAAGTAGAGATGCTTCAGAGGTTTGGGTGTAAAGAATGGCACAGGAAATCAAGAGATTCCTATTCTTACATATCTCTGGGGACATTTTTCAGACTGGGGAAATTCCCTGACATCTAGTTCTATTTTGTTCCTGTGGTTTCTCTCAACAGTCTCACCTACTTCCCTGCCTATTTGCTGTAACCTGCGGAGTCAGGCCAAGGCTGCCCTCCGTTTCAGGCTCACTGAGGGATGGTAAGCTTTCTGACAGGTTCTCTACCTGACCGAAGTGAGTATGCAACATTAAAAAGGCTTTTTTCTCTCCTAGTTGCATTCGCTTTTCCCTTCAGAATAGGGATAATGAACCTAAAGAACAACCCGTGGCACTTACCTGCCTGAGGCCCACCAAGCTTTCACATACAGCCTTCACCTAATTACACAGGTGCTCTTTAAGCCAGCAGTCAAATTAAATGTTCACAGAAGCTAGGTGGCAAGAGGGAACTGCTGATTTTTGGTATGCAAATCAGAGATCTTAAATATGCAAGATTATATGTGTGTGTGCACATGTATGAATGAGTGTGTGTATATAACCTCCAGGTTTATAAGTCTCAGAAATGAATTCAAAATTTTAAACAATATTGCTCGAATCAACAAAACATGTCTGTGGGCTCAATGCCTCACAGTCATTTTTTCTTTCTTTCCTTTAAGTACCTGCAAAGAGGAAGAATTTGTACCTAGAGAGGAGTCTGTGTAATTGCTGTCCTCGGGCTGTAGCAGGTGAGCCAGTGGGGGAGGGGCCAGTGCAGACCTATACGAGGTACCAGCTGAGCTTTCATCAGCCAAGGCTGCGGAGGCCTGTGCCTCTCCCCCAGACAGAGGGAAACCACTATAACCACAGGTGAAAAGCTAAGCTCTGAGGTGCAAATATTTCTCTCTCTCTCTATCTTATCCTGCACCGTGGGTGTCGTACAGTACTACTTGCTTAGTTAACTTTTCATTGACTGGAAAAAACTAATTTAAGAACCAGTTTTGGTGCATACTTATGTGAGAACTTTGAGGAAATTCTTTTATGTTGATTGTTACATCAGAAAAGAGAAAATTATTATAGTACTATTTTGAGGATGAAACAAAATAAAACATGTGAATGCCTGTAATAAAGTCTAAAGTGCCATATCAATACAAGGATTAAATGATTAAAATGTGAGTCTTTCTGGTTTTTAAATATATATACATATGAACACTTATGTATCTGAAAGCAGTGCCAGTTTTCACAGCTGAACTTTTCTTTCTGTTCAGTAACTTCCCTCCCAAACTCCATTATTTAGAAAATAATGCCATTAGTTTATTCCCTCTGATATTTAAATGGTACACCTCCAAAATAATTCCAATCCCATTCATTAGTCTCCCTCTTCATTGTCAAAAATCTAGAACGAGTGCCCAGAAAGATTCCTAACCTGATCTTTTAAAATGTGAAGTGCAACATGTCACTCCCCGACCCAAAACCTCCTAATAATTCGTTTGGACCTTAAACTTCAAACTTTTTTTTTTTTTTTTTGTATTTTTCTGAAGCTGGAAACGGGGAGAGACAGTCAGACAGACTCCCGCATGCGCCCCACCGGGATCCACCCGGCACGCCCACCAGGGGCGACACTCTGCCCACCAGGGGGCGATGCTCTGCCCCTCCGGGGCGTCGCTCTGCTGAGACCAGAGCCACTCTAGCGCCTGAGGCAGAGGCCAAGGAGCCATCCCCAGCGCCCGGGCCATCTTTACTCCAATGGAGCCTTGGCTGCAGGAGGGGAAGAGAGAGACAGAGAGGAAGGAGGGGGGTGGTGGAGAAGCAAATGGGCACTTCTCCTATGTGCCCTGGCCGGGAATTGAACCCGGGTCCCTGGCATGCCAGGCCGATGCTCTACCACTGAGCCAACCGGCCAGGGCCTTAAACTTCAAACTTTTTAAGCCTACTAAAAGGTGTGTTTTCCCTTGTCTCAGGCCCACCGTCCAATCTCATCCTATTCTCTTTTTACTTAGTACAGTCCAGCTGCAGTAAAAATCATCTGATAGTCTGTGCCCATCCCCTGGAAGTCTGTTTTCTCTTCTCCCTCTGTCCTTCAGATCCCAATTTGAATGACACTTCTCCCATTTCTTTATAGAGGCACACAATTGAACTTTCCTGAATCTGTCCTCTTTGGAAAAAAAAAAAAAGAAAAGTGCTTATAATTCAACTAGAATTTAGTGGGAAATGTAATTTTGTAATAATTTTAGAAGCTGATCCAGACCCACTGAATCTCTAAGATTTTATTTTTTACAAAGACAGAGGATGCTGCGAAGTGAGCAGAAATACTGAGGCCCGTCAGCTGTGGAGACACCGCCACGCTGGGAGAAAAGGTGTGCAGCTGGAGAAGTGGACACCTTACTTAGCTTCTGTCACTGACTTGTCTTTCCCCCTGCTGTCATTAGTACCACTGCAGACCCAAAGTAGCAGGACCATGGGCCATGGAAGCTAAAAGATCAGGTTAAAATCTAGTTTGTTACTTAATACCTTAATGTTCTTAAGCAAATTATTTTACTTCGTTATTGTTTAAAAATTTTTTTTTAAAGATTTTATTTATTTATTTTAGATAGGAGAGAGAGAAAGAAAAGGCGGGACGAGCAGAAAGCATCAAATCCCATATATGCCTTGGCCAGGCAGGCCCAGGGATTGTAACTGGCGACCTCAGCATTCTAGGTTGATACTTTATCCACTGGGCCACTAGAGGCCAGGCTCAGTTTCACTATTTTTAAATAGACAAAACTCTCTTGGAAGAATGTGTGGATTAAATAAGAACTATACAGCGTATAGAATTCAGAAGTACTTTCTTTAATAGTCCCCATCTTTTCCTTTCAGGAAAACCACTGTGCCATTGTCTGCCCTTGTGGCTTCTGGGAAGCTGACCCACCTCTTGGCAACACAGATTCACATGTGACACTGCTCTGGCCAATGAGATCATCACAAATTCTTGCTCACAGATTGATTCAGAGGAGGCCATGTGACCTAACTAAAACCAATTCCAGGGCTCAGGTTAGAGCTTCTGAAGAGAAAATGAGCTCTTTTTCTTGGAATTGCTGGGCTGTAGGAGGCTAGTTTGGTGCTACTGGTGGCTATCTTTGCCATCTTGTGGGAAGGGCGAGCTACAATGTAGCTAGGATAGGTAAAAGTGGAACCAAAAATGGACAAGGACTGTGTCCTGATGATGTTTTAGGATCCTTAGATGTTAAAACCAGATTCACCTTACATGTCTTCCCTTGTTTTGTTTTTAAACTAGTTTCTGTTGCATTCGGGTTACTTTGAAGGGACTTTTACAAATACAGCAGGTACTCAAAAAATGCTAACCATTATTTTCTCACCAATATCATTTTGGGATTGTTCCTGAGACATATTTGGAGATGACCCAATAAAAGGGGCTTAAGGAAGAACTAATGCGTGGGGAAGGGAAAACATTGTAAGTCAACTATACTGTCTTGGATGTGAGGGAGAAACTGGGTGACGTACTTCTAGAGGAGCTAATGACACACAAAGAAAAGTTGTAAACTGGGGAATGTCTATATGATAATTCATGGGGCCATAAGTTTTGTTTGTTTGTTTGTTTTTTGTATTTTTCTGAAGTTGGAAACGGGGAGGCAGTCAGACAGACTCCCGCATGCGGCCTACCGGGATCCACCCGGCATGCCCACCAGGGGGCGATGCTCTGCCCATCTGTGGCGTCGCTCTGTTGCAACCAGAGCCATTCTAGTGCTGAGGCAGAGGCCATGGAGCCATCCTCAGCGCCCGGGCCAACTTTGCTCCAATGGAGCCTTGGCTGTGGGAGGGGAAGAGAGAGACAGAGAGGAAGGAAAGGGGGAGGGGTGGAGAAGAAGATGGGCGCTTCTCCTGTGTGCCCTGGCTGGGAATCAAACCCGGGACTCCTGCACACCAGGCCGATGCTCTACCACTGAGCCAACCCGCCAGGGCAGGGACCATAAGTTTTTGATTACCATCCACTTTTCTAATTTTTATTAAATTACCCTTCCAAGAAAAACTCCCTAAACCCAGTTAAAAACAAAGCAAATAACTCTCTTTAGCCAATATAACAACTAAAAAATTCATGTGGCAGTGACAGACCAGGCATGAATTTAAATAATAAATTTATGTATGACTTTTCGCACAGGCCCAGTAAAGAGAGAGTATGCATAATTTTCAAAAAAGCTGAAAAAAGATAGAATAAGTTTTTTTTTAAATAGTCCCTGAGACAATCAAGGTAAAAGTACATTTTTAAAGGATCATTTCTGCATTCCATAATTAACAAACTTATCCAGTCTCACTACAGATTTAAAATACCTCATTCTATTTCCAGTACACTATCCTACTGTCAAAGGGCTATGTCCTTCCATGGTACTAGTGAGTCATCTGTAATTTTAAGAAGAACATGAGATGGGAGAAGCTTTCTGTAATAAAGAGTGGGTGAAGAATTTGAATGCATAGCCAAATGGTACAAAATTAACTCAAGTTATGAAAGATAACTATGAAAAAAATCATATAAGGTAAAAAAATAAATAAAAAGGTGCATTCACAGCTAAAATGTGCCTTGTCACAATCCTAAAGTAAATAAACAAACAAAAGGAACCCAACTTTGAGTGATATTCCAAAGACCACTGGACCAGAGCTCACATGGGGTGGAAAATTCTATGACAGTATTCTGATAGCACTACTTTATTCCTTAGTTCTTGCCTTGGACTTCTGCAGGCTTAAAGCCCCCAAAGGTCTAGAAAGCTAATGCTTCCATGCACCAGGAATGCTCTTGAAATGGGTGCTACTGTTTCTTCAGTTATTACTACAGTGTTGCTGATCACAGATTATGTTACTTTAACAATTTGAGTGGAATTTTTTAACATTATGTAATTTGCACATTTTAAACTGGGCCAAAGAAGATAAAAATACGTGGGAATATGCCATCTGGACATATACCATTGGCAGTGACATTTCCTTAAACTCACTGACATTGTCTTTGTGGAAGATCACAGAAAGCTTAGTGTCATTTCTATTACTCACACACATATTCTATATGTATGTTTCCCTATATTGCATATATGTGATATATATATATTTATATAAAGTATATTTCTTATACAGTGGTACCTTGAGATACAAATTTAATTCGTTCTGTAACCGAGCTTGTAAGTCAGTCAACTCGTATATCAAACTGCCAATACTGGACCCGTGCGCCAACTAGTGGCAGCTTCCCAAATCACAACTCGTATCTCGGAATTTCACTCAGATCTTGAACAAAAATACGGACCTAGTCGCAACTCTTATCTTAAAAATATTCATATGTTGGTCTATTCATATCTCAATGTACCACTGTATGTGTACTTTAATCTAAAGAATAACAAAAAGAATAGATTCTGCAACCATCTTTATAGTAGCTTTGCTTTGTTTTTTTTCTATATATTAAGAAAGAAACTAGAGACTTTGTGTATAGATATGAATGACACATTATTTATTATATCTCAGTAAAACCTTAAGAAGTCACTGGCCTAACTAATGTTTGCATATTCTAAATCACTCTGGTAATAAAATCTACATTCCCAATATAGTAATAGTGGAAAATCTCACTCTAAAAAGCATTTTCCCTAGTGACATCTCCACTATTATACCCTATAGCTATGCCAAAGTACTGTGTATGTATACTGTATTGTTTTAATAAAGTCACCATGCCAATGTCAGATACTTAAGTCACTATAATAAAATTAGTCATCAAAAGTGAAAAGAAAAATGTATTAATTTAAAAAGGTTATTATATTGCTAAAGCATTTCAACTCTAATCAGAGCAAACTAATTAAGAATTTAAGACTATTCCTTCATACAAAATAACACATTATGAAAGAAAATTTAAGACTAGAAAACTGTGCACAGGCAACCAGAGAAAGTTTTAAAACATGTTGGCTCAGCGGTCGAGCATTGGCCCAGTGTGTGGAAGTCCTGGGTTCGATTCCCCTGCCAGGGCACACAGGAGAAGTGCCTGTCTGCTTTTCCACCCTTCCCCCCTCCTTTCTCTCTATCGCTCTCTTCTCTTCCCACAGCCAAGGCTCCATTGGAGCAAAGTTGACCGGGTGCTGAGGATGGCTCCCTGGCCTTCACCTCAGGTGATAGAATGGCTCTGGTTGCAGCAAAGCATCAGCCCAGATGGGCCAAGCATCACCCCTTGGTGGGAATGCTGGATAGATCCTGGTTTGGTGCATGCAGAAGTCTGTCTGTCTGCCTCCCCCCTTCTCACTTCAGAAAAATACAAAATACAAAAATAAAAAAATGCAAATGCAAATAATGAAATCTCAAACACATAACTCAATCAGGTGTCCTAAGCATGCCATATTAATTTTGAAGGACTTCAGTCCTGCAAAAGTTTTCATTTGCATTGCTGTTGAATGATTTACATTTGAAGACTCATTTGATGTCAGCTCAATGTGAAAGCAATGCTTGTGCCTTACCTTGGGGAAAATGCTTTCCTGATAACAATATTTTTCTTATCAAGTTATTCTACTTACACACTGATTTGTTCCAAAATGTTTTTCCTTTCTCTAACAATGTGCATTTGAAGATAAAGATAGAAGATGTTAATGATGAGTTTGAATGTGAATTTAACAAAGTTTATAAGGGTTAGCACAAGAATCTGGCTGATTGATTATTTCATCAGAGTTGGCCTTTCACACTGTTTTAAGACCTTTCTTTTAAGTTTTTAAAAGGGTTTGTTCTCATCTGCCTTTATATCCTTTATTATATATCACTCATTACAAACCAATCATTTTGTTTTGGGACGTCTTCTCAAGATAACAACTTTTATCAGTCTGAAAACTCTTTAATTTAAAGGAAAAGTTTGATTAGATGATCTGTTTTTTACATGATAAAGAATCGGTGCTTTTGTCAGCATGCATTTGGTCTTCCTCAAAGCATTCACTTATTGTTCACAAATGACGCAGCATATGAGCTGGGATGCTAGATTCCAGTCCTGTTTGAAGACACTCAGTGGTTTTAACAATTTTTAGAGGGTGATTAGTACAGGAAAGATGAGGGCTGGGCGTCTGGGAGTAGCGACAGGCCTTCTGGGGGTCAAGCCCTCTAACCCAGTGGTCCCCAACCCCTGGGCCGCAGACCAGTACCGGTCTCTGGGCCATTCGGTACTGGTCCACAGAGAAAGAATAAATAACTTACATTATTTCCGTTTTATTTATATTTAAGTCTTAACGATGTTTTATTTTTTAAAAATGACCAGATTCCCTCTGTTACATCAGTCTAAGACTCACTCTTGATGCTTGTCTTGGTCACGTGATACCTTTATCCGTCCTACCCTAAAGGCCGGTCCATGGAAATATTTTCTGACATTAAACTGGTCAGTGGCCCAAAAAAGGTTGGGGACCACTGCTCTAACCCATAATAACAGCAGTCTTTAAGTATAATGAGTATGTCCAAAGTCTACTAATAAACTAACATACTTTATGGGGTAAATGAATTTCTGTCTAGAACACAGCAGTCATTACTTCAACAATAAAGTGATTTTTAACAAGTCAAGATGTTTAAATAATTGAATGATCTGCATTTTTACTTTCCTTATACAAATAAACCCCTCATAGTTTGTTTAATTTGGGCTTTAGCTTTTCAGGTAGCATATAAAATTATATTCCAAATGACTGATTTAATCATAAAGTGCAGTTATGAAAAGAATAATCTACTACCTGTTAAGATTTGGCAATTTTATGTTATAATAAGTGATAAATAAAGAAAAATTAAATCTTTGGAAAATTATTATCTTTTCCTTTGCTGTAAAATTGGCAACAACAATTATTTAAAATAGGAAGTGTGTTACATTTAAACTAATCATATCCTAAAAGTTGGAAGAAAAAGTAAACTAACATAGTGTCAGTCATCCCTTTGGGTAGTTTTTATCTTAAAACTATAGCAATGAGAAGTGATTTACAAAACTGTCTCAAATCCACATATTAAAATTGCCAACAGGCATTTGATAAGGACTAACTGCATGTTATCAAGAGCTATGCCAGCAAAAGATATATATCTCGGATATTTAGGGCCCATGTTCAACTAAACTATTTAATTTGCTTACTTATAATCTTTGTGCTCTACACTTACATCAAAAGTTCTAAAATGTATTTTGTCAGATGAAAAATATAATAAAATGCTTCAAATTAACTAATCATAAATTCAATCTAAAATCAATAAAATAATCTTCTTTGACTTTTTCTGCAGGTTTTTTTTCTTGGTTTGGTGAAATCTTGGTCATAATGAAAGGATGGGTGCTTAATACAAGATATTCATTTCAAGTAATGGTAAAGAAAATGCAAATATTAAAAATATTTTTATGTTCTTCTGCATACTATATTTTTGTTCATTTTTACCAATATAAGTGTTTTTACCAAAAATTGAATATTTTTTTTTGACAGATGCAGAGTCAGAGAGAGGGACAGATAGGGACAGACAGACAGAAAGGGAGAGAGATGAGAAGCATCAATTCTTCGCTGTGGCACCTTAGTTATTCACTGATTGTTTTCTCGTATGTGCTGTGACTGGGGGGCTACAGCCAGTAATGTTGGGCTCAAGCCAGTGACCTTGGGCTTTAAGCTAGTAACCTTTGGGTTCAAGCCAGCAACCATGGGGTCATGTTTATGATCCCACGCTCAAGCCAGGTCCCCGCGCTCAAGCTGGTGATCCGATGCTCAAGCCAGCGACCTCGGGATTTTGAAACTGGGTGCATCCTAGTCTGATGTTCTATCCACTGCGCTATTGCCTGGTCAGGCAAAAAATTGAATAATTTTAAAAATTGGAGTTTATATAGCAATGTTTCAGAAATTAACTGATTTATTTATATAACATGTAATAAAAATTGAAAACACTGTGGCATTAAATTTCATACCATAATAAATTAATAATATTTTTTATGTCTTTATAATTGTGATAGCTCCAAGATTTTCAATTGTAGAAAACACATAAAATTCTATAGTAAATACAATCTCTGTGAAGAATTTATAAATTAGCTGTCTATAACTTATATTTGTTATTAACTATCTGTCATGGTGCATTTGGGACAGCTCCAGCTATTATGATATGATCAATTAATTTCTCATGTGTGTGCATAAAACACATGCAAACATGTTTTATTTCTTAAACAGAAGGATACTTAAGACTGTACTAATTCAGCCTGTGTTGATGTTATAAATGTCCAAGTTATGCAATAGGCAATTAGCAGCAAAATATGCCTGATAAAAAAACACTCACTTTCTTATTGATATAGTACGGGTCCAGGTCTTCCAGCGGCTCTGACACCATCTCAGGAGGAATGTCTCCATAAATAAAAGGAAGGTTCTTTCCAGCTTCCAAGTCACTATTTGGCTTTGGGCCATTTTCATCATCATCTTTCTTGTCTGGTTTGGGATTCTTAGCCTTTTCTTCTGCAATGCGCCTTTCAATAGCCGCAAGAGATTCTCTGGTGAAGAAGTTGAAGCTGTCAGGTCCTGGTGGTACAAGCACTGTTTGCTCCATCTTGTCATCCTGCACATTTTAATTACCATTTACTCTGCATATGAAAGTCCTAAAAAAAAAGAATGTTAAAATTTAAGATTAAAAGATTTAATATTTATAAATTCTTGCATTAAATATTAGAAGATTGATTTTTCCCAATTAAATTGAAATGTAATTACTACATATAAATTCTCAGTAAAAACGTTTAACATTAGATGTAACATTTTAACAAAATTTTTAAGTAAGATTACTATTAACTATAGGTATAGAATTATACATATCTTTAGCACTTACTCCAGTTGCTTTGGGAGTAGAGAAAAAAATCACTAATTTGTCTTAAGTGACAACTTACTCTTCAGCAAACCCTAAGTGTACAAGTCCTTGATATAATACTGGCACAGATGTAGACTTGAATAGCAACTCCCCATTTCTTCCTAACCCAGGCCCTGGCAACGACTGTTCATTCTACTTTCTGCTTCTATGAGTTTGGCTTAACAGATATGGTTTATATTAGGATTTTGTTAAGTGTACAAATGATGTTTATTCATTCTTGTAAATTGCAGGTACAGGATCTGTGCCAGGCATTAAGAAAGAGGTTCAAATCTAGCCTTATTTAAAGTACATTAGGCTAAATACCAACATGTCCTTAATGGGCTGTTCACTCTGTAAGATAGCCAGATGGGGAAGCAGCCCCATAGAGACAATGGTTAGCTCATCAACAGGATGAAGTGGAAAGGGAGCTGTCTCTAAGAGAATATAAAACCCAACCTTCTTGCTCTGACAAATGGCTCCGGGCCAACATGGTCAGAATGTTTTGCTACAACCAGCCTTAATGACCAACTAGGTGGATAGTCATTGCTGTCCTTCAACTATTATGAAACTGAGACACCTAGGACTGTGAGCTGCTTGTGTCATTTGCCATGCTGGGGTTGGCTTACCTGTACACATACAAAAAGACAAGTCAAGACTGGACAAATGTCATTGATAGGACTAAAATAGAGAGAAATATTAGACTAAAAAGAAATTACTAGATTGGGTAGTGGTGGAAGAAGATAGCTAGAGATACAGGAAACAGCAAGGTTCTCCTACGTCTAGAAAAAATGACCAGAAAGAAGACAGGATACCATGTGCTCAATAGGAACTGCACTGTTTTGTGGTTGTTGTTGTTTTGTTTTCTTTCACTAAAGCAATAATAACAGTCTTGCTGATACTATAGTCCTAAACATATAATGAAAACCTGAAGCAAAACTCTCAATCCAGATAGCAGAGTCAAACCTGATCTAATGCCAGAGGCCAAATCCCAAATGTATTGTTTTCAGGCATACTTAATATGAGCTCAAATTTCACAGGTATTACTGAGCCAAAACTTCCCAGAGCCTAAGCTACTACTTGGCCACAGGTTTTCTTTGGACACTACATTAACTCATTAAAGTCAGCAAGCTATGACACAGTTAATTGCATCTTTGGTGTATATGAATTGCAATAATAAAATTGCAACTATAATTATTCTGTGAAGAATACTATAGGGACCTCAAATTTCATTGAAAGAGGTTTTCATTGCTGTAAGGTTTTTGATCATATTTTTCAGTGGGTGACCAGATTGAAAGAGGGATTCAAGTCAAAATTTGTACCCTCAGTTTAGTCCGTTATCTAACAAACTTTTCAGAAGTTCTTACAATCCACCTGCAATCACTGAAAAAGCAAAACAATTACATCAATAATTTTGAAACTCAAATGTAAAATAAAAAATTATTGATTTTAGTGAGAGAGGAAGGAAAGGGGAGAGAAAGACACATTGCTTTGTTTTTCCACTTATTTATGCATTCATTGGTTGTTTGCTCCATGAGCCCAAACAGGGGATCGAACCCACAACCTTGGTATATTGGGCGATGCTTTAACAAACTGAGCTACTTGCCCAGGAGGGCACATCAATAAATTTAAATCAAAGAAAACTTTACTTCTCCAATAAGGCATCAAGAAAATAATGGCATTTATTTATTTGGAAATGAAAGTATAGGTTAACCAAAATTTATAAAGAACTTCTAAAACTGAACACCAGGAAGGTAAACAATCCAATTAAAAATGGACAGAAGAACTGAATAGACACTTCTCCAAAGAGGACATACAGATGGCCAATACACATATGAAAAAATGTTCAACACCATTAATCATCAGAGAAATGAAAATTAAAACCACAATGTGATACCACCTCATACCTGTCAGAATGGCGCTCATTAACAAATCAACACACAGTAAGTGCTGGCAAGGGTGTGGAGAAAAGGGAACCCTCTTGCACTGCTGGTGGGAATGCAGACTTGTGCAACTACTGTGGGAAACAGTATGAAGTTTCCTCAAAAAACTAAAAATGGAACTGCCTTTGACCCAGCTATCTCATGTTTAGGAAAATATCCTAAGAATACCAAATCACTGATTCAAAAGAAGATATACATTCCCATGTTCATTGAAGCATTGTTTACAATAGCCAAGATCTGGAAACAGCCCAAGTGTCTGTCAGTGGACAAGTGGACTAAAAAGCTGTAGTACATACACACAATGGAATACTATGTGGCTGTGAAAAAGAAGGAAATCTTACCTTTTCAGAGGGCATGGATGGACTTGAAGATTATTATTCTAAATAAATTAAGCCAGAAAGAGAAAGACAAATATCATATGATCTCACTTCTATGTGGAATCTAATGAACTAAGTGAACTGAGGAATGGAATAGAGGCAGAGGAGAGATCACAGAGACCAGTGGGGCAGTGGTCAGAGGGAGGGGGATGAGGGGATGGGATCAGAGAAGGTGAAGGGATTAGTGAAATTATATATACATAACACAGAGATACAGATAATAGGACAACAAATCCCAAAGGGAAAGGGGGAGGGGCGGGCAATGCGGGACAAGGGGTGGGGGTGAGGGAATTATATTGAGTGGGACACTTGAATTCATATTAACACAATAAATTAAAATTAATAAAAAATTAAAATGAAACAAAAAATGAACAAAAAAATTGGTGCATTTTCTCACAAGGAAAGTACTATGACAGAAATGTTATATATGGTGTTTGTTTTTAATTATTTTTTAATTGATTTTTAGAGAAAGGGGAATGAGGAAAGAGTGAGAGAGTGAGAGTGAGAAAGAGAGAGAGAGAGAGACATCAATTTGTTGTTCCACTTATTTATGCATTCATTGATTGGCTCTTGTATGTACCCTGACCAGAGCTGAACCCACAACCTTGACATATTAGAACAATGCTCTAACCAACTAAGCTACCCAGCCAAAGACTAATTAATTTTTTGATAAAAATATGTTTAAGTGATATAAATTCAAAACATTCAACAAAAAATACGTGTAAATTATTCCTTTCACCTTGTTCTCCAACACTCAAAGCCTGTTCCCAGAAGTAACCACTGTTATTTGTCTCTATTTTTCTATAGTAGTTATGCAATAGGTATACACTAATCACATAAGCATATGCAAACATACACATATTCTGTTTAAAAAGACATATACACAGTATTTTTCTGTATACAGTTTTATACCCTGCGTTTTTAATTTAAAAAATATATTTTTAAAGTTTATTCTTTGTCAGTTTTTATAGATTCAATTCTTTTTTATCAGTTACATGGTTTTCAATTGTTTGAAAGTACCATAATCCATTGAATCAACTCCCCAGTCATGGGTATTCAAATTGTTAATAATATTTGGCTATTGAAAATAAATCTGCAATGAATATATTTTATACATATACTTTCACATATATGTAAATTTATTTATGGTATTACTTTTTAAAAGTAAACATGCTTGTGCAAAAATAAATCTTTAGTTATGGTATAATGGCATAATAATCTCTATGAAACTTGCATGGATTGATTCTCTTGACAGGAATGTAACACAGTGTGTGTTCTACATCCAAACCTCATAATATTTTTATGAGGTTTTAAAATTTTTCAGTCTGATTAGGGCAAAAATAAAGTCATATTATAGTGTTAATTTGCATTTGTTTTACTATGAGAAAAGCTAAACTTTTTTTCATATGTTTAAGAGCTACTTTTAATTTTTTTCAGTGACTGCCTAAAGAACTCATGTTTTCATTTTATTTTCCTTTTTAATCTATAGCACCTTTATAGATATGGCATTAGCCATATAATTTTGTGATGTGGGGACTTTATAAAAAGTATGTATTTTCTGACTTTATGATCTTTTTGTGTTACAGATTTAAAATTTTTAATTAAACAATTTAAAATGTTTATATGATGATCTTACTTTAATTCTTCCTTGGTTTCTAGATTTTATATCATGCTTAGGAAAGTACCATATTCCTGGAGATGTGAAGGAACATATCATATATTGTGTTTTCTTGAACATTTAACAGTGTTATGGTTTTATTTTATAAATATAAATTTGTAACCTCTTTGGACTTTGAGTTCTCTATGAAGTGAGGAAGAAAGCCATTTCTTCCAGTTGTTCCAACATTAATTACTGAATAAATAACTTTTCTCCACCAATACATAATGCCACTTTCACAGTATATTAAAAATATAAATACATATTTATTTATCTGAGCTCTAAAGTTGGCAACAAACTTTATAATATAACCCTAGTTATATTTTCATTAAAGATATACATCAGCACTATTATTTAACAATTTTCTGGAGTTATAAACCAACACAATTAAATATGGGAAATGATTAATTCTTGTAATATAAAGATAAAAGAAGTAAAATTATAATTATTTACATATATAGGATTATATGACCAAAAAAACCCTCAACAGCACCATTGAAAAAATCCTACAAGCAGTAAGACAATGAAGTTGTCTAAGTTAAAAAGTAACATAAAAAGTTCAATAGACTTCTTTTATAGGAACAAGACTTGTTGAAATATATCATACAATGAGAAAACCACAGAGACTTTCTTACTAAGATTAGAAACAAAGCAAGATGTCTCACCTCATCTCTCTTTTCAATATCATCCTGGAAGTCTTAGCTAATATAATAGGACAAGAAAAAGAAAGAAAAGGTATACATATTGAGAAAAACAAAATAAAAGTATTTTTGTAGTTGATGACATAATTGTTCATATGGAAAATCCAAAAGAATTAACAAAAAGTTCCTAGAGCTAATACCCAATAATAGCAAGGTTGCAGGATACAATGTTAATATACAAAAGTCAATCACTTTCATATACACCAACAATGAACATGAAATTTGAAATTAAAAACATAAAACTATTTATATTAGCATCCCACAAAATAAAATACTTGGATATAAATCTAACAGATTATGTGCAAGATCTATATAAGGAAAACTATAAAACTAATTAAAAAAATCAAAGATCTATATAAATGGAGAGATATTTGCTGCTCAATATTATTGAAATGTGAGATCTTTCTAACTTGGTATCTATTGGTCTACTGACGTATTGATCAATGCAATATCAATCAAAATTCCCACAAGTTATTTAGAATCAATAAAATGATTCTAAAGTTTATGTGGAGAGAAGAATGACCAAGAAAAGTCAATACAATATTGAAGGAGAAGAACAAAGTTGGATGACTGACACTGCCCTACTTCAAGACTTACTATATAGCTACAGTATTCAAGTCAGTGTGGCATTAACAAAGTAATACACAGAGCAACAGAACAGAATAAAGAGACCAGAAATACCCACATAAATATAGTCAGTTGATCTTTGAGAAAAGGAAAAAGGCTATACAATAAAGCAAAAATAATGCTGGACCAACTGGATATCCACATGCAAAAAAAAAAAAAAATCTGGATACAGACCCTACTCCCTTCACAAAAATTAACTCAAAATTGATCAGAGACCTCAATATAAAATGTAAAACTATCAAACTCCTAGAAGGCAAATTCAAATAAAATTTAAATGATCTTTGGCTTGGCAATGAATTTTTAAATAAACACTGAAAGCACAATCCATTAAAGGAATACTGACACTAAAGGAATCCATTAAAGAAGTAATAGACTTAATTAAAATTAAAAGCATCTTCTCTGTGAAAGACAATACCAAGTAAATAGAAAGACAATCCACAGAAAATATTTGCGAAATCAAAGTTGATAAAGGATTCAGCCAAAATATGCAAAGAACTCTCAAAACTCAAAAATAGCAAGCAACTTGAGTTAAAAAGTGGTCCAAAGCCCTTGAGAGGTATCTTACCAAAGAAGACAGACAAGTGGTAAATAAGTACCATGAAAAGATGCTCCGCATCATGTTGTCAGGGAAATGCAAACTAAAACAACAATAAAATACCACCACACGCCTAATGGGATGGCCAAGATCCAGAACACTGATAATACCAGGTGCTGGCTAGGATGTTGCTGAATAGGAAGTCTCATTCATTGCTTTTGGGAATGCAATACAGCCACTGAATGGTACAGCCACTTTGGAAAACAGTTTGATAATTTCTTACACCGCAAAACTTACTCTTCTCATACAATGCAGAAACTTCCCTCCTTGGTGTTTGCTCAAATGATTTAAAACCTATGTCCACACAAAAACCTGCACATGGATGTTTATAGCAGTTTTATTCATAATTGCCAAAATTGGAAGTAACCGAGATGCCATCCAGTAGATAAATGGATCAGTAAACTGTAGTACATAGTGACAATAGAATATTATTTAGTACTAAGAGGAAATAAGCTAATACGCTATGAAACAAACTGAGTGGAAGAAGCCAATCAGTCTGAAAAGGTTACATTCTGTATGATTCCATCTATATGGCATTCTGAAAAAGGCAAAACTATGGAGACTATAAAAAGATCACTGGTTGCCGGGGGTTGGGAGGAGGGAAAGATAAATAGGTAAAGCACAGAGGATTTTTAGGGTAGTGAAAGCTTTCTGTATGGTACTATAATGGTGGATGCATGCTATTATACATTTATCTAAACCCATAGAATGTTCATTACCAAGAGTGAACCTTAATGTAAATAATGGACTTTGAGTGATAATGATGTGTGTCATTGCAGGCTCGTCAGTATAACAAGTTTACCCTTCTGCTGATAATGGACTGTGCTTTGTGAAGACTGGGCATATATATGAACTCTATAATTTCTATTTGATTTTGTTATGAACCCAAAAAAGTCTATTTAAAAGGGGAAATACAACTAATGAAATTTTCATATGTAAAATATGAGTTTTTTAAAGTTTTTAATAAACTGAAAAGAAATATAAATAGATGAAAAAACATATCTTATTCTTAGATAGAAATATAATAAAGATATAAAATTTTCTTAAGTTAATGACTAATTTAGATGCAGCCCCCACAAAATAACAGGAAAATTTTAGAATTATATGAACTTATTTAAAACTTCTATGGAAAACTAAACAAACAAAAATAATTTAAAAATTCTTAAAATAATCCCGGGTTTCAAATTCTTCTTTATTATAAAAAATGTATAAATTATAATTTTCAAATGATAAATTCCCCCCCACTAATTAGTTTACTTATATTCAATTCTATTGCATTATAATTAAAAAATATAGTTTACATAATTTCTGTTTCTTGGAATTTATTGATAATATTCTTTTGTACTAATTGAATTTTTTTAAAGATTTTATTTATTAATTATAGAGAGGGGAGAGAGAGAGAGAGAGAAGGGGGGAGGAGCAGAAAGCATCAATTCCCATATGTGCCTTGACCAGGCAAGCCCAGGGTTTTGAACCGGAAACCTCAGCGTTTCCAGGTTGGCACTTTATCCACTGCGCCACCACAGGTCAGGCTGAATTTGTTTTTTAAATGATTTCCCTATAACACAGAAAAGAAGCTTATTCTTTGCTTTAGATATAAAGTTCAGTATGTCTCAATTCTTGATCTATTATGAATTAAAAGTGGTTAATTAAAGTCTATTTTTAATGTGTTTCTTTTTATTTTTGTAATTCCTATAACTTTTGTTCTCTGAAGTTTAATGCTTTGTTATTTGGAATGTAGATATTGATTCCAGATTTCGAAGTAAACTAAACCCTTTATTACCTTACACAACCCTCATATCACTTTAATTTCTTTCCTCTACAAACAACTTTGCCTGATACCATAAAATGACTTCTACTTTCTTCTCACTTGCTTTTATCTAGTATGTTTTTATTTATTTATTTATTTATTTATTTATTTATTTATTTATTTATTGCATTTTTCTGAAGCTGGAAACAGGGAGAGACAGTCAGACAGACTCCCGCATGCGCCTGACCGGGATCCACCCGGCACGCCCACCAGGGGGCGACGCTCTTCCCACCAGGGGGCGATGCTCTGCCCCTCCGGGGCGTCGCTCTGTCGCGACCAGAGCCACTACACAGCGCCTGGGGCAGAGGCCAAGGAGCCATCCCCAGCGCCCAGGCCATCCTAGCTCCAATGGAGCCTTGGCTGCGGGAGGGGAAGAGAGAGACAGAGAGGAAGGAGAGGGGGAGGGGTGGAGAAGCAGATGGGTGCTTCTCCTGTGTGCCCTGGCCGGGAATCGAACCTGGGACCCCTGCACACCAGGCCGACGCTCTACCACTGAGCCAACCGGCCAGGGCCTATCTAGTATGTTTTTGATTATCCATTTGGTTTCATTCTTCCCATTTCACTCCTTTAATGCTTTCATTAATGTGTATATGTTCATATTTTATACAGAGGTTTGTGTTAGTTATATATGACCATTGTAGTTAATCTGTGCCTTTTAAAAGGAGTGCCACATTGTAGATCATTGTCAATGAAGTTATATAGAAGAAACAGAAATGTTTTGCTAAAAGCCTTCCTATTCTTCAGAAATAGTTTATTTGAGAAAGTCTTTTATGTAAATTTCCCTAATCACTGCTTATCAGAACCAACTGGGGAAATAAACAACCAGGAAGACAGAAAAAATAATTTTACACTGACGAACACAATCACTTCAAATATAGTATATAAAATTATAAATTAATTCAGACACTGATATTACATTTATATGTGAGCAATGTAACCCATATTATAATGATATCATACTGAGGTTAATGAAAGTATTTCTTCAATAATAAGTATAACTTACATTTAAATAGTAGTAAAAATATGGCCTTGGCCGGTTGGCTCAGTGGTAGAGCGTCAGCCTGGCGTGCGGGGGACCCAGGTTCGATTCCCGGCCAGGGCACATAGGAGAAGCGCCCATTTGCTTCTTCACCCCCCACCCCCTCCTTCCTCTCTGTCTCTCTCTTCCCCTCCCGCAGCCAAGGCACCATTGGAGCAAAGACGGCCCGGGCGCTGGGGATGGCTCCTTGGCCTCTGCCCCAGGCGCTAGAGTGGCTCTGGTCGCAGCAGAGCGATGCCCGGAGGGGCAGAGCATCGCCCCCTGGTGGGCAGAGCGTCGCCCCTGGTGGGCGTGCCGGGTGGATCCCGGTCGGGCGCATGCGGGAGTCTGTCTGACTGTCTTTCCCTGTTTCCAGCTTCAGAAAATAAAATAAATAAATAAATAAATAAATAGTAGTAAAAATAAACCTTATATCACATTAATTATAATGAAAAACCTATTACATAAGTTTACTTATGGGGTATCTAAAAATTGTCAAATACAATTAATATTAATATTTTGTCAGAAACACTATAGAAAAGAATATGTTATATTTAAAATCTGTATATACAGTACTTTGCTAAATAATATTGAAATAAATCAGGAGTTTTCCATTTATACTTGAAAGGGACCCTCACTCTCTACTGTAAAAATTTACAACTGAATTCTTTAAATGGTCCTAATTAATGAAACTATACCTCAGTGGACAAAAAGCAAAGTAGAATTTGTGAATGAAAACAAATAGTAATATCACCAATAATAATTATTGTGGATGGAGGAAGAATAAGAGGGGGGAATGTAGTAGATATACAAATGATAAATAAAAGTAACAATACATTTGGTTTGATATCAAACATATAAAAGAGGAGCTAAGTTGTAGTATTAGAATATTTTAAGATTACTTCACATTCTTGGGGAGCTTTGTAAAATAAAAAATTACTACTAATAATATTCTGCATTACTTCTAAGAATTTCCTAATTCATTACATTTATTATTATAATAAATGTTCCATTCTGGATGAGATTTTTGCTTTTGGATATTTCATATCTCCTTTTCACAGAGATTACATATGTAATACATATTGGACTTGAGTAAGCATGTATCACAGCCAAAAGACTTGGTTCTGAGGTACCTCAGTGAGAAATATGGTCTTGGTTACCTTCATAGGGCAGATGGAGAGCTTCATTTCATGTAAGCTTAACTCATGAGGTCTCACAGTTCAGACTGCTTTGGGCATCTGTATTTTTCCAGCCAAAAAGTAATATCTACAATAGCTCAGAATGAAGCATTTCATTTTCTCCAAGGCATTTCACACAGCCATCTTAATCTTTTAAATGTTTTTGTACTTGAAGAAATGTGGCCTTTTCCCCAACATGTGGAAGTCCTGGGTTTGATTCCCAATCAGGGCACACAGAAGAAGTGACCATCTGCTTCTCCACCCCACCTCCTTCCCTCATTCTCTCTCTCTCTCTCTCTCTCTCTCTCTCTGTCTCTCTCTCTCTCTCCCCCTCCTGCAGCATGGCTCAAATGGTCAAGCAGGTTGGCCCTGGGCACTGAGGATGGCTCCATGGCCTCTTCTCAGGTGCTAAAATAACTTGCTTGGTAAGCAACTGAGCCGGGGCCCAAGATGGGCAGAGCATAGCCTGGTAGGGGGCTTGCAGGGTGGATCCTGGCTGGGGCACATGTGGGAGTTTGTCTCTCTATCTCCCTGCCTCTCACTTAATGAAAAAAAAGGAAACATGGCTTTTTCTAAGTAAATTATTATGCTACTTCTTTTGGGGAGCACCTCTAGCCATGATTACCCAGGCCTGAGTGGGCAGGTCTGCCTAACTCCACAAAGTTTGATTAACAGGACTTTTGAGTTTGTACACAAGGCTACATTTTCCAAACACACTTCTGTGAGGTTATAAGATGATACTCTGCTACTTTTCTGTTTTAGTCCTCTGTTTGTTGTCTTTTTTCAGGATCCATGTGAGAAAGAGGGATGATATTTAAATGCTTCCTTTAAGACAGTGGTCCCTGGCCCTGGCCAGTTGGCTCAGTGGTAGAGCGTCGGCCTGGCATGCAGTTGTCCTGGGTTCAATTCCCTGCCAGGGCACACAGGAGAAGCACCCATCTGCTTCTCCACCCCTCCCCCTTTCCTTCCTCTCTGTCTCTCTCTTCCCCTCCTGCAGCCAAGGATGCATTGGAGCAAAGTTGGCCTGGGCGCTGAGGATGGCTCTATGGCCTCTGCCTCAGGCGCTAGAATGGCACTGGTTGCAACAGAGCAATGCCCCAGATGGGTGGAGCATCGACCCCTGGTGGGCATGCCGGGTGGATTCTGGTTGGGTGCATGCTGGAGTCTGTCTGACTGCCTCCCCGTTTCCAACTTCAGGAAAAAAAAAAAAAGAAAAAGAAAAAAAAAAAGACAGTGGTCCCCAACCCCGGCCGCAGACTGGTACCGGTCCATGGGCCATTTGGTACCGGTCCACAGAGAAAGAATAAATAACTTACATTATTTCCGTTTTATTTATATTTAAGTCTGAACGATGTTTTATTTTTTAAAAATGACCAGATTCCCTTTGTTAAATCTGTCTAATACTTACTCTTGACGCTTGTCTCAGTCACATGATACATTTATCCATCCCACCCTATAGGCCGGTCCGTGAAAATATTTTCTGACGTTAAACTGGTCTGTGGCCTAAAAAAGGTTGGGGACCACTGCTTTAAGAGACTTCCAACATCCACAACTTTGCATTCTGGTGCCATTGTGGATTTAGGAGAGCAATAACATAATTGAGTAACTTTTCATGGGATTTTTTTTTTTTTTTTTTTTTTAGTTTCACAATGTCCTTAAATTTCATGTTGTTTCTAAAGCTTAGAAGTAATTGCCCCTCTCCATTCTCTTCCTCTCACATCGCTGAGAAAATTCTCTCACCTTTTCCATCAAGCTTTTACTGTTGCTATTATTTTATGCCTTATTTGACCCTGCAAAAAATTTACATGGAAATAAATTAATTGACTAATTGATGAATGAACCAAACATATTGTCTTTAGTTGTTACAGGTTGTAGCTTTTAAGTGTTTCCTTCCTGACAAGAGTCTATATGTACTCCTGAGTGCAATAGTATTTTTTTCTCTTTCACTCTCTCTCTCTCTCTTTTTTTTCTTAAAGTGATAGTAGAGGAGATAAAAAGAGACTCCACATGTGCCATGATTGGTATCCATCCGGAAACTGCCATCTGGGGCCAATGCTCAAATCAACCGAGCTATCCTCAGTGCCTGGGGCTGACACATGAACCAATCGAGCCACTGGCTGCAAGAGAGGAAAAGAGAGAGAGAATGGAGAGAGAGAAGAGAAGAGAAGTAGATGGTTGCTTCTCATGTATGAACTGACTGGGGATCAAACCAGGGACATTTGCACCCTAGGCCGACATGCTATCTACTGAGCAACTGGCCAGGGCCCTGTAATAGTATTTTGATGTTGATGTGGAACAGGTCATTAGAGTTTACAACATAGGCTTTTAGGAAGAGAAGACTTAGTTCTTGCCTCAACCTCTGAGCTTCTGAAATGTTAAGTAAATTATTTTAAGAATATCAGACAAAGATAAGTAAATCATAAAATCAAGATATAGCAAACATTGAAAGAGAAGCTAGAGATCATCTAATCTATCCCTTTCACTTAACAGAAAACAAAGTGAATCAGACAAAGTAAAGCTGACACTTTTCCATTTAGAATTTGTGTGCTTTCTACCTCCAAAATAAAGATGTGGTCTGTCCAGGGCCACATAACTTATTAATGATAAAACCTGAATCAGAAATTTTATTTCCTGATTCCCAAACCAGTGCCCGCAATTCTCTAATAATTCTGAAATAAGTTTCACGTACTTAAATGGTTTTAAACTTAAATAAAATATATGCAACTATAACACAAGTAGCCGTGGTAAACTAGTATTCACTCAATGAATTACATTCCTTGGAGAAACACAAAACACCTGATGAACTATATTTCCACAGTCGATTTATATTTTATTCCTAAAACTTTTAAAAATTTGCTAAATCAGCTAGTTATCAACTTAGCAGATGATTTTATATAATTCACCTGTCCCTCTTTACCTCTCCAAAGGTTTCCTAACACCAAAGTTACAACATAATCATACAGTATTTATGTATCTTGGCCACCTTATACTATATAATTTGAGGTGGAAAAATCCACATATCTGTGATTCTATCTTTTTTTTTTTTAAAGAGAATTTTTATTTATTTATTTATTTTTTAATTTTTTTACTTTTAGAGAGGAGAGAGAGAGAGACAGAGAGAGAGAGGAGAGAGAGACGGGGGGAGGAGCTGGAAGCATCAACTCCCATATGTGCCTTGACCAGGCAAGCCCAGGGTTTCGAACCTGCGACCTCAGCATTTCCAGGTCGACGCTTTATCCACTGCGCCACCACAGGTCAGGCTGTGATTCTATCTTTAAATTGGTTTGATATTCATGCTGAGAAGAAAACAGACTCCTGCCGAAATGACTGCCAGCTCCTGGTTGAGTCCCTTCGCTGTTCTGGGAATAAACACCATTTGGGGATGGCAGTTTGTGGAAAGGGTTTGAGTTGACTTTCTGGTGTTTCAGCCACCCACTTTACAAAAAGACTGTCACTGCCAGTAATAATACACATAACGAGGTAAAACGTATTCTTAAGTTGGGATCTCACATAACACTTTTTCTAATACCCATAAATTAAATTGCCATACCTAGGATTTCACAAGCCTAGGAAATATTGTTTTATAAATTTCTTTCCTAGAAATAATTTAGTTTGATATGTTTATGATAAAGTATTTCATTTGGCTTTTAATAATATCCATATTTAGTATTATAATTGAGATTAACTAAATAGCATAAAACATTTATTCTTTAATAACTTTATAATCTACCCCTAAGTTTTCATGCCACATGAAGGTTACATTTAAAATAAGGTCATATACATAATGTATGTCTACATCTGCATTTGTATATTTTAAGAGCATTTTTCAGAACATCCTAATAATAATAAACTATGAACTACAAATTCATTCAATCCACTACTGCCTTTGCAAATTCAATATCAATAAGCTACTTTTTCTCAAATTGTCTACACAATTAATAACTTTGTTGAATAGATGACCTACATTTGCTTCAAAGTTAACATAGGAGTTTGATAAAAAGTACTGTGTGATTAACTTAGATAAAACACTGCATTTTAGGCATGTTTGGAACCAAGATTATATAACACATCACTCCTTTATTAATATTTATAATGTTGTGCAATTTGGGGCATGTATAATATTTTGCCTCACTGTATAATTATTAAATTAAATGTTTAGAAAAACAAAAAAGAACCTAATATTCCAGTAGCATCAATTGAAGTTAACTTTGAATATAATCCTTGTTTGGAAATTTGCCGGAGGCAATATTTGTTGATTTTAAAAGAATACATAGACTCACTCAAATCAGTTCCCATAATGTGCTTGACCACAAATATGGTGTTGTGGCTTGTGTTCTTGCTTCACACAGAGCTTTTCTAAACAAATTTGGTTCTAATAGATATTATCCTGACTTTAATCCTATTTTTCTTTGAGCTATGGTAAATTTTATTTGGCAAAATAATTCATTGGGTCCAGTATTATATACAATTGCTTTTTCAGATCATGCCTTAACTACATAATCAGTTTTATTCCTGAACTCCAGAAAACACTCAATCCAATAAGATTTATCTTGCACTTAATGCATTTATAAGTAAAATAATGCTTTGACAGTATGAAGTACTGAAATGCCTGTCTCCTACATACTTAAACTGAGATACTCAGCCATTAGAAAATCCTTACGTGGTGCCATCATTTACTTAAATATAAATTTGTGCATGCTCTGCTTATATCTTTTCCTTTTTCTATTAGTTCAGGCAAACTGAATTGTGAAGTCTTTATATCTCAGAAATTTTAGTACAGTAAACAGAAGCTTCTTAGAGTCCATGCTTTCTTCTTCCTCTCTCTCTCTCTTTTTGTGTGTGTGTGTGTGTGTGTGTGTGTGTGTGTGTGACAGAGACAGAGAGAGACAGAGAGAGAGAGACAGATAGGGACAGACAGACTGGAAGAGAGAGAAAGATGAGCAGCATCAATTTTTCGTTGCGACACCTTAGTCTCTCATTGATTGCTTTCTCTTATTTGCCTTAATGGGGGGGGGGGGCAACAGCAGACCGAGTGACCTTTTGCTCAAGCCAGCGACCTTGGGCTCAAGCTGGTGAGCCTTGCTCAAGCCAGATGAGCCTGCGCTCAAGCTGGCGACCTTGGGGTTTCGAACCTGGGTCCTCTGCATCCCAGTCTGACGCTCTGTCCACTGTGCCACCACCTGTTCAGGCTCTTCTATCTCTTGGTAAAATTTAAAAGGCAATAGAAATACGATGTTACAGGTTCCAGAGCAGGGGAGAGAGCTGCACACGTGAGAAGTGAGAATGTGTAGATGGGGAAGGGGATGGCAGTGCTTTGGGAAGGCAATACAGTCTCAGAGGGGAGGCTGGATCCTTGCTAGAGAGGACCTTAGTCTTACTCAAAACTCCTACGCACTAAGCATGGCACAGGGGCCTTAAGGACTTAAAGGGGATAAAAGGGCACCTCAGTGGTATTCAACTGTGATAGACGCTCAATCACTTGCAGCTAGTAAGAGGATAATACAGCTCCAGCAACTGTCATGTGACTGGCAGGCCCTCCTGGTAGATGGAGTTCCCAGAATGTATTTTTTTTTTACCCTGTTGTCATTTGACCATGTGATTAGCTTTGGCCAATGGAAAGTGAGAACACAAACATAGTCTTCAATCAAATAGAAACTTTCAAGGCGATGTTGTGGTGCCACCCCACCTCTTGTTCTTTTTCCTCTGCCCCAAGAATGGCATGTCTCAAAAAGAGGCTTCTCCTTCAGCTGGGTCCTGGAACAAGAAGATGCATGGGGAGAAGTGCCAGGGCCAAAGGAAAGTTGGTAAATTGGGTTGTTTAATATAGCAAAGCTGACTAATCTGTCAAGAAAGCCACTTATCAATGACCAGATAAGTAAATTGATTAAACAAATAATAATACAACATACTATCTTTTAAAAAATATTATTATTACTTTACAAATGAACATATTCAATATTTTTTATTTCTCTTGAGTAAATACGCCAGCTTGGTATTGCAGGGTCAAGGAGTACCTGTATTTTTTTTTTAATTGAATGTATTGAGGTGATATTGGTTCATAAAACCATACAGGTTTCAAATGTACAATTCAATAAAACATGTCTTCACCCTGCATCATGCACCCTTCACCAGTGAAGTCTCTTTCCATTTCTATTCCTCCCCACCTTTGCTCACTTTCACCATTTTTTCGACTGAGATTCAGTTGTGCTGTACTTTATTAGGCTCTGCCTTAGTTCTGTCATGAAGAACATAAGTATCATTAGAATGGTTTTTTTTCCTTATAGGGAAGACAGTCATACAAAGTAGGATGGTCGATAGCTCACATTATAAACCTTGTGAAAATCAGGACATCTTGATAATCATACTCAGAATGATTTAAGAGAATACCTTTGACAAATGTAGTTAGTTGGTATCTAGCCTGACCAGACAGTGGTGCAGTGGGTAGAGGGTCGGACTGGGAGGCAGAGAACCCAGGTTTGAAACCTTGAGGTTGCCAGCTTCAGCACAGGCTCACCAGCTTGAGTTTGGGGTCACTGGCTTGAGCGTGGGATCATAGACATGACCCATGGTTGCTAGCTTGAGTCCAAAGGCCACTGGCTTGAGCAAGGGTCTCTTGCTCTTCTGGAGCCCCCCTCTACTCAAGGCACATATGAGAAAGTAATCAATAAACAACTAAGGTGCTGCAACAAAGAGTTGATACTTCTCAGCTCTCTCCCTTCCTGACTGTCTGTTCTTATCTGTTCCTCTCTCTGACATTCTTTCTCTGTCTCTCAAAAAAAAAAAAAAAAAAGAAAGAAAAAGAAAAAAAGTACATAGTTATTGCTTTAATTATAAAACCAGTTATTTATGTCAAATTCTTTAGCAAAGGATTTTTCTATGTTAGAAAATAATCTTATTTGGGTGGGTCACAGAGATTTGGGAGGCTGTAAAAAGCATAAGGTTAAATGCCTATGGCTATGTCTGTTGTTGCAGATTTTGGGCACCTGAGTGTGAAGTGATAGGTACTAAAAACTGAATATGGGCCCTTCAGGTCTGTTCAGTGAGAACTGAGAAAGGAACTGCTTAAATTTGGGGGGTACTGGGCAGGTTTTGAACAGAGTGGATTACCTGTAGAGCAGAATGGGCAGTGGCCAGTCCTGTGTACCTGCTCACCTCTCCCTTTCTCGTTGCTCGTCTTTTCCCTCCTCACTTGCCCGAGTCCCCACTCCTGGCTTTCCCTCAGCCCCTGTCTCACTTCTGTTGCTCCTTTTTCCAACAATACCCGCCTTCCCACCTCATTTGTAGAAATGTCAGGAGTCCGAATTAAAAAAAACAACAACAAAAAACAAAAACTGAAATTGTTTTGAAAACCACTGTCTAAAAGTAATTTAACATAAAGTCCACCAACAGCCAGACAGAATGAATGCCCTTACTCCTTCACTCCCTCAGGCCATGCGAGTCATTTGTGCCAACAGGGCTGGTGAAGGTGAGAGTTATGTGGCTATAAGTTACAGTCCAGGGAAATAGTGCTGGAATCAGCATTTGTCCTTTTATTGCTATGGGAATAATGGGAGAAAAAGTTCAGGCTTACTTGGTACAATTCCTTTTGAAGAAAATAGAAGCCAGCAATTGCATTAACATACGATTATCTAACCACTATGATGTGCATCTGAAACTAATAGAAAATAGTATTGAATGTAAAATGTAATTGAACCATACAATTTTTAAAAAGGAACATAGACTAGATAAAAACTACAAGATGTTGGGAGAAAAAAGGTTTACATTCTCTAATCATTTCACTGAAATAACATAATCAGTTATATAAACCCATTTGGGACTCATGGCATGCATAATTAGGCTTCTCTTTGGTAGCATCATTACTGAATGTTTAGGCATTTGTGTTCTTAAGGACTATTGGGCAAATGAGTTTGTAAAATCTGTATTTTTTTAGTTTGCTCACTTTTATTGTTCAAAAATGGCGCTGGGCAGCATCAGGTATATGTCTGTGAAACTGCAAATCACCTTCCTGCTTGGGAAGAGCCACTGTCTTGCTAATGTTTGCTGGAGGAGAGGTTTTTGTGCCAGAAAGTTTTGAAGAACAGAAGAGAAGAAGGAGGAGAGGCAGAGAAGGAAACCATGTTGGCAGAGAAAGAGAGAGAAGGTGTACAGATGGGGAACCAGAGGTGAGGGGCTTTTGTGAGCTCCGCTGAGACTGGTGGGGCTTTTGATTCTAGGAGAAACTGGAGAAGATTCTTCTGGTTATGAAACTGGAGAACGTGTCAGTGGCTTTGGGAGCCCTGAGTAAAAGGGAAGTGTTTTCTCTGTGTGTGTTGCTTATTGGCTGGTGAGAGACTTGAATAAAGGAATGGCCCACCATTTTTTTGGCTCCACTGTTTCTTTACTGTCTGCCAGAATCCAGTGAGAACCTGCATGTGAATGGCCACATTGGTAACTGCCAAGACTACTGGCCATACAAAGACTCATAGTTATTTTTAATTTTTTAAATGACTTTCATCTTTCACTCTTATGAGCATTGCCTGGATAACTCAGGGTACAAAATGGTTTAGTACACTGGTCTTGGTTAAAGTCATCCATTAGCTATTATAGTTCAATCTAAATTGAGTGATCATCACCTGATGATTATCACAGATATGTTTAGAAAAGACACCACCAGATGTCCAGCATGACTGTCATAGTAGAGACTTAGCTAGGTCTATTCATGTCTGGATTGAGACACATAATATGTGAAATCAATTGTCTTCAATTTTCAAATATTTATTAAACACATACCATGTACTGGGCATGAGTTGTAAAAGATAGAAGTTGGAAAGTGGAAAAGAATAACATTGGGCCTAACCAGGCAGTGGCACAGTGGATAGGGTTATCAGCCTAGGACACTGAGAATCTAGGTTCAAAACCTCAAGGTCCCTGGCTTGAGCGCAGGCTCATCAGCTTGAGCACAGGGTTGCTGGCTTGAGTATGGGATCATAGACATGACCCCATGGTCCCTGGCGTGAGCACAAAGGTCCCTGGTTTGAAGCCCAACGTTTCTGACTTGAGCCCAAGGTTTCTGGTTTGAGCAAGGCCTCCCTGGCTTGGCTGAAAATCCCTGGTCAAGGCACATATAAGAAAGCAATCAATGAACAACTAAGATGCTGCAACAAAGATGTTTCTCTTCTCCCTCACTTCCTGTGCTTCTCTCTCTGCTTCTCTTTCTCTTGCATATGCACTAAAAAGAAAGAAAAGAAAAAAAATAATATTGGTAATACAAAAATATAAGCAAATTTCTTTTACAAACTGCTTCATGAAATAGACTTTAGTCTACTTGAACTTTGACTTTGGGATATAAGTATTTCTGATCTTGATGGATTATTAGTTTTTTAAAGTTTCAGAGTGGAGGAAAATGGAAGTTGAACATCGAGGCATTGAAAAATGGACATACTAATCAACCCCATCAGACAAGTCAGAGAGAGAGAGTGAGTGTGTGTGTGCACATGTGGAGTGAGCTGCAACACTGTTCTGAATTGTCAGTAAACTGTGTTTTATAAACAGGGCAATCATTGGGCCATCTGTACTCACAGTATCACACAAAGTTACCTTTTCTTTTTTTTTTTTTTGACAGAGACAGAGAGAGAGAGTAGAGATAGGGACTGACAGGGATAGATAGACAGAAAGGAAGAGAGATGAGAAGTATCAATTCTTTGTTGAGGCTCCTTCATTGTTCATTGATTGCTTTCTCATTATGTGCCTTGACCGAGGGGAGAGGGGACTACAGCAAGAGTGACCTCTTGCTCCAGCCAGCAACCTTGGGCTCAAGCCAGCGACCTTGGGTTCAAGCCAGCGACCATGGGGTCATGTCTATGAACCCAAGCTCAAGCCAGAGACCCTGCACTCAGGCCTGCTGAGCCTGCACTCAAGACTGTGACCTCAAGGTTTCAAACCTGGGTCTTCTGAGTCCCAGTCTGATGCTCTATCCACTGTACCAACGACAGGTTAGGCCAAAGTTGTCACTTTAACGCTCACCTCATTTAAATATATTTTTGATACATCAAATTGAATATTAATAAACATGTGAAACAACAAAACAAAGTTCAATGCATGTCCTGAATTTTTTTCACTGAGCCACTTTATAGTGCTGATGTCTTTTTTCAGGTGCCAGTGGTGAAGAACTGGAAAAAGTTAAAATAACAATCCCTTAAGATAATAATGCATGCTTTCTGATCCATATCTGTTTTTCCATCTCAGAAGATTTTCTAAAACTTTAGTGCTAAAAAACAAATTCCCTTTTTGTTATTCTCAAGAGCAGGCAGCAGCTGAAGTCATTCAATTATATGATTTGTTAAATAAAATCTTGTAAATAATTCAAAAACTGTTATGACATTCAACAAAAGCTTACACTAAAATTATTTTTTCTTTTGTTTAAATTCCCAAATATTTCTGACATGCTACTCCATTCCCATCCCCAGTAAAGTTCCAAAGCCCCTGGGCTAGGCAGGACATTATTGTTTTTAAAATGTTATAGAGTAGGCCTAGAAGGGTGATCAGTTTGCTGTGACAACTGCTGTTCTCTCTGGATAGAGCATGGGGTAGAGGAAACATAAGGGTGTCCAAATCCCAACTCATCAGCTGGAGATGGGCTGGAAACAGGAAGTAGGGAGAGCCAGGGCCAGCTTAAGCCATGGAGGATCCTAGTAACCAACATGCTGATTTAAGAAATCTAAATAGGATTGCCAGAAAAACTACATAACACTCCGTTAAATTGGAGCATCATATAAACAACAGATTTTAAAAAGTAAAAGCATATCCTATAGAATATTTAACTTACATTAAAAATTTGTACATTGTTTATCTGAAATTCAAATTTAACTGGGCATTCTGTATTTTTATTTGTTAATCTGACAATCCTGAATCTGGAGAATAAAATTCTTTTCACATTGCCTAAAATTCAATTAATTAACAGTTTCAATTCAGTTAATAAGCTTTTCTTTTTAAAAGACGAATATCTCTGAGAAGTATACGGGTTACTCATACATCAGTGTTAATTAATTTAGAGACTGCCTACTTCTCTAACTTATTTTTCTGTACCAAAGTGGGTCAAATAAGACAGACTAAAGGTCTTGGATTTTTGTTGTTGTTGTTGTTGTAAGAGCTACAGTGTGGGTTTGGGTAGGAACCGTTCATTTCAATGGAAAGATACCTATGGATGAACTATTTTTATTGGGAATTATCTGACAAAATTATCAAATGCCAAAGAGTGACCAAATTCAAAAGGTTGGAATGAGGGGAGAGTTTAAGGTGTAGTGACAGAGAAAACTCATTTATTCTAGAATTTTTCTTAAAGATAAGTTTAATGAGGGGAATCAGTGGTGCTATTTATTTTTCAAAAATGGATAATGGTAAATGTTAAAATCATTGACAAGTAGATTTTCACAAATAGTGGAGATATCACAATAAATTAGTAAAACTGTCTAACTTCACATTTGAAAAAAGAATCATTTCTTTAGGTGATTATAGTTACTCAAGTCAATAAAGAATTGTTTTGCATTAAGCTTAAAGGAAGAGCCTGACCAGGCAGTGATGCAGTGGATAGAGCATGGGACTGGAACACGGAGGACCCAGGTTTGAAACCTCGAGGTCACCAGCTTGAGTGCGGGCTCATCTGGCTTGAGCATGGGCTCACCAGCTTGAGTGTGGGTTCACTGGCTTGAGTGTGGGATCATAGACATGACCCCATGGTCGCTGGCTTGAGCCCAAAAGTCACTGACTTGTAGCCCAAGATTGCTGGTTTGAACCCAAGGTTGCTGGCTTGAGCAAGGGGTCACTTGCTCTGCTGTAGCCCCCTGGTCAAGGCACATATAAGAAAGCAGTCAATGAACAGCTAAGGAAACTAAGGAGCCACAACGAAGAATTGATGCTTTTCATCTCTGTCCCTTCCTGTCTGTTTGTCCCTATCTGTTTCTTTATCTGTCTCTGTCACAAAAAAATAAAACCAAAAAGATGCCCCCAAAAAACAAAACAAAAAGTTAGAGGAAGAACACCATTTATAAAGGTGAATTGAGCATAGTGAATTTCTGTGTCCCATTACTGGGTCATACAGCCCCTAGTAATGTCTGTCTTCCCAGCCAGAAAAGTTGTCTTTCCAGGTAATAGAGACAGATTTTCACTATATTTATGCACACATTATCCAGATGAATGCCTGTGGTTAGAAAATCAACATGTTACCATGACACAAACCAAACTCCTACCTTTGACTTGTCAGCCCCATGTCTGATTAGGGAACCATAAATGAAAAGAAAATATTTACTTACTATAACAACAACTTTCCTGATAATGTTTCCTAAGAACTTCAGTGTATAACTAGAGCAGCATTCTCAAATAAAATCTGGAAGTATTTTTTCCACATTTAGAGCTCTGCCTTTATGCTCCCTAGAAAGTGCATTGAAACCTTTAAAACTCAAGGAATCCACCCCTGAAGTCAAATAAGCAGCTTTGATTTTGTAGTTCTACTTCAAAACACTGAGAGGAGACACTGAGAGGAGGCCCTGGCCGGTTGGCTCAGCGGTAGAGTGTCGGCCTGGCGTGAGGGGATCCGGGTTCGATTCCCGGCCAGGGCACATAGGAGAAGCGCCCATTTGCTTCTCCACCCCCTCCCTCCTTCCTCTCTGTCTCTCTCTTCCCCTCCCGCAGCCAAGGCTCCATTGAAGCAAAGATGGCCTGGGCGCTGGGGATGGCTCCTTGGCCTCTGCCCCAGGCGCTAGAGTGGCTCTGGTCGAGGCAGAGCAACGCCCCGGAGGGGCAGAGCATCGCCCCCTGGTGGGCAGAGAGTTGCCCCTGGTGGGCGTGCCGGGTGGATCCCGGTCCGGTGCATGCGGGAGTCTGTCTGACTGTCTCTCCCCGTTTCCAGCTTCAGAAAAATACAAAAAAACCCACAAAAAACAAGAAACAAAAAACAAAAAAAAAAGCACTGAGAGGAGTTCCTGGCCCAACAGAAATAATAAATGTTTCTTGAAAGGATAAATGGTAGATGGATGAATAAATAGAGCTCTTTAGGAATATATGTTAAGGTTGCCTGAATCTTAATCTATCAATTGATGGGTTCTAAAGCCACTGCTCATTAAAAAAATATATTTTAATGTATTGATTTTAGAGAGAGAAGAAAAGAGAGAGACAGAGAGAAACATCAATTTATGTTTTACTTATTTATGTATTCATTGGTTGATTCTTTTTTTTTTTTTTTTTTTTTTTTTTGTATTTTTCTGAAGCTGGAAACGGGGAGAGACAGTCAGACAGACTCCCGCATGCGCCCGACCAGGATCTACCCGGCACGCCCACCAGGGGGCGACGCTCTGCCCACCAGGGGGTGATGCTCTGCCCCTCTGGGGCATCGCTCTGTTGCGACCAGAGCCACTCTAGCACCTGAGGCAGAGGCCAAGGAGCCATCCCCAGTGCCCGGGCCATCCCTGCTCCAATGGAGTCTCAGCTGCGGGAGGGGAAGAGAGAGACAGAGAGGAAGGAGAGGGGGAGGGGTGGAGAAGCAGATGGGCGCCTCTCCTGTGTGCCCTGGCCGGGAATCAAACCTGGGACTTCTGCACGCCAGGCCGACACTCTACCACTGAGCCAACCGGCCAGGGCCCATTGGTTGATTCTTATATGTGCTCTAACTGGAGATTGAACACACAACCTTGATTTGTCAGGATGATGTTCTAACCTCAGAGGTTTGGGGAGTGCATCTTTCCCCATTAATGACTTTGCTCCTTTGTCGATTTTATTACTTTACTCTTGACTCAGTAGGTCCTAAACAGCAAACTACACAAAGAAAGAAAGAGAAGGTAATTTCAGATGACCATGTATAAATGTGCTAAACCTGAACAACCATATAAGAAAGAGAAAAATGCTCAAACATCTGTGTACATCATAAACCCATATAGACTTTTGAGTGATAAGGCAATTATATTTTCCCTTCAATTTTTGAGGTGATGCAATAAATTCCTAGCAAAAGCCTGAGGATAAATAGGGTTTGGCAACATTTAGCTCTCCTTAAACAGAGTCAGGCCATAAACTCTTTTTTAGTCCCCACAGTCAACAGATAACACATTGACCCTTGGACAACATAGGTTTGCAATGCTTGGGTCCACTTATACAAGGTTGTTGGTTTTTTTCAATATAACATGGTATATAATACATTTAATATTTAAAATATGTGTTAATCACTGTTTATTGTAAGGGTTTCTGTCAATAGTAGGCTACTAATAGTTATGTTTATGGGGAGTCAGAAGCAATATGTGGGTTTTTGACTGCATGGGAAAGCTGGTACACCCAACCATGTTATTCAAGGATCAATTGTATTTATTGTCTTTACCACTTACTGAGTATGAGACAGATATTTTCTTATAAAATGTAATTATGTCATACAGTTAACATAGTTACAAAACATTTTTTACCTTCCATAACACTCAGAAGAGTATATGTACTTTTTTTTTAGAGTATATGTATTTAATAACCAAATATTTTGGTTAATTTGACAATTGTTATTACAATCCATTTTTTAAGCAAAATCCCCCAAACATATTCTAATTATAAAATCTAATATTTTATATTATATCTTGGTTTATTCATATTGCTATTTTCTATTGCTAATTTACTAACCCAAGTTTAAAATTTTATTTTCCTAAAATTTGTGTTTAAAAATAACACAATTGACCAAAATTAACTTGAACTATAGTTCCACTCTATTTTAGTTGCCAGCATTTTGTTGCACCATAGGTTGCATGACACAGATGTCCGAACATAATGAGCTAACTGGCATTATATTTGTAATTTTTGCCCCTTCCTGAATAATGACTTTTCTGGGAAAGAGAGCGAAACAGCTGATCAGCTGATGGGGGAGGTTATATATACAATGCAGAGTTCTGCAGCTACGTACTAATGTAGTAGAGATACTGCAGGGAGGCTGGGAATCAAATAATTTCTTTCTATAGTAGCACTGCTTGTTTGCAGCTGAGAAGAAAGAGATATTTTCTCTTTTTTTTCCTCAAAACTTACAAAACTAATCTAACATTAATTCCTTTAAACACTGGCTACAAGGAAAGGAATTTAACTTAGGAAATTGTTTAGCAAGTTTTGGAAACTGGAGATGTAGCACTTTAAAATATTTTAATCTAGATAGTAACCAAAGCAGAGGGGTATTACAAAAGGAACTGGATGCTACTGATTTGAATAAAGAAATGAGTGTTACCTTTATTGTCTGCTTTCTTCAGGTGGAGGTTCATTTAGAAACAGGGCTATAAAACATCAAAGATTCAAAAGCACTGGTAGAAGACATAACTGACCTGCAGTGAAGGGGCTGACTGGCCTGTTACATTTGCAGGCATTACTCAGCACTCTGGGCATTTTTATAAACTAATATATCTTGCCAGCTGCATAAGCAAGTCAAGATTCTTTTTACTGCTGCTCCATTGTTTGTGTTTCCGCCAAAGAAAAAGGGAGAAAAGTCAACTTCAGCATTAAGGAAAAAGGCAAATAGTGCAAATATTCAATAAGAACTAAATCAATTCAATCTCTTGAGTCCTATATTCTCCTCCAACTCCCCTAGAAATATACACTTAATCATGGTATTTGACACATTTGAGAACCAAACTATGTGCCACATTGTGTTCGGTAAATGATTTTTGAATGAGTGAATGAATGACTATTAGGCCACCTGCTCAATTCACAGGTCATAAGATGGCAACACTGTCCTTCTCTCCCATTTCATTCTAACAAGCATGTTATCACCAAACTAAGAGAACCAAAACATTTAGCCACAGTAAAATTTTTCAGAGTTCCATTCAGATAAAAATTCTTTTTTTTAAATCCAAAAATGTAACATAAAATTTTAATTAAGTTTTTTATATATGCAAATTAAAATTATATGGCATATTGCTTTTTGTTTTTCTAATAAATACTGAACTCTGCAGATATGAACTGCTGCATTCATAAAAATTATATAGGGAGCTCTTTGGAGATTCATAGTCTAAGGTCCCAACCCAAGATTTTGATTTAAAGATCCAAAGTTAGGCCAGAATCTGTTCTCACACTATCTGTCCAGGTGATTAGGATATAGGGCTTGTACTTTATCAATGGGAAGATACTGAGAAACAGTGGTATAGAAGAATAGACTGGTTGAAGCATACTTAACAAATATCAAAAACAAGCTTTTGGTGCCTAAAGAATTGAGATAACTCATGTAAGTATCAGTTTATTGATGAAAGATAAATCCATGATTCAATTAATTTAAATGTTGGAAGGGATTGTTTTTGACCCCAAAATTTATTTTCTTAACCAAGAAAGATTAGTGGTTCAATCACTGGATTTAGAATGAAAATGTCTTGGTTCAAAGTTTGCTTCTAATTCTTAATAAAATTGTGACATTAAAATGTTTTCTTGACCTCCCTAAACTTCAATTCCATCATTTATAAAACATGAGTGATTACTATAATAACAGAAGCTTCCCAGCCTTCATATGTTTTTGGAAATTATGCCCCACGTGTAACTCATGCTGAAAGGTGAACGCAGGCAACCATGTTTGTACCACCTCACGTTCCCATCTCATTTCAATTACCTGAACTGATCACACGGGAACTAATCCATAAGCTTAACTGAACCAGTAGGATTCTCTTTCTGGAGAACATTTAAATTGGAGTAGGACTGAGTGAGTCAGAATGTTTTGGGGACCTGAACTGTGATTGAAAGTTGAGTCTACGGATGTGATATCTGGCCATGAGCAAGAAGAAGACACCAGCCAAACAGCAAAAGAGAGATAAGCAGAAACAAGAAGTATGCAACCAACCACTGAGCAAAAACGGGCTATTTTGACTTATTTCCTGACTTCTCGTTCCAGTTTAGATTCTCTATGGCTTAGCTGTGTTTCGGTCAATGTGTTTCGATAAATAACCCCTTTTACTTATACTAGCTGGAATGTATTTTTATTCCTTGAAATTTGGTCAGTGTTCCATGATCAAAATTTAAATAATGCAAAAAGGCTTTGCTCATAAAGGCTCATAAATTTTAACTGCCTACCTTATAGAGGAAAAAAAATAGAGGTTCAAAAGTGTTAAACACCACGGATAATAGAATGACTAACCCCACTCAGATAGTTTGTACGAAGTCTGACATTTGAATTTCGGTCTACTGTTACAGTTCAATGTTCTTGTTTTGAAACCAGAAATTCAGGCAGCAGTTGATATTTTATTTGAAAGATTTATTGTCTCAACATGTTTTCTCACTGAGAAATTGAGCCATCTATTTTTTCATAAAAGTAGACTAACAGAATCTTTTCAGAACAATATTCCTCAAAAATGGTCTTTAATATAATTTCAAGCACTTGGACTAGTATCTAGTGTGGATATCAGAGCTCTATGTTAGAAAAGTGGTAAAAATTGTTACCAGGAAAAGAAAAAAGGCAGTCATTATTATACCTTTAACACTACCAAAAAAAGACATTTGGAGAATGACTGATTTTGATGAGAATGGTATACTGACAAGGCTGTCAGAACAGATGACCTGCAAATGGAAGTTCTGAACCACTTAATGAGTTGAGTGGTTGAAAATGTTCTTTTAAATAATCAATTTAGATCTTGTATAACATCTGCCAGAAAGAACAAGTTTTTGTGCAGTTGACACTGAGTTGGGCCAATAATATTACATTGAGCCAAATTTATTTTCCACATAAAGTCACAGTTTTATATGTTATGTAATCTTTTGGCAGAAATAAGGAGTAACATTCTGAATATGGCACTTCAAAATTCAAAGAATCATGGTATAAAAATATCTATCGTGTTTTAGATGTTTCAAAGTAGGGCCAGAAAATAAGTTGGATATGATAAAAATACCAGAGATTTCTACTCAGAAGGCATAAGCATAGAGTTGCTAGGTATTTATATAGTAGAATAGAATTCAACTATAAATAAAAAAAATGATCACTAAATACCAACCAGCCAACCAATCAATCACCAAAAAACTATTAAAACACAACTATGCTAAACTACATGCCAGAGGAATTAGGGCCATCAGAGATTTGCAGTGTGCTCCCCTTTAACTATTAAGTTCTCTGTGTAGATAACAACTCTCTGTTTATGTAATCCACCATGTTCCTTCATTCTGTCCCTTTAACTGTTAGAAGCACAAAGCTAAAATCAATAGCCAACAAAAATCACTATAGTGGTCCCTCGTCTATCACAGGGGTTAGGTTCCAGAACCCCCCTCCCCCTGCGAGAGGTGACAATCCGTGAAGTAATGACCTTATATTTATTTTATTTATATATATTTTGAAGCTTTATAAGCCATCCCCACACTCTTATAAACCTTACCCACACTGTTATTAACCTTTCCCATACTCTTATAAACATTTCCTATGCTCTTAAACACTTTATACACCCTTAAATCTACACAATTTTAGCAATATATCTATAAATTCTATATGGTTATTTCCCAGTGAATATACTACAACTTGAATGATGTTTTAATTAATATATTTCATATTGTTTTCAAATTTTTAGGCTAGAAAATGCTTATTTTACGGCAAAAACATTAAAATAACAAATATATAAAAATACTTATATACTGCAAAATCCCATGATATAACAAATAATCCACGATACAAAATTAGATACATACAATTTAAAAATTCACAATACAGCGAGACCGTGAAAAGTGAACCGCGATATGGTGAGGGACGACTGTATTATACTTCAGCATTTGGCAACAACTTCACCACTCTTTTTGGTTTATTGGTCTTTATTATTTTGATTTATATTGTATTTGATTTTGTCATTCAGATTAAATCATTTTGGAAATAGAAATGAAATTAACCAAATGAAGTTTTCCTTTGCTGTATAGTTTATACCCATTTCCAGTGACCTATCTTTCCAGCAATAAAAGATCTAATCACATTCTCTCCTTGAGGAATGCATTCTGTCTCTCTTGTTTCCTCTTTATCAAACTGAAATTTTCAATCCAGTATCATGAATACTGTATAATTATCTGCATTGTTCATTTGCCTCTTTCCAATTTCTGCCCAACTTCAGTGATCTACTTAGACACTCTAATAGAAAAATGGTAATAAAATAGCATAAAGATGTCTGACTTCTGCATACATTTTCCTTAGTACAAATTACTGTCCTCTTCTAGAAATAGGATATATACTGTTATATATATTTTTATTTAGTCTGTGTTTTTGTACAAATTAATTTGACATTAAAAAAAGGACTGAAAAAATAAAATTGAACTTTACATGTAAAAATATTCTATGATCCTCTTATTCTTCCTGCAATTAATCAGAAACAACAAATATTTATTAATTTATTTAAGCACAAGGTCCTTGTTGATTCTACCAACTTGTGACTAATTAATTTTTCTACCATTTTGTTCTTTGTTTAATTTGTTTTAGATTTAAAATATACCACATTTTGGCTGAACTTTGCAGTCTCTTTTGGCTTAATGAACTGGTTTCTAAAGGTTTCAAGGTTATTTTTTTTTTCATATATTCCTCAGAGCTATTAATATCATTTGTTACTTATCACATAAACTTTTATTCTTAATTTAACTGAGATAAGTAAAAAGTTTTAACAACAGTGGTCTCTGGATTAATTTTAATATAGTATAGTTAATATTTTTTTCCAGAATGTCATGAAATCATTATTAACCATCCTAAATTACTTGAACATTACTCTAACAGCAATATGACATAGATCAATATTTGCAGGAAGTCAAATTTGGAGTGATTCTAAAGATTACAAGAATCTTAATGTCCACTCCAGGTTTTGTTTCATATTGAGTATACGCCTTACATATATCCATAGCATAGTCCTTTTAAAATTTATGTATATTATAGTACTTATCTACAAATTCTTTCACAGAAACCTTTTTGACAGTCAATGTATAGAGTTACTATCAACAGATACTAAAATTTAACTTTTTTATGTTTTTTTATAAGTCTGATATAAAAGTTGAGAATCAATGATGAGAGACCATGCACAGATAGGCAAAAGCCTCCCTGAAGCACAGATAACTGATATCTATTATTTTTGTCATAATCAAAGTGACTTTTACTTTATCGCAGAAGGAAATTTTTACCACAGAAGGTCTGGCAATCTCTATTCAGAAGGTTGTATAGTATATTTTCTTTATATTATTTTCGATGACTATCAATTTCAATGTAATTATGAATTTTGTATTTTTTTCTTTAAAGATATTCTAAGAGATTTAGTTAAGATAAAGGTCCTAAAGTTCTTTAATCACTTTTCTCAAAGACAGACCTCCCAAATTTGTCCTTTCAATGTAGTTTACCACTAGAACAAAACACTTTATATACTTACCATTACTTACAGGAATCTAAAAACTATTACATATTTCCTGTCTTATTTAATAGTTTATAAATATATAGAAATTATACTTTGTTTTTACTTTTAGTTCTTCTCTCCCCTTCTAGCTTAGAAGAGAATGCCTGATTCCAGAAATCTCCAACTCCACCTCAACCTTTAGTTCCTATTAATTTGCTTTTTCTAAATGCTATGTTTAGAAAGAGCTGTTTCTAATGAGCATCCATTTAAAAAAATTATATGTGAGGTCACTTAGACTTCATTTTGAAGCAAGGAATATGAAAAGATATTTGGATGTTAAAAGCCTTCATATTCAATTCTTGATTTTAGGTTGTGTTCTAGCAGTTTGGAGAATTAGAACATGTGTACAATGAATATTGTTATTTATAATTATTTTTATCACAGGCCATATTCTTAATAGCTACATACATTTCATTTAAATTTACCAATCAGATACTTACTGCTTATTCTTTGTGAACCCCTTAATTACCTTTACAGCCCAATGTGGAGCCCAAATTGCTGTCATATAGACTGTTAATCCCTTCATCCACTGACATTTTTTCAAAACAAACAGCAAGTCATCTTTAAATTTGAATAAGAATTTATCTGCAACTCTCACATTGCCTGCCAACTTCTACCTCTCATTATATTTACTTTTGAATATGTCTCATTTTCTATTTTAATTCGTGAGCACCTTGAGATCAGCATTCATCTTTGCATTGCTCACTATACCATGCAGAGTGTTTTATTCATGAGGCACACAATAAATAACTGCTGAATTAATCAATAAAATAATTTGAATGACATGCTATTTCCCAAGAGTGAGAGGTGCAAAGCGTAATAGTTCAAAATTCAACAGCTATAACAAAATTAAAAGCTAAAATCCAAACATTTTATAGTAAAGAACATTGTATGGTGAAATAGATATTATTTATTGAAAAACCTCATTTTATAATGATCAAATAGTTTTTTTAATATTTTTGTATCTGACATACACACACACAAAAACACATAAGTAGCAATGGTTCCTTTTCTGATTCATTCTTGACTAAATAAAAAGAAAACTACTTTTATAAAAATTTTTATCAATTGGGTTTTTGATTAGCAACTAATAGGACATCAATTAATTGTTCTTGAAAAAAAAGTCAAGAAAATTCAATGCAAAAACATTTTTTCAACAATTAGTACTGGAAAAACTAGATAACCACATGCAGAAGAAAGAATTTGGAACCATGTGTAACACCATACAAAAATTAATTCAAAATGAATCATAGATTTAAATATTAAAGCTAAAACTATAACAGTGTTTTAAAAATATGAATAATTCTTCCTGACTTTAATTTAGGTAATGATTTCTTAGATATTACACCAAAAGCACAAAGAAAAAGTTACAAAAGAAAAAAATCAATAAATTTAAGACATGGGCCCTGGCTAGTTGGCTCAGTGGTAGAGCATCGACCTGGCATGTGGTTTATTCCCAGTCAGGGCACACAGGAGAAGCATCCATCTGCTTCTGCACCCCTCCCCCTCTTGTTTTTTTCTCTCTCTCCTTCTCCTGCAGTCATGGATTAATTGGAACAAGTTGGTCTTGGGTGCTGAGGATGGCTCCATGGCCTCCACCTCAGGCACTAAGAGGAGCTTGGCTGCTGAGCAACAGAGCAGCAGCCCCAGATGGGCAGAGTGTTGCTACCTAGTGGGCTTGCTGGGTGCATCCTGGTTGGGGCACATGTGGGAGTCTGTCTCTGCCTCTCCTCTCACCGATTAAAAAAAAGAAAGAAAGTAAAGACAACCTACAGACTTGGAGAAATAATTTGAAAATCATTTATCTAATAGGATTGTGTATGCAGAATGCAGTTTTTAAAACCTTCTCACAAGTCAGTAAGCTTGAATCCTGGTGGTACAGTAGATTAAGCATCAACCTGGAATGCTAAGGTCTCAGTTTGAAATCTTGGGCTTGCCTGGTTAAGGCACATTACAGAAGCAACATGAGTTGATGCTTCCTATTCCTCCTACCCCTTTCTCTCTCTCTTTCCTTTCTCTAAAATTCATAAATAAAATCTTAAAAAATAAAAATAAAAAACTTCTTACAACTCAATAAAAACAGAAAACTTCATTTTAAAAATATTCAAAAATATCCAAGAGGATTTGGATAAATATTTGTCCAAAGAAGATATATGTATAACCCAAAACCATATCAAAACATGCTTAGCATTATTAGCCATGAAACAAATGCAAATAAAATCCAGAATGAGATAACCCACTATACCCACTAGAATGATAATAATCAAAAGACAGATAATTACAAGTGTTGTTGAGAATATACAGAAACATGAATCCTCATATAATATTGGTGGGGATTTAAAATGGTACAGCCATTTTGGAAAACATTTTGGCAGTTTCTCACAGTGTTAAACATAGGCATATTATATATGACTTGGTAATTTCACTTTGAGGTATCTAATCAAGGGAAATGAAAACTTACATGCATATATAAACTTGTATGGGAATAGTAATAGCAGTCTTACTCATAATAGACAAAAAGTAGAGACCTCCCTGATATCCCCTAATTAGTGAATGGATATACAAAATGTTTATTATATTTATATAATGAATTTTTACTGGGTAATTAAAAGTAATAAAATATTGATACATGCTAGAACATGGATAAGCCTCAGAGATATTATATTAATATGTTAAGTGAAAGAAGCAAGATGCAAAAGGATGTATTGCATGCTTCTATTCATATAAACATCAAAAGGCAAATGTACAGAGACAGATATTAAATGATAGTGCCTAGGGCCGAGAATAGGAGTTGGAATGACTACAAATGGGCATTATGTTTCTTTTCAGCTCAGTGGAAATACTCTAAAGTGAAGTTCTGGTGATGGTTGCACAACTCTGTGAATATACTAAAAAGGACTGCTCTATTAAAAAAGCTAACACCACAATGATAAATGTCATCAGTGATAATTATTTGATTCCCTTACTTATTTTTAGAATCAGAGCATCCTGATTCTTCATCCATTATTACCCTTAGGGTTTCAAGAAGTTGAGAGTTTTATAAAAATAATGATGACACTTGAATGAAGTTAAGAAGGATTACTCATTTTTTAATTTATTTTTTCTTAATTGAATTTATTGGGGTGGCACTGGTTGGGGTTTAACATAATTGTACAGGTTTCAGGTGCCCAATTCTATGACACATCTCTGTACATCATACTGTGTGTTCATTTACAGAATGTCTATTAATTAATTACCTTTGGCATTATGTTGGGCATTAAAATAGAGAAAAATCATTGTTCTAAATTTAAGTTGGAAATTTAAATCTTATTATGACCAATCAAGGTACAGTACTGACTTTGCATTGAGACTAGACTTCAAGGGAATTCAAAGGGCTTTGTGGACCATGCTTTGAAAATAGCTGTCGATGTATCAAAGATGATGAACATGCAGAGAATATAACTGTGGAATATTTTTATATCACCCACTGAGTGGAGAGAGGGTTAGAAATGAAATGTAAAAACAGAGGGTAAAACAAAATGCCTAAGAATGAAAAAAAAATAGTAAAAGTAAAAAAGACCAGTAAGGTAAGGTTGGACCCTCCACAGAAGAGAGAGTTGAAACTCTATTTCTTGTTATTCCATAGGGAGTTTTACGGAGAAAATTAACTCTTATTTTTTCTTCTCTGCTCATTTTTATTTAACTTTTTCACTATGTTCAAACTTCCTTTTTGGAATTTCTTCAAAAGGCACTCTTGTCCTCATTCATACAAGCTGATCTATAATCCTCTAAATACCTTTAAAAAAATGGTGTGGAATCTTCTATACTCCTCAAATTATCTGAAACCTGAAACGCCAGGGCCCAGGTAGCACTAAAATTATGATATTCTAGACCTGAAACCAGTCTGTTGCCTCTTTGGTTTTGTCCCAACACACTGACATACAAAGCCCAAAATACCACTGGCTTTTTAAAATGGCATATCACATTCCAGAGTAATATCAAAACTGCTGGCTGGTAGCATGGTCAAGTCTCAAAGTAATCCTTTCCAGAATTTTCAAATTCATTAATTAAAAACACTAAACTTTGGTTTCTTTTTTTAAATTCAATATTTCTTTTTAATTTTGAATTATTAATAATTGTTTAAAAATAATTCAGATATTGTTATCTAAGACTTGTTATTAACCATTTATTCTCCTTCACACAGTTTCCTCCCACTACACCATCAACACAAATCATTTTACATCTCCAAATGCAACATATATTAATAATTACCCTCATTGCTCTACTTTGTCACCTCTGGCTCAATAGTCTACGCTGTTAATTTACTCTTGATGTCATTCGATTTACTAATGAGGGTAATTTTATAACTTGATTTTGACAATTTGATGAGTTCTGTTCTATATAGTTTTAAAACTTATGTACATACTCTTGTAGTATTTACAGGTTTATTTGTTGTTTAGTGTTCTCAATCTGAGTTTGATTTTTACTAAAACTATCCATTGGAAACAGTAGATGCTCCATGAAAATACAATGACTTTCCTAAAATTCTGCTGAATTTTAAAGGGAAAAGGCAGATTACCAACTTACATAGTTTTCAGGACAACAGTCCTTTGACATTTTAAAACTAACCTAATATTAGACCACTTCCCAAAGCTCATCTATTTTTTAAAATTTTCAAAATACTCTAACTTTATTATGGAGTGTTTTGGGACTGATAAAATATTCAAATACTCAACCTCAAATCTTTGAGTTTATTATTCTGATTAGTGATACAATAAATATTTTTGTACAAAAAAGTATACGTTGCAGAAACCACCAAAAAGTCCAAAACTTTATTCAATGCCATTTAAAAATCATGGTTGATAACTTTTATCTTGATTATTAAGGTAATATATGCTTGTTTTGATGAATATTTTGGTATATAAAATACATTATTAATACTGATCATTTTGCTTATGTAGAGTTATTATAGTCATTTCATTATCTTTATCATTTAATAGTTTTTGTTTTGTTTTATATAATCAGGATGTATCACTTTTATTATAAAAAACAAAATGTAATGTTCTATTTTAAAAAAGAGAATTTATAAAGAAGAAAATGGATATTTTGATTCTTTAACCAGAGATAAAAATCACATTTCCAAGTGTTTTATACTAAGCAAATATACTTTTTTTTTGTTTTCTGTTTTTTATTGAAATCATACTAGATAGATATGTTTACATGGTAGTTTGATACTTTTTAACATATTATATCCTGAGCAATTTGGCAGAGATGTACATTTTCCTTGAACATTATGTTTGATGGCTTTATGACATCTCATTATTTGCAAGGACCATGATTCATTTAATGATTCTTTTAACATTGTGTGTGTAGACTATTTTTAATTTTGTTTGAAGGAAATTGCTCTTCTTGAGTGGGGAAATACTTTGGTGGCACTGTCAGTCAAGGGACCCATTTACTCTTAGCTAGAAGGATAAGATTCATAATCTAAACTTGACCAACCAGATGATCACTACTTAGGTATTTAATCTTGAATCTTAACATAAAAAAATAAATCTTAGGCCCTGGCCGGTTGGCTCAGTGGTAGCGTGTTGGCCTGGCGTGCAGGAGTCCTGGGTTCGATTCCCGGCCAGGGCACACAGGAGAAGTGCCCATCTGCTTCTCCACCCTTCCCCCTCTCCTTCCTCTCTGTCTCTCTCTTCCCCTCCCACAGCCAGGGCTCCACTGGAGCAAAGTTGGCTTGGGTGCTGGGGGTGGCTCTATGGCCTCTGCCTCAGGCACTAGAATGGCTCTGGTTGCAACAGAGCAATGCCCCAGATGGGCAGAGCATTGCCCCCTGGTAGGCATGCCGGGTGGATCCCAGTTGGGTGCATGCGGGAGTCTGACTGCCTCCCCATTTCCAACTTCAGAAAAATACAAAAAAAAAAATATTAAAGTAATTAAACTGATTCATTTCAGAAGATAGCAGCACCTTGCAAAAATCACCCAAAAGCCCCAAATCTAGGCTACCTGACAGTCATAGCTTTCCCTACTCTTGCCATTTCCTTTGTCTACATTTCAACTACCCTTCAACCCTGTGAGCTGTAATAATTTTCCAAAACATTTTTATATTTAAATTAATATGTTTCAGTTGTTTCTTAAAACATTTTGACACACTATTTTATTTTCAAGTTTCTCGCAAATACTTAATGTTTTATATTATTTTATCACTTGTCTCACTGAAACAAATAAGAGCCTTAGCTTAGTAAATTTATCATAGATTATGACTATAAACATGACGGTATAAGCAGACAAGTAAAATCAATGTCACTGCTATTTTACTTTTGCTCTCTTTGCTATTTATCATGGCTCCTTAAATACAAACCTAATTAATTGCCTTCATTGGGCTATTAACAAATACATAGACAACTCCATATTATCCATCAGGAGGAAGGCATGAACAATGAAAATCCACCATTGTTTAACAACAACAGCAATTTTATTAACAACAAAAAAGTGACTTTGTTTCAATCTTCTTTGCTCGTTATTTTAGCAATAATAAGTGCAACCAAAGACAACTGCCGTGGACTGAATTGTGATCCTTTCAAAATTCGTATGTTGAAGTCCTAACCCTTAATACCTCAGAATGTGCATGTATTTGGAGGTAGGACTTCTAAAGAGGTGGTCAAGGTATAAAGAGGCCATTATGGTGGTGCTGATTACAATTTGATTGGAGTCAAATTTGGATACAGCCTGACTAGGTGATATTGCCATGGATAGAGAGTTGGCTTGGGCATATTTGAAACTTCAAGATTACCAGGTTGAACATGGGATCATAGACATGACCGCATGGTTGCTGGCTTGAGCCCAAAAGTTGCTGGCCTTGAAGCACAAGGTTGTTGGATTGAGCTCAAGGTCACTGACTTGAGCAAGGGGGTTACTGGCTTGGCTGGAGCCCCACATCAAGGCACATAAGAGGAAGCAATCAATAAACAACTAAGGTGGCACAACTATGAGTTGATGCTTCTCATCTGTGCCTTGCTGTCTGTCTGTCCCTGTCTGTCTGTCTTTCTTTCTCTCCCCCCCAAAAAAAAATTTTAGACACAAAAAATTACACTAGGGATGCACACAAAAAAAAAGATGTGAGGGCACATCGTGAAGGGCACCATCGGCAAGTCAAAGAAAGAGGCTTCTGAAAGAAAACAATCTGCCAACACCTTGATCTTGGACTTCTAGCCTCCAGAACTGTGAGACATAAATTTCTGTTGCTAAAGCTATCCATTCTATGGTATTTTGTCATGGCAGCAGTAGCAAACTAATACAACAATCAACCCCGTTTGAATGAAATTCCTCTATCTCAAGTGCAGTGGTTTCCCTCCAATGGTGTCTATGAAACAAAAGAAGACTAGCAATAGATATCATAAAAATATAGATAGTGTCTGTATATGTTTGGGAAGGCATGTGCAATTCATTAGAAATGTTCCTTAAAAACAATCTTTCTCTAAAAATATTAACTTATTATGGAACTATATATCATTATTTTCTTAAATTTCCAGTATAATAAAAAAATGAATATACTTTCAATTAGAAAATGGTCAAAAAAGTGTTTGACAGGTAAGGACAAATGGGTCAATTTTCTTTTAAAGTTATGTAGAATCTCAAGAAAGAATATGATTGTTCTTTTCTTAAATAAAGTAATTGTCACTAGCACTCAGTGTTTAAAAGTACTGCTAATAGTAACTTGCTAAAACATAGATGCATATACATATGACATGGCCATAAAGATTAACAAGCCAATTTAATGGGGAAAGGTTAGTCTTTTCAACAAACAGTGCCGGGGCAGTTACCAACATGTAAAATAATGAAGTTAGACCACTACCTCTATTATATATAAAATTATTTACAAAAATTGGCTCAAAGTGAATCATAGATCTCCACATAAGAGCCAAAACTATAAAACTTATAGAAAAAACAGAAAATTTCCCAACGTTCTATTAGGCAATAGTTCCTTATATATAACATCAAAAACACCAGTCACAAAGGAAAAAAATAAAGCCAAAGATTATAGCTACTTTATCATAATTAAAGCTGAGGTTGTAGATGGAGCACCAAAAGGGGAAGAGGCCATACGAGAGGAGGGCAAGGAGATTTTACCACTTACTGGGATAAAATAAGAACCGAGGTCTAGTCTAAGTTAGAATAGAAACTCATATTTGCTACAGAGGAACTACGGGGTTGATAGGTAACTGAGGAGTGAGAGCAAGTAGCCAGAAAATATAAAAAGACAAAACATTAGAATGTAAATTTTGAAAAACCAGAAATATAACAACAAAAGATTTAACATAGATAAAAATGAAAGCTAATGTTTATATTTGGCTATATTACTTTGAAATCACATTAATTTTAATCAATTTGCAGAGCACCTGCCGTGCCCTGATCATGCTGGGGGACGGATGTACAGACTGGTTTCTATCCTTGGTGTCTGCTGTGGCCTGGGCCTTCTCAACTTAGTCATTTCAGGGTAAGTCCTAAATGCAAGGAAGACCGACAGGGTCACTGAAGCTATTTTTATTCTAACTGTTAATTTGTGACAATATAACGAATAATTTCATTCAAACTAATTTTTTTATATAAAAAGTGTCTTTCAAACAATTTTCCAGTCAATTTCACCGTATTCTAGGATTCATAGCATTTTTCAAAGAACTTTACCAAAATTGTTAAAACTTTTCTTGTGTGTGAAAATGACTGGTTTCCTTTTTTTTTTTTTAAACTTAGTAACTTGTCATCATTAAATATGAGACTTAAATTGCTCCTTGATTTGTATTTTGTTAAAATCAGGGACAATTAGAGCACACTGGCCGAGCCCACGGATCAGGCTGGTCACCTGTGTGGCCTGTCTCCTTCTGTTTCTTCTGCTCTCGTGACCACTCCCAGACAGGTGCCATTCCTTATACCCCTGAGACACTGTGGCCTTTGGGACCTTTGTGTTCCCTATATTTTTTCTGTCCAGAATGCTCTTCTCTCACCTCATTCAGATAGAAATTACTCTCAGCACCTCCTTAATTGTATTTTTGTAACGTTGTAGAAACTCCATTTCTTTAATATAAACTTTTCTCCTTTCTTTCCTTTTGATTTAGACTGGCCCCTCCCAGCCCCCTGACTCATCACCTCCTTCTCTCTTGCAAACCCATTACTTTTCATCAATAAGCCTTCAGGACAATGAGGTTCAGATATGAATCAAGTAATCTTACAAACCAAGCATCAGGTCTCTCTTAACCCCAGAAACAGAGTTTCAGTCAAACTAGATATAACATCTAGGCCTCAGCTGCGCTTCAGCTCCAGGCACAGATAAGTGGCAAAAATCAGAGGAAAGGATGCCATGGGCTAACATCAGGACCAGATGCGCTGCCCTGCCCTAGGCCAATTAGTAGAGAACAGGACCCTGACCACGACCCTAACTCCCTTAGTCACCATAATTAATGATTTAACCCAGTGGTTTTCAACCACCAGTCTGCAGACTATCAGGGTGGTTAACTCTTTTGTGGACCTGCAGGAAATTTCTGGCTGATAGACACCTGTCCAAGGGCCTGCAGTTGAAAACCAGCCTTTTAACCCACCCCCGGGCAGCTGCTGGGAGCCAGGTCTTTGAGCATTAGCTCACCTGTCTTCGGGTGGGCCGTTTCCTAAAAATAAATCCTTACTTTTTTTACTGCAAGCTGCTGTTCCTGTCTTACTGGGCTTTGATGCCTGCAGGCAAATTGACTCCTTGATCCGGTTATATTTCCTTCCTTCACGCCCCTCCTGCCCACACTATCGCTCTACCCTGCTACATTTTTTCTTCAAAGAACTCATATTCACTGTTATTTCATGACAGAATGATTTTTCTACTGCCTAACTACATCAATAGACTGAGAACACCTTGTGGGCAGGAATTTTGCTTTGTTTACCATTTTCCACCTAGAATAGGGGCTGTCCTATACTATAGGAGGGCACATTAAAAAAATGAATGGGCCCTGGCCGGTTGGCTCAGTGGTAAAGCGTCGGTCTGGCGTGCAGAAGTTCCGGGTTCGATTCCCAGCCAGGGCACACAGGAGAAGTGCCCATCTGCTTCTCCACCCCTCCCCCTTTCCTTCCTCTCTGTCTCTCTCTTCCCCTCCCGCAGCCGAGGCTCCATTGGAGCAGGGATGGCCCGGGCGCTGAGGATGACTCCTTGGCCTCTGCCCCAGGCGCTAGAGTGGCTCTGGTCGCAACAGGGCGACGCCCCGGAGGGGCAGAGCATCGCCCCCTGGTGGGCATGCGGGGTGGATCCCGGTTGGGCGCATGCGGGAGTCTGTCTGACTGTCTCTCCCCGTTTCCAGCTTCAGAAAGATACAAAAAAATAAAAATAAAAGAAGGAATATAGTAGATTTAGGGAATCATTCTAAACCAAAGTATTTTGAAATTTTGGAGTGTAAGAAAACAGATAAATTACAGCTGCCATGTATGGGCTGCACCCCCACACATGGTCTAAGCGCAGGTGATAGAGAGGGTGGTGCAGCCAGATGGCCTGAGTTCACCCCTGGGCTTGCCATTCACAAACTGTCTGAGCAAGGGCAAGTTAACCCGTCCTAGCCTCACTGTGCCTTGGTTCCCTCATCTATAAACTGATGATTAATAATAGCACCTACCTCATGGAATTAAATGAGAAAAGATTTGCAAAGTGTTGCTTAGAACAGTGTCTGGCACCGAATGAAGGCTATATATTTTTGTTAGACAAAAAATAAAAAATAAAAAAATTACTGGGACCTTTGGAACATGGCCAAAAGAAAAAGTTGGAAAAGCACAGTTTGGGGGAAATTCGGCTTAACTATTTTACTGAGCGCAGTTGCTCTCAGAATAATTCTTCCACACCTCTACTCTGTGTTGGTAAAATCTAAAGCAAGCAGTGAAACACGCTTAATTGACTAATCAGAATTTCAAAGAGAAGTGATTACTTCACAGATACAGCCCAATTGAGCCCCCAAATAAAAGACTGCAAGAGCTTCAGTTGCTGATTCCAACCCTCCCTCCGCCTTCCCCTTTCTCCTCCACACCCGCTTCAATGTATCTGGGAGATGAGGTCTTGTTTTTTGGTACTTACAAGGAAGAAGTGAGGGCCTCTCCAACTATCCAGAAGACAATACCCGGTATGGGCCCCCAGGCTAGATTTTGGAGGGCTACTTTTATGTGTCAAGTGCTGCCAATATAAACTGGTGAAGATTGCCTGCGCTAACTCCAAACAAGCCCCAGATTTCCCCCTCAACACTCAGAGAAGGTGTTCTTACACACAAAGAGATAGAATGTTTCTTACCAGCCTCCTTTGAGAGATTCTGGAAGTTCCTGTGTTGGTGACCAAAGAGTTTACTTCTGGGTCTCTAGGCTGTCCCTTCACCTTGGTGTGTCTGGTTGGTAAGCAGAATCCTGTCTGAGATCCCCAGTGCCTTCTCGGGTACTGTATAATTAATTAGGCCTCCAACTGTGTCTTCCCCTCCCCTCCCACAGACGGAGAAACCCTCTCAGTCATGCCTTAAAGGGAAACTGCTCTAATAAATGAGTCTCCAGACAGAAAATATCACAGCAAGTAAATGGAGATTCTTAGTATTGGCTGCAAAATCTGACAAATTATTTCTACCAGTATGAGCATTCTGGATGCACTGGCTGCCTAAGAAGATATTGGAAAAACAGACCAACAATCTTAGAGGGGGGAAAAAAAAGTCATCAAATGAGTTGCAATGAGTTTAATGAAACTAATTCTACTGTTGGGTTCATGTGACAAATAAACAGCCACTGCACTCTGTTCTAGTGGCTTTTCATATTACTTCACCTTCTCCACAAAATTGTTTTTCTGTAAATCTCTGTGGTCATCCATTCCTGTCTACACATTATGTTCCTAAAATAGACACCAGCTAAAAATCTCTTCAAGGAGCTTTGTGGAGGAAGGCCTAAATTGCAACCGTGCTCCTGGAGGAAGGGTGCAATGGTTTGATAGCAATCACAAAAGGGAAGTTTACCGGACTTTTCACCCTAGCAGTTCTGCTTGCCAAATGCACAGATGAGAAGAAAGAAAGTGTCAGACTGCCGGTGAACGTGCAGAAGCCCCGGTGCCATCGCCTTGGTGCCAGGTATTGCAGCAAACAGAAAAGGTAAGCTACCCACTGCTCCTAAAGCAGGAACCACCGACCTCAGCATGGAATTTTCCTATTTCTGTTTGGCACCAGCCTCTTGGGATGATTTAAAGTGCTTTATGGTGAAACATGTTCTGTTACTACACTAGCACATAGAAACATCACGTGAACCTGTAAATCCGTGGTAAAAGAAACCACATTTTTTTAAGTGTAATAGCAACAGCATTTGACAATTTGCGAGTTTGCTACTGCACCTCAGAAATATTTAGTCACATGCACATATGGACAGAACACTACCCTGCTTCGGCTTGAATCATTTCATCAGACACTTACAAAGCATCTACCACTACTCTATTTGGATTGATCTGTTAAAGAGGAGTGCTGACTGTCAGTGAGTAACTGAAGGAAACAAAAAAGAAATATGAAAAGTTAATGTGGGGTGGGGGTGTCTTTAAACACATGCCTCAAACAGGTAGGAGAGAGGGAATCCATGATAATGAAGATGGTTGAAAATTCTCTTGTCCACCCAGAGACGTCTCTTGTGCCGTTTGGAAAAGCAAAACGGTTCACACTGGGAACGGAACAGCATCTGCAGTATCATTGCTGATAGTGACCTCTGTTTAATTAAAAGTAACTCAGTATTTCCCGTTTAGCATTACACAGAAGAAAGGATTCATTCTTGCCCACTTCCCTCCAAAGCTCCCCCTTTTAGCATGGTTCAATCGGAGTTCTGGAGAATAAGTCATCGTCCCCTTCTCAACCAAGACATGAGGCATTTCTCCTCAAGAGCCCAGCCTCTGCCTGAGGAGGCTGAACACTCCTGCGATGCTAGACTCCAGCAGCAGTCTGGATGCTCCCTCTACCTGGGCTTAAGTAAGATCTAATTTTTGCCCCCTCCCTAAGAACACTATGACCGCTATTCGCAGCTAGTCCTATTTCTAGGGGAAGGAGGGGGTTTCCGAAGGGGACCTTGAATAGGATCAAGGTAAGCAAAGGCAAGAACTGGCTGGGTGCCAAGCTATTTCAGGCTAAAGAATCCCATCTTGTATCAAAATGCTGAACTGCAAAACAAACCTGATTTCAGTTCGTGGAAGGTTGAGAGAGGAGGGGGGAGGGGCAAAGGCGGAGAAGGGGAGGAGAAGAGAGGGAGGAGGGGGACAGTGGTCGGAATTCAAAGACAAAAATGGACTTCCTGCTCTGCCCAAACTGTATTTCCACGGGCTCTTTTTCCAAAGGAATAACTGGAATGAATATGTCTAACATCGCAACGAAACAACCAGATGGCTTACCTGATAAAAAGGAAAATTACCCATCTGCAATGAGGAACTGCATCTCCCAGAGGCCAGATGATAACAACGTGCCTTCAGTTGCAATTGTTCAGATTTCTTCTTGAAAAAGGTGACCAAGTATTTACAAAGGCTGCATTCTCACTGGAACAGCACACACATACACAGACACACGCACACATACACACATGCACCAGAGACCTCTGCAGTATCCTCTCGGCTTCATCCTGGCCTCACTCTATGGTACCTAATACAAATCAGCAAATAGCTTGTTTAAAAAAAAAAAAAAAAAGTCGAGGTGGCACCTTACATTATATCGCCATCTAGTGTCCCAACGTTAAATATGTTCTCATCAGCCGGATTTCTGCGTTCTTTCTCAGCCTCTTTACTTGCTGCATCCTTCTTTCCCTTTGGCTCTCTCATCATTCCTCCCTCTTGTTTCTCCTTCATTCTCAGTTGTTCTACCATATCCAACACTTACTGACTCAAATATGAAAAAGTTTAAAACTAAATATAACTATCTTCAAAAATAACAAAAAACTTTGTTTTTGCGTTTTACTTTTGTGTAAAAGCATTACTTTATTCCCACAATGAATTGTTATCATCACAAATTATAGAATTTGTGAATAAAATTTTGTATTTTTATTCCACCTATAAAATTGGATGTTCCTTTATTACATATCTATGATTTTTCATTGGGGGTCTATTTTTTTCCTTATTTTAAATATTGTGTTTAAATAAAGGGTTCTGTATTATAGTGAACAGCTCAGAGTGAGATGTGAGTTTTACTTCAAGTTCAACACTAAGGACAATGTGCCTTTGAGCAAGTCACTGAATTCTTCTATGAAAACGCATAATTTCCCCATCTTCATCTGTAATTAGAAGTTAAAATAAATTATCTCCCCACTCTAATTGTCTATGTTTTTATTTACTTTTACCACAATATGTCTCCTCATCGTGTGGACATGACTTAAAGCTAAATTACAATAGCATGTTTTAGTAACCAAATTTTGATCCAATTAAGTATTACCTCTTGAAAGAATTATAAGCCACATATATAAGGTTTTCTTAAGACAATAGAGAATCCATGTGAAACTATTTATAGCTCTAGTAACTGATAGTAGAGCTTTCTATGTTATATACCGTACTTTAAAACTGAAACAGCCTTTAATATTTGGTTGTACATAAGTTCACAATTAACTAATATAGTAATGGGCAGTAAATATAAACATACTTATTGTTGATAACTAATACTGCATGCACTTTACCATTTATTAAATAACTTCCCCTTCAATATTTATTTTTCTATTTTTTTATTACAAGATTGAACGATAGTTACTATTATTATAGTTATTCCCTTGTACATGTGAGAATTCTGAGGTTTTCTAAACATTGTCATAAGGCTCAAGACCACACATACAGCTTGCAAAGCAATAAAAGTAAGGCTCTTGGTCCCCAAATCCATTGTTCTTTGCAACATATTCAAAAGTCCACCTTTTGTGTTTGTTCTAGAATCACATGAATGTATTTTTTATTTCTATGTTGGCAAAATTACTCATGAACCCATATTATTATCTATAAGAGAAAAATATTCAATAGTCATTTCCTTTTCTAGTCAAAAATCCTACATTTTCACAAAGGCCAACCAATGTAGCATGAACACATTTATTAAAATTAGTCAGTGTTTGGGAAATGGTGTTGTTCAGTTTCTGGCAGAGTTACGTCAAAGTTCAAAGGAGCTGGAAAGACAAGTGACCAATATTTGGTGAATAATTACCAGGAAGTATATGAAGAAGTGGGAAATATGTTAACTAACAGGGATTAAAAAAATTAGACTAACATATTACATATGAATAGTAATTATGGTTTAGAGATGTAGGCATAAATTTCTACGTGCTTTAATGCCTTGTAATTGCTTAATATAGGGCTCAATTTTTGAGTCTGCTCATAAGACTACTGTCTATAGCTTTCCTTCTCTGATCCCCAGAGATGAACCTGTGCTCCAAGCTACAGAGGACCAGAGCAGGGGAGGGTGTCTGGTCACCTGACCTAATCAAAGACAACTGCTATATGTGATACCAACAGCTGTCGGGTCCAGCTTTCCCTCTCAATGCAGACTCAAGACCAGGTGGGCCAGAGTGCTGAGACAAAGAAATCTTGCAAGTATGGGAGAAGTAGTGACAAAAAGAGCCAGAAAATTCTCAATGACTTCCTGCTTCTGGCTCCAGGCCTTCCGAAGACCCAGGTACTTTCCTGATGCCTGGTTCCGTGACAGACACAAATAAACTCCATTTGTGCTTAGTTGAACTTGGTTTCTGTTACTCAGTGGAGGCCTACCTAACCAACCACTTACTCCAGAAATCCAAGGCTCTGACCCTTGAAAGCTATCAAATACTGCTCATAACCTGAGCATCTGACACTTCATTAATTCACTTCTTCAAGCTCCTGCTATATGCCAGTCAGTTTTCCAGATACTGCGGTTTTATCAGTGAACAGCCTAAATCTGTCCATTAGTAAGAGTTTACTCTTACACTTTAGACAAATGGAAAGCTGTGCTGTTTTCTTTTTTTTTTTTTTTTAATTTTTCTGAAGCTGGAAACGGGGATGCAGTCAGACAGACTCCCGCATGCGCCCGACCGGGATCCACCCGGCATGCCCACCAGGGGGCGATGCTCTGCCCATCCGGGGCATCGCTCTGTCGCGACCAGAGCCATTCTAGCACCTGGGGCAGAGGCCAAGGAGCCATCCCCAGCGCCAGGGCCAACTCTGTTCCAATGGAGCCTTGGCTGCGGAAGGGGAAGAGAGAGACAGAGAGGAAGGAGAGGGGGAGGGGTGGAGAAGCAGACGGGCACCTCTCCTGTGTGCCCTGGCCGGGAATCGAACCCGGGACTTCTGCATGCCAGGCCGACGCTCTACCACTAAGCCAACCAGCCAGGGCCTGTGCTGTTTTCAATACCCCCCTTTCCACTTCTGTTCCTTTGCTCACAATCTTTACTTCTGTTCCCCCATTTCTCTGTGGAAAACCCTACCAATGTTTTAGGTCATATATTTCTTTTTTTCTCTAATATCTTCTTGTTTTTTCAGTAGGTGGAATCTTTTTTCTTTTGTTAATTACAGAACAACTTCATATTTTATTTTGTAAAATATAGTTATTTGTGAGGTTGAATACATTAGGCATAAGAGAATAAATGGCTGTTCTGATATGGCCTCTGGGAAAAAAGGGACCAGCATCTTACCCATTGCACAATGAGTATATTTAATAAACAAATAACTGTCCATTCTGTACACAGGACATTTCATTTATCAGAGCTGAGGTAATTGAACAAGATTGGTAACTTTAAATATTCCTCGTATAAGGCTTGGCATAAAGCAAAATATGAGATTTTAAAAAAATTAGTGTAATGTACACTTAAAATCACTTTTATTAAAATGTGGCAAATGATAAATTTAAATGTAGCTTTGGAAGCACTACCCTACAACGTTGTGGCACTTGTTTGTTTTGACCTTTTGCTAAGAGTTTTATGTACATGTTGTGTTTGCCTTCCAAGTTATAAACTCCCTGTAGAACCATTTTATTTATCTTTGTGAATCAAATTAATTTACTGAGATATAATTTTCTCATTCTCACCATTCTGTTTCCATTTTCCAAGAATAAAAGGGTAACTTTCCCCTCTTTCCTTCCACCCTTAATGTTAGCCATCCCAAGAGATTCTCTGTAATCTTGTCTCAGATGGTAGGAAGAATATACATGCCTATGTGGCAATAATTCTTCAACCTGTGACTGCATGGGCTTGTTAAACTGGCTAAGAGGCTTGGTCTGTGCCTTTCCTGTGACAGAATGTCTAACAAGGCAGAGAGAATTAAAGGAGATATCCTTTAGTCTTCTCATAGTTCTCTCTCCATCATGTGATTTGGGTTGTTTCTTTGGTATAGTTTTGTTGGAGACCAGAAGCAGCAGTTTGCTATTCGATATCCAAAAAGGTAAAGGATTATGGTGATGAGACAAAGGGACATCATCACTGTCTGTAAGTCTTGGGTATTAAAGAGGCAGAGAAAAAGCTGTACCTGGTCTTTTTGTCTGCCCGTTCTAAAACAGGAGAATCACCTGCTACAATTAGAACTTTGAAAAACATCAGAAGGCTGAAGAATCTGTGTGATTAATAGCTGAATATAATAATAATAATAATTATTATTATTATTATTATTATTATTATTAAATTTTTTTTGGCAGAGACAGAGAGTCAGAGAGAAGGACAAATAGGGACAGATAGACAGGAAAGGAGAGAGATGAGAAACATCAACTCTTTGTTGCAGCTCCTTAGTTGTTCATTGATTGATTTCTCATATGTGCCTTGACAGGGGGAGGGGGGTTACAGAAGACCATGTGACCCCTTGCTTGAGCCAGTGACCTTGGGCTCAAGCTGGCGACTCTTGCTCAAACTAGATGAGCCCACACTCAAGCTGACGACCTCAGGGTCTCGAACCTGGGTCCTCCACATCCCAGTTCGATGCTCTATCCATTGTGCCACCACCTGGTCAGACAATAGCCGAATATTATTTAATATTTTATTGCACAGAAAATAAAGGGAATTTTTAATCAAAACATTCTGACTGATTTCCATCTCTTGGGTTTCTAAATCCTTTATTCAGCTGCCTTACAAGAAGAATTAACTCAATTAATTTGGGGCCCAGCAAGCAGATGAGGATCTATTTGATCTTTGGTCAAAAAGTTCCCAAAATCAAGGTCAAATCATTATGTTTTTAGATTCCCTTGTCAGAATTATAAATTACATTTAAGTTTTAAGGCAGAAAATATGTATAGATTCTTCAGTAACTTGTTTGGGAATTTGGTTCACCAAACAACATGAAGCTGGGTTCTCCCTCAAGGAAAGGTATAAGGAGGTTGTGTCTAGAATTGAGCCTGGGCAGTGGTTTGATCTTGGGATGGTGTCCTAGAGGATATAATGGGGATGTCACACAGGCTGAGGGTGGGTCCAGCCTCCTGAGAGAGTGGTGAGTAATTTCAGCCTGGAGAGCAAATGCTGGAGAAGAATTTGAACCCAGACCTATGATTCAAAATCCATAGGGTTACTGTATCACTACCTTGCTTCAAATCCTGGCTTTGCCTCTTTGTGATTGGAAGAAGGAACTCAGCTAAAGCACAGTACTGATGTGATCCCACAGTAAACATAAGTTACCACTTTGAAATTTTGCTTTTGTAGATGTGAACTTCCCATACTCACTTGTATATGCAGCATTCTGTAAGGACTTAGTGCCAACAACGCCTTGCTGTCCCCTGAGCATTTACTACCTCGGGGCCTTTAGCAGCCACTATTTTAGAAATAAAAACCATTTCCCAGCAGAAAATAATGAACTCTTGTTTTTACTTTCCAGGTTAATTTTTCTCTTAAAAATAAGCCATAAATGAATGTGGAATTTACCTGTTATTAGATAAATAAGTGCAGAAACAGCAGCTAAGAGCCCTCTTTTAGGATTAGAGCCAACTAGTTTTCTAGCAAGTTTAAAGTTACAACTTCTTAATAGAACGAACTTGGCCTATTCATTTCAGAACATCTTGTAGGTATTAGAAGGTAGACATTTGAAACTGTGGTGAAGTGCATATTTTGCCCCAGCACACAAATAAGCTATTTTATCAAACATGATATAAAGATATGTCAGCTCCCTCAACTTGAATTTACTGAATCAAATCTGTTATAGTGTTGTGATTTTTTTTACTTATAGATTGTAATTTTATTTATTTATTTATTTATTTATTTATTTATTTATAGAGACAGACAAAAAAGGAGAGAGATGAGAAGCACCAACTCATAGTTGCAGCACCTTAGTTTTTCACTGATTGCTTCTCATATGTACCTTCACAGAAGTTCTTTTTTTTTTTTTTTTTTTCTGAAGCTGGAAATGGGGAGAGACAGTCAGACAGACTCCCACATGCGCCGACCGGGATCCACCGGGCACGCCCACCAGGGGCGAAGCTCTGCCCATCAGGGGGCGATGCTCTGCCCCTCCGGGGCGTCGCTCTGCCACGACCAGAGCCACTCTAGCGCCTGGGGCAGAGGCCAAGGAGCCATCCCCAGCGCCCGGGCATCTTTGCTCCAATGGAGCCTTGGCTGTGGGAGGGGAAGAGAGAGACAGAGAGGAAGGAGAGGGGGAGGGGTGGAGAAGCAAATGGGCGCTTCTCCCATGTGCCCTGGCTGGGAATCAAACCCCGGGTCCCCCCCCACGCCAGGCCGATGCTCTACCGCTGAGCCAACCGGCCAGGGCCTCACAGAAGTTTTTTAGCAGAGCCGGTGACCCCTTGCTCAAGCCAGTGACATTTGAGCTCAAACCAGTGACCTTTGGGCTCAAGCCAGCAACCATGGGATTATGTCTGTGGTCCCACGCTCAAGTTGGTGACCCTGTGCTCAAGCCGAATGAGCCTGCACTCAAGACAGGGACCTTGGGGTCTTGAATCTGGGTTCACAGTGTCCCAGGATGATGCCACCAACTGGTCAGGCCATAGATTGCCATTTTAAATATCACCTACAATGTATTCAGCCTAAATAATTGGAATTCTTTTTTACTGATTTTATTTTACAATGTTCCTTGTATCTGTAGACTCAGTGTGTTTATGGACATATGGAGAAATATTTTAAGTTTTACAGAACTTTACAAAAAGTCTTAAACATCATTACACTTACTTCCAATTCTCTAGCAAGTGTTTTTCTTAACTTACCACAATGCTGTATTTAAAGTGGGAGAGAGGAAGAGAGGTCATGGGATCATGATAGAGGTGAGGTCTTTCAATTTTCCCAATGGTTTCCCTGCCATCCCATCAAAAACAATGAAAGCCAGAACTGGATCAGAAATTCATAGGCAATTGTTTCCAGGGACACAGTTACTGCTTGTTGGAAGAGTCGCTGTAAATTCCATTCAATTACATAGGCAGCGACTGGTGATAGAGAAGGAAATAATGATATGTCTAAACTGAATAAATTGGTTTTATGGACAGCACAATAATATACTAACCTGATTTCTCAAAGGGGAATTAAATATATGAATATAAAACATTCCATGAGGTCTTCATTGCAATATTGGTACAAAATGGGTATTAAATTCCAAAACTAGTGTGACCTATGATGGCACAGTATATAAAGAGTTAACCTGGAATGCTGATGTCACCACTTTAAAACCTTGGCCTTGCCTGGTCAAGGCACATAGTGTATAGGAAATGACTGCTGTGAGTTGATGCTGTCCCCTCCTCCCCATATCCCCTTTCTCTCTCTCCTCTCTCTAAAATCAATAAATAAAAATCTTTGAAAAAATTACAAAACAGCTTTTTATCACTTATATAATATTATTCTTCCTCTGTTATATGACCATTCAAAAATATTTTAAAAATCACATTATTTCTTAGTATACACATAATATATCAAGTCATTACACCTAAAACTAATCCAATGTTATATCAATTATGTCACAACTTTAAAAATCACTTTAGTGTTCTGTATGAATATTCAGTTTTAAATCTTTTCTCATTTGTGAGCCTGGTTTATTTATTTATTTATTTATTTATTTATTTATTTATTTATTTTCTTCAGCTAAAGTATAAGAGTACATATCAATCTTTACTGAGGATGACATTAATGTCATTTTTCACAAAAACAAACCTTCTGCCTTTCCCAAAATAAGCAACCTTCCTTCATTTCCTCTGCTTAAAGACCTTCTCTTCTCTGGCTACATCCCCTCTATCCTTCATCTGTGTACCTCGCCATCGTCTGCCCCATCCACAATCTCTTTGAAAGCAAGAATGATGTCTTATATATTCTACTTTCCAAACATGTGCCAGTGTCTGTGGTTGAATTCAGGTGTTCTCTGGAGATGAATTGATGACATCTGCTGACTACCAATGAATCAAATTCTCAGAATAAAATCCCACATACATCTATATGTTGGATAAAATAACTTTTTTAATCTTGTAAAACACAATGTCAACTGACACTAATGTTTATTACTACTTTATAGAGGTGATAATCATGGAGGAATTGTGGAGCTCAAAAATTCTCAGAAGCCATCCAGACAAGGATGCTTATTTTGGAGACGAGGAATGATGTCAAGAGAAGCAATGTGACTTGTCCAAGGTCACACAGCTAGTTTTATACCACAAAAGTCCATTCAAATTTCTTCCACATGAAGAAAATTAATATTGAGTACGTACATCCGCACATAAGAAGCAAAATGGAAGTGAGTGGAATATTTCTAGAAATGCCACAATTGATTTTCACTCATGTTTTGACAGAGATAGATGTGATGGAGTGAATGATTGCAGTTATTGTTTAAAAAGGTGATGAACTAACCAATACTGGTTTTAGCAAAGGTTAAAGAAAATGACTGTCCTTCAGTTTTGCTCCATGTACTGATCTTAAATATTAATTAACCACAATGAGTTCAAGCTCAAGGGCATGAGCACCAGCTAATCAGAGTATAATGCTGACAGATTTCAGGAATGCAGGCCCAAAAGGATCCCTAAGAAATTATCCAGAAAGCAAATAGTCATAAAGTTCTAAAATTACTCTGTAAATCCAAAATGTAACCTGAAAATATATTTTCTGTTTCTTTAGAATCATAAGCCATATTTATATGGCAGTTATCTTTCATGTATAAAAACAAAATTTAATGTTTCACATACTTACATTTTATGCCTTTCTTTAAATATATAAAAGCTCCATAAAGCTTTGACTCTTGAAACAAGATAAAATACATCACAATATTTAAAACATATGTCCAGAGCTACTGCCACAGAAGGATAAAGAGAGAAAAGAATGATAAATATAAATTGTAAAAATGCATGAGCAATCATAAAAAAATAAGTTACTGTGCTGGGTTCTATTCTGTGCTTACCTGTGCTCTTTTCCATCCTCTTATATCAATTAAACATTATTCTTGGGTTTTTGCATCATCTATTTTATGTAGCAATTCACACACCCCCCCCCCACACACACACCACCACCACCACCACACTCTGCAAAGAAGAGTCAGTTAAAGCTAGCATTAAGAAAAATAGTTTTGATTACTTATTGGAACCAAAATACCAGTTAGCTATTTCAACATATTTTCAAATCAACTACACCCTTGTCTATATATTGAAGAGGTTTAAGTAGATATTTTTAAATGTTTACTTTATTTACTTTAGAGAGAGAAAGAGAAAGAGCAAGAGAGAGAGAAAGGAATATTTATCTGTTCCTGTATGTGCCCTGACAGCGGATTGAACTGGCAATCTCTTTGCTTCAGGATTATGCTCTAACCAACTGAGCTCTCCAGCCAGGGCTAATTCAATTTTTTATGAAGAGGACTGTTTTTACACTAAATAGCTTTTATGCAGAACACTCTTTACAGAATAAAAGTAAACTTTGCAATAACTTAATATGAGCAAATATGTAGTCTTGTTCCATGAAAGAATTCTTACCAACATCTTTTTATTTCATGTCCTAAGGCAGAATACCATTGACTTCACTAAGAACATAGCAAAGCTATTTATAATGTGTGCAAATATCATTAGAATATCTGTTTCTCTGGGAGAGTTTACACACTCTTAAGTAGTTTCAGTCTTCAGAAATCTATTCACAAATTTACACAACTCACATATGATTACATGTCTTCTTTATCTCCTTGGGTAAAACAAGAACTCCACTGTGGCCAAATAATGGACAGAGGTCATTCAAGACCCGCTTTAGGGTTTCAAATTTTTTAGAACAGATTGGCAAATCAGTGGGCAGAAGTCTTCAAGGAGAGGCGGACAATAATTACAGTTACTTTATTTCTCCCAGAATGCCTTAGAAATTTTGTTGCCCATGAACTGAGTTGCTGCTTCTGGGGTTGTCGCCATTCATATTGGATAGCAGAGCACTAGAATGTTTTACCTGCAGCTGGGTCACTGGGGCTTGGGTGTAGGAGCGTGGTGTTGGTGCCGTATTTCCATGCCTATGGCAGTCTCCTCTCCCTGGTCTGCTGTAGTCAGATAACAGATTTCTCTACTCAACAGAGGGTGCTGATATGACAAAACCACTTTGTTTTATGTTTTCTGTGACTCTTCATACATAGGAAGCTCAGAGACCAATATGCCTGCTTCCATGCTCCACTCAGTCTCTGAAAGACCTTACATTCTGGTTGTTACCGTTACATTCAAGTAAGCTGTTTTCATGTGCTTTGTGGGCAAGAGCAGGCTGGATGACAGAAAAGGGCTCTTTCTGCATCTGCACCTCTTTTATTATCTTCTATGTGATGAGACAATTTACATTTCTGCTCCTCTCACTCTTTCTGCAACTAATTGAATATAAAATGAGGGTCTTCCATGACTTTAGCAATGATGAAACACAAATTATTTGCCCTCTTCACATGGTAGTTGCTTCTAAGATTTCAAATATCTATATTTTAGCTGTTTGTTAACATCTTAACTCCTCTTTTCTGCTTTCCTGCTCTTTTCCCCTCTGTTCCCCAAGACAGCCATCCCTTTATCCATGTTTTCATCTGCCCAGCCTCCTCTCTAGGGGGTCGCAAGAGCCACCCTGCCATGAAATGTCAAATGCTTTAAATTTCAGGATCCTGGCAGAAATAGATGTTTCCTTCAAAAGAGGTTAAATAAAAATAATTTAATTTAGAAACTATTTACTGAGTAGATTAAGATGGTGGATGGAGCATCCAGGAACCAGCAATGAAAAGAACCAAGGCCACTCTTGGAATTAACAGGCAAGATGAGGGCACGGTGGCCCCAGGTTCCAGTGAACACTGAAGAGCTGGAAGACCCGAAGGGAGATACCCAGAGAAGAATGCAGCCACTTCCTTTGGCTAGAAGGTGGGGTGTGGTCGGAGAGAGCCTCCAATTTTCTACTAATGCCTGCCGTGAGCAAAACTCCAAGAAGCAGGGAGACAAGGGGCTCTCAGATTGTATCTAACTATGAAAAATGAGTGTTGGGGGCTAAGGGTCTTTCCAGCCTCTGGTCCCATCTCTACCTGACGTTTCATTCCCTGACTCCTGGCTCTGAGTGTGCATTCTGCAGTTCTGCTGACACAGCCCCTCTTCCGGCCTTACCTCTTGCTGGGCTGTGGAATGCTGCTTCCTCCATGTGCATGTTTAGTGCTCCTCGATTTTGCCTATCACTTGGTACCCCATCATTTTGCTTTGGTTCTCTTAAACCTACTTTGTGTGCAGTCCCTTCATTCACACTGTCATTGAAACTTCCATTCTCTTGCAAGCACAGGGAGGATGGCTTGCAAGTTCTATCAAATGTGAGGGGTGGGTGGGAAGTGGGGAAAAAGTGTCTCATGCTACCTCTAAAAGCACTCCTTTCTTTTTGTTTTAAAAATCAAACACATGAATTTACACTATTGTACAGAGATAGACAACATCTTTATGATATGAGATTCTATTTAATTCTTTACTTTTAGCACAGTACTTAGTATACAGTAGGCACTCAGAAATAAATATATTGATATTCCAACATCACTATTTTCAAATCACTTCTAGTAATGATTAAAGACAACTAATGATTAATATAGGCTGAAAACTTACATCAGTCTTACGAAATAGATTCTGATATCATTATAATTTTGTAGATAAAGAAACAGACTCAGAACAGTTGAGTAATTTGGCCATGGTCACACAGTCTGGAGATGATTCAGTGTGGTCTTGAAACCAACAATCTGTCTCCAGAGTAGCTGATCTTTCCACAAGTTCATACTGTCTTCTTTTATATAAATCTCTGCAATGTCACATTATTAAAATTATTGTGGTAAATCTCTGGGATCTAAGTTTAAAGGTAAACAAATGGGCGATGACGGAGCTGCTCCTTAGTGGGCTGAATTACAACACATTACACTAACACAGGATACAATGGAGGAAAGACATTTCTACCTGTGGCCAACCCAAGGTGTAAGTGTATAGTAGATATACAGCCCAATTTCTGCCAAACATGTCGGGGGGATATGGTCTGTGGCAGGGTGGGAGGGTGGCAGGTGGAAGTTCTTCCTTTTCTCTTGTTTTGGATTCTTCGATCTTCCATGAATGTGAAAGAATGCAACTATGTTTGGAAATATACTCTCCAAGTCAACAAATAAACACATGAGGAGTGGAAAGGAGAAGCTAGCCTTAGTCCAGCAATGCTTTAGTGTCTAGAAGTCTACATTCGTTACAAAGGAAAAGGCTCTGCAAGTGGTACTGCTGATCCTGAACATTTGACAATAAGATTGTTTCGGCAAAGCATCATGTTGCAAACATCATACTCATTGAGCTGTTTTCTCTCTGCTTGTTTTTGAAAACCAAAAAGTAAAGCACTTTCTGGCTCTGCCTGATATTTTTGGAGACAAAAAACACATGAAAACACCATATTTTCTAAGTTTTAAAGCCTTGCTTCACAAAGTATGGCAGTGGACTTCAGCCTGGGCTTTCCTTGGCAGCTTGTGAAAATGCAGAATCCTGAGTTCCTTCCTCCCTGCTACAGCAGGGTTTGCATTTTCACAAGACCACAAGGTGATGCCTGTGCACAGTAAAGGTAAAAGCAGTACTGTGGGCAATGACCTTCACAATCTGCCTCAGATCCTTAAGACTATCCACATTCCTCTGCACCCAGGACGTGTAAATCTGCACTGTCCTTCTCACCATTCCCTAACGCTCCCAACCACCTTTGGAAAGTATGTTTGTATGACAAGTTGGGTGGGTACTCCACTTCTTCAACCAAGAAAACTCCTTACCTACATTTCAGGTAACATTTGAGCATCAATTATCCTTTGTGGATCTTAACTTTCTCTCTCTCCAGACCCATACTGCCACGCCTTACTTCTCTGAGATATCTTGTGTCTATCCAAGTATCTGAAATATATGCTATATATATTTTACATATATTTTTAGAATTGACAATGTACTATAGTATACACATGTATATTGATGTACATGTTGTTTGGGTTACATAATTTATCTTGAATCTCTTACCTTGTTTGTTTGTTTTTTTTTTCTTGAGAGAGAAAGAGACAAGAAGAGAGAGAGAGATGAGAAGCAACACCTCATAGTTCTGTCACTTTTAGTTGTTCATTTATTGTGTCTCATATGTGCCTTGACACAGGGGTTAGGGGTTACTCAAAATGAGCCAGTGACCCATTGCTCGAGCCAATGACCTTTGGGCTCAAGCCAGTGGCTTTGGGATCATGTTGATGATTTCACACTAAAGCCAGAGATCCCATGCTCAAGCTGGTGAGCCTGTATTCAAGCCAGATGAGCCCATACTCAAGCCAGTGACCTCAGGGTTTTGAACCTGGGTCTTCAACATCCCAGGTTGACACTCTACCTACTGCACTAACACCAATCATACCTCTTACCTTGTTTTTATTTAGAGTATTATAGTATATTTATATACATATATGTATATAAATTTTATTCATCAATCCTCAAATGATAAACAATAATAAACACTTATTTCCAGGGTTATTTATTTATTTATTGAGGGGTTTTTTTTGTTGTTGTTGTTATTTCAAACAATGCTGGTGTAAAACATCACTTTACAAGTTTTTGCCCCACTTATACAAGGCTTTCTGTGGGCTTCATTCTCAGGAAACGGCTCTGTTGAAGGCGAGGGTATGTGCCTTTTAACTTTGGTAGATATACTAGTCTTTCATCCGAAGTTGTGGCACCATTTTGTACTCCAGTAACAGTGTTAACCTGTTTCTCACACCTTTGCCATGTAAACCCTGAGAAAGCAAATACCTACTAAGAAGGACTCTTGGTGGCTAACTGGGCTCAAATTTTAAAAAACAGAGCCTAGCATCCATTCTATACAGAGGCCTCTCACATACACTGCACTTCAGGGAGAAGCCTGCACTGCCTGCCTCTGCACTGAACTGCCTGCTTGCACTGTGTTCTGCCATCTGAACCAGCCATTATAAAGGAGTTCCTAGAATCTTATTTTAACCAATAGGGTTGAGCTTACCCCATACAATCGGAGCTGTGTAGCAATAGCCCCATCAGTGTCTTCACTGATTAATCAGAATGGTTTCATTTTGACCAACCAGCACAGTGCCTTTTGAACCAAACAAACTGCAAGGATTTGGAGTCCTCAGTTACATAAAGATGAACCAATCAGAAATGAGGAATGGGGATTTTTGACTATATCAACCAACTTCACTCAGGTTATAAGGCACACTATCCTTTTCCATCAAAGACCGAGACTACATTTCCCTTGCTAAGCTAAAACACTGAAGATGTCTCCCCAGAGAAGATCAGAGCAGAGCCGACCACCAAAGAAGAGCTGTCCAGCCAGAGAGGAGCTAGCCCCAGGGCTGCCTCAAAGGCCTGCTGTTTCCACAACGGTGCTGTATCACAGTTGAACTGCTTGGCACTGAATGACGTTTCCTCTTCACCACAATCCAAATTGGGGATTCCTGTTGGTGCTGAATTGGTGCCAACATGGGTGAATAGGAATGATCAAACTTTTTTTCTTTTTTGACTAGGAAGTGAAATCTAGGCTAAGTTTTGACTTAACCTAGAAGTTTCCCATAGGAATTTACTAGGAGAAATACAAAGATATGTGGCGGAGAAAGAGAAAGTGCATGCTAAGAAAAGGAGTACTGTTACAGATGTGAGGTTCTGTCAGTAGATAGGTAAACAGTTGGCCAGAGCACACATGGCCTGGGATACCTGCTACAGAAAGAAAGATGAGACCATGTTCATAAGGAAACCAGGAGAAGACAGTGTTGAGAAGCTAAAACCAAATATTTCGTATTTTTTTTCCACCAGTTTGAGGGAGTCATCTATTTTTGTCAGGGCACTGACTAATACAGCAGTGTCCTTATAATTGGTTTGTTTGTTCCTAAAATCCTATTTAGACAAGGTGGGTGTGCATGTGGGAGGGCTGGCTAATTGGCGAGGGGATAGTGGTTAGGAACTCTGGATACCAAAACATTTCTTTCTTATGTCCCACTTGTGCTAATACAAAGTTTTCTTTAATGCTTTTACTAGAAACTATACAATTGAGCCTGACCAGGCGGTGGCACAGTGGATAGAGTGTCGGACTGGGATGCTGAGGACCCAGGTTCAAGACCCCGAGGTCGCCAGCTTGAGCACGGGCTCATCTGGTTTGAGCAAAGGCTCACCAGCTTGGACCCAGAGTCGCTGGCTCCAGCAAGGGGTTGCTCAGTCTGCTGAGGGCCCGCGGTCAAGGCACGTGTGGGAGGGCAGTCAATGAACAACTGGGGTGTCGCAATGAGGAACTGGTGATTGATGCTTCTCATCTCTCCGTTCCTTTCTGTCTATCCCTGTCTGTCCCTCACTCTGACTCTCTCTCTGTCTCTGTAAAAAAGAAAGAAAGAAATAAACAAACAAAAAAAACTATACAATTGAAATCCAAACTCTCTTACTATTACTGCCATGCCACTTTCCCTTCCCCCAATATTAGACAATCACAGAATTTTTTATAAAATTTCATATGGAAGATTGACACCTGTTCTACTTTCCTTGTATCCCGAAATCAAACAATCCTACCAGCACATTGACAATTCTTTTAGATATCTTATTTCACTGCTTCACTTTTTGGACATTAAAATAAGTATAATGCTGCCTGACCTGTGCTGGCGCAGTGGATAAAACGTCAACCTGAAATGCTGAGGTCGCTGGTTTGAAATCTTGGGCTTGCCTGGTTAAGGCACATATGGGAGTTGATGCTTCCTGCTCCTCTCCCCCTTCTCTCTCTATCTCTGTCTAAAGTGAATAAATAAAGTCTTTAAAAGATAAATATAATGACACTTTATCAAGGAACTATAATTTTATTTAAAAAAACAATAATTTTTTGGTCAAAGTGGAAGTGGCTAGTTTGGATAGGTGGACAATTGGCCAGAGCACACAAGAGCAATAATTTTTCACAAATGAGCATATTTATCAAATAAAGTCTGGATCATGAGACATATGCAACTAATGATGCACAGTAAAATAATGATACAATGCCAATATTAAGAGTCATTTATTTATCTTTATCAATCGATAAATAAAATGGGTCTATTAAATCTGATCAATCATCTTGGATTTGGTTGTTATTTAGGTAATCATATTCCAGAGTTAAGCATATTTACACAGAACATTATGATTAGAAAAATATTGGAGGAATTGTTTTAGTTCAGGTTCTGTTTCCCATATATTAACTTGATAGTTTTATCCTTATGTCCAAATTGTTTTTATTTAAATAAATAAAATCAGTGTACCTTTAAATTTATTTTCCAGTAATACTTACTTGTTATTTCAATAATTGTTCCTTGTACTCTGGAGAAAAAAATCTACATTTCTTAGGCTTTTCAGCTTCTCTCAAATGCTTATTTATCCTGATAATATAATTTTTTAAAAACAGGGGCTGATGTCATAGAAAAAAACAAACGACATCTGGCTGACTAGTAATCTTAGGATATTAATTTTAAAAAGTATCTTAATGACAGGGTAAGCAAATCCAGGCGTTCATTCATTGTTGGTTAATGTTGTCCTACCCAATCACCACTTTTTAACCCATCAATTCTCTAAATCTCAATTCTTGCATCTAGCACCTTCTGAGTTTCAAATTCTGATGTTGATATCAATGTCCTAGTTGCTCAAGAATATTAGGAACACCCTCTGACATATTTGGGAATATATGATGTCAAATATTATTATAAACTATGATTTTCTCAACACTTTTATTTATTTATTTAATTAGCAAGAGTGAGAGAGAAGGGAGAGAGAGGAGAAGCGTCAACTTGTAGTTGCGGAATGTTAGTTGATCATTGACTCAGGGTCTCCCGCCAAGCTAGTGACCCCTTGCTCAAACCAGGGACCTTTGGGCTCAAGCCAGTGACCATGGGATCATGTCAATGATACCGTGCTCAAGCCAGTGAGCTTGCACTCAAGGAGTTGAACCTGTGCTCAAGCTGGTAACCTCAAGGCTCGAATCTAGGACCTCAGCATCCCTGGTCGATACTTTATCCACTGAGCCACCACTGGTCAGACTTAACACTTTTAATATTATGAATGACACTATAATAGGGCACTTGACATAACACTATTTCTTTTGAATTCTGACAAGGAGATAGTATGAGATTTTCAGAGAGGTTAAATAAATCATCTGTGGTCACACAGCTAACTAGTGGTGAGAAAGGGAATTGGTTGACTACAAACTCACACCCCTAACTCTACAGATAGGATGTTGTCTGACACCTTCCACTCTGAACAGAGGACTCTAATCCTGAGCTGAATGACAGCTTCAGAAAAACGAAATCACATATACTGTCAGTCCATTTGGCTCTCACTCTGTTGAATATGTGTTTAGGTTAGCTTTTATTTTTGATAATTTTTTCTGAATTAATATTCTGAAATGGAATAAAAGATCTTTCAAATTCTCAGGTATGTAATATCAAATAAAGTTGCAAGTGATTGTGTGACCAGGTATTGGAAAACTAAGACTTTAAAGAAAGAATTTATATTTAATGTTGGAAATTTATTTTCAGGTTGTTAAATTTGAGTAAGTTCTATATCAAACCCAAAGGAAGGATTTTTTTCTCTAGTTAAATAAAGAAAGTAGTATGAATGAGTGAGAGTTGTAGGAGGTTTCTTATACATTGCAGCAATAGGGAATCCACTTCTTTCTTTTGGAATTTGATTTTCCCTTTTAGATCTCATTTGTAAGTTGCTATTTAATTGACGTGGGTGAATAAGGTTACATAGAGTGAAAAATATAATGAAACTTGGTAGCAATGACAGTTTTTTGACACTTACTCCATAAACAATGCCCGGCATTGTGCCATGCACTGGGGCACGGCAGTGAAGAGAGGGTCTGTCGCTCTGCATTGTTGCATGAAGACTGAGCAGATAACTGGGTCAATGCAGTAACTCTGCTAAAGCTCAAGTTTAAGCTAAATGGAATTTTTTTTCCTGTATTTTTCTGAAGCTGGAAACGGGGAGAGACAGTCAGACAGACTCCCGCATGCACCCGACCGGGATCCACCTGGCACACCCACCAGGGGGCGACGCTCTGCCCACCAGGGGGCGATGCTCTGCCCCTCCAGGGCGTCGCTCTGTTGCGACCAGAGCCACTCCAGCGCCTGGGGCAAAGGCCAAGGAGTCATCTCCAGCACCCAGGCCATCTTTGCTCCAATGGAGCCTCGCTGCGGGAGGGGAAGAGAGAGACAGAGAGGAAGGAGAGGGGGAGGGGTGGAGAAGCAAATGGGCGCTTCTCCTGTGTGCCCTGGCCAGGAATTGAACCTGGGACTTCTGCACGCCAGGCCGACGCTCTACCACTGAGCCAACCAGCCAGGACCCTAAGCTAAATGTAATTTAATGATTTCTTTTAGATGGGGAATTATTCCATCCTCCTGGAGATTCTGAGAGCTCTAAATGACATAATACATATGATTAGTAATATAATAAATGATATGTTGAAATCACTCTATCAGTACTTAAGTAACATATAAAGAACAATTAATTGAGCATATTATTTAAATAAGTGCATGATAAGTCTGGAAAAATGTATTAATCTTGGCAAATAAAGCAAAGAATTGGTAACACATATCAGCCCTTATGCTATATGAATGATTTTGGAGCCAGAAGATTCTTGAAATAGTTCTTTATCAAAAATTGCTTAGAGCCTGACCAGACAGTGGTACAGTGGACAGACCATCGACCTGGGATGTTGAAGACACAGGTTCAAAACTCCAAGGTCACCAACTGGAGCGTGGAATTATAAACATGACCCCATGGCTGCTGCTGGCTTGAGCCCAAGGTCACTGGCTTGATCAAGGGGTCACTGGCTCAGTTGGAGCCCCCGGTAGAGACACATATGAGAAAGCAATCAAAGAACAAGTAAGGTGCCGCAATGAAAAACTGATGTTTCTCATTTGTCTCTCTTCCTGTCTGTCTGTCTCTGTCTGTCCTTCTCTTTCTCTCTCTCTCACTAAAAAACCCCCAAAAAACAAAAAACCACTTTGAAAGTATATTCACCTAAGTGTTCAAACTACATACAGTATTGAGACTTGCTTTGTAAAATAGTGGAAAGAGAAGCACATTTAGCATCTGGGGATCTTGAGGTTTTATTTTCTTATCTGTAAAATGATAACAGTAATGGGACCTATCATACAGGTTTGTTTTAGGTCTCAGAATGAATCATGTGCATAAAATCACTTGGAAATACAGATACAGTCATTCAAAAATAAGCTATAATTATTTTTATTTTAAAAATATATCTATTTGATATGTTTTTTAAAACATACACTTTAGATTAAGTCCCTAATTCACAGATATCTTGGAACAACACTTACTTTAAAGTTGTAGTACAATGTATTAAAAAGAATTCCTAAGTCTTGGAAAGTGTGTGTTTGTGTGTGTGTGTGTGTGTGTGTGTGTGTGTGTGTGTGTGTGTGTGGACTTACCTATTTCTACCATACATAATAGCTTTAAAAGATGTCAGGACTAAGTTGCTGACCTGTTGAGGTAACAGTTCATGGGCTGATATAATTTAAAATTCTTTGTCAGCCCTGGACAGTTAGCTCAGTTGGTTAAGAGTGTGGTCCTGAGCTTGACCAAGTGGTGGCACAGTGGACAGTGCATTGGACTGGGACAAAGAGGACTCAGGTTCGAAACCCCAAGTTTGTTGCCTTGAGTGTGGGCTCATCTGGCTTGAGCAAAGCTCACCAGCTTGAGCCCAAGGTCGCTGGCTTGAGCTAGGGGTCACTCAGTCTGCTGTAGCCCCCCGGTCAAGGCACATATGACAAAGCAATCAATGAGCAACTAAGGTGCCGCAATGAAGAATTGATACTTCTCATCTCTCTCCCTTCCTGTCTCTCCCTATCTGTCCCTCTCCCTGTCTCTCTCTGTCCTGAAATAACAAGGTTCCGGGGTTTGATCCTGGGTCAGGGCACACATGGAAAAGAACCAATGAATGCACGACTGAGTGGAATAACAAATGAATGATTTCTTTCCCCTCCCCTCTCTGTCCCTTCCTCTGTGTTTCCCTAAAACTCAATAAATAAATTTAAAAATAATTAAGCCCTGGCCAGATAGCCCTGTTCATTGGAGAGTTGTCCTGGAGTGCGGAGGTTGCCAGTTTGATTCCCCAGTTAGGGCACATACAGGAGGAGCTCAATGTTCTTGTCTTTCTCTCCCTGCCTTTTCCCTCCCCTCCCCCCCAAAATTCCATTTCCAGCATGCAACACATGTAATTTTAAGGGTCAAGAGCTGTCATTCAGTATGACTTCTAAACACATAAAAATAAACTTAACTCAATGTTAGTTTCAGCCTTATGATTTTATGATGATATATAAGCCCAACTGCCTTTTGGGAAGGGGAGATGGCTCTAAACCAAAGGCCCTTGATCTTCTGAACTTTTTGAAGGATTTGGGCATTATATATAGACATAATAGCTGTGAAATATCTGGACTACTGTGAATCTTAGAAGAAGAATTTTTAGCTTTCAGAACATCTTGTGGGGAAGGGGTAAGAAGATAGGAGAGGGATGGGGCAGGATGATGGGGAAGAGCCCAATGCCTTCATGAAATCTATTAAACCCAAATGATGATTAATATAAATAAATATCTTGTGGAAATTAGTGGTGGTTCGAATCTGGGTCACTTTTTTAGAATGATGAGGTAGTATACATGCTTGGAGCTGGGATTTCAGGACACAGAGGATAACGTAAGACTTGAAGTCTCTGAGAGGTTACAGAAGGATTTTGGACTGCCAGATTGTGAAATCAATGGGTATTTGAGAAAATTATATCTACATCATTAAGGGGGCAAAGAAGCCCAGCTTATACCTGTGTTATACCAGTAAGATTCATATTAATTTACTTATAATTTTTAATCTCCCAGCTTTCAAAAGGAAAAATAATACATTTGTTGTATTATTTAATATAATAGAAATTTAGGTAGTCGAGTTAACCTAGGCCAGTCATTATAAAACATGGGAAGGGAAAAGGAAACATGTGAGGGGGTAGGAAGGGCAATTTTGCCCTCAGGGCTCAGGATAAATGCAATAATGTCTGGAAATAATTTTACTTTTCAGAATTGTGAGTTGCTATTATCATCTTGTGGGTAGAGGCCAGGGATACTCCTCAACAGATGATGGTGCAAGACAGACTCTATAGAACAGAATATCTGACCCAAAATGTCGACAGTATCAAGTTGTGAAACCCTGACTTAGAACAACCCCTCATAATATGAATGAGAACATCGGAGAAGGTCAGTGATACATGCTAAGTTACACAGTGAGCAAAGAGAAGCAATAGGTCCTTTAGTGTTTCTCCCGTCACACTATGTAACTTCTAAAAGCTAAAAATGAAACTGTTGGAAAATACAGCTTCTTATGGATGAATTTAGGCTTAAAGATGTCTAAATATGCAATTGCATAAACCTTAAAAACACAATATTGCTTACATTCAGAAATCTGGGCAACCAGGAAAATAGAGAATTTCATTAAGTAATGCATATTTGATTGCATGTAATAAAACCTATTTTTCATGATATTTAATCAAAGTACTATTCAGACAATAGTTCTCAAACTTTAGCGTGTTTAACAGTAACCTGGGGAGCTTGTAAAAAAACAACCCCACTGCAACCTCAGAGGTTCCGACTCAGTAAGTCTTGAGCAAGCCTTGAGAATCTGAATTCTTAGCAAGTTCCCAGGTTGATGCTGCTGATTAGGAGATGACGCTTTGAGAACCACTGGCTTAGAACAGGTACTCCATGAATGTTGGCCCAATATTGTAGGTTTAAAAAATATAATCTCACTTTATAATGTAATCTCACTTTAGCAAAAGTTAATCAATAAAGCTAATTCACCCTTATAGAATCTACAGATGGTAGAACCAAAACTAATTTTATACCTCATTTAACTCAAATCTCTTACTTTAAAAATAAAGAAATTAATTTCACTTTTTTTTCTTTTCCAATGGAGGGAGAGGGGATAGAGAGAGATAGACTGCCACATGCATCCTGACTGGGATCCACCTGGCAACCCCTATCTGGGGCCAATGCTCTGCCCATCTTGGGCCATGTTCATAACCAAGCTATTTTTAGCACCTGAGGTGGAGGCTCCATGGAGCCACCTCATCACCTGGGGCTATGTGCTTCAACAGGGAGGGGAAGAGAGAGAGAAACAGAAAAGGGAAAAGAGAGTGGTGGAGAAGCATATTGTTGATTCTCTTGTGTGCCCTGACAAGGAATCAAACCCTGGACATCCACAGGCTTGGCCAATGTCCCATCACTCAGGCAACCAGCCAGGGCTTAATATAACTTTGTAAGCCTCTTTGACAAAAAAGAAGAATCTCTTTTGACAATAGCTAATTAAAAGTATCAAATAAAATTATTTATAGGCAATTTGAGTACTGATGGCATTGTCTTGAAAGAGACATAAACCCAAAGATTGTGAGTACAACTAAGTATGTAAGTGTCATTTTAAATATTACACTTATAAGGGATATTCTAAATGCCAAACTGAGTACAATCTGGTCTGATGAGTCTCTTATGCCAAGCTAAGTGTATGGGGAAAATGCCTATTGACATCAGTAATATAAAGGCAAGCCCTAAGGGACCATAACTGTCTCTTCAAATTATTTGGAAAAACATGTACACATTTAATCAATTAAATATAGCATAAAATGATAAGCAGTATATTCCCATCATAAGTAATCAATGTGCTCCTGTTAATCATGATTAATAGAATGAAAAGTACACCCAAAGAAATTTATTTTAGCAACACTCATTTTTATTCCTTTAATTTAATAACATAAATGCAAGAAATTTCAGATACTTAAAATGATCTGTTTACTTAGTGAAGGTGCTCTGATTAACCTTGTGACATACTCCCTCCTTGACAAACACCCAATGACTGACCATTCAACTTCCCATCTAGCATTTTACATCATGGAGACAGTTTACACAGCCTTCATTTTACTAACTCACGACATCCTGTCCAAGGGACTGAACTTCACTTGCCAAGGGCACACAGGAAGCCAAACCCTATCAAATGTGCTGCATTTGTTTTCAGTTTTTTAAATATCCACCTATCTGCTAAATTTGGTGCCATCTGTTGTACCATCTCTCTGGTAAAATCGTATTAAAATTCCTCGCCCATATCACACTGCAGCTGCAATCTCACCCTGCCCCTTCTCCGGCTTTTCTGCAGCATTCAATGAGAGCCTGCTATTTTAATTAATTCCCGTACCAGCACACCGTGTGTGAGTCTAAAAAGGAATCAGCACTCTATGGTTTCTACTTTCACTCAGGGAGTGAATAACTGTCCACGTCAAACCTGGGGTCATGCCTCTAGGTCCCCAATGCAGCACAATTTGAATCAATGTAGTTAACCCAACACCATTCAGTGCTAGGATCAAATGGCACTCTTACTGCAGTATTCACCTTGGCACTAGGTAAGTAGGATTTATTATTTGCTGAAGCCACATCACTGCCAGGTTATTCAGGTTCTGTTCTCACATTAGCACAATCACAAAAGAAGACACGTACAGTAAAAGAACTAGCTCATTTGCAAGGGAAGCAAATTTGCAATCAGACAAGAGCAGTCATAACAGTCAGGAACTGCAGTAAACCTCTTCAAACTAATAGCCACATCTAATCATCTCTCCCACAACACCTCCAAGCAGATGGGTTCTAGGCAGAGTTTAAACAGTCAAATCAATAACAGTCATTCCTTGATGGTTAGAGATGATGCTTGATAAGCAAACACTAATTTCTGATTCATTCACTCCTTAAATGCCTTAAAGCTAGATTTTATAGAACATTTACTATGCTTAGTCAAGCATACTGACAGAATGGGAATCTCTTAGTAATTTCTTCCTGCACCTCTCAGCATGGCTGACGGGCATCTGCCAAGACTATAGCATATAAATCACTGAATCATGCAAAAAATATTTACCCCCAAAAGATGTAGTACAAGCTCAGCTTCCTCCAGCTTCCATAGCCCCTGAAGTGTTAATCTGAAGGTAACAGTTCCATGAGTTTTCACAGGCCAGCAGTGTCTCCTACACTTGACCTAGACAGCCTTACATAAGAAGCATCGGGACTGGAGAGCTCACTGAATGTCATCACCAGCAAGAGTAAGAAGTATTGGCAGCAGCAGGCAGGCGGGCAGGCTGGGAGTTGCACGAAAAACATGAAGTCTTTCTTGTATTTCTTCTTTGAAATGTTTTGGAAGGAGAGTTAAGAATAGCCCAGAAACTGATTGCATTCTTTTCGTGGGAAGAATGACCAGAAGCATAAAAGCTAAAATCTTCCAGCAAGTGCAAGACACCTCTTTTAGTGTTTGCAGTAAACCTAGCAGGATGAATTGCTGTCTGTAAAGTCCTGTGCCATGACACCTGAAATGACGGGAATGGTAATGCAAAGTAGTGACCCAAAGGCTGCCACCGAAAGCTTGTGTCTACCTTTAACTCATTGTGGTGAGTAAAGGGGTATATGTGTGTATGAAATGAGTGTAATAGTTGGAGGTGTGAGTTGGTTTGCAGGATGACAACTAAAGGATTGTACAGAGTGTTTGTGTTCCTTAAACATCTTGTTACAAGCAAGATGAGAGTATTTTTAATCTTGTATATCAAATTCAGAATGGGTTAAACTGGTTGTGCTTAATTTAAAGTATTTCAATTTGAGATATTTTTGTGAAAGCAACAAGAAAAACAGGTACCTCTACGTGGTGGTTTGCAGATAACTGTCAGATGTATTAATTAATTCCACTGTCAATACTAAAAAGGATCTGAATTTCAGCCTTCAGATTTTGCATATAAGGAATCCTTTGTTAGAGCAATTTCTTAGAATGGGCAAGAGCATTACTGTGGTTTTGAAATAAACTTTGTTCGAATCACTTCTAAGTATGGGAGGGGGGTATTTAAAATAGCAGTTTTAAAACGATATACTATCTCTATCTAATTTCCATTCAACTGTCTCAAATGTGCGCAATACATGTCCTGGAGAGCTAGAAATAGTAAAACCAACCCTGTATTCTTGAGTACAATCTGGTATTATAAATAAAAGATGAATTATTATTTAATTATATATAAAATTATGGTTCGATATGGGGTTGTGGGCTAAGAAATAATTCTTGAGAGAACAGAAATTGAGAGGAAGCAATGTAATCATTTAAAAATAATCTTAATGTGCTGTCCTTAGCTGGGAAACTTGTCTACTAATGCATCACACTGAGAATAGAGCAGGGAAATAAGAGAATTTTAGGTCCACGAAACAACATAATGATATAATTTCACCCATCATTTAACCCCAGAGGAAACTGAGGTAGAAAGAAGTTAAATGGGGTGCCTAAGGTGACAGAGGGGAAGGGGTGAATATAAAGTGGTTTTCCTGATACTCGTACCGTATTTTGCCTAGTGCACTCCAGTGAATAATGGTCTTTGGATACTGATGAAAGGTATGATTTTTTTTTTTAAATCATAGAAATGGCAGAAAACAAAGTAGAGTAGCACTAGTCTTTTTTAGCAGTAGCCTGATTTTGGGAATACAAGTTCTGTAGTGGACAGAATGGGAAATTTTATTCATTTGTTTCTCACAACTAATGTTGAACATTTTGGTGCATCATTGAATTAAGTTTTCAAATTAGAAACGTGTTCTGAGCTTTAAGCAATGGACACCACTATGATGGCTAAGGTCCTTTTATTTTGCTAATGCCATTTGTGATGCTGGGATTTTCTGTCTCTTGTAGAACTAATGGACATGAAATAAACAACCCGTAGGAAGTAAGGAACTGGAAAATAGAATGTTTTTTAAAAGACTTGTCCTATTACCTTTAAGTAAACTGAGCCCCTTGTAGTTAAGTATTCCTTTTCACCCATGCATTTCTGCCCCTAGCACAGTGCTTGCTGGGTCCTCAATAAATGATTGCTGAATGAAAAAGTGGAGGGGTGCAATGGATTCATAATAATCCATTTATGGGAGCTGTATATGTTATTGTCCAGTAGAGAGTTCCTTGGAGGAGTCATTTTAAGAAATGTAAAAAGTCATTCATGGATATATCAGTTTAATAATTGCCAATGTAAATGAATGTTTTTGAAATACTTGTTAGGAAATTATTCTTATTAAAAAAATTTTTAGCATTCTCCTTAAAGCCTAATTGGGTCAACTTGGTATATAGGTTTGACAGCTTATGAAAGTAGTCCAACTTTCACTAGGTTAATTAAAGAGAGGTTTTGTTTTTCTCAAGTGACATTCAGTCAGGTCAAGTGACACTGAGGTCAAGTAATATTAAGGTAAGATTTCACAGTCCTGGCAAACCCACAGTCCTTGGGGACCTTAGCTCATTTTTCTTCTGCTTAGCCATCCTTAGTATGTGGCTTTTATCCTCTAATTTGTTGCCTTGTGGTCTCAAAATGGCTACCTCATCGTCAGCATCCTGACTATATTGCAGGTAGGAGAACAGGAAGTATAAAAGGCCAAAGGCAAGTGTTAGCTGAATCAGCTCTTTCTCTTAGAACTTTTTCAGATCACCTACACACTTTGACTTGTGTCTTATGGTCGTAGCTGTAAAAAGTGCTGCCTCTACTGCAGGGGAGCCTGGAATGATTGTGTCTTATGGTCGTAGCTGTGAAAAGTGCTGTCACTCCTGCAGGGGATCCTGGAATAATTGTGTTTTTAGCTGAGCCCATTGCCACTCCCAGTAAAGTTGGGTTTCTTTTCTAAGGCAAAGGGGTTTGCTTCCCCCATATCTGTTCTCCCTTAGCATATAGTTCTGATAGCTCTGGTAAAATTATAAAGCATTCAGTGTGATCATTTCATCTAAACTGATTTATCTTCCCAAAGAAGGAAAAGGATTTTCATTTTATATCTGGATCTTCTGTGGAAAAAAAATCCTCTTTTGCACTAGAACGTTGCTTGTGTTAACAATGGATTTCTACATGCATTGTAGTCAAATAGATGAAATGAGAAGGCTATCGATAAACTTTTTATAATGAAAAGGAAAAATAATCCCATGTGCCATTTCATCCCATATTCACTGCCAAAATAAGGCTGTCTAAAGTAATTTCTTTCTGAAAAGATTTTGATTATAGAAGAATGAATAAACACTGAATTAAAGCTCTAATCCCTAAAATTTCTGCAATTAGCAAGTAAAATTGTGTCACAGTTAATACACACACACACACACACACATATATTTTTCTGGTTCTGCCTGTTATCTTGCTGGAATCAGCTGGATTGAGAAGCATGTGGGTCTTCCTGCTGGGCCATGGGAGGGCTTCATAAAATACACATTTAGCTTGCAAAAATTCTTCTCTGAGCCAAAAGCTGTTTTTCATATTGGGATGAGGAATAATACTGACATCTTTTAAAGGACCTGAAACAAGATGGCCCCTCAAACCAAATGTTTTACTTTAACTTGTAGAGAGTTCTTCGGTAAACTGACACAGAAGTCTCTAACTCTAGAGGAAATTAATAATGGCTTTCTTAGTTTCTAGTAAACTAAACTTTTACATGGAAAATAATTGGCTTCTGGAAGCAAGTCACAATTACCTTAAATTAACCTGTTCAAAAAATTTTTGAATATTGCAGTAGTCGCTACTAAAAAGCCACATGGAGTATGGTATTTATGAGTGCACTTATAGGAATAAAGAGAGAAATTATTTGCAGAGAAGCAGACTATATCCAGCCGAACAGGACACAGAAAAATTTAAATACATTTAGTAATTGACAAGTATGTTTTTTTAAGACTTTATTTATTTAAAAGAAGGGGGGGAGAGAGAGAGAAGGGAAGGTGGAGACAGGAAGCATCAACTCCCATGTGTGTCTTGACCAGGCAAGCCCAGGGTTTCAAACTGGAGACCTCAGCGTTCCAGGTCAACGTTTTATCCACTGCGCCACCACAGGTCAGGCAGGTATGAGTTTTATAAATTGTAGACTCAAGGGACAATAAAACTGTAACTGTCTTCATTTTTCTGTAAATTAATTTTTATTTTAATGTTCTATTTTTGCCTAATGGCAGGAAATTTAATTATTTGTAGGCCAGCTCAATCACCTTAGTACCTTTTTAGTTATCTTAGGTTTAAACTCCATAAAATGTGAGGTTTTTATTTTTTCCCTTTATATTGATTAGAGTAACACTAGCTTAGGCAACCAGTACACCCAAAAGTCTTGGTGGCATAGCACAGTAAGATTGCGTTTTTTACTGATGCGAAGTTCTGTGTGGTTGTTCCTGGCTGGCAGGGGGTTTCCATGTGATCACTCCTAAATCCTGGGATCTCTCTATCTTGTGGATTCTCTTGCCTCTGGGTACTCAGAGGCAGCCAGCAAATGGAAGAAGAGATCAGAAAGAATTACACCTACTTCTCAGCCCAAAAGAGATACATGTGAACTGGCTTTTATTTCAATGGGGAGAAATAGTCACACTGCTCCACTTTAATACAAGGGAAGGTTGAGGAATGTTTTCCCTAGCTAGGCAGTTACTTCCAAGAAGGGATCCTTAGTTATTGTAGTCACCAAGCTAGTCTGCTTACCAGCAAATCACACAGTCAACAAACCTTTCTTGTGTGCCACTCTTTATGGCTTCTGTAACATCCTCAAGCATTTTAATCAGAATTCCAAATTAAGCATTGTATTTGAAACCCCATTTTAGAAATGCTGTCTTTAAATAACAAGTATCAGCTCCATCAGACCTTTTGAACATGAAAATCTGTAAGTTTGAACATGAAAATCCAGACCAACAGAGCTCCCTTTGCTTAAAGCCAGAGTTCTCCTAGAAGTTGAAAATTAAGGCTATAGATTCTGAAGCAGGTAACTCAGCCTTATTTGTTTGTTCCTCTGGCTTCATCTCTTTTCTACCCCTCCTCCTCCCCAACCCTACTTTTCAGTTGGAGAAAGATGGAAAAATTAGATAACTTGCCTGAGGCCACATAGCTTGTTGTCCCTAGGGCTTGATCTACATAGAGGTTTCTTAACTAGGGTCAACTAAATAAAAAATCAATTATTAGAATAGACAATAAATAGCTCAGATTTTTTTTGTACATATAGCTGGATTATAAAAAAATTTAAAATGTATTCCATTTAGTAAAACCTCCAAATGTGTTCTTCATAGTGACATTATCCTTTCTTTCTTTCCTTTTCCTCCCTTCCTTCCTTCCTTCCTTCCTTCCTTCCTTCCTTCCTTCCTTCCTTCCTTCCTTCCTTCCTTCCTCCCTCCCTCCCTCCCTCCCTTCTCTCTCTCTCTCTCTCTCTCTCTCTCTTTCTTTCTTTCTTTCTTTCTCCTTTCTTTTTCTTGCTTTCTTGCTTTTTTGTAATGAGGGAGAGAGAGAGAGACAGATAGACAGACAGACAGACAGGGACAGACATGAGAAAAATGAGAAGCATCAACTCAAAGTCCTGGCACTTTAGTTGTTTATTGATTGCTTTCTCATATGTGCCTTGACTGGGGTGCTCCTGCTTATCCAGTGACCCCTTGCTCAAGCCAGAAACCTTGGCTTCAAGCCAGTGACCATGGGGTCATGTCTATGATCCCACGCTCAAGTCAACTTTGAGCCAGGTGATTTCGCGCTCAAGCTGGTGACCTCAGGGTTTTGAACCTGGGTCCTTGGTGTTCCAGGTTGATGCTCTATACACTGCGCCACCACCTGGTGATATACTTCCCTTTCTAAGTGAAGAAATTGATAAAATATTGAGCTAATGACAGACAAATGTTAATCATAACTTATATTTGTATGAACATGTTTAATATTTTTAAAAGCACATTCTTTTATTTGATCTACTAAGACAGCAATCTTCAACCTTTTTCATCTCATGGCACACATAAACTAATTACTAAAATTCTGTGGCAAACCAAACAATAGGTACAGTTTTGATTTGTTCACACTGCACAGCTCTTGTGTTGGCTGTTGTAATTTTTTATTTGAAAATCTAAGGGAAAGGGGGTCACTGTCCCTGACTAAACAGTCAGATATTTGCATGTTTTAAAAATCCTTATGGCACACTGTTTGAAAATTGCTGTACTATAAACCAAGGTTCTTATCAGATCCACACAAGGTCTGTAAGGCAGTCACTGGCCTAATTCCCTGCTTCTCTTAGGAGGAAATCAGGGCATATCCCAGGTCATGAAATTCTGTACATCACACCATAGGATTCTCTTAATCAAGTGTAGGGCCATATACATAAGAAGTGGAAAATGTGAGTAAGGAATGTCCAGTGCTAACCCCAAACCAGCCACAGAGAATCTTGTTAGCACTCAGGACTCCCCGTGGCCCTCAGGAAGAGAAGCTCAGAACGTCAGAGATGGGCTCAGGCTTGTGAAATCCAGTGATGAATAGATCTGCAGAAATGCCAAGCCCTTTTACTATTCTGCCTAACAATTTGTCCCCAGATGATTTTTATTTTTAGGAAAAAAATCTCAGAAGTGATTAGTCAACTAGCGGAACAGCTGCAGATGTCTTTAGATTTGAAAACATTGCCCTTTTTGCAGAGGACAAGCAATAAGGCTCCAAATGCAAGCACATTTTGCATATGCAAGGAACTACTTTGTCAGCAAGCTTAATGAGGTAGAAAAAAAGGGTGCCTCTAACTCCAGTGTTACGGCACATAATAAACCAGCAACTCATAGGATTTGGACACTGGAGGAAGCCCCAATTTTCTATCTCCTCACATGGTTACCTTGACAAATACAGAAGCAGATGAAAATCTGACTTTGATTATTTTGTTTAAGAAAAGATATTTCTAGAACACATTCCAACCCACATCTTTTTTTACTAATATGACAATTTTTAAAATGTAATGTTTATAGTTTTGTTATTTAAATTTTGAGCCCTAATATATATTTTTAGCCTAATAAGCAATATCTCTTGATATATATTGTTAAAAACACAAGCTATTTTATTTCAAAATAAATGTATTTTATAAAAGACAGCAAAGATTGCCTATAAGAAATATCACATTTGTCCATATTCTATCTGTCATCCTGATTCCCTAGCATCCAGGGAAACTTTTGGAGGAAACATGAGAACAATACTGCCTCTCTTAGAATTGTTGCAAATTTTAGGGGGGAAATATATGGTAGTCACTAGGCATGTGATGGTGGCCGTTCACATTCACTTCTGCCTTTCTTGTTTTCCTCATGCAGAGATGGGAATTATGTTTCCTGGCCCAGCAAAGGAAGATTGTTTTTAGCTAAGTAAACTTTCAGATGAAACTAAATTGGAAATCTTTTCTTTGAGTTCCTTTTTAAGCCATTTCTGTTCTTCTTAATTCTCTGTAACAGGAAAGGCTGAAAGTGTTCTTTCTTCACAGAAAAAGTTCACTTTCAGCATGTGTGCTAACCAATGACCCACTGATTGAATTTCTAAACTATCCTTGCTTCTGATGTACTTAGCCATTGCTATGCATTCAGTCTATCTATTATTCTATTATACCTACCTTGTAGCACATATACAATTCAATCCTTTTGTAGTGTTTAAGGTCTGGGGAATATATGATGATATTACACTGTGTGATCAGATAAGTATCAAGTGATGGAAATATAAAGTTCGTTGCAATTCAAAAGAAAACAAGATTGCTTCCTCCTTTGATGATCTGAGATATTTTGGGAGAAAGCAAGACTTGATTAACAACAACAACAACAAAAAGTGGAGGTGGGTTTGTCACGCGGAAAAATATAAAGAGGATGGAGTGGTTAATTCTCCCTGAAGAAAAAAGGGAAGGAGAAGAATATTCCAGCAAGAAGGAATAAGACAGTTTATCCAAAGCTGAGTGTTTGTGCATTATCATGATTAATCACGGGAACAGTTGCCAAGCTTTCATCATAAAAATATTCTTCAGGAGAATTCATAACGGTCTATTGCCTATTAATTCTACTGATGCATTTCATTTAGCATTTTCAGTGACAAAGGATACTTTTTTCTGAAAGAAGTGAAGGCAAGAAGATAAAATTCATTAGAGGAATGACTTATGTGTGATATTTAAAAACTAAGCAATGTCACCACCCCAAGCAAATTACACATCTTTAGTTTTAGTACAGCTTTCAGTGTCCTTGAAATTTCTAAATACATGACTTGACATTTTTACTTGGTACTTATCAATTGAGTATTTTATTAACCTATATTTATTATTTATCCAGTAATTATAAAACAAAGCAATGTATCTTGTGGCACATGTTTGACTTAGAATGAGTAAAACATGGTTTATCATCCTACTTTTACTATTAAATACTTGTTTGACCTTGAATATATTTCTCATCTGTGAATATGTATAACCACGTACAAAATAAGCATTTAATTCCTTTATGTTTTAAAATTGTGTAAAACATTTTTTAAAAACCCTCATACTCTTCTAATATTTTTATACTTTTTAAAAATTACATTTATAATAGATGGGATCTGCACAGTTTAAATGGCTTTTTCATAGGTAATGAAAGAATTTTTCAAGGGCTACTTAACAGCTTTTGGTCCAGTTAAGTCTTAATGTTAACGAGAGGACTGGCTGAAAGAAGGTGAAAGGACTAGTTAGTAAAACAAATATGCATAACACATGGACACAGACAACAGGGTGGCAATAGTCAGAAAGAAAGAAGGAGTGGGGGTTGGTGGAGGAGGGCAAAGGGGGCAAAATGGGGATGGAGAGAGACTTTGCTTGGGGTGGAGGGTGCATGATATGGTGTGCAGACGGAGTTATATTGAATTCTACACTTAAAACCTGTATGGTTCTGCAAATCAATGTCATCTTAATAAATTCAAATAAAAATAATATGACAAAAAACAAAAAACATCTTAATATCAAAACCAACATCCTAAATAAAGTTAGATAAAGAATGATGTTAAAAGAAGGTCTTGCTGCTCTTGGTTGGGGTTTACAAGGAATTCCGAAATATGTGTAATTTAACATTCATTAAAGCAAATCAAGAGGTCCCAAAGTGTATGCACTCATATAATACATTTGCCCAAAATATCTTTTAGTGACAGATAGTAATGTATTCAAGCATCGCCACTGGACCTGGAGATGGGGATGCTGCCCTTATGAAGAGTGTGTGCTATCTTCCATGTTGAGGATATACCTGCAGGAGGACAACTGCTCATGGATGGTTAGCCCACCCACAAGTATAGCCAAAATGTTTCTCTTTTGAGAAACATTGAGAGAGATAATGTTGTTATCTCTCTCAATCTCCCAGCAGGAAGACTGAGCTCCTTGTCTCTGAGTCTATGTGTGATAGAGAGGACATTTACAGATATCAACCAGCACATTCCACTGATGCATCTCTACCAATGGAAGCCACAGGGGGACAGGGAGGTGTCAGACTCCTGCAAAGAAGCCCACAATAGGCTTCAGTATAGTTATGGTTTCTCATATCCCTGAGAAACCCTACCAGACATCTTCATAAGCCTGGGTCCTATATGGGAATATAGTTCTGGCTACACATAAGTAAATAACATCAGTGCTAATAGTACATACACTTTTTGTTGTGAGGTTATTTTGTCCTAAATGTCTGCTACTATACATTTTTAATTCCCTTCAGATTAAATTAAACAGAAGTTTTTCTTAACAAAGTTGTTACTGAAAGATAAAGCCCTTCTGCCTGGTCAGGTGGTTGTGCAGTGGATAGAGCGTTGGACTGGGATGCAGAGGACCCAGGTTCGAAACCCCAAGGTTGCCAGCTTGAGCATGGGCTCATCCAGCTTGAGCATGGGCTCATCCAGTTTGAGCACGGGCTCACCAGCTTAAACACGGGGTCACTGGCTTGAGCATGGGATCACAGACACGACTCCATGGTCACTGGCTTGAAGTCCAAGGTCGCTGGCTTGTCAACACACTGAAACTCCATCCCCAGCTTTACTCAGATATTTATTAGCAAGTACAAATAGCTTAAGGAAGCAGACAGCAGTAGTTTTCAGAGAGTGAAGTAAAGACGAGGAACATGTTGATTTCTTATCTCTGTTCTGAGAGCCTCAGCATTTTCTGTGTTGCTAAATCTTATTCTGCTCTTTCTATCATGCACTGTTTCCAGTATGAGATCAGAGAGGCCCTGGACTCTAGTCCTCTTAGAGCTTTCACCGTAGGGCACATCGCTGTTTCTAATTGCATCCCAACTCTGCATATTTTCATAGCACATTCCTACATGTCCCCTTTTTTGTTTCAGTAAAGATTAACAGAGAGTAAGATGGTTAAGTGGTTGCAGTGGAAGGTGAAGGGCAAGCATAGAGAGAAACAGGTTTTTAGGGGTTACAGGAGTGTCTGTATTTTGCCAAACTTCTTCAGCATGCCTGTTTAAATATTTCAAAGTGTCCCAGGTGATGTCAGGTGCTCTCTGAGTGCTTGGAAGTGAGTTAGGTGTCCTCTTTTTGGATTTATTTACAGAGGTGAATTCACTATCAGCTTCTAAATCTCTGGAACCAGTTGCTTTCTAGGGGCTGATGCCAACTCATGATAAGACTTCATATTCCTCTTTGCTGGTATTCAAAGAGAACCTGTTGATGACAAAATTGCAGCAAACCATCACCCCCAGGTTAGTAATTTGACTTCATTCTGCCACTCTGGGCTAGCTAATATATTCCAGAACAACTTGAGAAGTTTGGGCCATTGCTCAGTTGGTATAAAATGCCTCTTGGCTGCAGTAAGTCCAGAAGAGGAAGTGTTTAAAAGATTTAGAGTAAAAAGAGCCTTATACAATTGTTTTTGTGGGGTAGGTCTCTCTTTCTGACTCCCCCTTTTTTTGTTTGTGTAGTTGGGGCTTAAAAAGGTTATTGGCTCTTTCTGTATACCTTTACATTTGGGTGAATTTCTCAGGCTCCTGAGGTCCCTAAGCATGTTATAATGTTCCTTTTTCTTTTCTTTTCCTTTCTTTTCTTTTCTTTTCTTTTCTTTTCTTTTCTTTTCTTTTCAGACAACCCATTTTAAAAAATCCTTCCTCTCCTTTTCTCATCTTTGTATACTTTTTCAGTTTCTTCTCTTTTTGTTTCTTCCCTCTGCACAAACCTTTACATCCTGCACAAACCTTCTGCAACTTACATAAATGTTCTTTCTGCAACTTTCATAACCTTTCTTATCCATTCAGAAATGACTAGCTTTCCGAACTTACTTACTTTCTTTTTTCCTTTCAAAAGTACCTTTATACCTTATACTTTTATTATTAAAACTATTTAATTTCCTTCTAATTAATCAGAATTCCTAATTTCTAAAAACCTTAACTTTCAGTGAGGACTAAGTTAGTAATTAGCAATTTAAATTATACTTTTAGGAACATATTTCATGACCTTTAGCAACAGGTTCTTTCATTGGCAAAATATTTTTAGAAGATACAACAGAGATAACAGTAACCTTTTGTAAACCCAGGCAAAACAAACATATATTTTCTATTAAGAACTTCAAAAGACATTAATTAAATCAAACTAGTAGTAATAACAAATGTATTTCTAGATCACCTGGTTAAAAAATATGGGAAAATAACTTTATATTTTACAGTATTACTAATGGTTGCAGAGAAAGCAAGACTCCTTATTCATCCTTGGCAGAATTCCAGGATGACTAAAATGAGAGGAGGGGAAGGGCTACTGAGCTGCCTGGATTTTAAAAAGTGCCCCTTTTCCCCTCCTTTACATTGAGATCCTGGCATGACCCCTACTTAATAGGAGGTGAGTGAGGGGAATTTGAGTTTAAAGGAACCCTGAACCCAAACCTAACATTCCAGCCTTTTGGTTTTTAAGGAAAAGGGGTGAAGGTCTATCTTCTGTCCTTACTTCCTGCTGACTAGGGTTGGTGAAATATCTAGAAGGAGGGGCTGGTCTGAGGTTCAGGCTAGGTGGTGAGAGCAGTTTTTACAACTCTTTCCAATCCCAAGGAATCATTTCATATCCCATCCCAATTGTTTTAATCATTCCCTTGGTAAAAGTGCTTTCCCAATCTTCTAAGTCTAAACTTCCTTCCTTCAGAAATCAAGGACATTGTTGTTGGATAGTGAGAAGGAGGGCAGTTAAATTTCAATCTGACACCCTGCAGTTCGGAGGAGTCCCCATGGCTGTAACTTGAGACTCTGCTGCTCAGGGGAAAGGGAATTCCTCACGAGGAAGGAGAGATGAGGGGAAAGGGAAATGCCCTGGCTTGTTTCTTAAAAATGATCTCACCGGAACATTTAAGGGCTTTCCCCTTGCTTCTTGTGTCCCTTACCAAATGGAAGGAGCAGATCCTTTTCCTTTGTCAGGTTTTGGGAGGTCATTTATTACTGGATCCTCATGTGGGGACCCGCTTGTCATAGCAACAATGAACTAATCAGAGTAGCAAACCTGTTGTTTGATTCCCATTCCTCACACAGAACACCACTTGCCACGGTGACAGTGAACTAATTGAAGACCAAATAAAATGCTCCAAGTGGCTGACGGGAGGCAACAGTCCTGGTCAGCAGACCAAAGGACTGAAGCCCCATCCCCAGCCCTACTCAGATATTTATTAGCAAGTACAAATAACTCAAAGAAACAGGAAGAAGAAGTTTTCAGGGAGTTAAGTAAAGGAAAAAGAAAATGCTGACTTCTCATCTCTGTTCTGGGAGCCTCAACATTTTCTGTGTTGCTAAATCTTTTCTTTTTTAATTTTTTATTTATTCATTTTTTTAGAGAGAGGAGAGGGAGAGACAGAGAGCAGAGACAGAGAGAAAAGGGGGGAGGAGCTGGAAGCATCAACTCCCATATGTGCCTTGACCAGGCAAGCCCAGGGTTTCGAACCGGCGACCTCAGCATTTTCAGGTTGACGCTTTATCCACTGTGCCACCACAGGTCAGGCTGTGTTGCTAAATCTTATCTTGCTGTTTTGATGTTTCTAGTATGGGATCAGAGGCCCTGGACTCTCGTCCTACAGGGCTTTAATCCTAGTACACCTCTCTGTCTCTAATTGTTATTCTAACTTTGCATATTTTCATAGCTTTTTCCTACAGGCTGCCTTCACTGCCACTCAAGAGTTGATATTGAAAGCTCTCTCCAATAAACTTCCTGCACAAAATCTTTAACCTAAGTCTATTTCCCAGAGAACCCAATCTTGACACAAAACTCGCCCATGGACAATTTAGCATTTCAGCTTCAGTCTGTATGGCTTCTTCCCTTTATATGCTATCCTTTATTTAGTCTGACCTAATTTTAGTTCTTCAACTATATAGCACTCTGCCTTTGACCTTGGTATTTGTCTTTTCCTCTGAGCTCTCCTCCCCCTCATTCTATTGATTTTTTTTTTCAGAGACAGAGAGAGAGAGGGATAGCCAGGGACAGACAGACAGGAACGGAGAAATGAGAAGCATCAATCATTAGTTTTTTCATTGCGCGTTGCAATACCTTAGTTGTTCATTGATTGCTTTCTCATATGTGCCTTGACCATGGGCTTTCAGCAGACTGAGTAACCCCTTGCTGGAGGCAGCGACCTTGGGCTCAAGCTGGTGACTTTGGGGTCTCGAACCTGGGTCTTCCGCATCCCAGTCCGATGCTCTATCCACTGCGCCACTGCCTGGTCAGGCCTATTGATTTTTTTTTTTAAGTATAACTTCTTCCAAGAAGCAGTTCTGATCTGAATTCTAGTTAAATGGGTTTCCTTTGTATTCTCTTGACATTTCCTTCCTTTATAGCTCTCACCACTTCCACATCATAATGTTACAACCCCTAATCATGTCTAGTTTATATTATTGACTAGCTGTAGGTGAATAAATTATTCACCATTGTATCTTAGTGCGTTTCAGTGTTTGGTTTATGCTATTTCCTCAAATATATTTGCTGAAAGACTGAAAGAACAAGTAAATGAATGAACTGTTATTGAAGACTGGATTTGCAGTGGTTAGAATTAAGACACTCAAAAAAGAGGAATTTATTTGTATTTATTTTTTAAATGATCATATATATTTTAGATGAGAACTTTAGTTATCACTTAATATACTCATGGGTGTGTTAATTTAGACATAAATACTCATTTATCATTCAAATGCAGTGGTTTTAAAAATTCCATCATACATAGCCCTCCATAAGAATTGCTTAAAATGTCAATTTGATCTTGTTAGGAATTTATGTCTAACTATACTAACATTATTCTAAAACAGAACTTCCATAAAGAACTAACTTGAAAACTTGTCAGAACTTATACTACTTTTCCCTGCCATCTACTCTTCTTTTGCTGTTCTCAACAATGGACTGTCTGAGAAAAGAAGAAACAGAATTGATAAATTTTCAGGGTGGTTTTATTAAGAGAAATTAAAGGACTCAAAAAAGATTTTTATATTAGTAAATTTCTGTCCTATGCCATAAAACGGAAAAGAAGGAGGAAATTTGATATAAATGCTGACCATTCTCCACACTGACAACCACAGGGTGAGTTCCCTTAAAGCAGACTTTGAGGCATCAGATATTCCCTTGAGAGAGACGGTAGGACTTGTCATGCATTTCCATATGAGGAAGACACTCCTGCTAGACTTGGGCAATTCTTCAGAAAAGGAGAAAGCTATGTCAGTTTTTTATATCAGCATTGACAACAGCTGGGAGAGCTGTACCTTGTCCTGGTAAAAGTTATTTGAGTGAGGACCACAGCTATTACACTATTCCCCTACTTCTGTGTCCATGTTTGGAGATAACTGCAGCCTGTCCACGCTACTCACTATCTCCTTTATTTAGATCTTATGCCCTTATTTTGAAACAGATAAACCTGTATCAAAATTTCCTCCATTGTTCAGAAGTTATCACTAATTTTCTTAGGATTTATAGTAACCTTATTGTAATGAAACAGTGAGAAACAAACATCTTGCCACACAATCATGAAGCCAAATTAAGTAATTAGGGAGCTTTTATTTTTTTATTTTTAATTTAATTTAGACATTAATTTTAACATGACATTGATCAATTAGAGTACATAGATTCAGAAAAAATATCTCCAGATCATTTTGACATTTGATTATGTTGTATACCCATCACCCAAAGTCAAATTGCCCTCCATCACCCTTTATTTGGTTTTCTTTATGCCCCTTCCCTCCCCTACTTTCTCCTTCTCCTCCCTCCCCCTCCCCCTGGTAACCACTGCATTCTTATTTATGTCCATGAGTCTCAACTTTGTGTCCCACCTATGTATGAAATGATACAGTTCTGAGTTTTTTCTGATTTACTTATTTCACTCCCAATAATGTTATCAAGGTCCATCCAATGTTATGGATCCAATATTGGATCGTAAATGATCCAATGTTATCATTTCTTATGAGTACGTAGTATTCCATTGTATATATGATATGTACCACATCTTCTTTATCCAATCATCTATTGAAGGGCTTTTTGGTTGTTTTTATGTCCTGGTCATTGTGAACAATACTGCAATGAACATGGAGCTCCATGTGTCTTTATGTACCAATGTTTTTGAGTTTTGGGGGTATATACCCAGTAGAGGAATTGCTAGGTCATATGGTAGTTCTATTCTTAATTTTTTTTAAATCTTATTTTTATTAATTTTAATGCAGTGACATTGATAAATCAGGGTACATATGTTCCGAGAAAACATCTCCAGATTATTTTGACCTTTGATTATGCTGCATACCCCTCACTCAAAGTCAAATCGTCCTCCGTCACCTTCTATCTGGTTTTCTTTGTGCCCCTACCCTCCCCCCCACTCCCTCCCTCTCCTTCCTCACCCCTTCCCCACCCCTCCACCCCATGCCCTGTTACCATCACATTCTTGTCCATGTCTCTATGTCTCATTTTTATGTCCCATCTATGCATTGGTTCATATAGTTCTTAGTTTTTTCTGATTTACTTATTTCACTCCGTATAATGTTATCAAGGTCCATCCATGTTATTGTAAATGATCCAATGTCATCATTTCTTATAGCTGAGTAGTATTCCATAGTATATATGTACCAAAGCTTTTTAATCCACTCGTCTTCTGATGGACATTTGGGCTGTTTCCAGATCTTCGCTATTGTGAACAATGCTGCCACAAACATGGGGGTGCATTTCTCCTTCTGGAACCCTTCTATGGTGTCCTTGGGGTATATTCCTAAAAGTGGGATGGCTGGGTCAAAAGGCAGTTCGATTTTTAATTTCTTGAGGAATCTCCATATTGTTTTCCAAAGAGGCTGCACAAGTCTGCATTCCCACCAGCAATGCAGGAGGGTTCCCTTTTCTCCACATCCTCGCCAGCACTTATTCTGTGTTGTTTTGTTGATGAGCGCCATTCTGGCTGGTGTGAGGTGACATCTCATTGTGGTTTTAATTTGCATTTCTCTTATGATTAATGATGTTGAGCATTTTTTCATATGCCTATTGGCCATCTGTATATCCTCTTTGGAGAAGTGTCTATTCATTTCTTTTGCCCATTTTTTGATTGGATTGTTTGTCTTTCTGGTGTTGAGATTTACAAGTTCTTTATAAATTTTGGTTATTAACCCCTTATCAGACATACTGTCAAATATGTTCCCCCATTGTGTACTTTGTCTTTTTATTTTGTTCTTATTGTCTTTGGCCGTGCAAAAGCTTTTTAATTTGATATAGTCCCATTTGTTTATCCTGTCTTTTATTTCACTTGCCCGTGGAGATAAATCAGCAAATATATCGCTGCAAGAGATGTCAGAGAGCTTACTGCCTATGTTTTCTTCTAAGATGCTTATGGTTTCACGCCTTACATTTAAGTCTTTTATCCATTTTGAGTTTATTTTTTTTAATGGTGTAAGTTGGTGGTCTAGTTTCATTTTTTTGCAGGTTGTTGTCCAATTTTCCCAACACCATTTGTTGAAGAGGCTGTCTTCACTCCATTGTATTTCCTTACCTCCTTTGTCAAATATCAGTTGTCCATAGAGCTGTGGGTTTATTTCTGGGTTCCCTGTTCTGTTCCATTGATCTATGTGCCTGTTCTTATGCCAGTACCAGGCTGTTTTGAGTACAATGGCCTTGTAGTATAGCTTGATATCAGGAAGTGTGATACCTCCCACTTTATTCTTCTTTTCTAAGATTGCTGAGGCTATTCATGTTCTCTTTTGGTTCCATATAAATTTTTGGAATATGTGATCTATATCTTTAAAGTATGTCACTGGTATTTTAATTGGTATTGCATTGAATTTATAAATTACTTTGGGTAATATAGACATTTTAATGATGTTTATTCTTCCTAACCATGAGCATGGTATATGCTTCCACTTGTTTGTATCTTCCTTGATTTCTTTTATCAGTGTTTTATAATTTTCCGAGTACAAGTCTTTAGTCTCCTTGGTTAAATGTACTCCTAGGTACTTTATTTTTGTGGTTGCAATAGTGAAGGGGATTGTTTCCTTAATTTCTCTTTCTGATTGTTCATTGTTGGTGTATAAAAATGCCTCTGATTTCTGAGTATTAATTTTATATCCTGCCACCTTGCTGAATTCATTTATCAGGTCCAGTAGTTTTTTGACTGAGACTTTAGGATTTTCTATATACAATATCATATCATCTGCAAATAATGATAGCTTTACTTCTTCTTTTCCGACTTGAATGCCTTGTATTTCTTCTTCTTGTCTGATTGCTGTGGCTAGGACTTCCAGGACTATGTTGTATAAGAGCAGTGAAAGGGGGCACCCCTGCCTTGTTCCTGATCTTAAGGGGATTGCTTTTAATTTTTGCCCATTGAGTATGAAGTTGGCTATGGGTTTCTCATAGATGGCTTTTATCATGTTGAGTTTATGTTCCCTGTATTCCCACTTTGCTGAGAGTTTTGATCATGAATGGGTGCTGGATTTTATCAAATGCTTTTTCTGTATCTATTGAAATTATCATGTGGTTTTTCTCCTTCCTTTCGTTTATGTGATGAATAACGTTGATCAATTTGCGGATATTGTACCAGCCTTGCCTCCCAAGAATAAATCCCACTTGATCATGGTGTAGGATATTTTCCATATATTGTTGGATCCGGTTTGCTAATATTTTGTTGAGGATTTTAGCATCTATATTGATCAGGGATATTGGCCTATAATTTTCTTTTTTGTGTTGTCTTTGCCTGGTTTTGGAATCAGAATTATGCTCGCCTCATGAAAGGAGCTTGGAAGTCTTCCTAACTCTTGAATTTTTTGAAATAGCTTGAGAAGGATAGGAGTTAGTTCTTCTTTGAATATTTGGTAGAATTCACTTGTGAAGCCATCTGGCCCAGGACTTTTCTTTGTTGGGAGTTTTTTGATAACTATTTCGATCTCATTTGGTGTAATCGGTCTGTTTAGGTTTTCTGATTCTTCCAGACTGAATTTTGGAAGATTGTATGTTTCAGGGAATTTGTCCATTTCATTTAGGTTGTCTAGTTTTTTGGCATACAGTTCTTCATAGTATTTTCTTACAATCCTTTGTATTTCTGTTGTGTCAGTTGTTATTTCTCCCCTCTCATTTGTAATTTTATTTATTTGAGTCCTCTCTCTTTTTTTCTTGGTGAGTCTAGTTAAAGGTTCATCAATCTTGTTTACCTTTTCAAAAAACCAGCTCCTAGTTTCATTGATCCTCTGTATTGTTTCTTTAGTCTCTATGTCATTTATTTCTGCTCTGATCTTTATTATTTCCTTCCTTCTACTACATTTAGGCTTTACTTGCTGTTCTTTTTCTAGTTCTTTTAGATGCAAGGTTAAGTTGTTTATTTGAGCTTTTTCTAGCTTCTTAAAGTGTGCCTGTAGTGCTATGAACTTCCCTCTCAGTACTGCTTTTGCTGTGTCCCATAAATTTTGAGTTGTTGTATGCTCGTTATCATTAGTTTCTAGGAATTTTTTTATTTCTTCTTTGATCTCATTCTTAGTCCATTCGTTATTTAAAAACCTGCTATTTAGTTTCCATGTGTTTGAGAATTTTTGAGCTTTTCTGTTGTGGTTGATTACTAGTTTCATGCCATTGTGATCAGAGAAAGTGTTTGATATGATTTCAATCTTCTTAAATTTGTTGAGACCACTTTTGTGCCCTAACATGTGGTCTATCCTAGAGAATGTACCATGGGCACTTAAAAAGAATGTATATTCTGCTGTTTTAGGGTGAAATGTTCTGTAGATATCTATTAAATCGAGTTGATCTAGTGTGTCCTTTAAGTCTGCTGTTTCTTTGTTAATTTTCTTTCTTGAGGATCTATCTAGTGATGTCAGTGGGGTATTAAAATCCCCTACTATTATAATGTTACTGTTGATCTCGCTCTTTATATATTTAGGTGCTCCTATATTAGGTGCGTAGATATTTATAATAGTTATATCTTCCTGTTGGATTGCTCCCTTTATCATTATGTAGTGGCCTTCTTTATCTCTTACTATGTTCTTTGTTTTAAAGTCCATTTTGTCTGATATAAGTATTGCTACCCCAGCTTTTTTTTTTCATTTCCATTTGCATGAAATGTTTTTTTCCATCCTTTTACCTTCAACCTATGTGCATCTTTTTTTTTTTTTTTTTTTTTTCTGAAGCTGGAAACGGGGAGAGACAGTCAGACAGACTCCCGCATGCGCCCGACCGGGATCCACCCGGCACGCCCACCAGGGGCGACGCTCTGCCCACCAGGGGGTGATGCTCTGCCCCTCCGGGGCGTCGCTCTGCGGCGACCAGAGCCACTCTAGCGCCTGGGGCAGAGGCCAAGGAGCCATCCCCAGAGCCCGGGCCATCTTTGCTCCAATGGAGCCTTGGCTGCGGGAGGGGAAGAGAGAGACAGAGAGGAAGGAGGGGAGGGGGTGGAGAAGCAAATGGGTGATTCTCCTATGTGCCCTGGCCGGGAATCGAACCCGGGTCCCCCGCATGCCAGGCCAACGCTCTACTGCTGAGTGCATCTTTTGTTTTAAGGTGTGTCTCTTGTAGACAGCATATGTACGGGTCCTGTTTTCTTATCCAAGCAGCTACCCTATGTATTTTGATTGGATCATTTAATCCATTTACATTTAGGGTTATTATTGACATGTAATTGTTTATTGCCATTTTATTCTTTAAAGCTGTATTTCTCTTTGCTATATTCTTTTCCCATTTTGGTCTGTTTACACCATGCCCCTTAACATTTCCTGCAGCATTGGTTTGGTTGTAATGAATTCCTTGAGTTTTTTTTTTTTGTTGGGAAACTTTTTATTTCTCCTTCGATTTTAAATGATAGCCTTGCTGGATAAAGTAGTCTTGGTTGTAGGTTCTTGTTCTGCATTACTTTGAATATTTCTTGCCATTCCCTTCTGGCCTCAAGTGTTTCTGTTGAGAAGTCGGATGTCATCCTTATGGGGGCTCCTTTGTAGGTGGTAGCCTTCTTTTCTCTAGCAGCTTTTAATATTTTCTCTTTATCACTTAGCTTTGGTATTTTAATTATGATGTGTCTTGGTGTAGGTTTCTTTGGGTTTCTCTTTAATGGATTCCTCTGTGCTTCTTGGACTTGTGAGAGTTTCTCTTGCATTAATTTAGGGAAGTTTTCAGCTATGATATGATTGAACAAAGTCTCTATCCCTTGTTCTTTTTCTTCTTCTTCAGGAACCCCCATGATGCGGATGTTATTTCTCTTCATGTTGTCACAGAGCTCTCTAAGAGTTTCCTCTGACTTTTTGAGTCTCTTTTCTCTTTTATTCTCTGCTTTCATGCCTTCATTCCAGTTGTCCTCCAACTCGCTGATTCGATCCTCAGCTGTATCCATCCTGTTTTTAATTCCTTCCATTGTGGTCTTCATTTCTGATATTGTATTTGTCATCTCTGACTGATTCTTTTTTAATATTTCAATATCCTTTTTTATACTTGCTATTTCTTTATTTAGGTGTTCGTGATGACCATCCATTGTTGTTCTAAGTTCCCTAAGCATCCTTACAATCATTATTTTAAACTCTGCATCTGGAAGTTTGATTATTTCCATATCACTCAGTTCATCTCCTGAAGGTCTCTCTTGTGGTTTCATTAGGATTGCACTTCTTTGTTTTCTTATTATGCCTGGGTATCTGGGTGTTTTCTTTGTAGAGCTGGTTGAGTCTAGACTTGTTGTTGTCTGTCTCTAGTTTTTACTTGTGTTGTTTCTAAGTCTTCTTGGGTTGGCGTCAGCTATTATTTGTAACCCACTTTAGGATTTGGGCTGCTTTGAAGTCTTGATTTGTTTGTTTTCTGAACAGGTGATTTTCTTGTTTGCTGATCTCAGCAGGGGGCTTATTTGAAACTGTATCCAGGAATGTGATGGGTGTGACCTGAGGCTTTGAAATCCTCTTCTGCCAGTTAATCCCTCTGGGGGTGGGTTGCTTCAGTAGGGGGAGGTGTATCTCAGATCTCCAGGGAGACCTGAGTTACTGCCCTTCCTCCCCACTTCTTGTTTTCAGCTGTGTCTTGTTGCGCTGATTGGAGCTGGAGAGATGTCTGTATCTCTGTGACCTGGAAGTACTTTTGTATTTTGCTTTGTGGAAGGATCAGCCCCTCCCCCAATTATGGCCACCTCCAGCACTGAATGAGTCAGCCTTTTATGTCACCACCTATATTCCTCTCCCCCTCACCATCCGTCTCTCTTTCCCCTTTCTTTTTGGAAGACAAGCGGGCCCTTTCAACACTCCTTGTTCTCTGGTCGCCAGGTAAGTGGCTGTGAGCAATATTTACTGCTCTTTATCCTTGGAATTGAGAGCCCAGCCTCACCGCCCCCCCCCCCATGTTCCAGTAAGCAGGGGAGATTCAGGCACTCCCTACCAGGTTTAGTGTGGGTTCTTCTTTGCTCCTTGATTTTTGAAAGCTGTTCTTGTAGTCCAGATTTGGTTTTTCACGCTGATTGTTCATAAAGTAGTTTATAATCCAGTTCAGTGGTGTGAGCTGGAGTCTGTGTGTCTGCCTACTCCGCTGCCATCTTCAGGTCCTATTCTTAATTTTTTGAGTAACCACCATACTTTCTTCCATAATGGTTGTACTAATTTACATTCCCACCAAAAGTGAATGAGAGTTCCTTTTTCTCCACGGCCTCTCCAACACTTGTTGTTACCTGTCTTGTTGATAATAGCTAATCTAACAGGCATGAGGTGGTATCTCATTTTAGTTTTGATTTGCATTTCTCTAATAGCTAGTGAAGATGAGCATCTTTTCATATACCTATTGGCCATTTGTATTTCTTCCGGGAGAAGTGTCTGTTCATGTCTTCTTCCCAATTTTTATTGGATTGTTTGCTTGTTTGTTGTTGAGTTTTGAGAGTTCTTTGTATATTTTGGATATTAGGCCCTGATCTGAGCTGTTGTTTGAAAATATTGTCTCCCATTTAGTTGGCTGTCTGTTTTGTTGTCAGTTTCTCTTGCTGTGAAAAAACTTCTTAGTCTGATGTGGTCCTATTAATTTATCTTTGCTTTCACTTCCCTTGCCTTTGGAGTCAAATTTATAAAATGTTCTCTACTGCCAAGGTCCACGAGTTTAGTACCTATGTTTTCTTCTATGTAATTTATTGTTTCAGATCTTATATTTAGGTCTTTGAACCATTCTGAATTAATTTTGGTACAAGGGAACAAACTGTAGTTGAGTTTTATTCTTTTGCATATGGCTCTCCAGTTTTCCCAGCACGTTTTATTGAAGAGGTTTTCTTTTCTTTATTGTGTGTTTTTGGCTCCTTTATCAAAGATGATTTGACCATATTTATGTGGTTTTCTTTCTGGGCACTCTATTCTGTTCCACTGGCCTGAGTGTCTATTTTTCTGTCAATACCATGCTGTTTTGATTATCGTGGCTCTATACTATACTATAAGTTGAAGTCAGGTATTGTAATACCCCCAGCTTTGTTATTCTTCCTTAGGATTACTTTGGCTATTCAGGGACTTTTATAGTTCTATATAAACCTGATGATTTCTTGTTCCATTTCTTTAAAAAATGTCATTGGAATTTTGATGGGAATTGCATTAAATTTGTATATTGCTTTGGGTAATATAGTCATTTTAACTATATTTATTCTTCCTAAGAACAAGGAATACTTTTTCCATTTTATTGTATCTTTTTCAATTTCCCTTAACAATGCTTTATAGTTTTCATTATAAAGGTCCTTTACATTCTTTGTTATGTTTGTTCCTAGGTATTTTTGTTGTTGCTGTTGCAACTGTGAAAGGGATTATTTTCTTTAGAACATTTTCTGAAGTTTCATTGTTGGCATATAAGAAGGCATTAGACTTCTGTATATTAATTTTGTATCCTGCGACCTTACTGTATTGGTTTATTGATTCTAATAGTTTTTTTGTGGAGTCTTTGGAGTTTTCAATGTGCAGGATCATATCATCTGCAAAAAGTGAAACCTTTACTTCTTTCTTCCTGATATTAATGCCTTTTATTTCTTGTTCTTGTCTTACTGCTCTGGCTAGAACTTCCAGCAATACATTGAATAAGAGTGGAGAGAAGAGCAGCCTTGCCTTGTTCCTGATTTGAGAGGAAAGATCTTCAGTTTTTTGCCATTTAATATAATGTTAGCTAATGGTTTGTCATAAATGACCTTTATTATGCTGAGATATTTTTCTTCTATACCCATTTTGTTGAGTGTTCCAAACATAAAATGATGTTGTATTTTATCTTTATTGATTGCCTTTTCTGCATCTATTGATAGAATCATATGGTTTTTTTCTTTGTCTTATTGATATGGTGTATTATGTTAACTGTTTTACATATGTTGACCATTCTTGTGATTCCGGGATGAATCCCACTTGATCATGATGAATTATTTTTTTAATGTGTTATTGTATTTGATTTGCTAGTATTTTGTTTAGGATTTTAACATCTGCATTCATTAGAGATATTAGTCTGTGGTTTTCTTTTTTTGTGTTGTCCTTGCCAGGTTTTTTGTATGAGGGTTATGTTGGCTTCATAAAATGTGTTTGGAAGTATTACTTCTTCTTCAATTTTTTGGGAGACTTTGAGTAGAACAGGAACCAAATCTTTGAATATTTGATAAAATTTACTAGTATAGCCATCTGGCCCTATATTTCTATTTTTGGGGATTTTTTTTGATAGTTGTTTCTATTTCCTCCCTGCTTATGGGTTTGTTTAAGCTATCTACTTCTTCGTGACTTAGTCTAGGAAGATTGTATTGTTCTAGGAATTTATTCATTTCTTCTAGATTGTAAAATTTGGTGGAATATAGTTTTTCATAGTATACTATAATAATTCATTATATTTATGATATCTGTGGTGATTTCTCCTCTTTTATTTTCGATTTTCTTTATATGAGTCCTTTCTCTTTTTTCCTTAGTGAGTCTTGCTAAGGGTTTGTCAATTTTGTTGATCTTTTCAAATAATCAGCTCCTTGTTTTATTGATTTATCCTATAGTTTTTCCATTCTCTATTTCATTTATTTCTGCTCTTATCTTTATTATTTCCTTTCTTTGGCTGGTTTTGAGTTGCCTTTGTTCTTCTTTTTCTAGTTACTTAAGTTGTGATACTAAGTTGTTTACTTGGGCTCTCTCTTGTTTGTTTATATAAGCCTGTAGTGATATGAACTTCCCTCTTATTACTGCTTTTGCTACATCCCAGAGATTCTGATATGTTGTAATATCATTGTTGTTTGTCTGTATATATCTTTTGATCTTTGTTTTTATTTCTTCTTTGACCTACTCATTTTTTAGAAGTATATTGTTTAATTTTCACATTTTTGTGAGTTTGTTTACTTCTTTTTTGCAGTTGAATTCTAGTTTCAAAGCTTTGTGGTCAGAGAATATGCTTGGTATAATTTCAGTCTTTCTGAATTTGTTGATGTTAGTTTTGTGGCCCAACATATGGTCAGTTCTTGAGAATGTTCCATGTACACTGGAGAAAAATGTATACTTTTGTGTTTTGGGATGAAATGTCCTATAGATGTTTATCATATCCAATTGTTCTAGTGTTTCATTTAAGGCCAATATTTCTATATTGATTTTCTGTTTGTATGAACAATCTTATGCCATCAGCAGTGTATTGAGATCTCTAAGTATGATTGTATTTTTGTTAGTTTTTATTTTTAGATCAGTTAGTAGATGTCTTATATTTTTTGGTGCTCCTTGGTTTGGTGCATATATATTAAGAAGTGTTATATCTTCTTGATTCAATGTCTCCTTTATCATTATGAAATGACCATCTTTGTCTCTGATTACCTTTGCTGTCCTGTGGTCAGCATTGTTAGATATGACTATGGCTACACCTGCTTTTCTTTAGATATTATTTTCTTGGAGAATTGTTTTCCAACCTTTCACTTTGAATTTGTTTTTATCCTTGTAGCTTAGATGTGTTTCTTGAAGGCAGCATGCAGTTGGATTTTCTTTTTTGATCCACTCTGCTACTCTTTTTATTTGTGAGTTCAATCCATTTACATTTAATGTAATTATTGACACCTGAGTATTTCCTATTGCCATTTTATATATTGCTTTCTGATAGCTCTGTATCTTATTTGGTTCTTCTCTTTTGTTTTTCTGTCATTTGTTTTTGTTTAGTTGTATTCCATACTTCTTTCTTCTGTTTCTTCTTTTCTTAAGCCATGTGTTTCTGTAGTGGTTTTTTTTTTCAGGAGTGGTTACCATTTAGTAATAAAAAGAATATTTACCATATTTAATGTAGTACATTATCTCATGAGTGCTTCTGCACTCCATCCTCCTTTGCTACTGTTAATCTTTGTCCTCTCCCATTTTTTGTTCTTGTTGTCACAGATTAATCTTGTTTTTATTGTGATCTTGTTGGAGCTTTTACTTGTGATTTTGTTTGGTTATTTTCTTTGCATCTGGTCTGATAATCCCCTTCAGTATTTCCTGAAGTAGAGTTTTCTGGTGATAAATTCCTTCATCTTTTCTATATCTGTGAAAGTTTTTATTTCACCTTCATATTTGAAGGATAGCTTTGCTGGATATAGTATTCTTTGATGGAAGTTCCTCTCTTTTAGAACTTTAAATATTAGGGTCCACTCTCTTCTGGCTTGTTTAGTTTCTGCTGATAGTTTAATGGGCCTTCCTTTATATGGTTTTTTTGTGGGTTTTTTTTTTTTTTTTTTTTTTACAGAGACCGAGAGAGAGTCAGAGAGAGGGATAGATAGGGACAGACAGACAGGAATGGAGAGAAATGGGAAACATCAATCATCAGTTTTTTGTTGTGAAATGTTAGTTGTTCATTGATTGCTTTTCTCATATGTGCCTTGACTGTGGTCCTTCAGCAGACTGAGTAACCCCTTGCTCAAGCCAGTGACCTTGAGTTCAAGCTTGTGAGCTTTTCTCAAACCAGATGAACCCATGCTCAAGCTGGCAACTTCCAGGTCTCAAATCTGGGTCCTCTGCATCCCAGTCCAATGGTCTATCCACTGTGTCACAGCCTGGTCAGGTTCCTTTATGTGTTGTATTCTTCTTTTCCCTGGCTACCTTGAGGATTTTTTCTTTGTCATTGATTTGTGATAATTTTATTATGTTATACCTTGGAGTAGGTCTTTTTGGATTAAGATAACTTGGTGTTCTGTTTGCTTCTTGGATTTGAGGCTCTAATTTTTTCTACAGGCTTGGGAATTTCTCATCAATTATTTGTTTGAATACATTCTCCACTTCATTTTCTCTCACTTCTCCTTCTGATATACCAATATTCTTATGTTGTTCTTTCTGATGGAGTCAGACAATTCCTGTAGGGCTTTCTCACTTTTTAAAAATTTCTGACTCTCTCCTCCTCTTTCAGTAGTATCTCTAGTTGCTTGTCTTCTATGTCACTAATTCTCTCCTTTCTCTGGCCTGTTCTATTAGCTAAGTTTGTTACCTCGTTTTTTAATTCATGTATTGAGTTTTTTATCTCTGGTTCCTTTCTATAGTTTCAATTTCCTTGGTAAAGTTTCCTTTTTGTTCATTAAATTGTTTTTTGAGCTCTCTAAATTGCCTTCCTATGCTTTTTTGTATTTCCCTGAGTACTTTTAGGACTTCAATTTTTAATTCACTGTCATTTAACTTCAAGGTTTCCAAGCCATTGGAATTCTTTTCTAGAGATTTTTCATCATCTATCTGAGCTACATCTCTGTCTTTTTTATCTATGATATTTGATTTCTTTTTCCTTAATGGCATTTGAGAGTGGTATTGATAATAACACTAGTAAGAGATAATTTAAAAATAAAATAAAAATTGAAAAAATACAGTGAAAAAATGAAAATTCTATAATGATAAGTGGAACAAAAACTACAAAGAACAAGGAGCAAGGACTGAGAAAAGATGACAAAAGAGATAAAAAATGAAGTAAAAAACATGCAAAATGCCACAAGGAAAAAATGTGAATCCAAAATATAATAATTTATTGTTAAGTGACAATCAAATTAGAGAAAAATAAAAGAAAAAAAGGAGAAAAAAAGTAAAGGTTTTTGAAATGAAACCTTCATAAAAAATAAGAATGAAAAATGTAACTACTATGAATAATGAAGTTCAAAAGGAAAAGGAAAGAATAATAAGGAAAGAAGATAAGATGACCAAAATGAAAAAAAAAAAAGAAAAAAGTTATAAAAATGTAATTTTTCATGGTTTTGAGAGTAGCTTCTTCCTTTTTTTTTTTTGGCAGTTAGCACTGTACTACAGTTTTTGGGCAGAGATTTGTTGTTGTATCAATTGGAGGCTCTGACAATGGGAGACTCAGTTTTCTAGGTGCCTCTCCCCATGTCTCTCCCATCTGAGTTAGCAGCCTGGGGACCTATCTGTGAGGTTCACCTTAGCCACTGCTTGCAGAGCAAGAGGCTCTAAGAGCAGCCAGATCCTTCCTTCAGTACTGCTCAAAGCACAGTTCTGGGTAAAGCTGTGCCAACCACAGCTGCCAGTGAGAGCAGGCAGGGCTGGGAGCTGATTGCAGATCTAGTGGTTTTCTAAGAGCTGGTGGACAGGTCTAGCAAGTCTCAGTGTGCCACAGACTGAGAGCTGTTTGCAAATCAAGTGCCATTCTAAGGGCCTCTGAGCATGTCTAGTATGTCTCAGTGCTCCACAGGTCTAATCTCCACAGACCTGTCCCTTGTGGACTGTTTGGTAGCTCATAGCAAGCCATGTCGGAGTCTAGGCCCCATGCCTTCAGCCATGCACACGGAGACTTGCACCCACCCACTTAAGTGGATAGCACCTGTGATCTCAGTCAGATCCAGGAATGCAGGCTAGTGGAGGTGCCCCACCTGGACAGTCTTAGGCCCAGGGATCCCAGTGTTTGTGCACATCTCATGTTGGTGGTGGAGCTGGGAATGCACAAAGACACTGGCAACAGCCTATGCAGATGTCTATCACTGATAATCTTGGGCTATGCCCTCCATCCCACATGCATGTGCACCCATGCCAGTGATGTTTGATGGAGCCATTTGCACACTACCTGGGATTGCAGAGCCAGGAGCACACAAAGCTGCTGACCCCGGTGCTGGCTTAGGGAGCCTTTATTAGCTAGCTATGAGTGAGGACCACACGGAGGACAAAGCCTTTCAAATCATGCAGCCCTTACTGAGTTTGGAATTAGCTTTTACAGGCAGAATTACATACTAATTGAGAATAAGGAGGGGAGAAAGCATAGCAGTAAAACAGAGCAGTGAAACCAACTTTCTTACAATGTTTATCTATAAGGAGAAACATTTTGAGAACATCTGATAAAAACCTCTTTTTTCTATATTTCAGCCTCTATATTGTAAATATAAAATCTCATTTCTAAATTGAAATTAGAAAATAATTCTAGCCCAGAATTTAATAATAACATCCAATTTACTATATTAAATCTCTCATTTAGAGATGAGAAGATATTGAAAACTAGAAGATTCTTACACAGTTGTTAGTAAAAACAAAAGTTATTTATTCATTTATTATTTGTGGCAGAGACAGAGTCAGAGAGAGGGACAGATAGGGACAGACAGATAGGGAGAGAGATGAGAAACATCAGTTCTTCGTTGAGGCTTCTTAGTTGTTCATTGATTGATTTTTTATATGTGTCTTGACCAGGGGGCTATAGCAGACCGAGTGACCTCTTGCTCGAGCCAGCGACCTTGGGCTTAAGTTGGTGAGCCTTGCTCAAACCAGATGAGCCCACACTCAAGGTGGCAATCTCAGACTCTTGAACCTGGGTCCGCCACACCCCAGTCCAAAGCTCTATTTAGTGCACCACCACCTGGTCAGGCAAAACAGAAGTTATCTTTTAAAGTTCAACTATAATCCTTATTTTTTAAATATTTGGGGACATTGTTGGTGTCTATGGGAAATCTGCACAGAATTATGTGTTCATTCCCAATGAAATAGAGAAGAGATAAATTGGTAGTAAAACAATTGGGCAGTTGTAGAGTAAGGGAAGCCATACCATGGTTCCATCTCCTATGTAAGATACTTGCTTAAGATGTTGTTCACTTTAGATCCTTGTCAGAAAGTATAACATCAAATTCTGTTTCCTGACTCTTATCAAAAGTTAGCAAAGTGAAGTTTATAGAGGATTCTCAGAGGGCCTACATTTCAGTCTTTTTGTATTGTTTCTAGACCTCATTATTGGATAAGCAGAGAGCTCTATCCTGGGATCATGTTTTTTTCATCCAATATGGAAACTGAATAGAAGCACACAGTGTTCAAATTCCAGAGAGACCCACTACAGGTTTGATTTGATTATGATTCTGTGCTTTCCAGTGATGTCAAATCATAAGATGATGCTGTTGAAACCAGCAGAGTCTATTAATAGTCTGACAAAACAATTGTAGTTTAAAACTAATCATTGTTTAAATATGTGTCTTTTGGTCAAAAGAGAAGGAAAAACATAATTCAAAGTAAGAATTGGCTTCACACTCATGTTCAAAAAAGATTTTAAATAAGATCATGTAGATTAAACTAAAAATTCATGCAAATCACTACCTAAATACTGACCATGAAACTTAGCACATCAGTTACTAAACGAGAAAGTAGTTGGACAATTCTTTGTTCTCTGGGGAGTGTGAAAACTTCCAAGCTGGATGCCTGGTTAACTTCAAGCTGGTGAACATTTGCTGTTTAAACTGAAAGCTTATCAAGTGGCTCAGGTGTAACTTTGGCAGATGTGATCTGAAGAAAAGCAATAACACGGCCAAGTTTTCTATCTCAAAGAGCTTCTCCAACCTTTGCCAAGTATAGTGTTTTCTTGTAAAAGACTGTTTACAGATTTTTAAGAATATATACATGTGTGTATGTATGTATGTATATTTCAACTTTTATTCTTAAAAGCATAATCAATTTTATGTTTTAAGGTTAAACATTTTTCTTAGTTTTTGCATAAAACATTTTTGTTGATTCAAAGAAAACACAAGAGATCTTTAGATTTGTAATCAGAAAATGCCAAAAATAAGTTACTTTCAGAGTTATCTCGCAAGACTAACTCTTATAGTCACCTTCTACCCCCTTGGTGGTACATGACATGGAACTGCTGTTATTTTGTACCAGGTTTGTATAAACTTCCTCGGCTTATTTTAGCCAGGTGTTCAGAGAACTCTGAGGCCCCTGCAGGGAGTCTTTATCTCTTTCACCACATCAGGTTCTATGAATCATTGTGCTACACGGGTGGGCAGGGTGTTAAATTTCTGCAGGACAAAAGGAGAGGAAAGATACAGCAGATAGATTTCCTCTCTTTTCCCTCTTCTTATAAACAGTTTCAAATCCTAATATTGTTAGATAACATGTCCAGAGAAATCCACATATCTGAGTGACAAGTTATGTCTCTTGGTGAAGCAGGCCAGCTCCATAATGCCCCACCCGAATTTACTCCCCTTCCCCAGCTCAATCCCATTGCTTTCTCACTTGTTCCTCTGAGATTGATGGTCTCAGGCTGTTTTCTAGCTGACCTAGGCAAAAATGGGAGCATAATCCCTGAACTACTGCTTGATGAAATTACTATGAAACACTAAATTCTAACCATATGCCAACATTCCTAACTCCAGCTTAATACTTCTTTTCAGCCTTTATTGACATTATGAAAACAGTAGCTAAAAGCAAGAGAAAAAGGAAAGTTTAACAGAAAAGTAGTAAGAGTGGTTTCCTTTGGTAAATTTATTAGAGATTTTTAGTTTTTATTTTCTTTCACTTTTTTTTTGCATATTCCTACTTTCAATTTTTTTCTCAAGTGTAGGTAGGTATTTATGTATTTAAAGAACTATTAAAATGAAAATACTTTATATTATATTTTAACATGTTATAGCGTCTATCTATTTTTGATTAATCTTTTTTATAGAGATAAATAGAAGAAGGGATAAAAAGAGAGGGGAAGCATTCATTTGTTGTTCCACTTAGTTATGCATTCATTGATTGCTTCCCATGTGTGCCCTGACCAGGATCAAACCCACAATCTTAATGTTTCAGAACGGCACTCAGCTAACTGGTCAGGTCCTTATAGCTACTATCTGATTTTTTTTGTGAATTGGCTTAAAGTATCATTCTACAATGTTTTATTTTCATTTTATATCTCAAGTACCAAAACAGAACTTGTAGGTGCTTAACAAAGGTTTAAATAAATAAGTGAGTGTTTTGAAGAAAGCTTAGGAAATAGATCTAAAAGAACATTATGTCTTTTTTGCAATATTACATCTGCCCTCCTTTATTTTACTGCCTAATCTAAGACCCCATTATCTCTTGCCTACTCTATTGTAAAACCTTCCTAATTATATAATTCCTGCTTCCACACACCCTGTTTTTACTATAGCAAGCAGCCAGAAAGGTCTTTTAAAAATGTAAATAATTTATTGATGATAGCTATTCTGACAGTTATGTTGTGATGTCTCATTGTGGTTTTACCAGTGATTTGCATTTTTCTGATGATAAGTAAAAGTTGAGCATCTTTTCATATGTCTATTGGCCATACTACTCTACTGTAAAAAAGAATGAAATTTTATGTTTGCAGCAGCATAAATGGAACCGGAGAGCATTATCCTGAGTGAAATAAGTCAGTCATAGAAAGATAAATACCATATTATCTTACTTATATATGTAATCTAATAAACAAAAAACTAACAAACAAAATAGAAACAGATTCATAGATACAGAGAACAGACTGACAGCAGTCAGAAGGGTGGAGGTTATGGGCACTGGATAAAAAAAGGTAAAGGGATTAAGTAAATAAAAAAAACCCATTATAGACACAGACAACAGTATGGTGATGACCAGAGAGAAAGGGGATGGGAGGAGGTAGAAGAGGGTAAAGGGAGGATAAATGGGGATGGAAGCCTTGACTTTGGATGGTAAACACACAATGCAATATATGGATGATATATTATAGAATTGTGTACTTGAAACCTATATATAATTTTATTAACCAATGTCACCTTAATTAATTCAATAAAAAACAAGTAAGTCATTTCAGTTTAAGACATCCTTAAAAAACCCCACAGCCTTTATCAAATTACACAAAGCCCTACATGATCAGGCCCTGGCCTATCTCAGGCTTCATTTCTTATCATTTACACCAGCTTTCTTTTCCTCAAATAACCTGCACTCAATTTCCCCCTAGTTATTTGCCACAGACCAGCGCAGCTCATAATTCTGGGTCTTGAGTGAGAACGGTGTGGAATTAAGAAAACAGACTCATTAAGAAAAAAGGATAGGATCGGGAGGCCTCTTCAATGCTGATGGCAATATCCAAGTGCCCCTTAGCCCTAGTTTGCTTTATTATATAGCCATATGCAAATAAGGACATCTTTGATACAAAGTTACACATCTGAGGCAAAAACAGGAACTCTCCCAAGGCATAAACAGGAATCCCCCCCCCCCATGCACAAGCAATATCACCCAATATTTGAATCAAAGAGTGAGAGGAAGGGCATGTAAATTGCTTCCAGCAACTTAAGCAAGTAAGTGAAGTGGGGGCAAATATTCAGCATCACAGCCAATATGGAGATGGAGGAGGGAGAACTTAGCCTTTTGCTAAGCCTCAAATCTACAAAGGCTTTTTGCCATTTACAGCCTACAACAGTTATTTGCCCATACTGTTTTCTTTGTCAGGAATGCTCTCACTCTGGATCTTGAAATGACTGTTTTCTAGTCATTCCAGCTTCTCAGCAAGGTCTGTCTCTAGTGAATAAATCCAATTTAGCCCTCTCCTGCCCTACTCCACAGTTATTGCCCCTCATACCCCACTGATTTCCTTTCATCCTAGAATTTACCACTACTGGAAATTACCTTGTTCATTTATTTGTTTAGTTTTTCTAAAAAATTTTCAGATTCCTTATCCCACCCCCAACCCAGCATACATATATTAGAATATATGCTCAGGTGAACAGGGGTGACTAATGTTATGTTCAGACCTGATGCATAGTAGATATGGAATAAATATCTCCAAGTTTGGCAGTGTTTTGTACATTGATTTTAAGGTTTTTCATCTTAGAAATGTTATTCTGAAATCTCGGGTAGATTTAATTTAGTGAAGAAAAAATAAGCTTATAAAGTACTTCTTTGGTCAGAGTATTCCATCAAAGAACTAAATAACATCTAGCCACTTATTTTTAAAAATTGGGTAATGGTTAAGAATATCCATAGGAAGAACGAATTGTTCACCACCTGAAACTTACATACTGTGTTACCACTCACTCTCCTTTTTAAAAGGCCTGTTATAATCTTTCTGGCATATTAAAATACATTAGGGTTTCCATGTTTTTGTAGATGACGCTTTCTGGGTCTAATAGAAGTGTCTAAGTCTTCAAGTTGAGATGATGCTACTTTTGCTTTTTTTGGAGGCAAATACTTGAAGTATTTCTCTGCAAAATTTAAGACCTAGATTCCTAAAAGCAATTTCATCTAGTTAATTGCTCCACCATGATCTAAAAGATCTTTCATTCCCACTGCTGTTATCAGAAACTAGACATCATCAGATAGTGCAGCAAAAAGGATGGGCAACTGAGACAGAATGATGGCCTCAGCACTTTTGCAATAAACAGGTTCCAACTACCAGCTGACGAGGAAGTAAGAGAGGTTGCTGCCTTGAGAAAGCACTTCCTGGAGCTAGAACATCAGCTCAGAAATCCCTCCAAGAGCTTTGAAAACTGCATTGAGATTTCAGTTTCTTCTACACTTATTTGCTCACCTCCACTTCAAACACATTTTTATGCACCCCCAAAACTAATATTAAGTAGTAATATTAATATTGCACAAACAAGCACACACATATCCTAGTTCATTGTCCTGGGGATATGATGATATAATAACATTTTTCGTAAAAGAAAACCTTTATTTTGTAAAAGATATCCCCACCAAACTTCTTTACTTTTCAAACATGCTCCCTTTATTTTCCTGTATTAGAAAGTGCCCTGTAGTCAGTAATATTGCTAGTCTGCACATTGATTTAGGGTCTGCAGATGGAGTTAAAAACACTTTAATGTATTCTTCAGTCCAATATTACCACTTCCTAGATAGTTAAATTGGGTTCAAGTGCTTCAGTGTGTACCAATAGCCAAGTCCATGTTAAACAGTGATTGTGGGACATATATGTTTCATCAGTGTTTTTGCCTGGAATCTCGGATGCTTTTTTTTTTTACAGGGACAGAGAGAGAGTCAGAGAGAGGGATAGAGGGATAGATAGGGACAGACAGACAGGAACAGAGAGAGATGAGAAGCATCAATCATTAGTTTTATGTTGTGACACCTTAGTTGTTCATTGATTGCTTTTTCATATGTGTCTTGACCATGGGCCTTCAGCAGACTGAATAACCCCTTGCTCGAGCCAGTGACCTTGGGTCCAAGCTGGTGAGCTTTTTTTTTTTTCTCAAGCCAGATGGGCCCGCACTCAAGCTGGTGACCTCGGGGTCTCGAACCTGGGTCCTCCCCATCCCAGTCCGATGCTCTATCCACTGCACCATTGCCTGGTCAGGCCAATTCTGTCTTTATATAGGGGAACTAAGTACAAAATCCTGGATATTTTCTGTATGCATTGGAAAAAATATTTAAATGTAGTTATTGAGAAGGTATAACATTCATATGCCTGCTCTGTACTTTTATTTCTCTTTTAGTTGTACCCTAAATATGAAGTGAGCTTCACTTTGCAGAACACATCTTTTAATTTCCTTTTTTTCATGGCTAGTTGATAGAAAGGAAAGGGCTGATCTGAATTCATTTTCCTATCTAATCCTTGGAAAGCCATAAGAATGGAAATTTCTTTGTTTTATTTGTTGTCTCTTTAATCCAAGAAGTAAAATAAACTCACACATATTAGAACACTCCTCAGCAAGAACAGTTATAAATATAATTTTTAGGAAGCAGGATCCAAGTATTTAATCAAGGATTAAAGAGTTCTTATCAATTTAGTGATACCTGTTCTCTAACTGAAATACCATATTTGTCTATGAAAACAGGGTTGATTCATTGTCTTCTCATTTCTCATGTTTATCAAAAATAATCGAGCAGCTACTCACTGGTTCTCAACTCTGTTCCATATACTATTATATTTGGACAGCAAGGAAAGAAACGTTTTGCCATACAATTAAGTAGCCAAATTAAGGAGTCTCTATTATAAGACCAGGGACCATGAGTGGATTCACATCCTAAAGAACTCGCGGCCCTGAACGAACTCAGGGGTTTGCTTTTAAAGGCAAAAAGAAGCGAGTGGAGGGGGTGAGCGCCTAGCCAAAGCAGTTTTACAGAAGCAAAACAGGCTTTTGGTTATCATTGGGACAATCTAGGGAGAGAGTGCTCAGCAAAGCATTTTATAAAAAGCAAAAGAATGTGCTCAGTTATCTTGGCCTTTTACAGAGGTTGTTAAGGCAGCATCCTGAGGGCTTTCTGGAATCTAGATATTAGTGAACATTTATGGCCTTTACAGAACTCTTTTCATTTACTCATTTGTAAATCTTGCAAAATTCATTCTATGGTCAGGGATATGGTGTTTCTACATTTCATTCCCTACTGGTTTTACGGGTACTTCTTATTAGCTGCCTGATTTCCTCTTGCCTCCAATGAGTTTCCTTTCTGGTGCCCTAGTCAATGAATGAGAGCTACAGTCTCAGGTAACTAAATGGCTTCTAATAATGCTAAATTTTTTTCTTTGTATTTAATGTTCTTATAAGTAGACATCAGAAATCCTCTCTCTTTGTAAATTGCTGCATGAACATGAGCAGTAGCAAAAGCATACCTACTGTCAGTGTAAATGTTGACCTTCTTTCTTTGGCCCACCTTAACACCTAGGTGAGAGCAATAAGTTCTGCCTGCTGAGCCGAGGTCCCATGGGGCAAGGCTTGGGCCCAGATGACCTTATCAAGAGTCACTATAGCTACTCCCACATCTGAACCCCATCCAAGTCAAAACTGTTACAATCTGTGAATAGCTGTTCTTTTACCCCAGCTTGAGGTTTATCAGTGAGGTCCTGTCCGCCTTGCAGTTTGAACAGTCTAGTACCTCAGAGCAGTCATGCAAGGGGATGCTAGGATCTTTATCAGGCTTGCTGAGTTGATAGCCTGTGTCTGGACAAACTTGACACGAGGCTGATCAATGAGCAGAGCCTGATACTGGGTCTAGTCACTTGGAGAGTTAAGCAATAGGCCTGCACCATGGTCCTAGCATCTGGGTCAAGACCCCTTTTGAGATTCCTTTGTTCTCATGAACAAAGGGCTGGAAAGGCTTTGTAATGTCAGGCAGAGCCAGAGCAAGAGCCTTAGTGAGGGCCCTTTTGAGGATTTTGAAACCCTCTTGTTCCTTATCTGTCCAAATTAATTCTTGGGTTCTTGCCATGCAGAAGCACAAAGGCTTGGCTATCTCTGCAAACCTAGAGATCCACAACCTGCAGTATCCAACAGCTCTGAGAAATTCTCGCAATTGTCTCTTGGTGATGGGAGTTGGGATCCAAAGGATAGCTTCTATATGGCTGGAGGAGGGCGTGCACTTCCCTGCCTCAATGTGGTAGCCTAGATAGGTTACCTTGGAAGTGCAGAGTTGTGCCTTTTTAGCTGACTCTTGGTACCCCAGAGTCTGCAGTGTTTGTAAAAGACCCTTAGTGGCTGTCAGGCAGTTTACCTCAGTTTCTGCAGTTAGAAGCAAATCATCTACGTACTGTAGCAGTGCCCAATCTGGATGTTCCTGGTGGAAGGCAAGCAGGTCCTGATGCAGTGCCTTGTCAAAGAGGGTTGGTGAAGTCTTGAAGCCCTGCAGTAATTTGGTCCAGGTTAGCTGTTCTGAGATGCCTGCTTCCACATCACTTTTACTTAAAGGCAAAGATGGACTGATTTATAGGGGATAGGAAAATACTGAAGAAAGTATCTTTTAAATCTAAGACTGTGTAAAATTTCAAGTCTGGTGACAACAGGCTCAAGAGAGTGTAGGGGTTAGGCACAGTGGGGTGTACTGTGTATTTTTTCAACCCGCTTATTTATTTCCTATAAGTCCTGGTCTGGACGATAGTCTCTGGTACCTGGCACTTAAGGGGATTGACAAGGAACAGAATACTAGCTTCTTTTTTATTTTATTTTTTAACAGAAATAGAAAGAAAGTCAGAGAGAGGGATAGATAGGGACAGACAGACAGGAACAGAGAGAGATAAGAAGCATCAATCATCAGTTTTTTGTTTCGACACCTTAGTTGCTCATTGATTTCTTTCTCATATGTGCCCTGACTGTGGGCCTTCAGCAGACCGAGTAAACCCTTGCTCGAGCCAGCGACCTTAGGTCCAAGCTGGAGAGCTTTGCTCAAACCGGATGAGCCCGTGCTCAAGATGGCGACCTCGGGGTCTCAAACCTGGGTCTTCCGCATCCCAGTCTGACACTCTATCCATTGCGCCACTGCCTGGCCCAGCAGAATACTAGCTTCTAACACTCTTTTAATATGGGAAGTTATTCCCTTTTTAGCTTCCCTTTCTTTTTATTCTGGTGTTCTAAAACAGCTACAACTACCTTAGTTATTTTCTCAGTTTGTTTCTTCTCTAAGGTGTCTCTATTATTGTAAACTTTCTAAGCTATCTCTACAGTTGGGAAATTACCATCTCTGGGAAGCCTTCTAATTTTTGTTGCTTCCTCCTAATATTTGTAGCTGAATGGGACATGAAAGCTAAGTTAACTGCCTTAGCATTTTTTGATGCCTCTGGAGCTAGAGGTGTATAGACCCTGTAGGCTTCCTGCAGTCTTTCTAAGAAAGCCGCAGGAGTCTCCTGAGGATCTCGAGTAAGTTTTACGACCTTAGAAAAATTCATGGGTTTCTTAGTAGCTCCCCTGATCCCGGGTAACAGAAATGGGTAAAAAGCACTCAAAGCTTCTCGTCCTGCTCTGATGTTAGGGTCCCATTTAGGCTGGGTAATTGGAAACACCTTCTCGAGGTGGTCTCGGTTATCCATCTCAGACCCATTCATTCCTATCATAGTAGCTTTTCTTGCCTCTGATTTCATTATTTTCCTTTCTTTGACAGTGGACAAGATAACTAGAAGCTGCTGACAATTGTCCCAAGTGGGACAAAGTGTGTACAATACAGATTATAACAGTCCTGTTAGAGCCTGAGTTTTCTCCGAGAAAGGGGATTCTGAGCCTACTAATTATACAAGTCTCTAGAAGAGAAAAGGACATAAACTATGAAAGGTGGCTTCCCTCAGGGATGAAATGGGTTTAGAACGGGCAGTATTTCCTAAGTCTTCTCCTTGGGTCTGGCTCTAGGTATGAGGCGGTGATTTCCCAGAGCCAAAGCAGAGGAAGTAGGGTGGGGGGGCTATAGCAAGGGGATTGTAGCCCTGGATTCCTCTAAAACTCTCTTAGGTCTTTAGTTAATTTTAGCTTTATGCAATATAATATTTCTATGAATTTTGCTTTGCTATTTTTTTTTATAATTTGTGGACTTTAGAAAGGTTTTCTCAGAGTTGCCTTTCAAAAGTGACAACCATCTGCTGAGTCCACCTTGAGAAATTAGCTCTCCTTAGCATAGGCCGGTCAGTATGCACCCCTGACTAGGTCGGACCCGGAGATGGATGAGGATTCCCTCAGCTTCCGGTGGACAGCCAGTAAACCATATGGAGTTTATGAATTTCCTTCACTTTTGCCCTCTGGTTTTAAGCAAGAAATTTCTAATTGTAATTGCAACAGAGATTTTTCTGACAAACAAAGAGAACCTACAAAATAGACAGTTGACTATTTACATTTACACTCGACTTTTCAATACAGTTTAACGAACAAGAAAAGGGGTTGCCCCATAAGGGGCTACTTAGGTGCCCACCTGGCAGTGTCCCTTGCAGGAAATTAGGCATCTCATAGCATTAGTGGAGCCACAAACTGGAAACTCAGGTACAGGCATCAGAGATCCTCATTCACACACTAATCACTCAGGGGTTTTCAGTGTAGAGACAGAATAACAAAGAAAAAGCAAAGAACAAGATCTCAGCAAGAACAGACAGCACAAACAGACATGTCCTGGGAAGCCCAAGGTGGGACTTACCTTAGTCCCTGAAATGTCTTCCCTGAGAGCACACTTACTCTCCGCCAACATCTTGGCCCTGGAGAGCCCATTGTGGGAGTGCGATTACATCCAATCTTCAGTCACAACAGTTGCAAGACGGCTAGCCACAAACACATTATGAATTTGAGCAAATTGCAAATTTGCTTTACTCACCTTTGGAGGCTTTCTAGAGGTATATAGACCCTGCAGGCTTCCTGCAGTCTTTCTAAGAAAGCCGCGGAAGTCTCCTGAGGATCTTGAGTAAGGTTTGACACCTTAGACAAATTCATGGGTTTCTTAGTAGCTCCCCTGATCCCAGCTAACAGAAACTGGTAAAAAATACTCAAAGCTTCCCATCCCGCTGTGATGTTAGGGTCCTATTTAGGCCGGGTAATTGAAAACACCTTCCAATTGGTGTTTCCATTTGGAGGAAACACCTCCAAATGGGTGGATGGACATGCTGATTGTCCACAGCTGACTGTCAGCCAGATAGAAAAGACCAGCGAGGCCCTGGAACATCTCAGGTGGCACCTCCCCTGCCGGGTTTCCGTTCCTGGCAGTCAGGCCGAGGAGGCCAGTTGCCCGTGTGTGGCAGAAACCAAATGTGTCCGGAGGACACAATCCTGGACAGGGCCCCTAAATGTTATATCTGGACAGCGAGGAAACAAACATTTTGCCACACAATTAATTAGCCAAATTAAGGAGTCTTTATTTTAATGCTGGTGATCACGAGTGGATTCACATGCTAAAGAACTCGCAGCCCTGAACAGACTCAGGGGTTTGCTTTTAAAGGCAAAAAGAAGCGAGGGGCAGGGGTGAGTGCCTAACCAAAGCAAAACAGGCTTTTGGTTATCGTTGGGACAATCTAGGGAGAGAGCACTCAGCGAAGCATTTTACAAAAAGCAAAAGAACGTGCTCAGTTGTCTTGGCCTTTTACAGAGGTTGTTAAGGCAGCCTCCTGAGGGCTTTCTGGAATCTAGACATTAGTGAACATTTATGGCCTTTACAGAACTCTTCATTTACTCATTTGTAAATCTTGCAAAACTCATTCTATGGTCAGGAATGTGGTGTTTCTACATTTCAATACTAAGAAAATAAAATGCTGATTTTTTTGTCTCTACTTTTTATGTTCTAGTCATTCTCTTTTTCTGTCTAGGTTCATTAATTTCACTAGTAAAATAAAATATTTCGTTCACTTCTGAACAGCATGTGCAACCAGAATCATTCTGTAAAGTGTTCATACTGAGATTAGCTCTCTTCACTCTAAAAAATCATATTTTATTAATAACCTTGTTTTTTTCAAAGACAACATTTTGGAGTGCACTGCTAAGAATAATTAGAATCTTCTTACAAGTAAACTTTGTCTTTACTTTTCTTTAATATCATATGAACAGTTAAATGTAACACAAGGTAAATTATTTTTTATTTAAACTTCATATAGTCAATTTTTGTTTATTTGCAGGCTCAAGGTATTATTCTTTTTTCAAAGTAAAATTAATCGATAAATGTATTGTTGATTTTTGAGTATATCCAGTTATTGAATGAATAAATAATCATTTCTAAGACCTTTGTGCTTGTTTGGAGATTCCTGATAAATAAGTGGGAAGCTTATCTCATCTACTGCCTATGTTCTTGAATATAATTCTATACAACCTAGATGCTGTTTGGGCACTAGGGATCCACGTCAGGTATAGCATTGCTATATTTTCATAATTTGTCCCTTTTTCCTTTCACCATGAAACAATTACCTTTCATACACAAAGATTCAAGTCAATGTTAATCAGCTAAAATCTTTATCAACATGATCTTAAGGGATATTCAAATAGTGAGGTCTGAATCCTGCATATCCTCAACTGGTAATCAGCCCATTCTCTGCATTCATCATTGACCTGGTTGTGCTTTCTGTCCTAAAGCTCAGACTATTACTCCAGGGCCAACTTGGCCCCAAGGTTAAAGCCTCAGTGTAGTATTCCAATTTTATTTTATTTTATTTATTTGTTAGTTAGTTTGTTTATTTATTTGTTTATTGGTGACAGAGACAGAGAAAGGACAGATAGGGACAGACAGACAGGAAAGAAGAAACATGTGAAGCTACAATTCTTCATTGCACCTACTTAGTTGTTCACTGATTACTTTCTTATATGTGCCTTGACTGGAAGCTTATAGCAGGGTCAGTGATCTCTTACTCAAGCCAGCAACCTTGGGCTTCAAGCTAGCAGCCTTTAGGCTCAAGCCAGCGACCATGGGGTTATGTCTATGATCCTATGCTCAAGCCAGTGACCCCATGCTCAAGCTGGTAACCTCGGAGTTTCGAACCTGGGTCCTCTGCATCCCAGTCCAACACTCTTTTCACTGTGCCATTGCCTGGTCCGGTGGTATTCCAATTAAAAATAACCTCTCTGCCCTATGATTATTCTACCTGCTAAACTGATTACAAAATTTATTCACCAGAATGAACATCGATCTATGAAAGCTCACAATTATATTTATTAGACTATAATGTATACTAGTTTTTTGAGTTGTTCTTTATTTGAAAGTCTACTTTCCATTATTTTTCTTTTAGTAAAAATGCCAGGATTCACTTTGGAAATTTTTATGGACCTCATTTTTGCAAAGTCAATGTGTCTTGCTCTCTGCTGGTTAAGAGGAAGAACAAATAACTAAGGTTAAGCCAACTCAATTCTCCTCCTGCCCCCCCCCCCCCCCCCCCCCCACACACACAAGACTTGAGCCAAGAGTGAACACAAGGATTGAAAAAGTGGTCAGAGCCTATTCTTTGGGTAGTGACACTGATGGGTTTCCTGTTTTAGATCTTTAGAGTCTTGTTCACAGCTTTCTTCCCCCCCTGAGTCTTCTACTTTAGCCTTCTCATAAATTTTGAACTACGAAATATCCTTATGCTACATTATTTTCTCCTTAAGTTAGCCAGAGTTGATTTTGTTACTTGTAACCAAAGAATTCTAGTTGAAATGTGTGGCCTTCTTGAGTGTTAAGTCTGAATTGTATCTATGTCCCTTATGAATTTAAAAAACATATTTTTTCTTAATGTGTACTTCTGGGTAAATTTTGACAGTTTTAGACATGGTTTCAGAGAAGGACATAATACCAGCTTTCATTTTATGCCTATGTAAACAAAAGAGCAAATTAAAATTATATTATTGGTCATTCAATAAGTATTTAGTTGGGTGCTTATAACCAGTATGTTTCTAACTATATGTTTGATTACAAGGGGGCTATAAAATAATAAAAAGCTCCACATCTTCATATGAAAAAGAGTTTAGCTTCATATCCTAATAAGTTTATAGTAGATACAACCACAGAAATTCAAACAAATGTAAGTCATAAGTAAAAATAAAGCCACAATACAGAAGACGTTTTAAGGCAATCACAGGAGTCATTGCCAAATGTGGGGCAGAGATAACAGTGCTGTGATGTGAGAGGAAGGTGAGATTCCTAATGTTGAAGTGATCTAAGAAAGTGTCAGAGTCCCAGAGTAGATTTGATTGAACTGGGTCAGAAAGGATGTTTCCAGTAGAACAGTGTAGTTAATTTAAGGATCACCCCAACTCTGAAAAGCGTGCCAAACCACAAGAAAGGACAGCTATATAGGATACATGATAACAGTATTCCCGAATTGCCTCTGTCACACCAATACCTACTCCTTTTACATCTTTCAAGTCAACTCTCACATTAACATTCTGATTTTTTGTTTGCTCAGAATGTTTGACTTGGAACCTTGTTTGATCAAATCTCAGAGCTCTTGATTCTTCTACTTTACCCTCAGGTTGAAAATTGCCTTCTTCTTCCAGTATTGATTCTGGAGTATCTCTTGGTAACACCCTTCTTCCCCCTGGCTCCTCTCCTGGAGCAAACTGTCCTTTTGAGCAGCACCTCCTGGGTACATGCCAAGCTTCTCTCCTTTGCAGTCCCAAAGGTAGTACTCAAACAATGGGGAGGACTTGAATAGACTGAGGAAAAAAGATTCTAGAATGATAAAGTACAGGCAAAATAGCATGAGACCAAGGGCAGATGCGGAAGAGTGTCTGAACTATTCAAGGGAGCAGCCCTGATCCGCTAGGGTGATAGGCTTGAATGGGAGAATAGTGAAAGATTAGACTGACACAGCAAGTTGGAGCTGATAAGAGTGGTGGCACCAGAATAATCAGCATTGATTTTATCCTGTAGGAAATGGGAGCACATAGACTGTTTTCAAGCAGCACCATCTATATGAACATTGACAAGATCTTGGAAAGATTAATTTGGGAGGTTATGACTGATAGATTGAAAACAGAAAACTCTTGCAACAACCTAGATATGAAAAGATGATGTCCTTGACTAGATGGTGACAGCAGATATGAAAATAAGTGACTGATGCAAGGAGCACAATATGTTCCTATGACCCCAAATGGTTTTTATTGTTCTGGGCTTATGCAGACTAAATTACCGACAATATTTTCTATAGATTATAAGGCAAGGTATAATAAGAAAAAAAATTATTCTTACTGTTTTATTCAAATTAGGGTTGTCAAAAATAGTCTGATTCTTCAAAATTTTTCTACTTGTGATGTACAGACAGAATAATTAGTCAGCAAAGTGGTGGATTAGGAAACCCCGTTTTTCATCTTCCCACAAAGATAAATCATTTGACAGCTATTCTCAAACACACACAGCTCTGGTAGAGCTCAGGATTCCACGTAAGAAACTTCAGCAACACAGTGGAACAAAAAAACAAACAAACAAAAACAAACTAACAAAAGCCTGTGAGAAAACAAAAGGGAAGGCAGTACAGCTCATTTTGTCCTCACTGTCCCCAGCCTCAGGCTGTCACAGCCCTGTGTCTAGCAGCTCTACAGCTAGAAGAGTAGAGGACATGGATGAGTGTAGCTTCCCCAGCCTCTTGGGCCACCACGGGAAGGACCTGGTTTGGTTTCAATGAGGAGACCTGCGAAGGTGAAACATATAGAGATGCTAGAAACCAGGAAGGAGAGTGGGAGCTACCACTGTCAGCCACATAATGGGAGCCATACCTCCTGCTGGTCAGAATGACAGCAGAGAGAGAGAAAAAATTATGAGGAAGATGTGGAGAAAAGGAACTGTGGTGCACTGTTGGAGGGAATGTCAATGGGAACAAATGGAAAACACTGTGAAGCTTCCTCAAAAAGTAAGACTAGAACTACCATATGATTCAGAAATCCCATATATCTGGCTATATAATATATCCAAAGGGAACGAAAGCACTACCTCAAATAGATATCTGCACTCTCATATTTATTACATCACTATTCACAATAACCAAGACATGGAAACTACCGAAAAGCCCATTGATGGATGAATAAAGAAAATGTGGCATATGTTACTCAACCATAAAAATGAAGAAAATTCTGCCATTTGTGGCAACATGGATAAACCTTGAGAACATTATTTAAGTGAAATATGTCAGACTAAGAAAGATAAATATTATATAATCTTATTTATAGTGAAATCTGGAAACGTCATACTTATAAAAATAGAGATTAGAATGGTGGTTACCAGGAGCTGAGGGGAGGGGTAATTGGGGAGAGAGTGGCCAAAGGGTACAAACTTTAGGTGGGAAGATAAGTTCTGGAGATCTAAAGTATGGCATGGTGACTGTTAAGGCCAGTGGCCAAGCTTGTGGCCATGCAGATTCATATTGGATTTGGGCAGACTGTAAAGGAACTGTAGAGCCTGAAAATGGTGGGCCTTTCCATTTATTAGAGTCTTGTAATGGCAGACAAGCAAGCAGGCAGGGAAGGCTGCTTCCCTTTCTCTAGGCACTCACCAACCTCAGCACTCCCCAGCCAAACAGGCTGGGCGAAAACTCGGGGCTCCCAAGCCCTCAACAAAACCCCTTCTCCAGCAAACAATAGCAAACAATCTGCCGCCTTGAGGGCAAGCACCCGCAGCCTTCCACAGACTATACACACATGGTGCTGCCCCAATACAAGCCAGCAAACCTAAAAAACATTTGCTTACCAAACAGTGACTACAGTTAATGATACCATATTCTATATTTGAAAGTTGATATGAGAGTAGAGTTTTAACATTCTCACCATAACAAAAAATGGTAATAAAGAATGTGTTTATTAACCTTATATGCTAAACATTTGCAATATATACATGTATTAAGTCATCATAGGTACAGGGGGGAATAAAGAATTATCAGAACTGTAATACTAAAATAATTCATATTCCAAAGTCTTTTTGCTAAAGGTTTCTTCCAGAAATAGTTTTTCTAGTTTTGATATAGTTTTAAGCATTTTATCTTAAGCCTTGTTCTTTGAAGAAAGCAGTTTATTATTATTTTTATTTTATTTTTTTAAAAATAATTATTTATTTTTCAATCATATTTGACACACATTATTACATTAGTTTCAGGTGCACAACCCAGTGATTAGACATTACATAACTTGATACTATACATAGTTATTGGAATTCTTAGAATATATTTCTAATAGTGGGATAGCTGAGTCATAAGGCAGTTTCATTTTTAATTTTTTGAGGAAATACCATACTGTATTCCATAGTGGCTGCACCAGTCTGCATTCCCACCAGCAGTGCAGGAGGGTTCCCTTTTTTCCACACCCTCACCAGCACTTATTGTGTATTCATTTGTTAATGAGTGCCATTCTGACAGGTGTGAAGTGGTATCTCATTGTGGTTTTAATTTCCATTTCTCTGATGATTAGTGATGAACATTTTTTCATATGCCTATTGGCCATCTGAATGTTCTATTTGCCCTTTTTTTTTTTTTTTTTTTTTTTTGGATTTTTCTGAAGCTGGAAATGGGGAGGCAGTCAGACAGACTCCCGCATGCGCCCAACCGGGATCCACCCGGCATGCCCACCAGGGGGCGATGCTATGCCCATCCGGGCGTCGCTCTGTCGCGACCAGAGCCACTCTAGCACCTGGGGCAGAGGCCACAGAGCCATCCCCAGCGCCCGGGACATCTTTTTGCTCCAATGGAGCCTCGGCTGCGGGAGGGGAAGAGAAAGACAGAGAGGAAGGAGGGGGGAGGGGTGGAGAAGCAGATGGGCGCTTCTCCTGTGTGCCCTGGCCGGGAATCAAACCCGGGACCTCTGAACGCCAGGCCGACGCTCTACCACTAAGCCAACTGGTCAGGGCCTTATTTGCCCATTTTTTAATTGGATTGTTTACCTTCCTGGTCTTGAATTTTAGAAATTTTATATAAATTTTGGTTATTAACCTCTTATTAAATGTATCAACCAGTATGTTCTCCAATTGAGTGGGTTGTCTTTTTATGTTCTAAATGCTATCTTTTGCTGTGCAAAAGTTTTTTAGTTTGATATAGTCCCATTTGTTTATTTTGTTCTTTATTTCACTTATTTGTGGAGATATATCAGCAAAAATATTGCTATGAGAGATATCAGACAGTTTACTGTCTATGTTTTCTTCCAAGATGTGTATGGTTTTGTGACCTACAGTTAAGTCTTTTATCCATTTTGAGTTTGTTTTTGTGAATGGTGTACATTGGTAGTCTACTTTTATTTTTTTTTCATGTACCTTTGCAATTTTCCCAACACCATTTATTAAAGAAACTGTCTTTATTCCATTGTATACTCTTGCCTCCTTTTTCAAATATCAATTGACTATAAAGGCACTGGTTTATTTCTGGGTTCTTTGTTCTGTTGTATTGATCTTTATGCCTGTTCTTCTGCTAATAACAAGCGGTTTTGATTACAATGGCCTTGTAGTATAATTTGATAATAAGAAGTGTGATACCTTCCACTTTGTTCTTCATTTTCAAGATTGCTAAGGCTGTTTGGGTTCTTTTTTGGTTTCATTTAAACTTTTGGAATATTTGTTCCAGATCTGTGAAATATACCACTGGTATTTTAATAGGAATTGCATTAAATCTATAAATTGCTTTGGGTAGTATGACATTTTAATGATATTAATTATTTCTATCCATGAATATGATATATGCTTCCACTTGTTTGTATCTTCCTCAATTTCTTTTTTCAATGTCTTATCATTTTCTGAGTACAAGCCTTTTACCTCTTTGGTGAAATTTATTCCTAGATACTTTATTTATTTATTTTTTGTTTTTTCAATAGTGAAGGGGATTGTTCTCTTAATTTCTTTTCCTGACAGTTTATTGTTGCTGTATAAAAGTGTCACTGATTTCTAAATATTAATTTCATACCTGCTACCTTGCCAAATTCATTTATCAGGTCTAGTAGTTTTTTGACCGACACTTTAGGGTTTCTCTGTACAATATCATATCATCAGTAAATATGAGAGTTTTACTTCTCCTTTTCCAGTTTGGATGCCTTTTATTTCTTCTTCTTGTCTAACTGCTGTGGCTAGGACTTCCAGAACTATGTTGGATAAGAGTGATGAAAGGGGCATGCCTCTCTTATTCCTGATATTAAGGGGATAGCTTTTAATTTTTGCCCATTGAGTATGATGTTGGCTGTCGGTTTGTCATATATGGCCTTTATTATGTTGAAGTATGTTTCCACTATTCACATGTTTCTTTGAGTTTTGATCATAAATGGGTGCTGGATTTTATCAAATGCTTTTTCTGCACCTATTGATATGATCATGTGGTTTTTAATCTTCATTTTGTTTATGTGATAAATTACATTTATTGATTTGCCAATATTGTACCAGACTTGCCTCCCCAGAGTAAATCCCATTTGATCATGATGTCTAATCTTTTTAATGTATTGCTGGATCTGGTTTGCTAATATTTTGTTGAGAATTTTAGCATCTATGTTCATCAGAGATATTGACCTATACTTTTCTTTCTTTATAGTGTCTTTACCTGGTTTTGAAATGAGGATAATGCTTGCCTCGTAAAATAAGCTTAGAATTCTTTTCTCCTCTTGAATTTTTTGGAATATCTTAAGAAGAATAGGTGTTAGTTCTTTTTTGAATGGTAAAATTCACCTGTGAAGCCATATGATCCAGGACTTTTGTTTGCTGGGAGTTTTTTGTGTTTTTTTGTTTGTTTCTTTTTGTTTTTGTTTTTGTTTGGTGAGGGGAAGCAGAGACATACTCCCATGTGTGCCATAACTGGGATCCACCTGGCAAACTCACTAGGGGACTATGCTCTGCCCATCTGGGGCCATTGCTCCACTGCAATTAGAGCCATTTTTTATTTAGTGCCTGAGACAGAGGAGGCCATTGAGCCATCCTCAGCACCCAGGGCCAACTTGCTCCAATCAAGCCATGGCTGCAGGAGAGGGACAATGAGAGAGAGAGTGAAAGACAGAGAGAGAGAGAGAGAGAGAGAAGGGAGAGAGGTGAAGAAGCAGATACTCCTTCGCTTCTCTTGTGTGCCTTGACAGGAAATCAAACTCGGGATATCCATGCACCAAGTCAACTCTCTACCAGTAAGCCAACTGGCCAGGGATTGCTGGGAATTTTTTTTATAACTATTTCAATTTTATTTGTTGTAATCAGTTTGCCTATGTTTTCTGATTCTTCCAGATTCAGTTTTGAAAAATCATATGTTTCTAGGAATTGATTTATTTTGCTTAGGTTGTCCAATTTTTTGGCATATAGATCATAGTACTTTCTTACAATCCTTTGTATTTCTGTGATATCAGTTTTTACTTTTCCACTTTTATTTCTAATTTTATTTAATTGGGCCCTCTCTCTTTTTTTCTTGATGGATCTCTTTAAACGTTTTTCAATCTTATTTACCTTACCAAAGAACCAGCTCTTGGTTTCACTGATTTTTGTACTTTTTTAGCCTCTATGTCATTTATTTCAGCTTTGATCTTTATTATTTCTTTCTTTCTACTTTAAGCTTTATTTGTTGTTCTTGTTTTCTAGTTCTTTTAGGTGCAGGATTGGGTTGTTTATTTGAGCTTTTTCTTGCTTCTTAAGGTATGCCTGTAAGGCTATAAACTTCCCTCTCAAGACTGCTTTTGCTGTGTCCCATAAATTTAGGATTGTTGTATGTTCATTTTCATTTGTTTCAAGGAAATTTTTTATTTCTTCCTTGATCTCATTGTCAACACATTTGTTATTTAATAACATGCTATTTAGCCTCCAAGTGTTTGAATGTTTTTCAGTTTTTTTATTGTAATTGATTTCTAGTTTCATGCCATTGTGATCAGAGAAGATGTTGGATATGATTTCAATCTTCTTAAATTTATTGAGACTTATTTTGTGTCCTAACATGTGGCCTATCCTAGAAAATATATCATAAGCACTTGAAAAGAATGTATATTCTGCTGCTTTGGGGTGAAAGGTTCTGAAGTTATCAATTAAATTCAGTGGATCTTGTGTGTCATTTAAGGCTGCTGTTTTCTTGTTAATTTTCTGTCTGGAGGATCTATCCATTGATGTTAGTGGGGTATTAAAATATCCTACTATTATAGTATTGTCAATCTTGCCCTTTATGTTCATCAAAATCTGCTTTATGTATTTAGGTGCTCCTATATTGAGTGCATATATATTTATAATGGTTATATCCTCCTTTGGATGGCTCCCTTTATCATTATGTAATGATCTTCTTTGTCATTTACTGTAGTCTTTGTTTTAAAGGCTATTTTGTCAGATGTAACTATTGCTACCTCAGCTTATTTTTTCTGTTTGCATAAAATATATTTTTTTAATCCCTTCACTTTCGGTCTATGTGTATTTATTATTCTGAGGTGGGTCTCTTGTAGACAGCATCTATATGGGTCTTGTTTTCTTATTCATGCATCTACCTTATGTCTTTTGATTGGAGCATTTAATCCATTTACATTTAAGGTTATTATTGATATGTATTTATTTGTTGCCATTTTATACTTTAAACCTACAATCCTCTTTCTTTTGATTTTTTCTTTGCTCTTTTTATTGCAGGCCCTTTAACATTTCTAGCAGTACCGGTTTCATTGTAATGAATTCCTTGAGCCTTTTTTTAAAAGATTTTATTTATTCATTTTAAAAAGTAGGGATAAAGAGCCCTGGCCGGTTGGCTCAGTGGTAGAGCATCAGCCTGGCGTGCGGGGGACCCAGGTTCGATTCCTGGCCGGGGCACATAGGAGAAGCGCCCATTTGCTTCTCCACCCCCCACCCCCATTCCTCTCTGTCTCTCTCTTCCCCTCCGCAGCTGAGGCTCCATTGGAGCAAAGATGGCCCGGGCGCTGCGGATGGCTCCTTGGCCTCTGCCCCAGGTGCTGGAGTGGCTCTGGTCGCGGCAGAGCGTCACCCTGGAGGGGCAGAGCATCACCCCCTGGTGGGCAGAGCGTCGCCCCTGGTGGGCGTGCCGGGTGGATCCTGGTCGGGCGCATGCGGGAGTCTGTCTGACTGTCTCTCCCCATTTCCAGCTTCAGAAAAATACAAAAAAAAAAAAAAGTAGGGATAAAGAGAGAAAGAGAGAAAGAGAGAGAGAGAGAAAGAGAGAGAGAAGGGAGAAAGAAGCAGGAAGCATCAGTTCCCATATGTGCCTTGACCAGGCAAGCCCAGGGTTTCAAATTGGTGACCTCAGTGCTCCAGGTTGATGCTTTATCCAGTGTGCCACCACAGGTCAGGTGAAATTTTTTTGTCTGGGAAGCTTTTTATTTTTCCTTCAATTTTATTTTATTCACTTATTTACTTATTTTTCTTAAGTGAGAAGCAGGGAGGCAGAGTGATAGACTCCTACATTCACCCTGCCTGGGATCAACCTGGTAAGACCCCTACTGGACAATGCTCTGCTCATCTAGTGCCATTGCTCTGTAGCTCGGCAACCAAGTTATTTTAGTGTCTGAGGTGAAACTATGGAGCCATCCTTAGCACCAGGGGCCATTTTGCTCCAACTGAGCCATGACTGTGGGAGGGGAAGAGAGAGATAGAGATAGAGAAAAGGAGAGGGAGAGAGGTGGAGGAGCAGATGGGTACTTCTGTGTGTCCTGACTGGGAATTGAACCCAGAACATCCATATGCCAGTCAACACTCTACCACTGAGCATACCAGCCAGGGCCTCTCCTTCAATTTTAAATGGTAGTTTTGCTGGATAGATTAGTCTTGGTTGTAGGTTCTTGTTTTGCATTACCTTGAATATTTCTTACCAATCACTTCTGGACTCAAGTCGTTCTGTTGAGAAGTCAAATGTCATCCTTATGGGGTCTCCTATGTAGGTAATTAACTGCTTTTCTCTTGCAGTTTTTAGTATTCTTTCTTTGTTTCTTTGGCATTTTAACTATAATGTATCTTGGTGTAGGCTTCCTTGGGTTCATCTTTAACGAACTCTCTGTGCCTCTTGAACTTGTGTGATTTTTTTTTCATCAATTTAGGGAAGTTTTCAGCTGTGATTTTTTCAAACAAGTTCTCTATCCCTTGTTTGCTTTCTTCTTCTTCAGGAACCCCTATGATGTGGATGTTGTTTCTCTTCATGTTGTTGCAGAGGTCTCAGAGCTTTGTCAGTCTTTTTGAGCCTCTTCTCATTTTGTTGCTCTACTTCTGTGCATACATTTGTTTTGTCCTCTAATTTGCTGATTTGATCCTTTGCTTCAGTTAGCCTGCTACTGATTCCTTCTAGTGCAGTCTTCATTTATAATATTGCATTTGTCATTTTTAACTGTTTCTTTTTTATGATTTCAATGTCCTTTTTGATACTTGCTATCTCTTTGTTTAAGTTCTCATTTTGATCATCCATTGTTGCTCTAAGATTCTTGAGCATCCTAATAACCATTATTTTGAACTCTGCATCTGGTAGATTGGTTACTTCAATTTTATTTAGTTCTTTTTCTGAAGATTTCTCTTGTTGATTCATTTTGGTCATATTTTCTTGTCTGCCCATTTTTTTTGTGTATTTGACTTTGAAATTTGTTATGTCTTTATGAGAAAGATGAACTTAATGGTACTGATTTCCAGGCCACCTGAGTTTCTTACTTTACGAATGTTATTTGAGGGTAATGCTTATCTTCCTGTTGTATGTGAGTATTGAATGTAGTTGGCCCTTTTGTGCATATGCTTACCCTTGCAGGCTGGCAGGCAATAAAAGTTAACCTTGATCATGTATATTAGACACTGTTCTGTGTCTGTCTTGTTGAGCATAGTTCTTCCAGCTGGGAAGCCCCTAGTCTCAGAGAGAAAAATTGAGGGAGTCTTCATCTGGGGCTGACTGTGCCCCCCTCCTCAGAAAGTGGCTAAGCCCTTTGACTAGACCAAACAATATGCCCCTGGAGACCTATACATTGAATGTTCATGCTCCAAGCTTCTTTCCCTTCCCCTTGTGCAACTGAGCCCAGAGGAGAAGGACATCTAGGACCTGGGTCAGCTGACTGTGAAGCTCCTCCCTGTTCAATGTGGACAAGCCACTGTGCTGGTGTTGATCACAGAAAGAAGAACTCACCTCAGCTTGGCCTGGTGTCCAATGAACCCTCCCTAGGACACACTTCCAGCAAGGGTTGTTAGGTCCTAAACCAATACTCTCTGCAGCTGGGCCTCTGGGTATGCTGGCCCTGGGACTCACTGGAGGAAACCCAGTGCAGACCAGTTGAGGGATACTCCCTGTGACTGGCCCTCAGAAACATTCTTGGAGCTATAAGCAAGCCATAGTTTGTGGCTGCCTCTGCTGGGTGTAGGTTCCTGTGGAAATACCAAGCCACACACCTAGGCTGGCTTTTACCCACACTGGTCCTGGGGGAAGGTCCGCAAAAGGCCAAGGTTCCCTGAGATCTGACTCCTACAACCTCTGTTTGCTGGCTGCTTGTTGGACTTAGCCAGTGAACTAAGACCTCTGGTAGATAGAATCTGGAGCCTGGGGCAATTCAGGGATTAGAAAGGGTGGACGTTGTGGCTCCCACCCCTCAGCTCCAGGTGTCATTCTGTCTAAACTTTTTTCACAGACCTCAATAGGGTATGGCCACCAGGAGCTGAGTTGGTATGGCTTCTGAGACCCAGGGATTTGGTCTGCCCACAGTCCGGACAGTTTCTATTGAATCTTCTGTGAGGTGGAAGCACCAGGGGAAAGCTCTGGCCTCAATGCCAGAAAGTTGAGTCACTGATGCACCCCCTGCTTCCTGGCTGATTTCTCAGAATGGCTCAGTCTCCACAGGGTGAGGCAGGAGAGACTCCTGAGGTCAGAGCAGTTGCTTCCCCCCCAGGTTGATGCCACTCAGAGGGTACTGCTCCACCCAAGAAAGATGGTGACTGCAGTATTGGAGAATGTTTTAGCACAGGGGTTCCAGTGGCCATCCCCAACAGTGTCTTTCCCTGGGCCACCAACTTCATACTTTCCTTACACAACTCTAATCCTCTCAGGCTTCCTGACACTGGGGCCCCAGGTAAGTGGCCATGAATGAGATTTTCTGCACTGGCCCTTTAAGACGGAGCCTACGTCTCTGAGAGCTCCATCTCTCTCACAGACAGAAACTCCAATTCTTTTCACTGCAAATGCTGTGTGGTCACCTCTTCTAGGCTCTGGGGCTCTAGGCTGGGGCTTCTGGCCTGGGGCTGAGGACCCTCCCCTCTCAGGGCAACTCTCCTTGTCGTGAAAGCCCCCTGGATCCTTCACTCAGCTCACTCCTGGGAGTGGGGAAGCCCTATCCACTTTTGGCAGAAACTTTATAAAATTTATCCCAAATTAGAGTTAAAATTTTGGTAGAGGGGATGACACGTCAAGTGTGCATGAAGTCTCAGGAGTAACAGCAGGATTTGAGTGCCCGGGAAGAATTGCCCAGAGAGAAGAATGGGGAACAATGACGAAGGAAGTTAGAACCAGACAAACACAGCCACATTTGCTTTTATATGGCAGCATTAGAGAGATAGGGATCAATTTAAATAATAAACAAAGTAATATTCCCAGAGAAAACATTTATTTAAGTTTGTGGCAAATTTCTGAAAAAAGTCACCTTATTCTTTTATGACTCATACGAAGACACATTTATTTGTGGACCATGAGTTAGGACTGCAGTTTTGAGCCTGAAAACTCTTCATTTCATTGACCAGGAGGTGGAGCCATTATATAAAGAATTTTTAAAACTTCCAGGCCAAAATGGAACTAGGATTTCACTCTTTACTATGCTATCATTTAAAAACATTTTATGGAATGAGCAGTCTGAGTATTATGTTTTTAGCAACAGAAAGGCAGTAATGTCTTTTAACCTCACATATGCACAGAAATAATACATTAGGCAATTAGCACTTAGTTAAATAAGGACACACATAAAAAATACATAGCGTCTGTCCTCAACCTGTGAATTCTATAAGAAGATACATCTGTAAGGTGGAAAGAAATGTTATATATTTATACCATAGAATTATAAGCCATTGGACCAAGGCAAGTTTCAATAAGCAGGTAATATATGAGTTGCTAATCTTTGACACGCCTATTTGGGATTCTCATATATCAGATTTTGGGGGGAGATTTTTTATTGTTTTATTTTTATTATTTATTTAAGTGAGGGGGGGAGATAGTGAGATAGACTCCCACATGCACCCATACCGGGATCCACCCAGCAACCCCCTATCTGGGGCCGATGCTAGAATCAACTGAGCTATTTAGTGCCTGAGGCTGATGTACTCAGACCAACCAGGCGTCCCTAAACTACGGCCGGCGGGCCACATGCGGCCCCCTGAGGCCATTTATCCGGCCCCCACCGCACTTCAGAAAGGGGCACCTCTTTCATTGGTGGTCAGTGAGAGGAGCACTGTATGTGGTGGCCCTCCAACTGTCTGAGGGACAGTGCACTGGCCCCCTGTGTAAAAAGTTTGGGGACCCCTTATGCTTAGCACCCAGGGCTGATGCTTGAACCAAGCAAGCCACTGGCTGCAGGTGGGGAAGAGAGAGAAGGGGGAAAGGGTGGAGAAGGGAAACAGATGGTCACTCCTCTTGTGTGCCCTGACCAGGAATCAAACCTGGGACATCCATATGCTTGGCCAATACTCTATCCAATGAGCAAACTGGCCAGGGTGGATAATTTTTTAAACTAGGATCTGCACTAATTTTTCAATTTATTCTATACCATCTATGAGTACCACTGTCATTGTATCCAGTAATAATAATTCTTCTCTATAACTCTAAACTTTTCCAATAATTTTCCAAATTTTTTTATATACTGCTCACAATAACCCATACTTACCCAGAACAGGAGACAGAGACAGAGAAGTTAAATGTCATATTCAACTAGGTCAGGTCATACACAGAGTAAGTAGCAGAGACTGAATGGATACACAGGCGAGCTTCCTAACCTCAGCTTAGGTTGAGACCCAGATACTGATACTCGGGTCCCCAAATGATTGCAATGTACAATCAAGTTTGAGACACAGAGATCTTGCCCAATACCTTTCCAGCTGTAATGTATATGCAAATTGCCCAGCACCTGGAGCAGTCCTATTTCAACTCTGGTTACTGAATGAAAAGCCTCAGCATCACCTAGGAACTTGCTAGAACTGCAGATTTGGGGCCCCACCTTACATCTACTAAACCAGAAACTGGGTGTGGTGATGATTCTGCTGTGTACTAATTTCTATGAAGCACTGGTCTAGTTCGGGACCAGTCTCCTACTCCTTTTATTCCTGGCAGTTGGTGATTCTATCTTTTAAAGGGGTAACACTTCTTCACTGCCTTATAGACAGTTTCATCCTGATAACTGATCTGTTTTTTGCTTTTCACTTCAATTACAAAACAAATAGACAAATCCTGTTTGACAGTGGCTCACTTTTTTTTCAATACTTGTGCTTCTTGATGTTTAGGACGTTAATGTTTAGAAGGAAGGGATCAAAAATAAAAAGAGCTAGCAAAGAAAGAAGAGTAGAGAAAGGGTTTCCAAGATGGTTGGTGCACTGTACCCTGAAAATATTCTACTTTTACGATTCTCACTCCATCTAATTATATGCTCCATATAGATTGATGCTAGCAATAAAATTCACATCATCTGCCAGAAGTCCAGGATAGGCAGAAAGTAGCCATGATCTTAAGAAGCAGCTTGACATTTAACCAAGGTCTTGTTATTTTGTCTGTTCCTGAATTTTTGAGTGGCTTTTTTTTAATTAATTAATTTATTTATTTATTAAGACAATTTTACTTTTTTTTTTTTTTTTTTTTTTTTTGTATTTTTCTGAAGCTGGAAATGAGGAGAGACAGTCAGACAGACTCCCGCATGCGCCCGACCGGGATCCACCCGGCATGCCCACCAGGGGGCGACGCTCTGCCCACCAGGGGGCGATGCTCTGCCCCTCCAGGGCGTCGCTCTGTTGCGACCAGAGCCACTCCAGTGCCTGGGGCAGAGGCCAAGGAGCCATCCCCAGCGCCAGGGCCATCTTTGCTCCAATGGAGCCTCGCTGCAGGAGGGGAAGAGAGAGACAGAGAGGAAGGAGAGGGGGATGGGTGGAGAAGCAGATGGGCGCTTCTCCTGTGTGCCCTGGCCGGGAATCGAACCCAGGACTTCTGCACTCCAGGCTGACGCTCTACCACTGAGCCAACCGGCCAGGGCCAAGACGATTTTACTTTTTAATTTTGAGATAATGACGAAGTAAGTGCCTGACACGTGGTGATGCTTTGAAAACACCTTTCCTTCCCCTTTTGGAAGAGGTGGGTCTCCCCAAGGGACTGGTACTCACTGGAGAGCCCCGAGGGTCATGCAGTCGCTGCAGCCAAACAGGAGAGTCCGGCTGAGGCTCTGTCTGAACAAGGCAAGGCTGCCGAGCTCTGGGCATGCCTCTCTGACCCGCCTGCTCCTCTGAGGGCTCTGTCTTCCCTTATTCGTGACCCCTGTGGGCTGGAGGGTGGGTAGGAGGGGGTTTGGAATCCTCCACAACTTGACTGACTCCTGAGGCAATGAAGGCAATAACTCTGTGGAGAGAGCCACTCACCTCCAAGGGTAGCTTTGGAGCCCTGAGGTGGTGCATGAAAATTTAACAAGCAGAGGGGGAGACTTAAAGTAAAGGGAAAATGTGGTGCCTGGAGTCAAAGAGATCTGGATTTGAATTCTTGTTTCATTCATTTCATAATGTGTGTCCTTGGGCAAATTACCTAAGTTTATTACCTTATCTCTGACATATGTCTAATAAATCAGTTTTAAGGGCTGCTCTAAGATAGGAGAGACTGAATATAAAATGTTTCATTCATCCTGTTCTTGGCACATGGTAGACATCAGGGGGGTGCTGAAACGAGCTTGGGTCAGCTGGAGAGGGCTGTTGGCACAGAGGTGGATTAAGTTAGGTTGAGGCCCTGGGCGCAGAAGAAAATATTGGGCCCCTTAAAAAAAGAGAGAGAGACAGGGAAAATATAAATACATGTTAATTATATTTTTAAATAAATAAAAGATATTATGTACTATTAATGTTAAAATTGCACATATGAAACCAAACTTGGTGTCACTAGAAAGAAAGTGTAAATTTGGGGTTTTGCAAAGCCCTTCAGAAGTCGAGGCCCACTGTTAATTCCGCCTCTGCTGGTGCTCATCTCCTGTCTTCCCCACCTTTGTTCACTTCCGGTTGTTTGCTTAAAAGTGGCTGTGGTGGGAGTATTTATATGACAGAAACTGACAAAAGTTCCACACACATAAGAGCCTTTTTCTAAGGGACACCAGCTATTAAATATTTTCCAGCACACTATGGGTTGTTCCTTTGTGGTTATTTTTATCTTGATGGGTTCATATAAAAGGTAATTTGCATTTCTCTTATGAAGCAAACAACAATTGCTAAACATATCACAAAATGTGATGTGAATGAAGATTCCCTTCCCCCTTTGTCCTCTCCCACTACCTAGTCCCACCATTTCTTTTTTAATTTTATTTTCTTTTTTTTTAGAGAGAGAGAGAGAGGAACAGATAGGGATAGACAGATAGGTAGGGTGTGAGATGAGAAGCATCAGCTCATCATTGTGACATCTTAGTTGTTCATTGATTACTTTCTCATATGTGTCTTGACTGGGGGCTCCAGCTAAGCCAGTGCCTCTTGCTCAAGCCAGTGACCTTCAACTCAAGCCAGTGACCTTAGAGTCCAGCCAGTAACCATGGGGTCATATTTATGATTCTACACTCAAGCCAGCAACCCTGTGCTGAAGCCATCAAACTCAGGCTATTGAACCTGGGTCCTCAGCATCCTAGGCCAATGCTCTATCCACTGCGTCACTGCCTGGTCAGGCAATCCCACAATTTCTTTTTATTATTTTTTTTAATTCATTTTAGAGAGGAGAGAGAAAGGGAGAGAGAGAGAGAGAGGAGAGAGAGACAGAGAGAGAAGGTGGGGAGGAGCTGGAAGCATCAACTCCCATATGTGCCTTGACCAGGCAAGCCCAGGGTTTCGAACCGGCAACCTCAGCATTTCCAGGTCGACGCTTTATCCACTGCGCCACCACAGGTCAGGCCCAATCCCACAATTTCTTGGCTAAATTCATCAACCAGTGGAAAAGTAAAACACTAACCTATTAGCCAACACTGACCCTAACATGATATTAGTCCATCTGAGTTTTTCTTTTTCTAGTCAAACTGGTGAAGTTCAGTTCTCTAAAGTAATCTACAGTGTGTCCGTAAAGTCATGGTGCACTTTTGATGGGTCACAGGAAAGCAACAAAAGACGATAGAAGTGTGAAATCTGCACTAAAATAAAAGGAAAACTCTCCCAGTTTCATACCTATTCAGTGCAGTTCGATGTGGACTCACGCACAGATTTTTTAGGGCTCCTTAGGTAGCTATCCCGTATAGCCTCTACAGACTCATCACTGACTGATGGCCTACCAGAACGGGGTTTCTCCACCAAACTGCCGATTTTCTTCAACTGCTTTTCCCACCAAGTAATGTTATTCCTATGTGGTGGTGCTTCATTATAAACGTGCTGATATTCACATTGCACTTTGGTCACGGATTCGAATTTAGCAAGCCACAGAACACACTGAACTTTCCTCTGTACCGTCCACATCTCAACTGGCATGGCCATGGGCTGCTTTGGTGTATACACGGTGTTACGTCATCATCTGCGCATGCGCACATGCTGCCACATCATCCTCCAGAAACTGGGAGGGTTTTCCTTTTATTTGGTGCAGATTTCACATTTCTATTGTCTTTTGTTGCTTTACTATGACCGGTCAAAAGTGCACCATGACTTTACAGACACACTGTATTTTAACTAATACTGAGCATTGTTGGATGTCAGGTCATCTGGGTATGGAGGTAGCTAAAGTGAATGAGGTTGTACCTCTATGGAGTTACCTTTATTAACTGAGAGGAAATAAGTAAACAAACAGATGTAATAATAATATTATATAACTGTTGGGAAAACAGCTGTGTTAGGCTTGCTCATTTGTACTTTCTTTGATTAGTGCGTGAGCACGTGGCGGTGCCATGTGTGTATAGTCTATGTAAGGCTGGGGTGCTTGTGCTCAGGGGGATTGCAGATGGCGGATTGCCTGCCTGCCTGCCACTGTGAGGGGCCATTTTGCTGTTTGTTTACCTGAGAGGCGGTTTCCCCTGCCTGTGTGCTTGTCTGCTGTTGTGAGACTTTATTAAGTGGGACTGGCCCAACACTTTCTGGCCCTGCAGTTTCTCTACCTGAATCTAATGAGAATTTGGCCTCAGCCACTGGCATGACAATAGAGTATATGGTGAGATGAAAAGTTTAACATGGGAGAGAGTGACTAGAGCAGTGGGGTTGCTCTAAGTAGGCTGATTGGGGATGGCCTCTTTAATGCGAAAACATTCGAGTGAAATTTAAAATGAAACAGCTGTGCTCTGAGTCACCTGGAGAAGAGCGAGAGCAGAGGCCCCGAAACAGGAGTGAATTTCCTGGACTGAAGAACAGAGAGAAAGTCAAGGGAGCTGCAGAGCTGAGTTTCAGAAGGTGGTGTGACATGGGGCAGTTCAGTGGAGCAGGGGCCAGATCATGCGGACCCTCTGGAATGCTGACAAGTCTGTCTTTCATGCTAAGTGCAATAGAAGTTCTGAAGAAACTGAAGAGGAATTGGGACAATGGGGAGGATGGCTTGATCTAAATTAGGGTTTCAAAGAATCACTTCATTCTGTGGAGAATAGAGTGTAAGGAATCAAAAGTGGAGCTAAAACACCAGGTCAGTGGCTACTCCAATAGGCTAGGTAAACGATAACGGTGGTTAGGACTAGGGTGAAGGTGGTCGAGATGGAGAGAATGGGATGGATTTTACAGGTAAAAGCAGCATTATGTGTTGATGGGTTGGATGTCTATGTAAGGGAAGGAAACAAGAATGCTCTGAGAAATTTTTTTTAACTTGAGAAATAAGGTAGATATTATGTTTATCAGCTAATTTCCAGTCTGAGGTAAATTATAAAGAGAATGAGTTGTCTAAATAATGAGAAAAAGAAAAATCTTTAGACTTACTGCACATTGAAGAGAGCTTTCATATTACATCCTTTATTTCAAGCCTTTCCTCCAAAGAGAAATGATTAATGTGTTTATGGTACATCCAGGTTCTCAGAGATCTTTGTGTATTTAAGTGAAATGCAATTCAATGCAGTATAAGAATGATGCTTCAATCAGATTAAATAATCACTCCTCTATAGAAGAATTAAAACATTATCTAAATTTACAAACTTAAGTCTCCAGCTAATAGTTTCCTTGAATGTTATTTTTTTTCCATTTCCCTACTTTTTTTTTTTTTTTTTTTTAGCTATTTCGATAATTGCTTTAAGAGGCTTTAGAAATAAGAGATAAACATAATTTCGGAAACCCAAGTTTTATTAGAATAAACTTAGTTTTTATTAAAGTTGCAGGAGATTCCTAGACACTAAATCATTTGGTGTCAGTTTAGTTCTTAGCAATTAGATGACTAGATATCCTGAAAATATTAATCCTAACATAAAATATCTGTTGGATAAAATTTAATAAATATTTTTTTGAGTGCAAGGCAAAGCTTACAAGAAACTAAAGGAAATTCCCAAGACGCAAAACAGAGAGCAGCAGGACAGAGAAATAAGATGGCACTGTAGATGAGCCACCTGAACCCTCCTTAACTGTAGCCATTCCCATTGTGAGCAGATGATAGGTATTTCACTGCTGTCTTAATTTTCAGTTCTCTGATTAATAACTCAAAAAAAGCCAAAAAGGTAAAAGACTAACATTCCAATGCATTGATTTCAGTTTGCCATTTTTTAATTCTTTATATATCTTATGTCCTTTTTTCTCCCTCTATTCCTCCCTTAATGCCTTTGTGTGTGTGTATGTGTGTGTGTGTGTGTGTGTGTGTGAATGTAAAGTAGATATTTTCTACTATTCTTTTTGAATTTCCTTGCTATTTCTTTAATTCTATTTCTTGAGTTATTTTCTTAGTGGTTTCCCTGGGTATCATAATAAACATTTGAATTTATAACAATATAGTTTATAGAGGTAAAATACATGTACAGTACAGAGAGAAAATTATACAGCTCAAATATGCATATGTGTACTTCCATGTAAATACAACCTGGATTAAGGTATAAAACGTATCTGGTATCTTAAAATTCTCTTTTATTCCCCTCTAAGTCACTCTTCTAACATCTAATATCAGAAAAAGTCTGGCCATTATTAAGCTTCATAAATTAATTCATATATTATATAATTTTTTGTGTCTACCTTCTTCAGCTCATCATTATGTTGTTGAGATTCTTTCTTATGTTGTGTGTATCAGTAAGTTTTCCTGTCTTGCTGTGCATAGTATTTTGTGGTATACCTATACCACAATATTCATCCTTTCTAATTTTGATGGATTTTTACATTGTTTTCTGTTTGAGGCTAGTATGAATACTGAATCTCTGAACCTTTCTCTACATGTCTTTTGACAGCCAGAAACACTCATTTTTGTGAATATAATCCTAGTATAGAATTTATAATATAGAATATATATGTGTGTGTATATATGTATATATGTGTATACATATATATATTTAGCATTAATAGAAACTAACATATTTGTGAAGTACTTGTACAAATTATATTCTTACTAGCAATGTATGAAAAAAATTTTTTTTGCTCTATATCTTTAACAGCACTTGTTATTGTCAATTTTCCTTAAATGTAACAATTCTGATAGTGGTCAATGATAATTTATTACTTTTTTAATTTCTACTGTGATTCATAACAATAAAAAAAGAAAAAACAAACATTCCAATACATTAATAAGGTAGCATTGGCTTGCCATTTTGTTATTTATTTTCTACATGCTTTGTCTTTTTTCTCCTCCTATCCCTCCCTTACTGCCTTCTTCTGTGTTATTTTCTAGTGTTGTATTTTAATTCCCTTGTGTTATACTTTTGAGTTTTATTTTAGTGGTTGTCCTAGGGCAGTGGTTCTCAAAGTATGTGCCAGGGCGCACTGGTGCGCCCTAGAAGATTTCCAAGTGTGCCCTATGGCAGTGGTTCCCAACCTTTTTTGGGCCACAGACCAGTTTAATGTCAGAAAATATTTTCACGGACTGGCCTTTAGGGTGGGACGGATAAATGCACAAAATAAAATTATGCGACCGGCATAAAAACTGTGGTATTTTTAAATAAAAAATAGTCGAACTTATGAGACAAGCAACAAGAGTGAGTCTTAGACAGATGTAACAGAGGAAATCTGGTCATTTTTTAAAAATAAAACATCGTTCAGACTTAAATATAGATAAAATGGAAATAATATGTTATTTATTCTTTCTCTGCGGGCCGGTACCAAATGGCCCACGGACCGGTACTGGTCCACGGCCCGGGGGTTGCAGACCACTGCCCTATGGTATTCCAGAGAAATATGTGCCTGTTGGGGACCAAAAAACCAATAGGGTTCTTGGAATTTAGATTTTGGGGGGACAGAGGTGTGGGCAATTGACTTTAAGCTGACAGTCTGCCCAACCCCCCACCTCACTCGCCTGATTAGGTGGCAAAAGGCTGTTAAACTGTGGTGCTGGATGTTCCCCAGAAAGACTGGAGGCAAGTTTCTTCTATCCTTTGTTTGGTGTAAAGTTAAGATGATATGTATAGTGGGGGTTTTCTGCACTCAACACAATTAAGAGTAAAAAGAGAGGAATTCTTCAATGTATTGACGAGGAAATGAGAGTTTGCCTTTCAAATATATGCCCAAACATTGAAAAAATTGCTAGGACAAATCAGGCTCATGTTTCTCATAAACACAAGAATGAAAAAACTGAACACATTTGTGCTGGGACCTGCCGAATTTACTAAATCTTACTAAGAATGTATCTATATATATAACAATAATGTTTTTGTTGGTTTTTTAAATCTTTTAACCCCTCTTTTTTTATGAATTCTAAAAAGCATAACTCAAAAAATGTAACATAAAAGTGTTTTTTAATGTCATAATAAATTTAGTTTTGTCATATTTATTTCATTTAATTACCATAAAAGCACGCTTGGACTTTATATTTTTTCTTTAATATTTGACTTAATTATTATAACATATTTATCAGAAATTTGTATATAGTGCGCCTACAATTATTTGTAGGATTTTAAATGCACCCCAACTTCAAAAAGTTTGAGAACCACTGTCCTAAGAGAATAAAATCAACATTTTAACTAGTCTTTTAAATGCATGTCATTTGTGGAGATTCCCAAAAATATGTTTTGTCTTTACAAAATCCATTATGAACATCTCAGGCCCTAGTTTTACATTTACATTTTTGTATAATCTTGTTTACTTGAATTATTATTATTGTCTCAGGCAGCTGCACTGTTAAATAATTGCAAACACCCTCAGGAAGAAAGCTGTTTGCACTGGCTGAGCTCTGTGCCAGGTCAAATAAAGACAGTTTTGCAAGGGAATTGTCTAGGGAATTGACAATTTTTTGAAAACTGGACTTTTGGGAAGCTCCAAACACAATCTGTTTTCTCTAAAGGCCTTTGTGCTGCAAGTTTTCACCATGATTGTGAAACTATTGATTTTCAAAACTACTCTGAAGCTTACTGTTCTTATTGAGATTCAAACTTTGATTTCCAGAGCTCTGAAAAAGTTGATTTTGAAAATTTTTCCAGTGTTCTTGTAAGTTTTTTTTTGTGAAGTGAATTATGAGAAGTTCTTACTCTGACATTTCCACTAATTTTCTGAAAGCCTAATTTAAAAAATAGATGGAAAAAGCAAACACATGTCCCAGAACAGGATATTCAGTTTGAATTTTTAAAGTTTTCAGTGCTATGTATTGGAAGGATTCATTTTCTGATAGATGCTTTATGGTCATATTAAGCCTTAACATCCTTGTCATTGACTCATGCAATGTGGCTTGTATTAAAAAGTTGACACTTTAGTGTTGAGTTGTGTAACAACTTTGTGGCAGTTTGTAATGCTGATCACTCTCTCTTTGTTAATTCTCAGTCCACCATGTGCATGAATTTAGTCACATGTATACCCTGTGATTGACTTAATCTGCTCTGTATTCAACCACTCCTAGGACACAGTGACTTCTGGCTATGTTTCTGGCTATGTGTCTCTAACCCTGATGTCTTTTCTTTTCTTTTCTTTTTTTTATATAAATATTTTTTATTATTAATTTTAATGCAGTGACATTGATAAATCAGGGTACACATGTTCAGAGAAAACATCTCCAGATTATTTTGACATTTGATTATGTTACATACCCCTCACCCAAAGTCAAATTGTCTTTCATCACCTTCTATCTGGTTTTCTTTGTGCCACTCCCCTCCCCCACCCTCCTCTCTCCTTCCTCACCCCTTCCCAACCCCCCCCCCATTACTATCACATTCTTGTCCATGTTTCTGAGTCTCATTTTTATGTCCCATCTATGTATGGATTCATATATTTCTTAGTTTTTTCTGATTTCCTTATTTCACTCCATATAATGTTATCAAGGTCCATCCATGTTATTATAAATGATCTGATGTCATCATTTCTTTTTTTTTTTTATATTTAAGTCTGAATGATGTTTTATTTATTTATTTTTTATTAAATTTAATGCAGTGACATTGATAAATCAGGGTACATATGTTGAGAGAAAATATCTCTAGATTATTTTGACATTTGATTGTGCTGTATAACCCTCCCCCAAAGTTAAATTGTCTTCTGTCACCTTCTATCTGGTTTTCTTTGTGCCCCTCCCCTCCCCTAACCCCTCTCTCCTTCTTCACCCCCTCCCCCTCCCCCAACCTCCCGCCCCTGTTGCCATCACATTCTTGTTCATGTATCTGAGTCTCATTTTTATGTCCCTTCTATGTATAGATTCATCTTAGTTTTTTTTTTTTTTCTGATTTACTTATTTCACTCCGTATAATGTTGTCAAGGTCCATCCATGTTATTGTAAATGATCCGATATCATCATTTCTTATGGCTGAGTAGTATTCCATAGTATATATGTACCAAAGCTTTTTAATCCACTCGTCCTCTGCCGGACACTTGGGCTGTTTCCAGATCTTCGCTATTGTGAACAATGCTGCCACAAACATGCGGGTGCATTTCTCCTTTTCGAGCCGTTCTATGGTGTCCTTGGGGTATATTCCTAAAAGTGGGATAGCTGGGTCAAAAGGCAGTTCGATTTTCAGATTTTTGAGGAATCTCCATATTGTTTTCCACAGTGGCTGCACCAGTCTGCATTCCCACCAGCAGTGCAGGAAGGTTCCCTTTTCTCCACATCCTCGCCAGCACTTATTCTGTGTTGTTTTGTTGATAAGCGCCATTCTGACTGGTGTGAGGTGATATCTCATTGTGGTTTTAATTTGCATTTCTCTAATGATTAGTGATGTTGAGCATATTTTCATATGCCTATTGGCCATCTGTATGTCCTCTTTGGAGAAGTGTCTATTCATCTCTTTTGCCCATTTTTGGATTGGGTTATTTGTCTTCCTGGTGTTGAGTTTTACAAGTTCTTTATAAATTTTGGTTATTAACCCCTTATCAGACATATTGTCAAATATGTTTTCCCATTGTGTAGTTTGTCTTTTTATTCTGTTCTTGTTGTCTTTAGCTGTGCAAAAGCTTTTTAGTTTGATATAGTCCCATTTGTTTATCCTGTCTTTTATTTCACTTCCCCGTGGAGATGAATCAGCAAATATATTGCTCCGAGAGATGTCCGAGAGCTTACTGCCTATGTTTTCTTCTAAGATGCTTATGGTTTCACGGCCTACATTTAAGTCTTTTATCCATTTTGAGTTTATTTTTATGAGTGGTGTAAGCTGGTGATCTAGTTTCATTTTTTTGCAGGTAGCTGTCCAATTTTCCCAACACCATTTGTTAAAGAGGCTGTCTTTACTCCATTGTATTTCCTTACCTCCTTTATCAAATATCAGTTGTCCATAGAACTGTGGGTTTATTTATGGGTTCTCTGTTCTGTTCCATTGATCTATATGACTATTCTTATGCCAGTACCAGGCTGTTTTGAGTACAACGGCCTTGTAGTATAACTTGATATCAGGAAGTGTGATACCTCCCCCTTTATTCTTCTTTTTTAAAATTGCTGAGGCTATTTGTGTCCTCTTTTGGTTCCATATAAATTTTTGGAATATGTGTTCTATATCTTTGAAGTATGTCATTGGTATTTTAATTGGTATTGCATTGAATTTATAGATTGCTTTGGGTAATATAGACATTTTAATGATGTTTATTCTTCCTAACCATGAGCACGGTATATGCTTCCACTTGTTTGTATCTTCCTTGATTTCTTTTATCAATGCTTTGTAATTTTCCGAGTACAAGTCTTTAGTCTCCTTGGTTAAGTTTACTCCTAGGTACTTTATTTTTTTGGTTGTAATTGTGAAGGGGATTGTTTCCTTAATTTCTCTTTCTGACTGTTCATTGTTGGTGTATAAAAATGCTTCTGATTTCTGAGTATTGATTTTATATCCTGCCACTTTGCTGAATTTATTTATCAGGTCCAGTAGTTTTTTGACTGAGACTTTAGGGTTTTCTATATACAATATCATATCATCTGCAAATAATGATAGTTTTACTTCTTCTTTTCTAACTTGAATGCCTTTTATTTCTTCTTCTTGTCTGATTGCTGTGCCTAGGACTTCCAGGACTAGGTTAAATAAGAATGGTGAAAGGGGGCACCCCTGCCTTGTTCCTGATCTTAAGGGTATTGCTTTTAACTTTTGCACATTGAGTATGATGTTGGCTGTGGGTGTGTCATAGATGGCTTTTATAATGTTGAGGTATGTTCCCTGTATTCCCACTTTGCTGAGAGTTTTGATCATGAATGGGTGCTGGATTTTATCAAATGCTTTTTCTGCATCTATTGAAATTATCATATGGTTTTTCTCCTTCTTTTTGTTTATGTGATGAATCACATTGATTGATTTACGAATATTGTACCAGCCTTGCCTCCCCAGAATAAATCCCACTTGATCATGGTGTATGATTTTTTCCATATATTGTTGGATCCGGTTTGCTAATATTTTGTTGAGGATTTTAGCATCTATATTCATCAGGAATATTGGCCTATAATTTTCTTTCTTTGTGTTGTCTTTGCCTGGTTTTGGAATCAGAATTATGCTCGCCTCATAAAAGGAGCTTCGAAGTCTTCCTTCCTCTTGAATTTTTTGAAATAGTTTGAGAAGGATAGGAGTTAATTCTTCTTTGTATATTTGGTAGAATTCCGTTGTGAAGCCATCGGGCCCTGGACTTTTCTTTGTTGGGAGTTTTTTGATAACTGTTTCGATCTCATTTGGTATAATCGGTCTGTTTAGGTTTTCTGATTCTTCCAGATTGATTTTTGGAAGATTGTATGTTTCAAGAAATTTGTCCATTTCATCTAGGTTGTCTAGTTTTTTGGCATACAGTTCTTCATACTATTTTCTTACAATATTTTGTATTTCTGTTGTGTCAGTTGTTATTTCTCCACTCTCATTTCTAATTTTATTTATATGAGTCCTCTCTCTCTTTTTCTTGGTGAGTCTACTTAAAGGTTCTTCAATCTTGTTTACCTTTTCAAAGAACCAGCTCCTAGTTTCATTGATCCTCTGTATTGTTTCTTTAGCCTCTATGTCATTTATTTCTGCTCTGATCTTTATTATTTCCTTCCTTCTACTACATTTGGGCTTTACTTGCTGTTCTTTTTCTAATTCTTTTAGATGCAGGGTTAAGTTGCTTATTTGAGCTTTTTCTAGCTTCTTAAAGTGTGCCTGTAGTGCTATGAACTTCCCTCTTAGCACTGCTTTCGCTGTGTCCCATAAATTTTGAGTTGTTGTATGCTCATTGTCATTCGTTTCTAGGAATTTTTTTATTTCTTCTTTGATCTCATTCTTAATCCATTCATTATTTAACACCCTGCTATTTAGTTTCCATGTGTTTGAGAATTTTTGAGCTTTTCTGCTGTGATTCATTTCTAGTTTCATGCCGTTGTGATCGGAGAAAGTGCTTGATATGATTTCAGTCTTCTTAAATTTGTTGAGAGCACTTTTATGCCCTAACATGTGGTCTATCCTAGAGAATGTACCATGAGCACTTGAAAAGAATGTATATTCTGCTGTTTTAGGGTGAAAGGATCTGAAGATATCTATTAAATCAAGTTGATCTAGTGTTTCCAATAAGTCTGCTGTTTCTTTGTTAATTTTCTTTCTTGAGGATCTATCTAGTGATGTTAGTGGGGTATTGAAATCCTCTACTATTATAGTATTGCTGTTGATCTCGCCCTTTAAATCCATCAAAGTCTGCTTTATATATTTGGGTGCTCCTATATTAGGTGCATAGATATTTATAATAGTTATATCTTCCTGTTGGATTACTCCCTTTATCATTATGTAGTGGCCCTCTTTATCTCTTACTATAGCCTTTGTTTTAAAGTCCAATTTGTCTGATATAAGTATTGCTACCCCAGCTTTTTTTTCATTTCTGTTTGCATGAAATGTTTTTTTCCATCCTTTTACCTTCAATCTATGTGTGTCTTTTGTTCTAAGGTGTGTCTCTTGTAGACAACATATGTATGGGTCCTGTTTTCTTATCCACGCAGCTACCCTATGTCTTTTGATTGGATCATTTAATCCATTTACATTTAAGGTTATTATTGATATGTAGTTGTTTATTGCCATTTTCTTCTTTAAAGGTGTATTCCTTTTTTTGCTATATTCTTTTCCAACTTTGATCTGTTTACAACAGGCCCCTTAACATTTCTTGCAGCGTTGGTTGGTTTGGTAATGAATTCCTTGAGTTGTTTTTTGTCTGGGAAGCTTTTTATTTCTCCTTCGATTTTAAATGATAGCCTTGCTGGATAAAGTAGTCTTGGTTGTAGGTTCTTGTTCTGCATTACTTTGAATATTTCTTGCCATTCCCTTCTGGCCTCAAATGTTTCTGTTGAGAAGTTGGATGTCATCCTTATGGGGGCTCCTTTGTAGGTGATAACTTTTTTTTCTCTTGCAGCTTTTAATATTTTCTCTTTATTGCTTAGCTTTGGTATTTTAATTATGATGTGTCTTGGTGTAGGTTTCTTTGGGTTTCTCTTTAATGTAGTCCTCTGTGCTTCTTGGACTTGTGAGAGTTTCTCTTGCATTAATTTAGGGAAGTTTTCAGTTATGATATGATTGAACAAAGTCTCTATCCCTTGTTCTTTTTCTTCTTCTTCAGGAACCCCTATGATGTGGATGTTATTTCTCTTCATGTTGTCACAGAGCTTTCTAAGTGTTTCCTCTGACTTTTTGAGTCTCTTTTCTCTTTTCTTCTCTGCTTTCATGCCTTCATTCCAGTTGTCCTCCAACTCGCTGATTCGATCCTCAGCTATATCCATCCTGTTTTTAATTCCTTCCATTGTGGTCTTCATTTCTAATATTGTATTTGTCATCTCTGACTGATTCTTTTTTAATATTTCAATATCCTTTTTTATACTTGCTATTTCTTTATTTAGGTTTTCAAACTGCCCCTCCATTGTTGTTCTAAGATCCCTAAGCATCCTTACAATCATTATTTTGAACTCCGCATCTGGAAGTTTGATTATTTCCATATCACTCAGCTCATCTCTCAAAGGTGTCTCTTGTGGTTTCATTTGGGTTGCACTCCTTTGTCTTCTCATAATGGTGTTTTATTTGTAGAGTTGGTTGAGGCTAGGCTTGGTGTTGTCTGCCTCAAGTTTTCAGTTGTGTTATTTCTAGGTCTTCTTGGGTTGGTATCAGCTATTATTTGTAATCCACTTTCGGATTTGGGCAGCTTTGAAGTCTTGATTTGTTTGTTTTCTTAACAGGTGATAGTCTTGTTAACTGATCTCAGCAGGGGTTTCCTTGAAACTGTAACCAGGAATGCTGTGGGTGTAACCTGAGACGCTAAAGGTCTCTTCCACCAACTAATCTCACTGGGGGCAGGGTTTTTTCTCAGCTTCAGTAGGGGGAGGTGTATCTCAGATCTCCATGGAGACCTGAGTTACTGCCCCTCCTCCCCACTTCTTGTTTTCAGCTGTGTCTTGTTGCGTTGATTGGAGCTGGATAGATGTCCGGAGATCTCCGATCCGGAAGCACTTCAGCTCTGTTTTGTGAAAGGTTCAGTCCCTCCCCCAGCTATGGCCGCCTCTAGCATGAATAAGTCAGCTTTTTTATTTCGTTTCTTGCATACCTTAGCCCCTCACAGTCTGTCCCTCTCCTTGTCCTTTCCACTTGGGAGATAAGCTGGTCTTTTCAACCCACCTTGCTCCCTGGTCGCCAGGTAAGTGGCTGTGAGCAGTAGTTTCTGCTCTTTTTCCTCTGTGAAATCCTCTCTGGGCTCTCAGCCTCACCTCCCCCTTCCGTTCCTGTAAGCAGAGGAGATTCAGGCACTCCTTACCAGGATTATTGTGGCTTCCTCTTTGCTCCTTGGTTTTTGAGAGCTGTTCTTGCAGTTCAGTGTTGGTTTTTCATGCTGATTTTTTCTAAATTGATTTGTATCCCAGTTTGGTGCTGAGAGCTGGGCGTCTGTGCGTCCGACTACTCTGCTGCCATCTTCAAAAGCCCCTGATGTCATCATTTCTTATGGCTGAGTAGTATTCCATAGTATATATGTACCAAAGCTTTTTAATCCACTCGTCCTCTAATGGACAGTTGGGCTGTTTCCAGATCTTCGCTTTTCTGAACAATGCTGCCATAAACATGGGAGTGCATTTCTCCTTTTAGAACAGTTCTATGATGTTCTTAGGGTATATTCCTATAAGTGGGATACCTGGATCAAAAGGCAGTTCGATTTATAATTTTTTGAGGAATCTCCATACTGTTTTCCACAGAGGCTGCACAAGTCTGCATTCCCACCAGCAGTGCAGGAGGGTTCCCTTTTCTCCACATCCTCGCCAGCACTTATTCTGTGTTGATTTGTTGATAAGCGCCATTCTGACTGGTGTGAGGTGATATCTGATTGTGGTTTTAATTTGCATTTCTCTAATGATTAGTGATGTTGAGCATATTTTCATATGCCTATTGGCCATCTGTATGTCCTCTTCGGAGAAGTGTCTATTCATTTCTTTTGCCCATTTTTTGATTGGATTGTTTACCTTTCTTGTGTTGAGATTTACAAGTTCTTTATAAATTTTGGTTATTAAACCTTATCAGACGTATTGTTAAATGTGTTCTCCCATTGTGTAGTTTGTCCTTTTATTCTGTTCTTATTGTCTTTAGCTGTGCAAAAGCTTTTTAGTTTGATATAGTCCCATTTGTTTATCCTGTCTTTTATTTCACTTGGTGATAAATCAGCAAATATATTGCTGCAGGAGATGCTAGACAGCTTACTGCCTATGTTTTTTTCTAAGATGCTTATGGTTTCACAGCTTACATTTAAGTCTATTATTTATTTTGAGTTTATTTTTGTGAATGGTGTAAGTTGGTGGTCTAGTTTCATTTTTTTGCAGGTAGCTGTCCAATTTTCCCAACACCATTTGTTGAAGAGGCTGTCTTTATTCCATTGTATCCCCTTACCTCCTTTGTTAAATATCAGTTGTCTATAGAGCTGTGGGTTTATTTCTGGGTTCTCTGTTCTGTTCCATTGATCTATATGACTGTTCTTATGCCAGTACCAGGCTGTTTTGAGTACAATGGCCTTGTAGTATAACTTGATATCTGAAAGTGTGATACCTCCCACTTTATTCTTCTTTTTTTAAGATTGCTGAGGCTATTCGGGTTCTTTTTTGGTTCCATATAAATTTTTGGATTATGTGATCTATATCTTTAAAGTATGTCATTGGTATTTTAATAGGTATTGCATTGAATTTATAAATTGCTTTGGATAATATAGACATTTTAATGATGTTTATTCTTTCTAACCATAAGCATGGTATATGCTTCCACTTGTTTTTATCTTCCTTGATTTCTTTTATCAATGTTTTATGATTTTTTGAGTATAAGTCTTTAGTCTCCTTGGTTAAATTTATACTCCTAGGTACTTTATTTTTTGGGTTGTAAGAGTGAAGAGGATTGTTTCCTTAATTTCTCTTTCTGACTGTTCATTGTTGGTGTATAAAGATGCCTCTGATTAATTTTATATCCTGCCACTTTGCTGAATTCATTTATCAGGTCTAGTCATTTTTTGACTGAGACTTTAGGGTTTTCTATATACAATATCATATCATCTGCAAATAATGATAGTTTTACTTTTTCTTTTCCAACTTGAATGCCTTTTATTTCTTCTTCTTGTCTGATTGTTATGGCTAAGACATCCAGGACTAGGTTAAATAAGAATGGTGAAAGGGGGCACCCCTGCCTTGTTCCTGATCTTTAGGGGATTGGTTTTAATTTTTGCCCTTTGAGTATGAGGTTGGCTGTGGGTGTGTCATAGATGGCTTTTATAATGTTGAGGTATGTTCCCTGTATTCCCACTTTGTTGAGAGCTTTGATCATGAATGGGTGCTGGATTTTATCAAATGCTATTTCCACATCTATTGAAATTATCATGTGGTTTTTCTCCTTCCTTTTGTTTATTTACATAATCACATTGATTGATTTATGAATATTGTACCAGCCTTGCCTCCCCAGAATAAATCCCACTTGATCATGGTGTATGATTTTTTCCATATATTGTTGGATCCAGTTTGCTAATATTTTGTTGAGGATTTTAGCATCTATATTCATCAGGAATATTGGCCTATAATTTTCTTTCTTTGTGTTGTCTCTGCCTGGTTTTGGAATCAGAATTATGCTCGCCTCATAAAAGGAGCTTCGAAGTCTTCCTTCCTCTTGAATTTTTTGAAATAGCTTGGGAAGGATAAAAGTTAGTTTTTCTTTTTAATATTTGGTAGAATTCACTTGTGAAGCCATCAGGCCTAGGACTTTTATTTGTTGGGAGTTTTTTAATAACAGTTTCGATCTCATTTGGTGTAATCGGTCTGTTTAGGTTTTCTGATTCTTCCAGATTGATTTTTGGGAGATTGTATGTTTCAAGAAATTTGTCCATTCAATCTAGGTTGTCTAGTTTTTTGGCATACAGTTGTTCATAATATTTTCTTACAGTATTTTGTATTTCTGTTGTGTCAGTTGTTATTTCTCCACTCTCATTTCTAATTTTATTTATTTGAGTCCTCTCTCTTTTTTTCTTGATGAGTCTAGTTCATTGATTTTGTTTACATTTTCAAAGAACCAGCTCCTAGTTTCATTGATCCTCTGTATTGTTTCTTTAGCCTCTATGTCATTTATTTCTCCTCTGATCTTTATTATTTCCTTCCTTCTACTACATTTGGGCTTTACTTGCTGTTCTTTTTCTAGTTCTTTTAGATGCAAGGTTAAGTTGTTTATTTGGCTTTTTCTAGCTTCTTAAAATGTGCCTGTAGTGGCATGAGCTTCCCTGTCAGTACTGCTTTTGTGTCCCATAAATTTTGAGTTGTTGTATGCTCATTATCATTCGTTTCTAGAATTTTTTTATTTCTTCTTTGATCTCATTCTTAATCCATTTGTTATTTAACAACCTGCTATTTAGTTTCCACGTGTTTGAGAATTTTTGGTTTTTCTATTGTGGTTGAATTCCAGTTTAATGCCATTATGATCAGAGAAAGTGCTTGATATGATTTCAATCTTCTTAAATTTGTTGAGACCACTTTTGTGCCCTAACATATGGTCTATCCTAGAGAATGTACCATAAGCACTTGAAAAGAATGTATATTCTGCTGCTTTAGGATGAAAGTTCTAAAGATATCTATTAAATCCAATTGATCTAGTGTGTTCTTTAAGTCTGCTGTTTCTTTGTTAATTTTTTCTTGAGGATCAATCTAGTGATGTTAGTGGGGTATTGAAATCCCCTACTTATATAATATTGCTATTGATCTTGCCCTTTATATCCATCAAAGTCTGCTTTATATATTTAGGTACTCCTCTATTAGGTGCATATTTATAATAGTTATATCTTCCTATTGGATTGCTCCCTTTATCACTATATAGTGGCCTTCTTTATCTCTTAACTATATCCTTTGTTTTAAAGTCCATTTTGTCTGATATAAGTATTGCTACCCCAGCTTTTTTTTTTTCATTCCATTTGCATGAAATGTTTTTTCCTAATCTTTTACTTTCAGTCTATGTGCATCTTTTGTTTTAAGGTGTGTCTCTTGTAGACAGCATATGTATAGGTCCTGTTTTCTTATCCATGCAGCTACCCTATGTCTTTTAATTGGATTATTTAATCCATTTACATTTAAGGTTATTATTGAGATGTCGTTGTTTATTGCCATTTTATTCTTTAATGCTGTATTTCTCCTTTTCTATATTCTTTTCCCATTTTGATCTGTTTACAACAGGCCCCTGCAGAATTGGTTTGGTTGTAATGAATTCCTTGAGAATTTTTTTGTCTAGGAAGCTTTTTATTTCTCCTTCAATTTTAAACGATAGCTTGCTGGATAAAGTTGTCTTGGTTGTAGGCTCTTGTTCTGCATTACTTTGAATATTTCTTGCCATTTCCTTCTGGCCTCAAGTGTTTCTGTTAAGAAGTCTGATGTCATCCTTATGGGGCACCTTTGTAGGTGATAGCCTTTTTTTCTCTAGCAGCTTTTAATATTTTTTCTTTATCACTTACCTTTGGTATTTTAATTATGATGTGTCTTGGTGTAGGTTTCTTTGGGTTTCTCCTTAATGGAGTTCTCTGTGCTTCTTGAACTTGTGAGAGTTTCTTCTGCATTAATTTAGGGAAGTTTTCAGCTATGATATGATTGAACAAAGTCTCTTTCCCTTGTTCTTTCTTTTCTTCTTCAGGAACCCCTATGATGCAGATGTTATTTCTCTTCATGTTGTCACAGAGCTCTCTAAGAGTTTCCTCAGATTTTTTGAGTCTCTTTTTTTTTCTTCTCTGCTTTCATGCCTTCATTCAACTTGTCCTCCAACTCGTTGATTCAATCTTCAGCTTCATCCATCCTGTTTTTAATTCCTTCCATTGTGGTCTTCATTTCTGATATTGCATTTGTCATCTCTGACTGATTCTTTTTTAATATTTCAATATCCTTTTTTATACTTGCTATTTCTTTTTTTAGATGTTTGTAATGACCATCCATTGTTGTTCTAAGATCACTAAGCATCCTTACAATCATTATTTTGAACTCGGCATCAGGAAACTTGGCTATTTCCATATCACTCAGTTCATTTCCTGGAGGTTTCTCTTGTGGTTTCATTTCGATTGCACTTCTCTGTCTTCTCATTATGTCTGTGTATTTGGGTGTTTTGTTTGTAAAGCTGGTTGAGTCTAGGCTTGGTGTTGTCTGCCTCCAGTTTTCAATTGTGTTATTTCTAGGTCTTCTTGGGTTGGCATCAGCTATTATTTGTAATCCACTTTCGAATTTGGGCTGCTTGGAAGTCTTGATTTGTTTGTTTTCTTAACAGGTGATTGTCTTGTTTACTGATCTCAGCAGGGGGCTTATTTGAAACTATCCAGGAATGCAGTGGGTGTAACCTGAGAATCTGAAGGCCTCTTCCACCAACTAATCTCTCTGGGGGCAGGGTGTTTTCTCAGCTTTAGCAGGGGGAGGTGAATCTCATATTTCCATGGAGACCTGAGTTACTGACCCTCCTCCCCACTTCTTTTCAGCTGTGTCTTGTTGCACTGATTGGAGCTGGAGAGATGTATGGAGATCTGTGACCCAGAAGCACTTTAGTCTTTTGTTCTATGGAAGGATCAGCCCCTCCCCCAGCTATGGCCACCTCCACACTGGATGAGTCAGCTTCTCAGGTTGTCCCCTGCATTCCTCTGCCCCTCACCTTCTGTCTTTCTCTCTCTCCCCTCTTTCTTTTTGGAAGACAAGCTGGCCTTTTCAAAATACCTCATTCTCTGTTCACCAGGCAAGTGGCTATGAGCAGTATTTTCAGCTCTTTTCCTTGGAGTGAGAGCCCTTCTGGACTCTCAGCCTCCCCCCCCCCCCCCGTTCCTGTAAGCAGGGGAGATTCAGGCACTCTCTACCAGGTTTGTTGTGGCTTCCTCTTTGCTCCTTCGTTTTTGAGAGCAGTTTTTGTAGTCCAGAGTTGGTTTTTCACTCTGATTGTTCCTAAATTAGTTTGTAATCCAGTTCAGTGGTGTGAGCTGGAAGTCTCTGTGTCTGCCTACTCTGCTGCCATCTTCAGATCCTCCAACCCTGTTGTCTTCACTGAACTTCAGACCCTTTTATTAAATTGGCTTTAAGACTTCTTTACTTTGGTCCATAGTACCTCATACTGAACACATTTAAAACTAACCTTCCTCACTGTTTATACTTACCTCTAGATAAGCTCTTCTTCCTCATGTTTTCATGATACCATATAAAAATATAGCATAGTACTATTATCATTGGCTGATTCTTTCAGGACACTGTAGATGCTCAATAGAATTTTATTGAATTTATAAATGAATCCTAGATTGAGAGGTACTTCAGAAAATGCATAATAGATTGTTGCTCTTTAAAATTACTATTTATGTACTTTGGAACTAGTCAGGGCTGTCTCTAATAGATTGCATCGTTTAAGTTCACAGTCACATTGTTAGTTACAGAAAAATGTAAACTCATATTACATAATATAATATTACTGTGTATATGTTTGTATATTTACATCTGACAATCCTTAAAGGCATATGATTAGGTATTGCACTTTGAAAAACAGAACTTAGATTTCTTTAAGTGCTTCCAATGCCACATCTAATTTGCTTTATTGATTTTATAAAAAAAAAAGAGATTAGTTTTGAAGATTTTAGTTCCCAAGATAGCAAAAACAGGGTAGGAAATATTATTCTCTTACTCTAAGAAGAAATAACTGGACAAGAAGAAATGCTAATATGGAAAAAATGCCAAAGGCTGCCATTTTAAGCTGCCAACTGATTCCTCAGCTTTGTGTAGATCAAAGTGTTTTGTTTTTCTATATAAGCATTGGCTTCTTTAGACCACATTAATTATGCCCCTTCTAGCTCTAAGCATGAGAATTGGTGAATTTAAACTTTATTCCTAAGGAAAACTATTAAAATACTTTTGCCTGAAAATATGCACTTCTTCCTGCAATCATTCTTCCGATTTCTGCTATAGGCTGTGACTGAGTCACAAAGCTCAAAGAAATGGCTTCTCTTGTTCTCCCTGGCTCCTTCCCAGATCCCTTTCTGATCATAAGCTAGCTCTAAGTGGTATTCTGGCTGAGGTGTGCAGGAGACAGACCCATTTGTATTTAAAGTAAATGAATGATGTATACTGCTTTAGAAATAAACATTTCTTTTTATTGCAAGAGTTAGGGCAAAATTAGATGACTCTAAGTCTTTTATCAATCTTTGTTCAGAATTTAGGGTCAAAATGAGATGATTAGGGTAAGGTAAGTATATAATTGTAATTAAATTACAGAAAAACTGAAGCAAAGAGGAATTCTTTCCCCACTGGTTTTCTCCCACTCTTATCAAAACTGATTTTATTGAGAGTACCAAATAGAACCAATATATCAAGATGTGCTGAATTGTTTAGAGAGATTACAAGAGAATTCTGTCTTTACTTGTCTCTTAAAGGTTGTCAAAATGAGGTTTTGATATATAGAACTTTGGTTGTTGTGAGCTTCATGGGATTCTTTAGGAAAAATAATATTTTCTTTAGAGTTCTGGTATCTATTTCTCATCCATAAAATTTTATTACAAAATTAGTTCTTAATTTCCAATATTGAGAACATCAAGGTTAATGATAATGTCCTAGCTTCAAAGAGAACCACATATTTTTATTTGAATTACATATTTTTTTCTCTTTAAGTCTTTGGCCTGAACTGTCAAAAGTGAAATGATTATTCTAGATCTTTTTTTTTTTTAAATCACTCATTTATAGGAAAGAGAAATAAAATAGCTACTAGGAACCAAATATTAGTTCCTGAGTAATTTATTTTTTGGCAAAACAGCTAATAAACTATTGAATTGGATGACTAGGATACTTCTGGAATTATAAAAATTTGCAGTAGAAGAATATGCATAAACTCAAGTCTTAAGTTACGACCAAAAATTATAACATATACATGACTCATAATGAATGATGAAAACAATATAATATTACTCTCTGATATTTAGAATCATTTGTGTATTGTTACTTTTGTCTCCTCCTCAAATAAGAGATTTGGATTATTTATTTAGCTAAATAAAGGAATTATAACTTCAAATTTTTTCATAGCATAAGCTAATCCTTTGTAAATAAGCATGTTACTCAATTTTAGTATGTTGCTTGAGATCACAATTATCAAAAATAGCTTAATTTTGAAATATTTTGATGTATCAATAATGTCATATCACAAAATGTTCAGTATGTATCAAAAAGAGGCATGAGACTCTTTGGGGTAACATATTTACACAAAGCCATATAACATAGGGAAAATACTGTTATTATTTAACATTTATGGAGAATGCATTGTGCTCCTTTATGACTGAGAGGTAGCTTGGGTTCATATTTTTCGTGGCAAATTGACTGCCACACTTAAATCTATTACTAATATAAACACTTTATTCTGTGTTGTTGGATAGTGTTCCAATGGTTTCATGTGGATTTTCTCATTCTGTACTTATGACCATCTCTGTATGTTACTACACTCACACAAATACATACTGTCAGTGCACGACTAAATGTTTATGTATTTTCACTTCCTATCTCAATTTTTTTTCCTTTGGCACAAACTCTGTCATGGATTTCTATGAATTGCTTTGGAACTCTGTTTTTTTTTTGTCCCGCGTTTCTTTTATTTTGGAAGCCTTCTTATGGGGGCATTTAAAATAGGCCTTCTTCAATTTTTTAAAAAAAGCAATCAGTAGCTGCAACTTGTTTCAGGATGCACTGAATTTATCTCCTTAAAGGTTATTCACAGAAACAGAAAATACATGTAAACATGATTTTATTTTTCTGATGACTTTTATTTATAGATTCTATTACAGTGTATAAGTCTCAAATATAACTACAATATAACTGATGACAAGCTCAAACTCAAATCTGAGCATTCATAGATGTATAAAATTTGTAAAGACTTCTATGTAAACAGCATTATTATATTTATGGCTATTCATTTATTTTTGTGAAGCAATTCTTGTTTTCTTCAAGAACATAACAAACCACAGATATTTTAAAAAATTGGTGGCCTCTATACATAGGTTCTAAACCCATTACATGGCCATTCTAACTTAGCTGGCCCTTATTTCACTATTTTCATTAACATTTCCCCAAAATTTCTATTTAGAACTGCTTTATTTACATACGCAGTTTTCTTAACTCTTTTTAATAAAGCTATCAAAATTCTATAAAATCATGCCGAACATCTTGGGTTGAGGTTTAACAATCAGCATTTTAGAATCAGCCCACAAGTCACTTAGATCTTTTGCAAACAATGTAACAATCAAAATATCCAAATTATATGTATAGATTAGTGTTCAAATCTGTTTGCTTCCATTTTATTCTAATTTAAATTTCCAGTGTAACTACCATTCTGCATCCTGAGGTGAAATGAGTTCTGTGATCACGTAATTTAAATATTAGTATGTCAATAACTTCTGGAGGGTAGCATCTCACAAGCAGTAACCTACATGAAAAGAGGTCTAATTTTTCTTCAAGCTTACTTTTAGTTCCAAATATTTTGCCTAATTGATAAAAAGTAAAAACTAGACATTCCTGGGAATACATATATATATGGACAAATACTAAGTATGTTATATTTTTAAAAAAATTATAGTTGCATGTAATAGGAGGAAAAGCAACTTTATATCTTTTTTGAAATGCTAACAAGAAACCATGTGGAGGAATCAGTTCCTAATATATTTTGTTTTACATAAAAATCAGAAAATGTAAAAACATTAATAGTAAATCACACATAAACCTGCCCATCATACATCTTTTCATAATATAATCTATAAATATGCAAAATGCAGGTATATTTATATGTGTTTAAAATAACCAGGATAGATTTAATTCAAATTTAAGGTGATATTAATTTCTTTATTTAATGTATTAAAAATATTATAAATGTAATATATTTTGTATAGTTTCCTAATTAAATTGTCAAAATGTATTTTCAACATGCTTAGCAGTTATGTGATGAAATGCTCTACAGAGTTTAGGAAAACACTGCATGGTATCTTTCATATTAAATTGAAAAATGGCTCAAATAATCAAAGATAAATGGTTGAACACAGATATAAAGAATCTTTGGCCCTAGATTTAATTTTATATATACCTAAAGACAAATGTCTACAAGGGATGATCACTCTCATGGATCTCTCATAGATGTTGTGAAATATATCACAATGAAAATATTTTCTAGCTGGGAAGTTCTGTGTTAATGTCTTTGCTTCTGTCTGACTTTCTCATATCTGTTTCCTAGTCTCTCCTTTCTGTCTCTCATTCTCTCTGCATACCTTTTCAACTCTATAGGTATGTTTAAATCTCCTTTATTTATTTATTTTTTAAATATTTTACTTATTCATTTTGAGAGAGAGAAGAAAGAGAGAGAGAGAGAGAAGGGGGAAGAGAAGAAAACATCAACGCCCATATATACCTTGACCAGGGTTTCAAACCTGTGACCGCAGCATTCCACGTCGATGCTTTATCCACTGCGCCACCACAGGTCAGGCTCTCTTTTATTTGTAACTAGCCAGAACAACACAAAATGCAATTAAGGACTTATTTTAGAAATATAATTCATGTTCTTTTTAACTTAAAAAAGCAAATGAATGAAATATCTACTAGATGTTTTCTTTAAAAACTCCCACAAAATCTAAATAAAACTTTCTCCCTCTATAACTTAATTGTTGCCTGTGCATGTATAACTTAATAGGAGAGAGACCTCATATAAACTGAAATAAACTAAAGAAAAGACCTGAAAGAAACTGATGCAAAACTGCCATGGCCATTCTTTTCAAGCCACTATTAAGAATTTTTTAAAAAGTAGATTTGTAATCTTTGGTAGAAGAACAACAACTAAAGCAAAATGATTACATGTTTGGTGAATTATAAGCACCAGGTACTTTACTGATTGATGCATAATATTTCTCATAGTTGTGTAACTTTAAGGAGAAAGTGACATCCTCCTTATTCTTAAATGAAAGAATAGTGGTCTAAAAGAATTGTACAAATTAGGAAAATGAATTAGTGACAAGAGAGCAAGTTTTCAAGAATCTCAGTTAAATGCTTTTTCATTCATACTAAATAAAAGTCTGAGTGTCTTCTATGAGTTGAAAGCTTGCCATACACATTTAGGATGGTATACAGGTGATACAGTGAATTCTGTGCCCAAGTCATGATCTGCTCAGACATGTACAATGGTATAAAACAGCTCATATCAGGAAGTATTTCATTGAAGGGAAATATCAACTCTGTTTAGTGCTAAAGGATGACTAAACAATACTGCATGAGAAAGCAGAAAAATGTGACAAAAGAGATTAAAACTTGGGTTGTTATTGGTATTTTAGGGCAACAGAGTCTAGTGTTAGATTATAAATGATAGTAAAGTCTTCAGTACATTCCTTTTTTCAATTATCTTCTTTTTGTTTCTTTTGAGGAATATGATATATATTTAGAATAACTTTTCATGTTCTATGATTGTATGAACTAAGAAGGATATAAAAAAGACAGGCTATAAAGCACACTACTCTAAAAGTAAATCTTAATTTTGGTTGCTACATGAGTAAAGATAAATGAAAAGTAATTTTGGAAATGAATAGCCTACATATGTTTTTAAATTTATAGCATATTGTAAGCACATGTAAATTGGTTCTGATGGAATGCAGTAATTTTAAACACCTCAAAATATAGAATGGATATGAGAGTTTTGTTCCCTAACTCCAAAATGTTTTAACTAAGTATTCACTACTTATCTCCACTATTTCTTTCAGGGCATTTTATGGCAAAACCAAGGGAAAATACTTTTGTAGATACCCAAATGATAGATATGTAGGTGTGTTTGTATTTGCATGGGAAACATGAATGTTTACAATTCTGTGAAAAGATGACAAGGCAGACAGGTGTGAACATTTTCTACATGGTCTTGTGATTTATTAAAAGCAAATAAAATTAAATTGCTTTTGTTTGCTGTAATCAATAATCCCTATAGAGGTACTCTTATCATTCTTACAGAATCATTTACCAGTGCAAAAATAGCCGATTGCTAATGCTGCCCACCTACCTTAGGGAATCACGGCTAGTGACTGCACTGACTGAGAATATTTCAATAAATAGTTTTGGCATAAACCACCTTAAAGGAGTCTTATTGTTACAAGTATATCACCTTCCTAGGCTGTAAACAGTTTATTAAATATGAAGCTCTATTATGTGCTTTCCTTTCCATCTTTTCCTTTGTCTTCTTTTTCTGTTTCGTCTTTTTCATATTTGTCTTTGTCTGGTTTTGTTACACTATCATACGAAGGCGGAGGGATGGTAGACGGGGTTGCATCTGCCTTTTCTATACTTGAGTTCTCATTAATGTTACCATAAACCATATCTTCTTTATGGCGCAAATAATCAACTCTGTCTCCATCTTTTAGGTATATACTTGATATATTTTTGACATTTTGCCTTAAGCGGTGATGTCTGTAGGCACGCTGAATGACAGTAGCAGACACATCTTCTTGCTTTCGTTTTAGTGTAGTTGTGATGGGTTCATAGGACACTTTAGAAGGATTTGCTGCCATGAACCTTTCTTCCATCTGTGAACGAAGAGAGTCCATCTCTCCACCTTCACCCAAAACACGCTTTGTAAAAGCAAATAAAATATCAAGACAATGAATCCGGTCGCCATTGACCATGGGCAGATCCATGGCAATGAGCTGGACTTTGTTTGGTTTTGCTATGAGAAGAGGAGGATCCAGGGCAGCTGCAAAATCAGAGAGTTTTCTGTATTCTATAAACTGGGTGGCATCAGGATCAAACTTCTCCCAAACCTCGTAGAACATCTCAAAGTCATCCTCAGTCAGGGGTTCGGTACTTTCTTCAGTCGCAACACTGAAGTTCTCCAGGATGACAGCAATGTACATGTTCACCACAACCAGAAATGAGATGATGATGTAACTGACAAAATAGACTATTCCAACAGATGGGATTCCACAGTCTCCCTTAACTGAGCTTCCGGGGTGATCTTTCTCAGGGTCGCAGTCTGGAGGTCCACTATTAAGAATAGGTGCTAACAATCCGTCCCAGCCGGCAGAGGTGGTAATCTGGAACAGGCAGATCATGCTGTTGCCAAAGGTTTCAAAGTTGAACATGTCATTAATTCCAGCTTCCTTTTTAACATAGGCAAAGTTGGACATTCCAAAGATGGCGTAGATGAACATGACCAGGAAGAGCAGGAGGCCGATGTTAAACAGCGCAGGAAGGGACATCATCAGAGCAAAGAGCAGCGTGCGGATCCCCTTGGCCCCTTTGATCAGACGTAGGATTCGGCCAATCCTGGCAAGACGGATCACTCGGAACAGGGTAGGTGATACAAAATATTTTTCTATCAGTTCAGCCAGAAACATACCTGGTGAGGAAGAAAGGAATAAAAAAGAAATATTTAAATTTCCATGTAACAGAAATTTTGGCTCTAAATACTATAGTTTTATTTGCCAGCTTATCTCTTATGATTTCAGGACTGGCATTTTATTGAAAGATATTTCATAAAGGATTGAACAATCCCAAGGGAAAATGATTAGACTTACCTCTATGACATTTTTCCTCCTTCACTAAGTCTGTGGACATTGGTTATTTTTCCTCCATTAATTTATTTTAATTATAAAAATAATACCTACTCATGTAGAAAATTCAAGCAATAGGATAAAATGCAAATATATATATATATATTTGCATCAGCTGAAATATCACCAACCATAACTTTGTTTATACTTTGTTAAGTGTCACTCCAGGCAGTTTTCCATGCAAGTACATGTTTACCTACGTACACATATGAATGTAATCATGTTACATAAACATTGTTCTGTAATCTATTTTAGTCACTATGTCATAAAAATATTTCCATACAAATGACAACTACGTAATTTCTATAGTTGTAAAATGTTCTGTAAAAATAACCACATAGTGAAGAATTTTATGTTGTTTCCAAATTATGATCTCCACAATCTCTTCCTGTCTAAAATTTATAATTCTAAAATAAATGTAATCCTAAAATACCTAACAAGGCATTTACAAATAATGAAAAAAAACAAAAGAATATAAGAACTGCTATGGTAATGAAGAGGGAAAAAAGTATAAAACAGAGTACTTTGATTCATTGACATGACTGGAGTTAGTTGAGAAATGATTGTATTTTATAGATTTACCAAGTCTGAAGCCATAAGACATAAAGATGACATTTCTTGAGACCATTACTTTGAATTCAGGAAGAATTTTTATAAAGAGTTACCAATATTATGGCTATTAATATTATCATTAATCCAAGGTCAGTTCTCACAGGGGCTAAAACTGGAAGTGACTTGAGATTCTCTGTTGGTCTCCTAGGACATACTTACATATAGACACAGTTGTTACCATTGTGAAGGATAATCCTGGAGATCAAATACTGGATCTAGAGGTATTATGTGCTTCCAACAAATACACAACTTGAAGTTTTGAGGGCTGTAATGTGAACTCAGGAATTCTGACATAACGTTTTTGTTTTATATAATTTTTTTTAAGGTTCCTTCATTCTTTCATTTTTCTAACTTACTCAAAAGTAAATTTATATTAAAAAATTCAGAAACTTCTCTGACCATGTGAATAAAATTTAGTTTTATTCAAAATGAAAATCTGATTACTAAATGGTCTTACCGACAATGGAGATAATCACAATCACAAAATCAAAAACGTTCCAGCCCACAGTGAAGTAGTAGTGTCTGAGGGAGAACAGTTTCAGCACACATTCTCCAGTGAACAGGACAATAAAAATCACATTTATCCAATATAAGACGTCAGTCATCTTTGTACTTTGTTCCTCTTTTTCTACCATCATGGTTACCATGTTGAGGCAGATAAGAACCATTATGGAGATATCAAAAACTTGGTTTGTTACTAGGTCAAATACAAATCCTTGGATTTTGTTCTGCAAATACACAAGAATAGTAGGGCATAGATGGTAAATTTTGCAGGTAGTGTCCACTGATCATTACATTAGTAAAAAAAAAAAATTAAGTATCTGTCTTCAAAACTTGCATAAATTATCCCTGGTCATTGGTTTGTGCTAATTTCTACAACAAATATTATTAATGAGTAAAATCAAAGTCAGAAACAATAAAACTTTTTGTTGTCTTTCAATATATCAGACCAGTATTCAATTAGCCTTCTATACCAACACTGACTTTTAAGTTTATCCACCCTAGTATGTTGTATTCAAATATACATTTATTTTGATATTCTACAGGCCATTGTAGTAATAAGTTGTGTGGCTAATGTGAAAGTAAATGCACATATAATTATTTTTCATTTTTAAAGAAAAATAAAGAATAATATTAAGATCTGATACAGTGTTCAAAATATTAAGTTTTATAAGGACATATTCGAACTATTAGCAATTTGTTTTAATTTTTCAAAATTAATTAAAATATTGATGTTTAAGAAATATTTGTACATTAATGGTCATTAAAATAATTTGAAAATTTACATGCTAAAGGTATATATATATATATATATATATATATATATATATATATATATATATTTACCCCTGGCCGAGGTATTGGCTTTTGTGGTTTCTTAGACCCCAGTTTTTTCATTGCATTATAGTATTTCTTCTGTTCTTCTGTCATAAAGATGTCTTGACCTCCTAGGTAAAAAGGAAAGAAAGAAAGAAATCTAGTTAAAACCAGAATAATTTCCTAGATTTTACTTCAGATTATTAACCAAGTTTAAAAATATATTAATATAGAAATGAAATGCATTTTATTATGTGCAATGTAGCTATAAATAAAACCAGTCTTAAATTATTACTTTTGTGTAGGCACATGACTGTCCATACTTAATGTGAAGTGCTTATATAAAGTATGTGTATTACATATAAAAATTATTGACTCAACTTTATTTTGGTGAGGCAACTTGTGTTATGTTAAGCTTAGTGTTGGTATTTCATTTCTTCTGCTACTTGCATTACCAGGCATTTTATTGCTAAATAATGAACATATTAGGAAGGGTTATAAGAAATTAAAGTGGTGACTATGTTTTTTGATGATTTAGCTAATAGTTTGGACTCTTATGAAGTGTAGGGGACAAAAAGAGTAGTAAAAATAGCATTAGATTTATATTCATTTGTATTCATTTAAAAATGTAACAGTGTGCTGGTTACCAGCGGCAGGGGATGGGGGGAGATATAGGAGGGGATGGGGGGATAAATGGTGATGGACAGAGTATTGACTTAGGGTAGTGAACACATAATGCAATGTACAGATGTATACCTGAAACCTGTATAACTTTGTTAAACTGTATCACCAAATAAATTCAACACAAGAAAAGGAGCCAGAATACAAAGGCTTTGTATTTCACTTATGCTGATTGACCAGAATAGGCAGATCGTAGAGACAGAAAGCTAATAAGAAGCTGTAGAGAAAGAGGAGTGAGGAGTAACTGCTTAATGAATATGGGTTTTCATTTGGGGGGGATAAAAATTTTCCACAATTAGATTGTGGCAATGGTTATGAAACCCTGTGAATGTACTAAATGCCACTAAATTAAATGTTTTAAAATGATTAAAATAGTAAATTTTGTTATGTGTATGTTACCACAATATAAAAGGTTGTATGAAAACAATACTACATTCTATTAATAGAGAAAAAACATATAATAAAAGGATGGAACACACACTGAAGTACTTTCTAGTTGAATACACAATCTTTAAGATTTAACAGAAAAAAAGAAATATTAACATCTATATACAGTTTTTGATCCTTTTCGCACTGCAAAAGCCTAAATTCCACAGAGGGCCTAGAAGATTTACCTATTCATTAAGGTCATCTAATTTCTTTAAAGTACCTCAAATTATTACAGTTTCATGCATGTTCTACATTGATCTGTGATATCAGCTTTTTGGTTATGGCATAGATTAGTATATATAATCCATATCATTAGAATTTGTTTGGGGGGATTCAGTTCTGACGTCCTTACCGGTAGGGTCCTGGAGTTAAAGATGATCTGGTTTGGTTTCTCTTTAGTTTTCCTGGATTAGATAATATTCAGCTTCTAGTTATATTGTATTTCTAAAAATTTATCAAATGCCTAAAGATGACCAGACACCCCTTTCTGTCATAGAGTTTTTTAAATTCACCTTTCCTCTAATTGATAAGAGGTCTTTATGTAATTTTGGTCTGATCTACTGATGGTAGGCATGAGAGAGAGTCTTCGTGCCAATGTCAGGAGAAGCCCAGATTGTTTATTGCTTACTGATGGGGGCTGGCATGTCAATAACTTAACAAAAGAAGCTAGGAAAACAATGAAGAGAGAATTCTGAATTAGAGGTAAAAGTCAAAGTACAGAGTTTATCTTCCCTTGATGATATATATCCTGGTTGTCAGTATAATGAAGGGTGGCATAAAACCAAGGGAGATTAGATAATGCTCCAAGAGTCAAAAGAGGAATCTCAGGGGAGTGCCTCATTAGCAATATTAAACAAATATTAATTTCTATTACATGTGTCATTTCTTTTGCTATAATATAAACTCCTTGAGCTCAGGAACCATATCTTATTTTGTTCTTCTCTAAGACATACCATATGAAATAGTGGCTCAGAAAAGAATGAAATAACTATTAGTGAAATGTGTTTTTGAGTAAATAATTAGTACATAATTTATCTTAATTATTCAGTCTTCTACAAGGAATACTGAAAAAATCTGAATAGTTGCCATATTGCTTAAAAATAGTTATGACTTAGATTGTTTTCTATGCAGAGATAAATGAGATTAAACACATCTGTAATGAAATGCTGGCCAATTATTTAAAAAATAAATGAAGTTCTAATGAAGTTAATTACTAATTGATATAAAGTTAAATTTCACATTATATTTCTGGGAATATAATTGTTTCTATTTTTCAGTGCAACGAAAGAAACTTAAAACACTTATCTTTTTTTTCTGTTGGTTGAAGTTATCTATGATGACACCAATGAACAAGTTCAAAGTGAAGAATGATCCAAAGATGATAAAGATGACAAAATAAATATACATGTAGAGGCTGTGTTCATATATGGGTTGCTCGTCTACCTATAAAATTAATAAAAGTTAGCAGTATGTTGACAATAACATTCATCATTTTCTTTTTCACATGGTTTCACAGTCATCCAAACAGTGCTATTCTAGGTGAACTTGGCTTGTCAGAAGCCATAATATTATTGAGGCTCAATATAATCATTCTTAAAATTTTTTCCATATAAATTTTTTCAATTAATCAATAAATATTTATTATATGCTTGCTATATACAAGAACATACCCATATATAGTAATTGTTCTCAGATTGGTAGGAGAATTTAGAAATAAAATAGCCTAAATATATTTTTTATTTCCAGAAAAAACTGTAGAAGAGATGATACCATTTTATATAATTTTTTTTCACTTGATTACAGAAATGTCTTCACTGAATTTAACTTTCTTAGTGTGGAACTTATCTTACATAAACATTTTCATGGCACTTTAACATATAAAAATAAAAACTATGAGTAAAATGTTATTTCATTTGATAAGCTTATATTTACTGAGAACTTACTACTTCCAGGCTGTCCTAAGTGCTCTACTTGCATTTTCGTATTGGACCCTCAGAACAATCCCGTGAGGTCGGCATTGAACTATTTTTCTGTATACAGTCAAGAAACAGGCTCAGAGATGTAAAGTAATCTGCTCAAGTTCAGTTGGATAGCTTGTATGATATGATAGAGCCAGAATTTGAGTCAAGGTCTGTCTCCAAATGCTACACACCTAATTGCTAGGCTACTATTAGATGTGTTTCAGTGTGTGTGTGCACACAAAGGACTCATGAAGCTACTGTTTGAAAATAGCCAAACTAAACTAAAGAGCTTTTTAAAATTGTAGATTTTAGTTTTATGTTGACCAATACTTACATCAACAGAATCAACAGCTGCATACATAATATCCATCCATCCCTTAAATGTTGCCTGTAAATATAACATGTATAGAATCTGAATGGGAAACTCATACTCTAATGCAGCCACATGAATTCAGGCCATATAGTGTTACATTTATTAAGTAATATCAACTCACTAAGTTTTACTGTATTTCAAAATACCAATTTACTATAAAGGTGCTATGTCAAGGAAAAAAGGTCACATTCTAAAATCACATTCTAAATCTTAGTCCTAGTTAGTTATTTCCAGGTGGTTACAATTCCTGAAAATTTTGCACGTGAACATTTATTTTTTACTAAGGTAGAGGAGAATTTTATGAAAAAGGCTGGAAACAATCTCCATTCTTTAATGATTAGCTGCGCTAATGTAAAACTTAAAGATTTCCATGTACGGTAAAACTGGCAGTCCAAAAAAAAATTACTATTGACTTTTGGAGCAATAATTAGATGGAACAGTATTGAAGGGTCAAATGACAGCAACAAGTCAACTACGGAGAAATAACTCTTGAGTCCAACAGAACTTACGATTTCTTAGTCATTTTTATAGGCAAATGTTCTAATCAACACCAAGGCTCTCTTTAAAGTCACAAAGTACTTTATTTCTAGTTAATAGAATATTTAAAATAATGACTTCGGTCAGCATCCTCTCAAATGTTAAAACATTTATTAAAGGGGTCACTTACGACTTGAAGCAAAGACAGGTAACCAAATCCAACATTATCAAAGTTGACCTTCAGGTTTTTCCATCGCGCACTATCATTCCTCAGTGCAGCACACTCAGAACGATTATGAACTTGCTCAAAAGGAAACCGTGACTCATTTGTGGTGTTAATACACTCATAGAACTTGCCCGCAAACAAATTTACTCCCATAATGCTAAATATTAGCCAGAATATAAGACACACAAGTAGCACATTCATGATGGAAGGAATCGCACCTATGAGTGCATTCACGACCACCTAGTGTTCAAAGAAAGAAAAGAATGATTAGGATTTGCAAACATGTTACATAGGCAACATTAATGAAACATAATGCAGAATTAAATAAGTTAGAAAAGCCACCCTTAAATGTCTAATATGATAAATCAAGCAATCAGCCAATCAACATACGGTAACTGAATGACTACTATATGCTCAGCAGTATGCCAAGCAAGACAAAACAAGACAGGAGCCTTGCGATCAGCTTATGTGCAAAAATACATGATGGACACACAATGAAACTCTAAGCAACAATATAAAACAAAATAACTAGGATGCTATGAAAGCTTAAATAAATGAAAATAATCAACCAAAACCTGATACATGTAAGATGAAGTAAAATCTGCATACTCTAGAAAAAAAGAAATTTATAAATATAAATCATAAAAAAATAAATTAAATGTACATTAAAGGTTCATAGTCCTAGCATTAACAGTGCTAGTGTATATAAACTTAAATTATAAACTACTAGTGTATATAAATTTAAATTAAGACTAAAAATATTTAATGGTATATACCCCTTAGATTTAACTGATTCTGCTAGTTGTGTGATATGTAAATTCAGTTAAGACCTTGGAAGCTCTATTTCCTCATCTGCAAAAGAGAGCAGCAATCTTTTAAAATGTATTATTCTAAGTGAAAAAATATTTTATATAGATCCATGGCTAAGTATAGATAGTGCTGCACTCAGTTAAAACAAAAATGAAGTATAGTTTATCTTGAAAATGTTATTTCTGTTTTTAAGCATTCCATTACTGTTGATTACCAGCGCCTCTTGCCACTCCAATTTTCCTGCACGGTAACTATTGTAGCATCTACCACTCTCCAGATTTTCTTAGTTACCACATCCCTCAAAACCTACTTGTCTTCTGACACTTGCTCTAGTCCAAATTGGGTATAAATGTGTAAAAAATTAATTTGTTAACAAACTAATTTGTTAATCGTTGTGCTCCCACTTTTATTTTGTATTGTTTATATTTTTGGCAATACATCAAGGAAGCTTATAAGATTTTCAAATGCTGGAGACATTAAGGGTCTCTGATTATCTTTGAGATTATCTGGAGTAGGAGTTGGCAAACATTTTTAAAATTATTTTTAGGCTTTGAGGGTTATATGATCTCTGTTGTAATTATTCAATTCTGCCATTGTAGCAAAAGTACATATAAATGGGCATGGCTGAAATCCAATAAAAATTCCTTTACAACCATGGGTTTTGTTATGCTGACCTCTGATTCAGAACAATAATTATTACTCTGGGTTCAGTGGACCTGTGGAGGTTCCATGTAGGCATGAAATACTATTAAACACATTATAGGTATGCTTTCTTTTCTTTCTCTCTCTCTCTCTCTCTCTCTCTTTTTATTCAATGAGAGGAGGGAAGGCAGAGAGATAGACTTCTGCATGTGCCCTGACTGGGATCCACCAGGCAAGCCCACTAAGGGGCGATGCTCTGCCCATCTGGGGCGTTGCTCCATTGCTCAGCAACTGAGCTCTTCTTAGCTCCTGAGGCAGAGGCCATGGAGCTATCCTCAGTGCACAGGGCCAAGTTACTCCAATCGAGCCATGACTGCGGGGGATGGGGGGAGAAACGAGAAGGGGAGGGGTAGAGAACCAGATGGGCACTTCTCCTGTGTGCCCTGACCAGGAATCAGACCCGGGACATCCACATGCCAGGCTGATGTTCCACCACTGAGCCAACTGGCCAGGGCCAGGTATGCTTACTCTATGGAGAGATTAATTCATACTTTTATGAGATTTTTGCAGTGTACATGATACTAAAAGAGTTAGGAAGAAGAGGATTAGAGAATAAAGGTTAAAGGGGCCAACCCTTCTTTAAGCCTATTATTTTATCCTCCTTTCTTGCTACCCTCTCCACAGAGCTTATCAGCTAGGCACACTGATCCTTTTCAATGTTGCTTAAATATGCCTTACACACTCAACTCTGTACTTCTCTACTATGTAACATCTCTGCCTAAAATGCCAACCTTCCAGTGCTTTGGGGCCCATGCTCTCAGTCGTGGCTTCAATGTCACCCCCTTGTGAGCCCTTCCCAGATGCCCTCAGGCAGCTACACCCACCTCTATGTTCCCACGGCACTGTATGCTTACTGTCATATAGAAAATGGCACAATAACTACTGTTCCCGTCTGCCTCTCCACGACCATTGTCCCTGCTGAGTTTTGGGAGACTGGGGTCTATTCACCATTGTACTCTTTTATAGCACAACAGTTGACCCATAATTTGTGTTAAAAGTTTGCTGAAAGAATGTGAGCAGTGATAGGTCTCTCGGGGAGACAGGTACATATTACTCTGGTGAAAGACCATTGACTTGTGACAGTCACTAAGCTCAAGGGTCTCAAGAGTCAAAGAAAGCTAACTATAAAATGCCTCAAATCATTACTTAATTGATTTTTCAAAATAACACACAGTGTGAAGAACATCTACTTGCATGGTTAATAAATGTAACTAGACATGTTTTCCCTTCCAAATATATTAAGCTATTCACCTGTATTATATAGATAAAGAACAAAGCAAATGGTAAAATAATGGGCTGGCTTAACCACTGAGGAAAATAATTTTGTAGGAGAAAGTATATTTTTTGTTCATAAAATGGAGTATAATATCAGCCTGAGTTCAGAGATCAGGCTTTTTTTTTTTTTTCCAGAGAGAGAGAGACGGGGGGGGGGGGGGGAGAGAGAGAGAGAGACAGAGAGAAACAGACAGGGAGAGAGATGAGAAGCATCAACTCATAGTTGTGGCACCTTAGTTGTTTATTGATTGCTTTCTCATATGTACCTTGACCAGGGGGCTCCAGCAGAGCAAGTGACCCTTTGCTCAAGCCAGCGACCTTGGGCTTCAAGCCAGTGACCTTTGAGCTCAAACCAGCGACCATGGGGTCATTTCTGTGATCCCGTGCTCAAGCTGGTGACTGCGGGGTTTTGGACCTGGGTCCTCAGCCTCCCCAGCTGATGCTATATCCACTGTGCCACTGCCTGGTCAGGCCAGAGATTAGTCTTAAATGTGGATAGACTGTAATATTCTACTAATGCTAAAAAAAAAGGAGGTAATGTCAATGAATTCCACTGGCATCTTTCTATATAAAATATAACTTGTAATTTAAAAATTCTTATATGATAAAAAGTACTTGGATTTTATTTATGAAATTTTTCTTATATAATCAAGTAGTATCATATACATGGATCCAACATACACTGGGTTCATTAAGCAGTAGAGGGGACAGTCATAACTGAGTTAGCAGGAATAATACTGAAGATCCTCTACTTAAAGATCTAATATACATCTGAGGCTTCAGATTTCTGAGCCCTATCCAAGAGTTTATGATTCAGGAAGTCTGGGGAGGGGCCTCAGAATTTGTATTTCTAATCAGTTCTCAGATTGTGTTGATAGCTGCTCACTAGAGAACACTTAGGGAAGCAGTGAGCTAGACTAATCTGCTTGTTAAATTGTTGAGGTGATGGGTAGAGAGGAAGCCAGATAAATAAGTAAAATACAATACCATAAGGGTTATGTGTACCTGAACATAGAGAAAGGATGCCTAATTATGCTTACTGGTGGAGAGACAAGGAGATTTTAATTGAAGCTTAAAGAATGGTAGGTGTTTATCTGCTACACTGATAAGTGAGGGGTGAGATGGGACAGGGAGAAGCATTCCTGGCCAGGGAAACAGAGGCATAAGAAAATGGGTATAAATCTGGAAAAGAAGAATCCTGAGGAGAGCAGCAACAGATAGCGACATAGATTAATTACAGAAAACAAAGTCTTTGTTCTCCATGCAGTTTAGGAAGAACTTGCTTTAATACAGCCCTGAAAACTGCATTTCTGGTAATCATCATTTATCTCATTTATCTTTACCAAATGAACCTCTTTTCTGGAACTATGCTGCCGAGTGAAAACTATGGAAACTCTCAGAGCTTCAGTTTTCTCAGATATAGTTTGGAGATAATACCACTTTTATTGAAACATTTATTGTAAGGATGAAATTAAAAGCAATAACTGATGCTACTTCCCTTCCTTTTTTTCCTTATGCCCCACGCCAAGGGTAGTTCCTTGAAAAATATTTTTTGAGCCCTCAGCAGTAGAGTCATAGACTGGATTTTGAGGACATAAATTTGGGCCAGGTGAGGAAACTTATAAGAAGCAATCTGATCAATACAACCACAACTAAGTGGAACAATTAACAAGTTGATGCTTATTTGAATCTTTCTCTCTCTCAAAAAAAAAAACAAACATATATATGTATTTTTATATATATAAAACTTGAGAACCTGTATAGGCAAGTCCTTGATGGCATATATATGAGATATGTTTTCAGGACTAACAGTGTCCCCTAAGAATTTCCTAGCATAGGGAGGATTTTCATTTAAGATGAAAAAATTACTTATTTGTATCATCACCTAACAATGTTTGATTTAATATTTGTTAAACAATATGCAATGAAACGCTATGTGTATATGTACATGAATACACCTTTATATACATAAACAGTTAACATATGTATATATGTATGCATAAATATAAACAGTTCATAATTTCTACGTATCAATTTTTTAATATTTTGTACTCCATTTAAACAATAAGAATATTATAAAAAATACATTGTGTTAGGAAGGTTAGTATTTTCTTACCCTCATTCCTTCAAATCTAGATAAAGCTCTTAGAGGTCTTAGAGCTCTAAGTGTCCGAAGGGATTTAATGGGGCCCATGTCTGAGTAGCCAAGAGTGTTTGCAACCAAAGTAATCAGAGAAACCTACAAAAAATAAAATTTTCATTAATTACTTGAATAAAATAATAAAGCATGAAAAGGAAAAGTTGATTTCAAATTCACTAAGAGCAGCTCAACAAGAACAATATGATTTTATATATCAAGTTCTCTAGTTATTGCCTAAATATACCTATTTCCATATATATTTATATACTTTTTTCAAAATAAATAATATTTTAAACTGAAGCTAAATACTTCCCTAAGTTCTGCATATTACCTAGCCTTAAATATTAAGAGTCACAATATTTTCAAATATTAAATAGTCATATCTTTTACTTAATTTAAAATAAACTCAATTCTGGTTGTAAACTTTTATTTCCTAAGCTGCGTGATGAAAATAACTCTGATTATAATAATATTTTGAAGATCCACCATATTTATAGGTTAAGAAAAAAAAACTACTTTCTTTCTTATTTTGGTTAGCCGGTTTTTAAAACTATTATATTACAAAAGCATCCACTTTATCATTTATTTTATAGGCAGTAACTAGGTAACATATACACAAAAGATGAATCTAAAAACAAACAATATGAAATCATTAATATAAGGTATCAAAAAACAGATTTCTTTTTTCATACAAGAAGCCCAAGAGAACATATGAGGTATAATGTATTCCTTGGGAAAAATTTTTTTGTACATCACTTATAAAAATAAAAAATGTTATTGCTGTTAATATTTTACATATTAAGCTGTTGAAAAGGAAAGAGTTTACTGAGCTTTACAGAAAGTTGAGAAACAGAATTTTTGAGTCAATATGATTAGTTTGGCTTAATTTTGTAGTCAAATTTTTGCTGTTTATAGTCATGTTTACTTGTAATTTTGATATCTATGAATAATACTCTATTAATTTACCTTTTCTGCAAAGTTTGGTAATGCAAACTCTTAGTAAAATCTTAGAGCACTTGTTGGTGCTATATAAATATTTATGTTGTCCTCTAATTCCAGACTTCGGATGGAAAAAAAAATCTCCAAAAAACTATGACTAGTTATAGGATGCTCCTTCCCTAACCACAAAGATTAAATTTTGGAAACTGTAGGATAATTAATAAAAGATTGAAGAACATAGTTCCTTCTGATAAAAATAAGATTAGGAGATTGAGCTCATAAATTAATTTAAGAAAACTTTAAAAAATATATTAATATCATATATAATAATTACATGATACAATTTAATGATATTATATTATATATTATTTGTATTTTATATTATATATAATCAAGTTATAGCATTAAAATATAAAATGAAATAGAGTACACAAAATAAGAATGAATTGACAATACTGGGTGTTGTATCATTAATTTTTATTTGAAGTTTCAACTTACAAGCTGTTTCAGGATCTGTTTCCTGGCTATTTCAAGAAGATGATTAAAAAATATTTTGTTTTGTTAAAAATAATACAAAAACTGAAGCATTCTTATGTACTTCCTATCATCCAAATAATCAGTTGCTCTGAATTTATTAATTGAAATTGTTATTGCCAATGTCTCTGCTCCACTGCCACTCTAGAGACATATGGTAAAGTGGATGTTTAAATGGCATAAGAACTGTGAGTAATTTTTGTTTTCTTTGTCATATGACTGAGATAAATATTTTGAAATTCCAGACCTTCTCTTCTCCCTAACACAGAGCTACATATTTGCTTTAATACCACCATTTTCACTTAACTTTCAGCTTACAATTTGATGCATCCATCACCTTATTTTCTAACTTTATATTGTGAACAAATCAATATATTATCTGTTTAATCTGTGTTTCTGCCCTTTTCCATTCCCACCTCCCACTTTCCAGTTTTTCTATTTGTTTATATTCCCAACAACAATATCCACATCATGTATGTATACTTAAAAATCATGTCTTCTTTGATTTCAGAAAACACACCCTAGAATAAATTATACATGTTATAAAGGTACTTTAAAGAGTTTACATTTGTTGAAAGGTTTCTCTTTTAATAGTCCTCAGAGATAGTTTTCTACTGGCTGTATTAATATTTCTAAAAACATAAACTTATAGCCTGAAAGTACAAAAAGCTAACCAAACAAAATATACATTAGTGAAGGCTATGTAGAACACTTAATTATAAGAAGCATTCCTCTTTTAAATTTCACTCAAGGTACATACATCAACAATTAAGAAATCCAGCCAACACCAGGCATTGGTGAAATACGTTTTATAACCATATGCTACCCATTTTAGAAGCATTTCAAGAATGAAGATGTAAGTGAATATCTTGTCCGCATAATCCAGGATAATCCTAATGGTCTTTCTCTTTTCAATATATATATCTTCAAAAGCCTGTGGAAATAATATTCAAATTTTGATTCATTTACAACTGAAAGCTTATGATTCATAACAAATGCAGGAAATGAAATTTTGATGAAAAAACCCACTGAACTTTTGTGGGCCAACTCACTTCTGGTTTATAGCTATTGTATAACACCCAGTTCTAGACTTCCTACCAGCCTCTGGTCGCAGAGGTCATGAGAAAGAGGGCACAAAAATATGAAAGTGTTTAAAACCCTCTAAAAGAGCTATCTGGCACTTGTAGGGATTTCCACTTCATCTAACTTCCCCTTTATTCCTCTTCAAATTGGATAGGATATCATAATTTAAGACATGATTCCAGGGTGGACCACTCTAATACACCTTTCTCACCCTGTGCTCTCTGTGACACCAGGATTTGGAGACTTTCCTTCAGGTCTTACCTGAACAATATTCATCATGTTGGAGAAATTAAAAGCAAAAGGGCCAGTAATCCTTAGTGGTTAACATTTATACTATTTGTCCACAGCCATGGCCTGTGCCATTCTTATTCTTCTTATTTAAATTCTTCTATCAATACCTTAAAAATGATCCTTTGCACTTTTGCAAACTGTTGGTATGAATATTGAAGAAAACAAAGAGGTTGGGACAGAAAGAATGGGCAGATTTACTAAGAGGTTAAAAAAAGGTTCCAGCAGCTGGCAGGAGGTCTGAAAGTCATGGAATTAAAGTACAAGGGGAGTCTTTCAGTCTTCAGGTTTTTTTCCTCCCTCCGTTCTCCAAGTTGTAGAAGAATCAGGCCAGCTACCCAGACAGAAACTGTGGCAGGAGATAAGGGAGGACTTGACCACAAGGAAGAGGAGTGCAGAGCAGGACCAGTAGATGCCAATAGCCAAATACACTGCCCGAGTGCACCCTGCTCTGATAAGACCCAGAGCCGGAAACAGGGTTCAGCCTGCAGGCTCCTCCCTTCTAAGAGGGAGCAAGGAGACAAAGAGGTCATTACATGAGTTCTATATGATTTGGGGCATAGGCTTTACTATTACTCATTTCAGTTACCACTTATTCATCTATCTGGCATGTACTCCCTGACTGAGGAGCCACAACATAGCAAAAATATATAGTGGCTTTGATTTTAGATATTACTTAAGTTATGGCTCTGTCATTTACTAGCTTGGAGACATTAAGCAACTTTTAAAACTCTATACCTGGTTTCCTCATGGGTAAAATAAGCAAAATATCGTAATGTCATTCTTTGACAATTAAAGGAGAAGAGCTATATAAAGATCTTGAAATATAATAAATATGTACTAAATTAGAGCTATTTCTTTTTATTTATTTTATAAACAGGTGTATTAAAAAATCCATCTCCATTGGCAAATTCCCTAAGTACAAACACCAGCTTCCTGAAATAGCTTTCCCTTCTTTTCCTTCTCTGATTCATTTGAATTTCAGTTTTGAGTGCCTCTTCTTCAAAATGTTTATCTTCCTTTTTAGACATTTTGAGCAAGGCATTAGTCTCGGCTTTTCTTTAATTTTTTGAAATCTCTTTTGCTGAGTCTCAGTCATATACAATTCAGAATGAGATAAACTTCCTCAGTTATTAGGAATTCAAGATAATGTCAATACTATTTCTACTTGCACTCCACCAGAAAAGTGAAGTAGCATCTTCTTATTTATCTGTTTTTGAGAGAGGAGAATTGTTAGGATAGGTAATCTACGGTATACCTGAATGTCCCCACATGTTCTTGTTGGGTATGCCAAGAATGCAAAGCCCTGACTACTCTATATCCAGGCCATTTATCAGGGTTGTTTTTGCAGCAAGCAATGTTGAGAGATGAGACAGTGTCACCCTCTGGGACAAAAAGCAAGGTTGCTTACTGCTTGGTATAAGAAGATGGGTTCCCTAAACTCAGTGCTCTTCAGCAGCGGTGTTAACCCACTGTGTGAACCAGGCACATTTAACTCTATGCTTTGGGCCCATGGGATCTGGGGACAAAGGGAAACTACACAAACACATTGAAGTAGGATCTGCTTTCTATGCCATGAGTAATAGTCTTTTGTCTCTGACTCAAAAATCTCTTATCTTTCATTAGCATCCACGAAAGAGTAACAGGATATAACTTATTGTAAGGAGAATAAAATCAAATCCCAGATCCATCAAGACTGTCTTATGAGGCAATTTATAAAGTTCTTGCAAATTCTGTTTTAGTATAGTGGAATTTCCAGTGGCATCTCTAGCTGGAACTGGGCTTCTAATGGCTCACCTCTGTTAGTGTCAGCAGGAAAGAAAAACAAATTAAGAAAATTCTCAGGGAGCTTATAACTCCCAGATTCCTTTCAACTCTCACAGAAGGTGGTTGGTGAGAAACTTGTCCCATTTTCACTCTAAAACTTTATTTTCCCTTATAATAACATCCAAAATGCTTTATAAGCTGACACAACCTCTTTGGTATAGCATCTCTGGCCACTACTTTCCTCTCTGTATTTGCTCTTCCTTCCAAAACACTTCCTTCAGTTTGGCAACTTTTAAATTCTGGCACATCTGATGCTATTTTATGCTTCCTTCCAGTTGTACGATGCTCCCCTCAGACCACCTTGCTTTGCTGAAAAATTACCATTGATCATTCTAGATCTTGCAAAAACATCATCTACTTTTCTAAAATCCCAAACAGACAATGGTTCCTGCTACTGGTTTTATCAAGTATGTTCTTCACTTATAAACACACCCTGGTTCTATAATGACTTGTGTTTCTCCCTTCCCTAATGGCTCTCTGAGTTCCCTATCATACCTGGATCTTATCCACCTTTGCATTCAGAGCAGTAAGAATAACGTCTGGCATGCAGTAGTGCTCAGTAAATATTTACTAAGCTGAACCAAAATTTTATCCTTGGTATTAATCATAGGGATTAACTGTTAAGTAAAACAACTTGACAAGATATGTTTATCTTCCAATTCATTTATTAAAAGTCCTGACAATCAACATACTGCTTTAAGTGTCAGATCACTTACCAGAGCACCACTGCTGAGCAGGATCATGAGAACAATAAAGCTTTCAAACCAACTGTGTTCAACTATACTGTAGCATGTTTTCCTGATGTTCCACCAGATTTTTCCTTTCCCTGAGTCTGTGTTAACTTGACAGCATGGGAACCTCCGGACGCAACCTGGCAAGAAAGACATGCATGTAAAATCTTGATATTCAGAATTAATAAAATGTTTAAAATACATTATTTAATGCAAAGATTTCCCTATGCTGATCCCTCATCTAAATACTTTCTAACAAACCTGCAGCTTCAAATAGATTCAACTTGAGTGCTTCCGTCTTTCATCTCCTAGCTCTCTCTGCTATTTTCTTAGTATGTGTCAGTTATTTCTAACTTAAAATATATTCTTGTCTTCTTTACTTCCCTATTTCCCACCAATCTCTTCTACAGTGTTTAAACAGCTTTTGTTGTTGTTGTTATAGCAATCCTAATACAACCCTAATTCACAATCTTTTTTTTTACTTTTATTAATTTTAATGGGGTGACATTGATAAATCAGGGTACATATGTTCAGAGAAAACATCTCTAGGTTATTTTGACATTTGATTATGCTGCATTCCCATCACCCAAAGTCCAACTGTCTTCTGTCACCTTCTAACTGATTTTCTTTGTGCCCCTCCCCTCCCCCAACCCCCTCCCTCTCCTCCCCCCCACCCCATAACCCCCACACTCTTGTCCATGTCTCTGAGTCTCATTTTTATGTCCCACCTATGTATGGAATCATATAGTTCTTAGTTTTTTCTGATTTACAATCTTGATAAACAATGAACATAAATTTGATGAAAGATACAGTTTCCTGAATGTAGATCTCGTCTGCAATCTGGTGCAGCTTCAACTCCTCCATAAAACAAACAAACAAACAAACAAACAAAAAAACCAAACCTTTGAGAAAGTCCTAAAATTATGTTTAAAAAATAGATCTTGATTAGAAGATGCTGATGAATTGTTTCAAGTACTCTAAGTTGAAAACAAATCTGACACTGAAATCTTAACTTAAAATGGTTTAGTTTTATTCATTCATTTCTCCAATAAACATTTATTGAATATCTTCTATATATTTAGCTCTGTATATATCATAGTTTCCTTTCCTTTGGGAATTTATTTTTTGTTTTGGTTAGGCAAACAGATATAGAAATAAATGACTGTAACTTATTAAGCAACTACAATGACAGATACGCAGGGGTATTTTGGTAGCATGGAAGAAGTCCATCTACCATGGTTTGTTGAGAAGATGTCTGAGGAGGCTTTCGAGAAGAGGCAGAGCCTGAATTGAATCAAAGTACTAGCCAAAAGTGGTTTTCATGGAACTCCAGGCCAAGGGGCAGCAAAATGTGTTGTGTATAGAAAGTATAAGCAGTTCAGAGTTTTGATGAAAGCACAGAGGCAGAGGAATTGATCAGGTTACAGAAAGTATTTCCCCTGCCTTAAGGAGTTGAGTCTATATCCTGTAAGCATTAAAGAGTCAGTGCAGGGTTGTAAGCAGAGTAATAAGGCAGATTACAGTTTAAGTGGATGTCGCCAACAGTTGTGTGGAGGGTAAGGAAGAGGAGAAAAAAGAGGGGTAGAGGTAAGGAAAGACCCAGAAAACCATTTAGAATTCTGGTTTAGGGCACCAAAAATAATAACAGATTCAAGACACATTTAGCAGGTATAATCAGTAGGATTTGGTGACTAATTGGATATGGATGTGAGAGAAAAGGAAGAGCCCAGGATGATGACGGGAGCAGGAGCCACTTGGCAGGTAATGAGTCTAAGATGCTAGTGAAACCTCTAAATATGGATATTCTGTAGATATTTGGATGTGAATTTGAATCTCAGAAAAAGTCTGAGCTAGAAAAGAATATGTAAGAACAGTAGCATGTTTGTATCATCTAAGATCTGGACAGTTTCTGAGGTCAGACAGAAATATTACTTAGGGTAAGGAGAGAAAAGGATCAAGTCTGGAACATTCTAGAACAGCAATATTAAGGGGCAGAATTCAGTGGTATCAGGGAGCCAACTCACACCAGCTCTTAATAATACATTATTAAAGTGGCAGGATATTTTGCTAGCACATTGTTAAATACAGCCATTATCAAAAATTCAATTGTATAAATTTAAAATGATAACTTGTTTTAAAAAAGGTAATAAATGTTAAAAACATATTAGTTTACAATAATTTTACTATTATCTATGTTTCTGAGAATACTTTTGTATTTTATCTCAATGGCGGAAATTCATTATACTCTTGGGTTATTGTGCAACTCATCCCAACCCCACGTGTACTGAAGTTGTAGTAGTTTGGGATCATCCATGGTGAGAATGTTGACACTACAAAAGTCAACAAATGCTATAGATCAGCACTTATTAATTTTCTGGAAGAGATTTAAAGTGATGAAGGAAATGCTAATAAATCAGATAAAACTGTAAAAGTATGTCATGTTTGTAACCATTACATTGAATAAGACAAAAAAACTGAGAAAATATTTTTTCATTATTCAAATTCTATGATCTGATTCAGCAAAGATTTGCTCCATCATTGGTGAATGAGTCATATAGCTTCTTTGTTTCACTTTCACCATGCTGGTTAACGTCACTGAAAACACCAGCCAACTTCCAGGTTAAAACTATGCTTGTTCATCAACTGCATTCATTGATTCTCAATCAATACAAAATTTTGGCAAAATTCAACAAAATCATTCTGTGAGAATCAATGAGCTGTATAGAATGTGTAACAAAGAATAATGTTCACATTATTATAAACTGAGCAATACATAGCCTTTATATCAGTAAAATTTATAATAAACAGGTGTACATATGCATACTATTTTTTTTTCTTGGAAAGCTGGTGGTTAGAAATTTACTTGCATCCCCCCAGGACAGGTGAAAGGAGAGCAAGGCTGGAAGGGGAAGTCAGAGACGTGGGGTGCAGAGATGCAGTGAAGGCTGCGGTGAAAGAGAAGTCAGGGAGCAAAAAGCTTCATGAAGGAACATTGAACAGAGTTATGACCCAAAGAGGCTCAGAGAGAACGTGATTGAAAAATTTAACATTTAAATTAAAAATAATAAAGAAAAGGAGCTATGCATTTGAATTAGAAAAGTTAGTAAACATTTGATCTGAGAAGAAGCTTCATTGAAGCTTCATACATATCGCCTTCAGGATGTGCCACCCCTCAGAGAGCTTCTCCTGTTTTGAGGTGGGAGTGCTTGACTGCTTGTCTGGCTTTCATGCAAAGGCCTAGACTGCCAATTGAGCTGGTTCGCACCATTATCACACATTCTCTTTCAAAAGAACTATTAATTAAATGTAAACATAACAAAGACACCTCAAACATTTTAATAGGCCCCTGAGGGTAAATAATATTTATTTTGGGTGGTTTCATTAATTTGCTCTTATGATCCATTACATAAAGTTTATACTGGGTTTCATCATGTTAAACCAATGATTTCAAATAATAAGGAAACCAATGACCTCTTCCAGGACAGATTACCCATTAATTAAATATAGTAGCATGATCAGTACAATTAATGTAAACAATTCATTAGGAAAATTAATCATTGTTTCAGTACCTCTTAAAAATTTCTTTAAAATTTATAAATCCTCTAAAACAAGTGTTCTGTCCACATTTTATTTCCAATAAAAGGCACAAAGGAGTTGATTACTGTGTTATTCAAGTTAGATTAGTTATTGTCATTTCATAGGAAGTTGATGAACACAGAACACTTTGGAGAAATTGAGTTGACTCCTACCTAATTAACAGAAATAGATTATTTTAAGGACAAAACCGCCTGACCAGGCAGTGGTGCAGTGGATAGAGCATCAGCTTGGGATGCTGAGGACCCAGGTTCAAAACCCCAAAGTCACCGGCTTGAGTGTAGCCTTATAGACATGATTCCATAGTCACTGGCTTGAGCCTGAAGGGTGCTGGCTTGAGGCCAAGGTTGCTGGTTGAGCAATGGCTCCCTGGCTCAGTTGGAGCCCCCAATCAAGGCACTTTTGAGAAAGCAATCAGTGAACAACTAAGGGGCCACAACTATGAGTTGATGCTTCCCATCTCTCTCCCTTCCAATCTGTTTCTTTCTCTCTCTCTCTCTCTCTCTCTCTCTCTCTCTCTCACACACACACACACACACACACACACACACACAAAACAAAAACAGCTAAGGTGTAGCATCAATGCCGTCATAGCTTCCATGTAGAATTATTAAAAAAAAATACTGTAGGCCCTGGCTGGTTGGCTCAATGGTAGAGCGTCGGCCTGGCGTGCAGGAGTTCTGGGTTTGATTCCCGGCCAGGGCACACAGGAGAAGCACCCATCTGCTCTTCCACCCCTACCCCCTCTCCTTCCTCTCTGTCTCTCTCTTCCCCTCCCGCAGCCAAGGCTCCATTGGAGCAAAGTTGGCCCAGGCGCTGAGGATGGCTCCATGGCTTCTGCCTCAGGTGCTAGAATGGCCCTGGTTGCAACAGAGTGATGCCCCAGAGGGGCAGAGCATCGCCCCCTGGTGGGCATGCTGGGTGGATCCCAGTGGGGCGCACAAGGGATTCTGTCTGACTGCCTCCCCGTTTCCAACTTCAGAAAAATATAAAAAAAAAATACTGTAAAAACAAAAAGGAAAGGGCAGGTACTGTGCTAAATAAATTATGTTATCTCACATAATCTCTTTAACATCCCTATGATATGAATGTGGTTGTTTTACTCAATTTACAGATAAGGTATCTGAAGTATAAGATTTTAAAAAGATTTTAAATTGTGTTCTTGTTTTCACAGGGAGTTAGTTGTATTTTACATAGAACTCAGGTTTATCAGGCTTCACATGCTGTGTTTGGTATTACTGAATTATACTGCAACCCTACTCTAGGTTTATGTTTTTACTTAGATGACACAAGCATTGCTTAGAAAATACTGCATACTTTTCTAGGTCTAGTTCAAATTTACTACTTTTTAAAAGAATAAAGTCTCTAAAAAATTCCAGGAGTAGTAAGAAAAAGTTAGGCAGAAAAGGAAAAGGAATGGAAGAAAATAGTGTTAGAAAAGAATATATGGAGGCCAAAGGTAGAGGGCTTTACATGCCAAATTAAGGACTTCAGGTTTTATCTTATGAACCAATGGCTCTCCAATTTTAGTGTGCATCAGATTATGTTGCAGGACTTGGACATTATCCTCAGAGTTTCTGTTCAACTTGTGGTTTCTGTGATCAACTTCTGGCTAGAAAGAGATCAGGACTGACTCAAAGTCTGTAGTTTGAGAGGCAGAATCAATCACAATGTCACTAAATGAGATGAAAAATCAAAGGAAGTAGTATATTATGTGTGAGAATCCAGTAAAGTTTGTTTTAAAGTTATTAAACTTCAGATGTTTAAAGGCTGCAGATAATGGGGAATTGTAGGCAGATCAGAATTCAAGAGTGAGGACAGGAGTAAAGGTAATGATATAAAAGTCAACAACACAGAAATGGCTGTTCAAGCTCTAGACATGGATGAAACCCTTAGGAATAGAGGTTAAGAAGATAACAAAGCATCAAAATGTGGGGGTCATCATTATTTAAGGAATGTATGTAAAACCAGTCACTAAAAAAATGAGGGAAGAAACTCAGAACTCTCAGAGCTGTGAAAGAAGAACACAGGTACAGCGTGGCCTCTGAAACAAATGGTGGAAGAATGTTGATATGGACTGTGGTCAACAGCATCAAATGCTTTACTGATAGCACATAACTTAAACTTTTGATGAAAAGAACAATAGTGACACTTAGCCCATTAAATTGTACTCTAGTGTTCCTGTGGAGCTAGGAACATGAATTAAGGACTTAAAATGAAATGTATGAACATCCTACAGTTAATAGAGTGGTTTAGATAGTACAGCACACTGCCATTGTAAATTATTGTTAGTAGGGTATCAGAAGGATGCGAACGGAAGCTTCGAAAGCTCTAATGACTTGCCCTTGGTCATAGAGCCATGTCTGACTCAGAAAGGAAAGAGGTAATCAACTTTTTACTAAACAATTCCCAGTAAATGTTAGCTTTAAGACAAAACCCAAAACACTAATAAGTGCTTGTGAACCAAGGTCTTGATTTTTCTCTTACCATCCGTAAAACAGGCCTCTGGCTCATCAGAATTCATAGATGCAGCCTCCGCTTCTACTCCTTCTCCTGGGACAGGGTTATCAATGGTGCTGCACTCAGAGGAACTTGATCGGTTCATTCTCTAAAGAGATATTCACCACCCACCAGATAGTTCATTTAGAGTTCATTCAAATCTTGCATTTAAGCCATATTTTATAATCAGAGTCATGCAAACTGTTTAAAAAAATATTAACAGTCTGATGGTCATAAAAAACAAACACACAGAGGTCAAGTAACCTTACAACGCATATATGCTTGCTCTATCTATACATCCTGTGAAAAATAAATTTTATTATTTTTATTAGGCCAACAAATATTTACATATAATTAGCATAAAGTGATATTTTGAGGTAAACTATAGCATTTGTAAAGTATTGGCCGCATTTTTATTATGTTTTATGTTTAATGAAAATTTTTGTAACAATAATTATTATTTTAGGACAGCCAAGACCCTACTAGCAATAACATGCATGTGCCAAATTGTCATTGCCTCATAACTGAAAGGTCAGATCTGGCATTTGGCAGAAAATACTTGTTGAAACTTAAAATAAAAAAAAAAACAAATTAGTATAAAATGAAATCCAAACACATTTACTCATTACCTCATTTCAGAATATGTATCAGGATGAGATAGATAGAAGCCTCTCATTGAGACCAAAACAGGAAAATATTATATTATAATGAAAACAATAAAGATCATCATAATTAACTCAGCCAACAACACACATTTTATTATAAAATTTCAGAGTACAGTACTGAAATTTTATAGTATAATATAATAAAAAAGATCATAAAGTATTACTTATCATGTCAAGAGATAGTGGCTACTAAAGTGAACACCACATGCAAACTCTAAAACAGATTTAATGACATTAACATGGCAGACTAGTACACGAGAAGAATGAAGTCATTGTCATTATGATCATATAATTGATCATAACACAAGCAAGTAAGTTCTTTCCATCCAGAACTTTTTGATCAAACATGATGTTTATACACAAACACATACACAAAAACTTTTAGAAAAAAAATACGTACAATTATTGCAAAACTCTGTCAATTTTTCCGAATATTGTTTTATAAAGGGTAGAGCTGCACATTAGTGGAAGAGTTCATTTTTCATTCTCATTTGCTAAATAACATGTGAATATTGAAAACTGCTAGTTATTATATCACATCTTATATTAAGATTACAACTTTATTTTTGTTTAAAATTGTTAAAAAAATTCAAGTGCTAAAAATGAGGAAATACTCATTTCAGTTTAATTCTCCAATCTATTAATTTGTATTAATATTTTAGGCCTAATCTAAAATATTAATTTTTTAGACACTGACTTAGAAGCTAACAGTGTTCTTTATGGGTACTGCATTCAATTCTCAGTGCTATTATTATTGCACAGTATTCACCATCAGTGAGAAGGGAATTAATAAAATATTGTAAGTAATGAATGATGTAAGCAATATTCTTTTTATAACAGGAGCAAAGAGTTATGAATATTCTATTAAATTAATACTGCTAATCTATTTTAGCATAGAGGCGTTATTTCTACCAGACTAAAGAATTATAATAATATCAGTTATGAACACTAACAATATGAAATTTCACTTAAAAAATAGGTTATTTATCCACTGAACCAGCCAGCTAGGGCAAAAGCAGGTTATTTAAAACTGATTGAATTAATCTAAAATTACTTTAAAATAAAGGAACTAGAGATTAATTAGGACTGAATACTCTGTAAGACTCAAGGTTATAAAATATACATCTTTCCAGAAACAATGGGGAAACTTACAATTATTATGTCCTATTGTGCCAATTACCACACACAGAAAAATACACTTTTAAGTACTATATCTAAAACTACAGTTATTTGGTGTCCTCAGTTCTTGACCACTCAGCTGTGGTCACCAGGGAGAGACACGACACTCTGATTCTATGGAGATGAGACAAAGTCCTTCAATCCGGAAAAGGAATTATCAGTCTGGATTTTGAGGCAAAGCTGTGGAAGGAATTGCTAATGGGAAGAATACAAAGCACTTCCCTGATATTAGCCAAAATGTCGATAACTAGGACATAGTTATAATGGTTTTTTGCTCAGCTGGTAACAACTTTTATTTTTTTTTAAATATTTCTTCTTAGCTGGTAACACCTTTTAAATAAAATTATTCCAATTTTTAGAATTCTGACTGGCCCCAGCCTATTTGGTTGACTCAGTGGTAAAGCGTTAGTGGCATGTGGAAGTCCTGGGTTTGATTCCCAGTCATGGCAGACAGGAGAGCCGATCATCTGCTTCTCCACCCCTCCCTAGTTCTCCTCTTGCAGCCCTGGCTCAATTGATTCAAGCGAATTGGACTTAGGTGCTAAGGATGGCTCTGTGACCTCTGCCTCAGGTGCTAAAAAAAAAAAAAAGGCTCGGTTGCTGAGCAACGGAGCAAAGGCCCTACATGGGCTGAGCACTGCCCCCCTAGTGGGCTTGCTGTATGAATTCTGTAGGGTAGGGGCACTTGTGAGAGTCTATCTCTCTGCCTTCCCTCCTTTCATTAAAATAAAAAATAAAAAAATTATGACAACCTAAATCAATGAAAACATCTTCAACTTCAATATTTGTTTTTTTCACTGTTTAAAAGAGCATTAACAAAGAAGAGTCATGCCAAGTTAATTTATAAGTAAGTAAAAGTTATGATTTTATGGAGTATATCTTGTAATTGAAACTTTTACCCCCAAAAGCTTTTATGGCAATATTTTGTCAATTAAATTTAGGGTTTGGCTCAGACTTTTATATAATAAATGACAGTTATTCAATGTTATTCCTCACTGGAACAGAAATTATCAAAATTTTTAACATGAATTACAAATAATTTTTTTTTCAGGGACAGAGAGAGAGTCAGAGAAAGGGATAGATAGGGACAGACAGACAGGAATGGAGAGAGATGAGAAGCATCAATCATTAGTTTTTCATTGTGACACCTTAGTTTTTCATTGATTGCTTTCTCAGATGTGCCTTGACTGTGGGGCTACAGCAGACAGAATAACCCCTTGCTCAAGCCAGCGACCTTGGGTCCACACTGGTGAGCTTTGCTCAAACCAGATGAGCCTGCACTCAAGCTGGCGACCTCGGGGTCTCGAACCTGGGTCCTCCACATCCCAGTCCGACACTCTATCCACTGCACCACTGCCCGGTCAGGCAAATTACAAATAATTTGTTTCACAAGGCAAATTATTTGTGGCTCTTTGAAAATTAAAGTTTAGAATATTTTTAGAAATTCAAAGTTTTTCTGCAAATGCACTAAGTACAGTAGTCACTAAGTAGAACTATTTCAGTTCTGTGTATCTATTCAATATTTATGTGCATGTCCCAGTAATATAGACAGTTTGGTTCTGATCTATTCAGCCTTTAAGTTCAATACTTATTAAAACATAAGTTTGTTTAAGTAGGTCCAAAGCATGCCTTTAAATAGAAGGCTAACAAGATCATGTCAAAATTTGTCATTTTATATAATTAATTATCTGATTATTTTTATTTCTATAAACTCAAGCATTGGTTATTTAGCTACCTTTCTTACAATTTTGGACATGGAAGACTGATTATACTATACTAAAGGCAGTGAAATAAATAGTTTAGTATGAAAATTTTCCATTTTGATATTATAAATAAGCCATTTTGAAAATTTAGTGTAGTTGTTTTTTCTTTTTTTAGTGAGAGAGAGACAAGGGGAGGGACAGCAGATTGGGACAGACAGACAGAAATGGAGAGAGATGAGAAGCATCAATTCTTCATTGTGTACCTTAGTTGTTCATTGATTGCTTTCTCAGATATTATTTTTAAATAAAACAGTGAAATGTATTTTTTGCCTATTACTTCTTTGAATGTAAATAAAAATAATTTTCTTATCTTTCTCAGTTACCATAAAAACAAAAGTAAGTGGAGACACAGGACCATAGAGGCAGACTCACTAGTGTAAGGAATGGGAAGTATGCCATCGTTAGTATCTCTGCATTTTTATTGAATAATATGATATGACTGTGGGTATTTTAAAAAATATTGTCATTCTTTACATAAAACCCATATAATGGAATAAAAATTTTTCAATGTAGAACAGTATATAGTATAAAATACCCTTCCCCTGCACATTGCTTGATTCTATTCCCTTGAGGTAACTACTATACGGTATATATCTACACACATAGGTATATATAGGGTAGGGAAAAAGTAGGTTCACAGTTGTGAGTACATGAAACACAGAATTTATATTTGTATTATTATTTTCCAAATGAACTGTAAACTTACTTTTGCCCCAACTGGGGCATATCTTTCCATATTTTTCAATATGTATCCATAAAACACTGAAGTACCATATTTTCCCATGTATAAGACACTCCCATGTATATATGGGACACACCTTAATTTGGGGGCCCAAATTTTGAAAAAAAATGTATTACATAAAGTTATTGAACTCATGTTTTATTCATCATAAAATTGATACAACTCCTCACCACTGTCAATACTGCCATTCATTAGCCTGTCCTCATCTGTGTCTGATGACGAATCACTGTCTTCAACAATGAGCACAAAAACAAATGTGAAAAAGTGGTAAATGCAAGTAAAAAAACTACAACCACTGTATAAGACGCACCCAGTTTTTAGACTCCCAAATTTTCAAAATAGGTGCATCTTATACATGGGGAAATACGATAGTTTGGAAATGTTCCTAATCTTCATTATAAACTTAAGTATGTATCCAAGCAGCCCCTTTCAATTACTGAAAATATCAAATTAAAAGCTTTATAATTTTTATGATTCTTCATTTGATTGCCTAGTGTATTTTCTATAATGCACCTCACACTGCATATGAATAGAGGTTATAAATATAGGTGTCATATGAGAAATTTCCCTAACCTGGTCACTTGGAAATTTATTATTCACATTTCCTGAAATACGTAATCACATTGGAAAGTTATTTCATGGTAGTATGGATAGTGGTTAATGCTAGTGGGTCATTCCTTGTTTTGAGAGGTATTATAAGTAGGATTGTCTAATAATCTGATACTCTGGCCCTCAGAAGCAGATAATCATCAAACATATAGCAGCACTAAAGTAAAACTTAACAAACACCTTATTCAAAGAGGATGGCTTGTGTTGAAACATTCCAAAGAACTTACACATAATGTACATACTATAAAATTTGTTTTCTTCACATGACAAAAGATATTCTTTGAAGAGAGCACCTAGAATAGTTATTTCACCTAACCCTCAAAACAAGATACACAGAGGACAGCAAGGATGATTCTGAACTCAATCATATGTCAATAAGCAAGAAAGATATTTTTCATTAAAATTAATATTACCCATCTTTTCACTTTATAGCCTCATTTCACAATTGAAAAACTATAATGAGGATCTGCAATCATTAAGGAGTAAAATATTAAAGTTCAGAATAAAGGGTCAAAATGCATTTAGAGCAGAATTCCACACAGACAGCTACTATGCTTTGTAGGAGTCCAGTGTTTTCTAACTTTACTATTCTAATACGGGATAACTTAAAATTTAAATATGCTTTCTTTCCCTTGCAGTTGTGAGGACTTTTTTTTTTTTTTTTTTTTTTTTTTTGCCTTCTGTAGAAATGCATAGATCCTGTCATCTATGTATTAGAAAGAGAAAGACTGTAGCTCCTATGATGAGAAAACAGCTATTTGGAGTTGCTTTTTAGGCATTTTACAGTATAGCAAGCCTGCTCACACCCAGAGTCTGGATATTTAGATAAGGACTTGAACTTAGAATTCCTGCTCCAAGTTTTTGCTCTGATTTTCCAAGGGCACCTTTGAAAATAACTGCATAGAGTTGGGCCCAAGAAAGTGAGTGACCTCTGCCCCAACTACCTGATAATAGGTGCTTGCTACCTTGCTTTGTAGCCCCTTTTTGCTCTTGACCTGGGATGGAGGGATGCCCTTCCCCAAGCTCATTGTGTTGTAGCACCCACCTCATTTCTGGAATTTGTAAGTAATAAGTCTTGTGACTTGAAAAGTCTTCTTTTATCTTTTTAGCATTTTAAAAGTTGGAGATTACCAAAGTAGAGCATAGGAAATATAGTTAATAATATTGTAATAACTATGTATGGTGCCAAGTGGGTACTAGACTTATAGGAGGATCATTCTGTAAATAATATAAAAGACTATTGAATGTCAACTGCAACTGACAAATAAAAATAAATAAAAATTGTAAATTACCTAATATATTTCTATTTGTGTTTTTCATCTTGAGTAAACTATTTTGTTTCTATACATGTTTTACTTTTCTGAGCCACTCAAGGGTCCTTCAGTCTTTTTCTGGTCTCTCTGAAATTTCTCATTTCTTTAAAAATTTTAAAACATAACGCCCCAATTGAAAGCAATATGTAAAAAGATGTCCCCAGTTAAAAAGTGCTTCAGATATCCTTCATCAGTGAAAATTTAATACTATTTTCCTCTGTTATTCTAGATTTTCATTTTTATTACACTAATTTAGCAGAAAGTCATCATTTTATTTACTAATTATAATAAACTCTTAGCTCACATTAGATTTATGTGCAACTATAACTCCAGCACTTTTTCAAATAAAGGGCAAGAATATGGAGTTTTTCCTTTCCTGGTATTCTTTCTACCAGAGAAACTGTGTAGGCATTTTGGAAACAGCTGCTCATTCAGCAGGAAATCTACTTAACAGATCCATCACAAGGTCAACATGGTATACAGTGTTAGTTGTTGGAGCAGTAATGAGGTCAAATCTCAGCCACCACCAGGAAAAGTAAAAATAAAGCCAATGATTTCACCAGGAGTTCTTAGTGTTCTCAGAATATTCTACCCAGGGCACTTTCTATTCAACAACATGACAACTTAGGTAACTAAAAGATAAGATCTTAAATATTAAACAAAGTTTGCTTGCATAACAAGGTTGAACTGGTTGTAGATTTCTTAGCCAGATCCTACAGTTTTATCTCGAAACTTCTCTCCAACTGAAAGGGAAGCAGCATTCACCAATGAGGTCTTGAAATTTAAAGCAACTAAAAACAGTATTCAGGGGCCCTGTGCACTAAACCAGAACTGTTCTTTGCAGAAAATAGATATTTAAGAAGCTAGAATATAGTGAATTAAATAGAAAGAATGTCTTAAAAACTTTAGAATCAAATATTTAAACAGTTCTCCTGAGACATGCCAGAGAATTGCATCAAATGGGTGAATAAGGATGGAACAGAGGCAAACATGATGGCAAAACATGAGGTAAAAGTGCAGACTCTAAGACTTGAGCTCATTAACTATTATTTATAATTTTTAAAACACCAGAATGTCAAAAAACAATCTATACATTGAATGATTAATGCTATCCCCTATATCTACTCAAAATGAGGAAGGACAAGGAAAGATAAATCCCAGTGAATGAAACAATTACCAGTTTTTGAAATGTGAATTTCTAATACTGAAAATACAATATAAAATGAAAATCAGCACCCATAAAATATCTTTCCTAACATTTATATATGCAGTTTCTGCCAAAGAAAAGTATTTGAAGTCATTCTTTACAACTAAAATGTGCAGAGAATGACCATTTGTTAACATGTACCTAATGTTTTCTAATAGTAGTTTGGTAAAAATAAAATAGAATAATAATTTAAAAAATTAAACACACCTATATATTACTGGAAACAGTTTTCTCAAAAATTATGTTTCCCCGGGGTGGGGGGATGGCGATGTAGTAGGCGTACGTTACAACTCTCACCTCCCAGAACCAAAGTGAATTACAACTTAACTTAGGAACAATCATCTTAGAAAACCAACTTTGGACTAAACTAAGAGGAATCTATAACCAAGCATAATGGAAGAAACCACACTGAGCTGGTAGAAAAGGCAGAGACGCAGAAAGGGCTGCCCTGTCCCCAGGAGTGAGAGACAGCCCAGGGGTCTCTCAAGGTGGGGTTAGTTGCCAGGAGAGTTGTGGGTCCTCAGCCACAGGACTGGAATCCCATCCTGGAGCCCTAGAGACTAGAGGAGGCATACAGACAGCATTTAGCTGAAAGAAGAACTGGGTTACTCTTTGCAAGAGGGAGACAGAACTCTCAGACCCAGGCTCCAACTTAAACGGACTGCTCAGACAGTCTCGATTAGCCACTTACCCAGGGCTCCGGGAGTGGGGGCGCTGAAAGGACTGAAGTTGTGAGAGGAGAGTGAAGTCTTAGGGGCACAGGGAGAAACTGTGGGTGACAGCCACTCTGACCCCTGTACTGGGTCATTTCCCAAACCTAAAGTGGACATTCTTCCTGGGAGAACCAAGCCAGCAAAGGGAAGCAATTACTTCACCAACCAGAGGCTCTCCTGCTCCAGTCAGTTCAGAGAGACACTTAGAAGTAGGGGCTACAGCAGAGACACAGGTTTTGAGTGCTGAGGTCTGTGCTACACAGCCCCACAGCCTGCTGAGTACCCTCCGAAGGGTGAGAGGGTCAGGCTGTGGAGGTGACCATGAAGCTTGGCCCTCACAGCGATGGGGGCAGAGCCCAGCCAGGCAGCCTGTGCAGCGGTGGGGGGGGGGCGGAGCCAAGAGAGACGTCAAACTCACCAGGGGTGGGAGTGGAGCAGGCAGCCCACACGACCACAAGGGGTAAAGCTCAGTGAGTTGAGAAGTCCTCCACCCTGTGGGGCAGCCTGAGCTGTGGTTCACGAGCCCACATCAGTGCCTGAGTGTCTGAGGCAGTGGAGGAAGCAGGCGGCTGGCGGAAAGACCACAATTCATGAATAGAGAGGCCACACACACTGACCAAGACTAGATATAAGCCAGCCTAGGAGTGCAGCTGATATTTACAACTGCATCATGGCCAAGGAGAGGCAGCCACAAATTCTGGATTGCCTGAAGCTCCAAGAAGGTTGCTAAGAGCCAGTCAAAAGCAGTGACCCCCACTGGTCTGTGCCAGGGTCTGGCCAGGGAGGTCCAGGGCTGATATATCCAGTGACCAGATATGGAGAGCATCAGCTCAGGACCTAACAACCCTAGTTAGAGTGGTATCTTAAGGAAAGGCTCCTCATACCTGACCCAGCTAAGGCATAGAAAACGCTGTCACAAATAGCAAATAGAGTAGTAGCAACAGATAGCCCACAGCAGAATACAAATAGCTGACCAAACCAAGAAGATCTAGAAACAACACAACTGAAAGTTGGAGGCAGACAACACCAACCCTAAACTCAGTTAACTACACAGACAACACATCCAAAGGAGCAGTCTATACAGAGACAAAAGGGAAAGACAGAGAAATGCAATTCAAATGAATCACCAAGAGAAATCCCCAGAAAAAGAACTGAATGAGGTAGAACAAACCAAAATACCAGATGCAGAGTTTAGAATAATGATTGTTAGCATGCTCAAGGATTTTAGAACACCAATAGATGGACAAAATGAGTACCTTAACAAAGAGATAGCAGGCATCAAAAAGGACTTTGAAATCATAAAAAAGAATCAGACAGAAATGACAAACAAAATATCAGAAATGAAGGCTACACTAGAAGGAATTAAAAACAGCCTGGAAAAAGCAGAGGATCAAATCAGTGATTTAGAGAACAAGATAAGCAAAAGCATGGAAGCAAAACAGCAAAAAGAAAAAGATGATCAAAAAGTGTGAGGAAACTCTAATAGAGCTCTGTGACAACATGACGAGAATCAACATCCGCATCATAGGGGTTCCTGAAGGAGAAGAGAAAGAACAAGGGATAGAGAACCTGATTGAAGAAATCATAGCTGAAAATTTCCCCGAATTGATACAAGAAAAAGTCACACAAGTTCAGAAAGCACAGAGAATCCCAGTAAAGAGGAACCCAAAGACCTACACCAAGACACATCATAATTAAAAGACCAAAGCTAAGAGATAAATAAAGAATGCTAAAAGCTGCAAGACAAAAGCAGTCAATCACCTACAAAGGAGCCCCCATAGGATGATATCCGACTTCTCAACAGAAACATTTGAGGCCAGAAGGGAATGGCAAGAAATATTCAAAGTAATGCAGAACAAGAGCCTACAACCAAGACTTCTTTATCCAGCAAAGCTATTGTTTAAAATTGAAGGAGAAATAAAAAGCTTCCCAGACAAAAACAGACAAACAAACAAAAAAAACTCAAGGAATTCATTACAACCAAACCAATTCTGCAAGAAATGTTAATGGGCCTGTTATAAACAGAACAAAGGAGAAAAAAATCTAGAAAAAGAGAAATGTACATTTAAAGATTAAAATGACAATAAACAAGTACATATCAATAATAACCTTAAATGTAAATGGATTAAATGCTCTAATGAAAAGACATAGAGTAGCTGAAAGGATAAGAAAACAGGACCTTTACATATGCTGTATACAAGAGACCCACCTCAAAACAAAAGTTTTATGTTACACATAAAATGAAAGTAAAGGGATGGAAAAAAATATTTCATGCAAATGGAAATGAAGTGAAAAAAAAGTTGGGGTAGCAATACTTATATGACAAAATAGATTTTAAAACAAAAGCTATAGTAAGGGATAAAGAAGGTCAATACATAATGATAAAAGGAAGCAATCCAACAAGAAGATATAACCATTATAAATATTTATGCACCTAATAGAAAAGCACATAAAAAGCAGATTTTGATGGACATGAAAGGCAAGATCAACAGCAATACTATAATAGTAGGGGATTTCAATACTCCACTAACATCACTAGATAGATCCTCAAGTAAGAAAATTAACAAAGAACCAGCATATGTAAAGGACACACTAGATCACCTGAATTTAATAGATATCTTCAGAACCTTTCACCCTAAAGCAACAGAATTTACATTCTTTTCAAGTGCTTTTGGTACATCCTCTAGGACAGACCACATGTTATGACACAAAACAAGTCTCAATAAATTTAAGAGGATTGAAATCATATCAAGCACCTTTTTTATCACAATGGCATGAAACTAGAAATCAACTACAATAGAAAAACTTAAAAACACTCAAACACTTGAAAACTAAATAGCATGTTATTAAATAACAAATGGGTTAATGAGATCAAGGAAGAAATGAAAAATTTCCTTGAAACAAATGAAAATGAACATAAAATAATTCAAAATTTATGGGACACAGCAAAAGCCACCCTGAGAGGGAAGTTCATAGCATTACAGGCACACCTTATGAAGCAAGAAAAAGGTCAAATAAACAATTTAATCCTGCATCTAAAGAACTAGAAAAAGAACAGCAAGTAAAGCCCAAAGAAAGTAGAAGGAATAAAATAATAAAGATTAGAGCAGAAATAAATGACATAGAGGCTAAAGAAACAATACAGAGGATCAATAAAACCAAGAGCTTGATTCTTTGAAAAGGTAAAAAAGATTGATGAACCTTTAACCATACTCACCAAGAAAAAAAGAGAGAGGACTCAAATAAATAAAATTAGAAATGAGAGTGGAGAAATAACAACTGACACAGCAGAAACACAAAGGATTGTAAGAAAATACTATAAAGAACTGTATGCCAAAAATTAGACAGCTTAGATGAAACAGACAAATTCCTTGAAACATCATCTTTCAAAAATCAATTTGGAAGAATCAGAAAACCTGAACAGACCAATTACAACAAATTAGATTGAAACAGTTATCAAAAAACTCCCAACAAACAAAAGCCTTGGGCCAGAAGGCTTCACAGGCAAATTCTATCAAATATTCAAAGAAGAATTAACGGCTATCCTTCTCAAGATATTTCAAAAAATTCAAGAGGAGAGATGACTTCCAAGCTCCTTTTATGAGGCAAGCATAATTCTGATTCCAAAACCAGATAAAAACAAAACAAAGAAAACTATAGGCCAATATCTCTGATGAATTTAGATGCTAAAATTCTCAACAAAATATTAGGAAACCAAATCCAGCAATACATGAAAAAAAATCATACATCATGATCAAGTGGGATTTATTCTGGGGAGGCAAGTCTCATGCAATATATGCAAATCAATCATGTGATTCATCACATAAACAAAAGGAAGGATAAAAATCACATGATAATATCAACAGATGAATAAAAAGCCTTTGATAAAACCCAGCAACCATTTATGATCAAAACTCTCAGCAAAGTGGGAATACAGGGAACACACATCAACATGATAAAAGCCATCTATGCCAAACCCACAGCTACTATCATACTAAATGGGCAAAATTAAAAGCAATACCCTTAAGTTTAGGAACAAGGCAGGGGTGCCTCCTTTCACCATTTTTCTTCAACATAGTTCTGGAAGTCCTAGCCACAGCAATCAGACAGAAAGAAGAGATGAAAGGCATCCAAATTGGAAAAGCAGAAGTAAAACGATCATTATTTGCTGATGATATGATATTGTACATAGAAAACTCTAGTCTCAGACAAAAAACTACTGGACCTGACAAATAAATTCAGCAAGGTGGTAGGATATAAAATTAATATTCAGAAATCAGAGGCATTTTTTACACCAACAATAAAGAGTCTGAAAGAGAAATTAAGGAAACAATCCCCTTCACTATTGCAACAAAAAAAATAAAGTACCTAGGAGTAAATTTAACCAAGGATGTTAAAGACCTGTACTCGGAAAATTATAAAACATTGATAAAAGAAATGAAGGAAGACAGAAACAAGTAGAAGCATATACTGTGTTTATGGATAGGAAGAATAAACATCATTAAAATGTCTATTTTACCTAAAGTAATCTATATATTCAATGCAATTTCTATTAAAATACCAATGACATACTTCAAAGATATAGAACAAATATTCCAAAATTTGTATGGAACCAAAAGAGAACATGAATAGTCTCAAGCTCATGTCTATGATCCCATGCTCAAGCTAGCGACCCCCATGCTTAAGCTGGATGAGCCCATGCTCAACCCTGCAAACTGGGGGTTTTGAACCTGAGTCCTCTGCAACCCAGGCAGATGCTCTATCCACTGTGCCACTGTCTGGTCAGGCAGCAAGATTCTTATTAACATAGATTCCTCCCCACCCAAGAAACTATTACGAGTTCTGTCATCTAACAAGCTATACTAAAATTAAAGAGACATATTATATCTTTATGGTGTATTTTATTTGTGAAAAGTATCAGATAAGGCAATTCATATTAATCTGTTTCTAATTTTAAGTGTTTTATATCTTATTGACAGATTTAGTGTTCACTTCATTCATTTCATAATATATTTTATTTAAACCTCTTATCTTCTTGAGGCTACTCTGCATATCTCTGTATCAGAAACTTATTCTCATCCATGAGTAGTATTACTTCTGGAATCAAATTAAGTATTTCAAGCACTTATAATTAATTCATTCATAGGCAGGGCCTATTAAATTATTAATTGATGCATTTTATATATAATCAAAAAATAACCAAATGTTAATTACTGACTTGATTTTAAAAAATAGAACTCTAGCTATCACTGTGCTTAAAATCATTTCAAGTGTACTCAAGGTTTGGACCAGAATCAGGGTACCTTGGCTCTTTCCCCAACTTTCTAGATGTATAAATAGAAAGCAGCTCATTTGTACGATGAGACAGTTCCTTAACTGTCAATACAGGTCTTGCATTAGAATGGTCATTTCCTGTTCTGAGATTTTATGTTTATGGCTAAAATATTTCTCCCACAAAGACTGCTTCTTCATAGAGTTTTAATTTACTGAATTTAAATGTGACAATTTTTCCAATTTTACAGAGTTATAATTGACATACAACATTGTTTAAGTTTAAGGTGTACAATGTACTGATTTGATACATGTATATACTGTGAAATGTTTACCACAATAAGTTAACACATCTTTCACTTCACATAATTAAGGTTTTTGCTGTTGTTGTCATGGTGAGAACATTACAGCTTTACTCTCACAGCAATGATGTGACAATTGAATGTGATGTATATCTATACATTTAGCAGCAGAGGAAGTTGATTAGGCTTTCAGGTTAAAAGTTGCTTCAGTTGCCTCTGTTACAGTCTATATCTTACTACTTTTATAATCTATTCAATACAAATTTATAGATCATGCACTTGAAATCACCTAAGGACATAAGACAGATCAAGAAAGCCATCAAGAGCATAACAAAAAATGATGGAATTGGCCCAGTGACATGCTGGGATGTCAGTTCATCCATGGAACTGTACATATATGTTCCTACTTTCTTGCAATGGGTCAGGCAGAACAATTTTGTAGCTGAAGAGCATGCATGACGCTGAAAAAATATTATATACATAGGATTTATTTTTAGGTAACCTGTGCAAAAGTGGTCACATATGTCTCTGCCTGGTTAAAGCACAGAGCTGCATCCTTGATAGATCCAGTTTGTTATTACCCCTGTGAGAAGTAAGAAGGTTAGGTACTGAAGTTTAGAAATGCAGCATGAGGGACACTTTAGTCTACTGATTTAAAATGTTTAAGGTCACATACCTGTAAATAGAAATTAGTTATGTTTCATAATACATGCCATATGCTCAATACAAAGCAATATATTTGAAACACAGTAACAAGATTCAATATCTTTCAACACAGACTTAAAGATAACGGACTAAATAGCTATATAATTCTGTTATTTAGAAGAAGAATTTAAATATTGTAATGTGTTGAGGCAATCTTTTGTGTTCTGTTTGTTCATCATAAAAACATTATAAAATAAATGAGTCTCAATACTGGAGTGGGATGAAATTAAGAGTGTAGTTTTTAAAAGCACATTGTAAAAGTAGAATTTTTATTTACTTTTAATTAGCATTCAAACAACATTACAGGAAAGATGTTTCAAACCAAAATCAAAAGATAAGAAAAATTAATTTAACTATGTCAACCCAAAATTTCATTGTTTTAGACAAATGAACAAATTCAATAAGGATAAAAGATTTTAAAACAGTTTGGAACCAATTTCAAAAATGAAATGGTCTAAGTAAAACTCTATAGTAGAGTGGGGTTTTTTTTGTAAGAACCATATATAAAGGATAGGGTCAAATGTCAGCTTCTCCAAAAGGTATAATTGTAACTAATCCCTAAATCTCGCTAAGTCAAATGCATTTCTGAAAAAATTATTTTGTTTTCTAAAATGAAATAATGAGAATAATTCAAAACTTCTTTAACTTCCTCTTTAACGAAAAACCTTTATAAAAATATCTAAAAATATAGACCTTATAACAATATAATTAAAATCATTATATAATAAAATAACATATTATATTTAAATGTAATGACTATGAATATTTATAAAACCAATAAAAGGAATGCATTAAATACCAAGTAAGCGCATTTAAGTTTTTCCAAAGATGATGTCTTTTGAAATAAATACAAAATATAGAATGGGTGGGTAGATAAATGAATGAGTGAATCTGGTGAACAATATGAATGTTTGTTCCTCTGCCTGAGATTTCCTTTTCCACCATGTTCCCTCAATAAGTTTATCTCCATCCTTCAGAGTCTGGTTCAAGTGCCACCTCCTTTCACGGACCTTCAACCTGACATATCTCTGACTCAATGCATCCTCAATGAACTGGTTTATTATTCTGATATGGAATGTGCCTTGGTCTGTTCTATGTTATATTATTGAAGTAGACTATAACCTATTAAGTCACTTAAGGAGGATTAGAAGCTGAACATGAATCAGCAAATGCACAATACCATTATAACAGAAAATGTGATCCTGAACTGCAACATTACAGGCGTATAATAGAAAGTAATTAAATTCCCACTCACTCTCTTGCTTTTCTATGATGGTTAAAAGTTGGCGTTCAAAGTCAAAAAGACCCCAGAAACATAATTGACTAACCAGCATCATCTTTTAGTGTATTAGTCGTCTGAAAATACAGATTAATAATATCTATTTTTCAGGGTTGTTATAAGGAGACAGTTATATAGTGTAGATGAAAGTGATTGATATATACATTTTTTCCTTGGTCTCCTTGGTGTTTTCTTCTTTTCTGTCAGCCTATCAAGTGCTGAGTTGACCACTTGATCTCTTACTTTCTACAGTCCCTGGAGTGTAGTGGATGCTGTGATGCACTGCCTAGATACGCCTTCCACACAAGCCACTCATTCCTCCTGCTGCCAGGAGTGTTGGCAGCTGAGGGCTCACAGCTGAGTTCCTCTCTGGGAATGGTCATGCAGAAGGGGGCTGCCTTAGCCAAGTTTTACACACTTTCTCGTAGAAGAGAAGAGGGAAAGCCAGGACCCAGAGACAAACTGGTTCTGGGAACAAAGGCCTAATGCCCTTTCTTCAGTTTGGGACTACTCCACAAAGTCATCCCAAAGCCACAGATGCCTGTAGGATCAGCCAATGCTGTAATAGCAGAGCATTTCAACGTCTCCCTTTGCCCAATCATCTTGTTTCCTTCACTTTTTACGGGTGTAAAAATTTTGTTCTTGGGAACACTACTCAGCAACTTTTTTTTTCCTTTTAGGTGTGAGGAGGGGAGATAGTGAGGCAGACTCCTGCATGTGTCCTGACCAGGATCCACCCAGCAACCCCCTCTGGGGATGATGCTCAAATACTGAGCTATATTTAGTGCCTGAGACTGATGCTGAGACCAATTGAGCTATTCTCAGCACCTGGGACTGACACTCAAGCCACTGGCTACAAGAGGGGAAAAGAGAGAGAAGAAGAGAAGGAGTGGGGGGAGAAGCAGATAGTCACTTCTCCTGTGCCCTGACTGGGAATTGAACCCAGGACATCCATATGCTGGGCCAATACTTAATCCACTGAGCCTCCAGCCAGGGCTACAAAATTTCTTACACAAAGATTTCTCCAACAGTTGGTTTCCCAGGGATTTAACCTCAGACTGTATATTTCCATGATTAACATAATTTAACATACAAAATTCCAAACTGTCTATAACTCTGACTTCTCTTTTTAAGACCCATTTTTCCAAATACATACTGTTCAGTATCATCTAGCTATCCTACAAGTTGCTAACAATTAAGATGTCCACAAATAGAAACGTTTGTCCCATACTCTCTAATTTTTCTCCACCCCTGTATATTTTTAATAACATCAAAAGATACCCAGTTTTCTAAGCCACAAGCTTTCATTGTGTCAATTTGTATCACTCCAAAAGATACATCAAACTCTTAACTTCTGGTACCCTTGAATGTGACCTTATTTGAAAATAGGGGTTTTGCAGATATAGTTAAGATGAGATCATTAGGGTGGGCCCTACTCCAATATAATTAATGCCCTTATAAGAAGAGAAGACAGGGACACACAAGGAGAATGGCATATGACAACAGAAGCAGAGATCAGAGTAATGCAGCTGCAAGACATGGAAGGCCAACCATGAAAGCCCACCTCTAGGAGCTAGAAAAATCCAAGGGAGGATCCTCCCTAGATACTTTAGGGAGAGCACTGGCCCTGATTACAGCTCCATTTCAGACTTCTAACCTCTGAAACTGTAAGAGAATAAATTTCTGTTGTATAAAGCCACCAAGTTTATGATACTTTGTATGTTAGCCATAGGACACTAATATACCCTTAGAAACAGCTTGCAACTCATAGATCCAGACCTTAAGTAAGCCCCTATATTTTAATTTGCAAGTGTCATAGAGTTTATCCCCACCTGCCACTGGCACTCTTTCTTAGCTTGAGTCTTCATCAGCTGTCCTTGGGAGAATGGCAAATACCTTTCCCAGGCTCTCACCTTTCTCTCCTGCTGGGGTTATTACACCCCCAATGCAGTTTTCTTTAAAAGTATAAGTTTGCTAACAACAAAGTATTATAAAATAAGAACATAAAGCCTCCTCTTTCTGTTAAAGAGGAAAGAAAAACATATTTCAATTGCTTGTCATGTGCTTCAAGCCATCCACTATATGGCTCCAACCTACCTCTGTCACGTCATACTTCCCACCAGGCCATCCTCACCTATGTTTAATGAGCCTTTTTGCATCTGGATGTTTCAACACTTGTGGTCCCTTTACCTCTACTGGAAAGGTTTCTGTCTCTCTCATTTCCTCTTTACCAGTCTCATTCTCTCTCTCTCTCTCTCTCTTCTGATATGCCTGATAGAGTCTCTTTTTACTATAAAACACACTTCAAGTGCCATCTCTTCTTTGAAATATTTCTATTTATTTTCAAGATTATTTGCCCCAACTTCTATCCTGCCTCAATATTTTGTCTAGAACACTGTTTTTATTCTTTTTTATATGGTTTAATCTTGCTTTACTCTATAGCACCTAAGGCAGTGCCAGAGATAAATACCTTCTCGCTACATTTACTGAAGCAATGAGCACTGAGGATGGCGTCTTCCTAGTCTCCAGCAGGCGACAGTACGGAGCAGTTCAGTAAATGTAAGCTGAAACATCATTAGTGATGATCTGTAGAATATGGACTCAGGTGTATTCCTTTGCCATTTTTTCTCCCAGTGATCAAGCTCATGAAGGGCTTATACAGACTTTGCTTCTTTTTTGAAAAATAAAGTTTTGCATTAATGTGCTTGGAGAGTTTGTAGCATCCCACTTGAGGGTAGAAAGTTTGATAGAACATTTGAGGCTTTCATTGATTTTCCTTCTCCAAAGACCTCAGCTAGCTCCACCACAATGTTGATAAAATATTTTAAACAGTAAAGGACCATTAATAAAGTCTGCCTGTCTTGAGAAGGAATAAATGGGGATCTTTCCCTGAGGAAATTTTTACACAGGATGTTTTCTTCTCTGCTGAGTATACCAGATGTTCAAATTCACTTAAACCAGTCTTGAGAAGTGGATACATTTGTCAAAAGAGCAATAAAAAATATTTGGGTTGCATCCTGATTTAGGCAGGGAGAGTTCAAAGGGTCTGTCTGATAATGGAGAAAATAATGGAATTAAGCATTTCTAAGAAAGCCACTTAAAATAGAGTTCGGAGGCCACTGAGTAAGTGGGCCTTTGCATATCTCATGCGTCAGTTCTCAAAACTGCTGTTAAATTGCTAACCTGTTGCTAATTTCAGATCAAGGCCAAGCCATGAATGTCCTGGAACAGCAGCTACTGCCTGGACTTTATCTGCCCACCTGTTTACATGTTTGAAATAACCAATCCTGGTTAACCTAGCCAACAATCCTTCATTTGCAAGAAGGGCCTAAATGGGAGCTACTTTTGTGCTTCTTGCCTTTATAAACTCTGCCTTTCTTTGCTTTGTTCAGAGTGCAATTTAGATCGCTACCTGAATCTTGCCTACAGGATTGCAATCCTTTTTGCTCAAATGAATGCTTTTTGTAAATCTCTTCTTTGGTTAACATGTCCTAGAACAGGCACGTGCAACAAGCTTCCTTCCTGTGTGTCTTTAGCCACTATAACTGTGAACCACTGTTCTGCAGCTGCTGCCTCCCTTAAATTTAACCAGTAGCAAACAGCTCCTTACAGAGTGTATATGACTCCTCCATTTCACACCCATAATAATTAAATGGACACTTACTCTCTGAGAGGCACTTGTCTAATTATTAACATAAATTCTTTAATATTCATTACAATTTTAATTTGCATATAAGGAAACTAAAAAAATGGATTTTTCTAAATTGTTCAAGATCATAGTAAATATCAAAGCTAGGATTCAGGGCAAGTACCCTATCTCCAGTAGCTGCATTCTTTTTTTTTTTCTAATTTGTTTAATTTATTGTGTTGACATGGTTTCAAGTGCCGCACTCATTATAACACCCACTATGCACTGTGTCATGTCCCCCACACCCCATGAAAAGTCTCTTCCCAACATTGTTTTATCCCCTTTGGCCCCCCTCTTCCTACTTCCACTCCCCCTTTCCTTCTGGGAATTGCTGTCCCATTATCTGTTATGTATATATAATATGGCTAATACTTTCACCTTCTTTGATCCTGTCTCCTCTTCCCCCTTCCCTTTGACAGCTGTCCAGGGTCTGACTGTGACCCTGACTCTGTTTGTATTTTGTTCCTCAGTTTATTGTGTTCATTAGATTCCACATATAAGTGAGATCATATGGTATTTGTCTTTCTCTGCTTGGTTCATTTCACTTAGCATAATAAATTCCTGGTCCATCCATGCCATCACAAAGGTAAGATTTCCTTCTTTTTCACAGCCACATAGTATTCCATTGTGTATATGTACCACAGCTTTTTAACCCACTTGTCCACATTGTAAACAATGCAGTAGTTGTGTTCTTAACTATACGTCAAGGTAGTGCTTAAAATTTAAATAATCTAAATCTATTGAATAAGGCATTGCTTTCTGTTGGGTAATCAAGATTAACCTCTTGGGCAAGGTTCATCAAGAACATGGCAATAACTATTTCAAAGATATTTCAAGCATGAAAAAATTAAGAAAGTTACAAAGGATGGAATAAGCAGTTACAAAAATCTGGGAACTCTAGTGGAAGCTAAGATTAGGAGATTTAGAGCTGGAAGTTAGCAATGAAGGGTAATAGGACACTTTAGATAAAGAAAATCAGCATTTTTTAGTGGTTCAAATTGAAAACCAAAACCAAAACCAAGTGGTATGTAGGAACATTTAAATCTCAAACAACTAAAAAGAGACTCTAGATACAGGGTTTCACAATTGATGACAGCTTAATATTATCTCTAAGCTACCTAACAAATTTCCTATAAATCCTGAACTTTTATTATTTCTCAAGTCAACTATATAGTAAAGTAGGTATGAATGTATTCAAGATGACACACTTTGAGAAATGTCATGAAAAATTTCTCTTAAAGAGAGGCAAACTCTCAAAGTCCATAATTTTAAATGTGAACTTCTTTTAGATAATAAAGATGAATTCAATAATAAACACAAGAACTATAACTTTTTGGGGTTTACCAACTCAAACACTGTGCTAAATGACTTAAAGAGATTAGTATATGTTTATTATAACCTATGAAGTACCCTCATGTTCCTGTATATAACATGTAAATTACAGATATGAAATAGAAAAAGTGTGCATTTTTTCTCATAATAGATACGACTATAATGTCATAAAGTGATAAGAATATTAGAGCATTACCATAAAATGGTGGTTGGATGGCAATTTTATTTTTTTTTTGTATTTTTCTGAAGCTGGAAACGGGGAAAGGCAGTCAGACAGACTCCCGCATGCGCCCGACCGGGATCCACCCGGCACGCCCACCAGGGGCGACACTCTGCCCACCAGGGGGCGATGCTCTGCCCCTCCAGGGCGTAGCTCTGCCATGACCAGAGCCACTCTAGCGCCTGGGGCAGAGGCCAAGGAGCCATCCCCAGCGCCCGGGCCATCTTTGCTCCAATGGAGCCTTGGCTGCGAGAGGGGAAGAGAGAGACAGAGAGGAAGGAGGGGGGAGGGTGGAGAAGCAAATGGGCGCTTCTCCTATGTGCCCTGGCTGGGAATCAAACCCGGGTCCCCCACACGCCAGGCCGACGCTCTACCGCTGAGCCAACCGGCCAGGGCTGGATGGCAATTTAAGGACACTAAAGTCCATGCTTTTTAGGAAGGGTTTATGGGATAGGTGGCAGAGTAACTTTAGGGATGGTTAAAACAGTCTAGATAAGCAACCAATAGTCTGCAGACTAAATGACATCACAAGCCCCCTCTGGATGCCACAGAGTATGTAAATTCTTCAGAAGCATGGATCAGTACCCCATGGGAGAAAATTTGGGTATTAACCCCAATAGGACTATGTGTTTTATTCCTGAAATGGACAAAGAAAGGGAAAAGGAGGTAGAAATAGGATTGACATTAATCAAAAGACTGGGACTCCTTTCATGGTTCTGTCTTTAATTAGCGTTATAACTGGGTAAAGTCACTTCCTTTTACTGAGCTGGCTTTCTCAGTTACAAAAACAGGTGCTAAACAGGCAGATCTTTAAGATTCCATTTAAAATGTTTTAATTCAAAATACTAAGGCCTGACCAGGTGGTGGCGGAGTGGATGGAGCGTCGAACTAGAACGCAGAAGACCCAAGTTCAAAACCCAAAGTCGCTGGCTTGAGCGTGGGGTTGCTGGCTTGAGTGTGGGATTATAGACATGACCCCATGCTTGCTGACTTGAGACCAAAGGTTGTTGGCTTGAGCAAGGGGTCACTTGGACTGCTGTAGCCCCTAGTCAAGGTACGTATAAGAAAGCAATCAATGAACAACTAAGGTGCCACACAAAGAATTGATGCTTCTCATCTCTCTCCCTTCCTGTCTGTCTGTCCCTATCTGTCCCTCTCTGACTCTCTCTGTCTCTGTCAAAAAAAAAATACTAAGGGTGAGATTTTTACCAGCAACTACGTAGATTTTTATAAGGTTAGCCAAGGCTTTGAGCAAAGGAAAACTGACCAGGTAAGAAATGATTTCTCCCAAATATTAAGATGTCAGAAGTACTCAGAAAACTCTGCCAAGCTACTCAAGTGCTTTAACAACTGGAACCCCAGTGTATTCAGAAAGTCTATCAGGCAAATGGGGTTTTACAACTCTAACCTTCATTAGCAGAAAAATGGGCAATTGCATTAGTTTTTCCTTTCTACCTGAGACTACACCAGGTAGACTACACTTCTGAATAAGGACCTGTAGAATCTGATTTCCTACCTTCAAGCCAAAAAAACACACCTTTTGAATTCTGGAGATATTTCTTCTTCCATGATAGGTTTAGAAATAATATCGTATTTAATTTCTTACTTTGTCACCTTAGAAGAATTTCTTTGGCTACTTAGAAATATATATTCCTAATTTATTCAATCGATAATATTGAGCATTTACTATGTGCCTAGTACTGGTTATACAGCCAGTTTACACACACACACACACACACACACACACACACACACACCCACACACCTGTGTATTTTTATTCTAAAATCCACTATGAATTCATGGAAGCCAGGTTTAATATAGAGTTTAGCAGATAGAAAGTATTTGGTAAATACCTGTCAAATACTTAGAAATGTGATCAAAAGAAAGGAAATATATTTTAAAGTGATACCTTAAAAGTTTAAACAGATGCCATTAAATGCTCTGTCATAAAAAAACACTTATGATTATATTCCATAGTAATAAAAATATAGCTCAATAAATCTTTGAATATATGTAACCAAGTGTGTGGAAGGAGGATACATACAAGTTTTAATAAATGGTTCCTGTTCCCAATGAATTTACAGTACTCTTTGATGCATACAACCATTTCTCAAAAAAGTTAAAATACAAGACTAAAAAATCCAGGAATAAGCATAATAGTGTGTAGCGTTCTGTAAAGCCAGTAGCCAGGGCTGCCATCACAGCAGCCTGGCCCATGCAGGTTTGCATTGGATTCGGACAGTCGGTAAAGAAACAATGGAGCCAAAAACTGATGGGCCATCATCTTTAATTGTAGCTTGCACCCGGTGGGCAAGTAAAAACACACACTGGGCTCCAAAACCCACTCACATTCAGTGCTCATAAAGCTACTGACTTATCCAAGTTTCCTAGAATCAAAGGTTTCTAACTCACCAGACTTATTCACCTCCGTTCCCCATCTCTTTCCTTCCCCCTGCACAAACTGCACAAACTGGCTTCTCAATCAGCACTCCGCCATCTTGGTTGCTTCTCCTGGCCTCCTCCATGTGGCCTCTCTCCCCTCTCCTCTCTGCTCTCTCCTCTAATGATAATCTCAGGAACCGAGAGAGTAAGCTCCTGTTCTGCCCCCATTTTATAGTGTAGAAATCAAGACCTTTAATCCAATATACAAAATAGGGAAGTCTCTAATACAAAGTCACTTTCTGAGGCATGATGGGATTGTACCACCCCACATCAGAAGGGGTGGGAAAGGCTTAATCCCAAAACCAAGCCCCAGGATACAAGAATCCTGCCTGCCCACAGCCTGCCCCAACACACATTAATATCAACTGGGTGATGGCCTCCACGTGGGCAGCGCCATCTTTAACAAAGTGAGCATAATATATTTTATCTGCCCAACACGTTCAAAATGGGGAGAGATCACATCTGCTAGGAGAGAAATCAGAATGGATGTAATAGCTACTACCACTTCTGAGCATTCTGAGAACTTTCTAAGCGCTTTAGAAAATTAGCCTAGAGGTTCTAGATTGCCCCTTCCTTTGTGTTTGTTAATTAGCAAAAGAAAAGTATGTACTGACCCAAATTACCCTTTTCTCCATGTCAGCAAAACAGCCATTAGTCATTGTTTCTCCTGTCACCTGATCTCCCTTCCCTGTAATTCTGTTACCTCTGTTTTGTTTCTGATCAACAAAAACTAAGAGAGAAGGAAATTGAGGAGGTCTTCTTTGCCTCCCTTGGCAGGCCTCCCTCTCTCTTCCTCTTGACATAAATTTGTGTCTTGAGTAGGTTCTTCCACATGACACTGGTAGTTCCCAGGGGGCTGGAGTACTACAAGGTAGTGAGTGTATGTTGCTCAGAAGGAAACTGGCTGCTTGTACAAATGTTAAGAACTCCAAGCAAACACAAAGAGACGTGGTTGGTTAAAGCTGGTGTAGGCCATGATGTGAAGACTTTATCTGCAGTCTATAATTCAGGAGACTTTGGGGACTAAGGATACTTTAAAGGAGTGACATGATTAGGACTGAACCTGAGTAAAATTGATCAGATAAGTAGACTAGAGAAAATGTATAATGAAGGCAGAGACACCAGTTGGGACTTCACTGTGGTAAGGTACCAAAGAACTGTAAAACTTAGTATTGGCAATGCCATTTTAAAGAGGAAAAGTCAGGCATTGAAAGAATAAAGGTTATCTGAAGAATTTCCTTTCCCTTTCAATAAGAGACAATATTTACATAACCTACACTGATTTTAACTTTTCTTCCCTTCCTGCAATCCTGAGAGTAACATATACCTCTAGACAAAGGAATGGGAGGTAGACAGTAAAAGATTTGTGAATGACTTTGATATGTAAAACGACATGACTATTGTGTTATCTTGTAAGTTTTAATATGTAGGCACGTTTTTATAGATCCTATAGACAAATGTTATAAGCTTGTTAATGACTGATTACTGTGTCATGTTTCTCCTTCCTTTTCCCCCCAACCTGTATGTGATCAAGGGTATATAACTAGCCTCAGAGCTATATTCGGGACTACATGATTTGGGTTAACTATGCCCCGTGTAAGTCATACGCAGCCGGCTTATTAATAAATCTCCTCTTAAAAATTCTTCTATATCCTGCCTTGGTGTCTCTACATAACCCGTGGAATTAAGATATGCTACTTTACAACACCACTTGGAATGGTTTAGGTGAGAAATAGTAAATTTAAAGGAGAGATGATAAAGAGGAGCAGTGGACTCAACAGACACTGTGGAAGAAAACTGTTTATAACTATATAACATATAACAAACTGGGGATAAGGGACATAAAGACTTAAAGATAACTGGTGCTTTCAAATAAAACTACGTAAGATGAAATCAGCTATTAAGAAGCACTAAGTAGAACCTTACCAGATGAATCTTCAGGAAGCTGTTGTATAAACTCACATACAAAAAAGAAATATATCCATCAGTATGCAATATGAGACAGAACTTATAACACAAAAATCTCAAATTTTGATTCATTTCATACTCATTAATAACATGAAACACAATGCGTATAAAACAATCTTACCCCTTTACTGTATTCACTATCTGAATCACTGCTAAGTTCCTCTGTGTTCATATTTTCCAAATCAGATTCCCCAAGTGCAATTGGCACAGTCACTGTGAGGCTGGAGTTATGAATAAATGACTGACAATCACTTTCTTCAATCATGTATTTGCTCATGTTTCTTCCAAGACTGCTGGTTTTGCCTTTTTCCTTGTGGAAATGATAATCTTTGTTCATTCCAGCAAGTGTACAGTTAGAGATATAGTTTTCCTTCTTAATGTTTTGATCTTCTGCTTGTCTTATCTCTTTGGAAATCTTTGGCTTTTTGGAAAATGCTTTCAGAATAAATTCACGTAAGGTCTGCTTCACATAATTTATTCCCTTCTTAATTCTGGCCACTGCAACCTGGAGGTTGTTTGTATCAGGGTCGTCAACTACTGTAAGATTGTCTGAACTAAATGAGCTCAGTAATAAAGCCAGAAATAGGTTGAGGACCTATATCAGGGTGGGAATGGGTGTGGAAAAATAGGGAGATAGGAAATAAAAAAGAGAATAAGTACATTTTTCTGAAATAAAGATAAAAATCCACACCAGCAATGAAGATCCCTGTAATTCTCCACTCACAGATAAGAACGTGGGTTAAAGGAAGGTAGATGAGAGGCAAGACTCCTCCCCAGTCTTTCTAAACTAGCTCCTGGGAACTCTGAAGTTTGGCCATACCCATGAAGGACTAGCATAAGGTGCAAAGAGAACACTCCATTTACCATTATCATTCTAGCATTCTAAAGTTCATTCCTGCAGCAGAAGAAGCCCTTGGTTAAATTGCTTTTTATTGATTTAATAAATCCTGCTAATCCCTGCTAATGTTTACTTATACTTAATATATGTTACCAATGAGAAATAAGTAGAACAAGAAAAATGTGACTACTGTCTATTGTGCTGAATTAACTTAGGCCAAGTCAGTTTTCCCAGAAGGTAAATGTCACTTGTTGCAATAAATGCAACATGTAATACTTGCAGACCTCCTGTAATAAAATATTCTGTCCAAGAATTGTGCCCACTTGCAACTTAATGAGGCTTTTAAACCAGAGAAAAGGGCTTGCCCATTGAACCCAAGTCAAATGAGATACTGCATTATGATCTGGGTGGCTTCAGTGCTATTCAGTGCCAATCACCTACTAGAGATTTTAAAGAGGTCAGGATAATTATCCTTGAAGCAAAATCTTGTTTGTGTGCAAAACCATTTCTGTGTTCCTCTCTAAAATAGAGTCCAGGTAAACTTATCATTTGAAAAAATAAGAAATCTCACAAAAATTTGTAAATTAACTGAAATGATTAAAAATCATAAGTTTTAGAGGTTGTTTAGGTAAAATGATTTTAGTAAGCTTGAGTTTATATTAGGAAACTGGTGAAGAGTATTAATCAGAATGACACTTTGAATAAAATATACATTTTATTAATATTTATTTCCTTCCTTTATAATTTATTTTAAAACATTGTTTTATATAGAATGCAAAATGTGACAGAATTACCCATTCATGTAAATCTATTCATGGTCAAAAACATATACCTCATCTTAATATAATCAAAATTATTAGAAAACAACTACCTACCTCCATCATGCCATTATTTTTTTGTGGAGAATATTTAACTTCTATTCTCTTAGCAGCTTTCAAGTATGCTATCTTGACATAAATTAGATTCCCAAAACTGATGATTCACCTTATAACTAGAACTTTGTACTTTTACCAATATCTCCTATTTCCACCACCCCTGAACCCTTTAATATTTCACATATTTCAAAAATATGCTTCTGTTTTGTCACATCTTGATTGAGAATAGAGTCTGACCAGGTGGTGCTACAATGGACAGAACATCAGACTGGGATGCAGAGGACCCAGGTTCAAAACCCTAAGTTTCTGGATTGAGTGCCGGCTCACCAGCTTGAATGCGGGTTCACTGATTTGAATGTGGGATCATAGACATGGCTCCATAGTTGCTGGCTTCAGTCCAAAGGTCACTGGCTTGAAGCCTAAAGTTGCTGGCTTGAGCAAGGGGTCCCTCGCTCTGCTGTAGCCCCCCATCCCTGGCCAAGGCATATATGAGAAAGCAATCAATGAACAACTAAGGTGCCGCAATAAAAAGTTGATGCTCCTTATCTCTTTCTCTTCCTGCCTGTCTGTCCCTATCTGTCCCTCTCTCTGTCTCTGTCACACAAAAAAATAAATAAAAAAGAGAATAGATACTAACAATTATTCTAATTTCATCAAGTTATAATAAGATATTACTATTTTATCAGTCTACCAGATATCACAAATGAAAATAAAGTCCATTCTGTATCATGTATCCATTTTCATATTAGGCAAGAAACAAGAAAAAGAATATTAATAAAATACATATTTTACTCAGTGTCATTCTAATTAATGTTTTTTACCAGAGTCTTAATGTAAACTCATGTTTACTAAAATCTTATTTTGCTAAACTACCCTCTAAAACTTATAATTTTTAATCATTTTAGTTAATTGGTAGTAAAATGACCTAAAAATAAATGAGAAAAACAAAAAGAATGAGAGGTCTGTTTAGCATATAATTATAATATACAGTTTCTTTATTTTAAGATTCAATTCTACATCATTGACTCACATTGTGAATTACCTTTCGTTGGCAAAATCTTGTAAAAAAATATAAGTGAGCTATCTGGCAGACTAATTAAGACAAATTTCATTATCTTTTCTGTTATTCCCTCTGCTAAAATTATCAATGTTCTATTATAATTAATAGCTTTAGAACTAATTAATCCTAAAATCATAAAATAAGTAGACATATCCTCATATGACTATTTTATGGGAATTTTAAATGTGTAAATATCTAATTACATACCACAAGGTTTCCAATGACCATGACCAACATGAAGACAATAAGGCACATGGGTTGACCAGCGACCTCCATGCAGTCCCACATGGTCTCTATCCATTCTCCACACAATATGCGGAACACAATCAGGAAGGAGTGGAAGAAGTCATTCATGTGCCAGCGGGGAAGCTGACAGTCACTGGAGATCTTGCAGACACATTCTCTGTAGCTCTTACCAAAGAGCTGCATGCCGACCACGGCAAAAATGAAGACGATGATGGCCAACACCAAGGTGAGGTTTCCCAGGGCCCCCACAGAGTTACCAATAATTTTTATCAGCATGTTCAGTGTTGGCCAAGATTTTGCCAATTTGAAAACCCGAAGCTAAAAGTAAACACAAAGCATATTATTAATTATTTTAAGTTTCATGTTTCCAATCTTGAATTTTATTCCAAATTTTTAAGTTCTAAAGTACTGTCATTATCTGGAAAAAAATGATAATTTATATTTTTCATTTTCATCTATTTACAATATATTTACAATATTTCTGTTATTTTATTATACTTGCCATAATATAATTACCACACATGGTTTTAAGGAAGTGTGTAATTTTAGTTCAGAACTGCTACAGAAACTTCTTAATATAGTTTCCAATATAAAATGAATAATTTATCCTTAATTCTATTTTCGAATACTTATATAAACTTTTAAATGTGGATATAGGGATTAAGGCCAACATGTTAGATAAAAATGCTTTATAAAGTCTTTAGTTCTTTTGTATTTTTGTTATTAGACAACAATTATTTTGGGAACAATGACTTGAGCTTTAATTATCAAATCCACAAAGTAATGAATTTAGTATAATCATTGACATTCTGTAAACCATAGCTTCTTACTAGAAAATAAATTATTGTTATACTGTGTAAATAAATATTTTCTATGATACTAGTATATACAAATGAATATGTCTTCAAAATCATAAAATTAAATATTCATGTGGCTTTGAACTTTTTAAGTGGATTTGTTACTGAATGAACTTTATCTGACTAGCTATCAAGACCTAATCTTTTCTTTTGATTCAAACCTTCAAAAGTTTTAAATAATAATAATCAAAAAAGAAAGAAATACCTGTATATATAGAATATAATGTAAGGTTGGTCTATATATTTACCAGTCTGAATGATCGGAGAACTGACAGTCCATCTACATTGGATAGAAAAAGCTCCACTAAACTTAAAGTCACAATAAGGCTGTCAAAAATATTCCATCCCACTTGGAAATACTCATATGGATCCATGGCAATTAATTTTAAAACCATTTCAGCTGCAAAAATGCCAGTAAAGACCTAAATAAGAAATAGAATGTTTTTGTTTTTATGGTCTTATTAGAAGATATGGAATCAACATAATGATGATAAAGACTATTTGTTTCACATTTTTCTGTGCCTCAGACAGTGTGCTCAATACTTTACCAATGTATGTTATTATCTAGTTTAATCCTATAAACTAGGTATCATTATTCCTACAGCTTTAATACAAGCACTGAAGGTTTAAAAAAGCTCTAACTCTCCTATAAGCTCTTATTATCCTTAGATAGCACTTTGGAAGAGCATATAACAATTTCTGATAAATAAAACCTTTGACAATTAACACAAGTACTCTTTAAAAAAATTATATGGTCAACATGTTATTCTGGAAGAAAATAAAAAGAAAATATAGATACTGAGATTTTGAACCAGTCTTTTTTTCTGGTCTGGCTACTCTTAGAGTAAGTAATAAAGAACATGTTGACTCATTCTTTAAAGATTTATCAATAGAAGAAGAAAAGTATTTAACTGACATAGTGGCAGCTAAAGCAAGACTTCCAAAGCTTTGACATAAAAGTACATCAAAAACAACATTTAATCATGATTCTGGTATTAAAGGACTCCCTTAAAGGCAATAGTGAAAGACTTGTTTATGAATCGTTCAGGTATAATTTAACTCAAAGAAACTGACCAAAGAAATATCCAAGGGAAATGGTTAGGTCTATATGAGTCAATCCTAAAATAATGCAGCATCAAGAAGACTTGGCACTCAGACTTGGGATTGTGGTAATAGATAAAAAAATAAAAAAAAAAAACCTGGTGAATTCTTCGTGTTCACAGTGATGCTGTCAAATTAGTGAGACAGTTTTGATTTTCATGATGTGAATTTTCACCAACATTTAGAAACTAGATAATCCTGCCCTTTTCTAAAGAGGACTAATAAGGGAAGAAGAATGTTAAATCAGAGAGCAAATGAAATATAATATTCTGATGAGGAAAAATATAAAGCAATTTGGGAGAGAAGACTGACCCAGAAACACCCTGGCTTTAAAGATCAACTGGTTTAGAACCAAGGCAAAAGTGAAATTATCTGATACATATATTCACAGATGTATCCAGAATGATTCATATTTATGAACAGTCATAAGCTGGGACCCTTTGGCCATGAAACGGAATCTCCGCTTGCTTCATGCAGACTGTCAGAAACTAGCAATTTTTTTTGTTTGCCATAAGGCATTATTTGAGCTGGAGTATGACTAATATGGGTACCTTTAAAAAATCATTTTGGTATTTTCTTTTTTGCATTTTTCTGAAGCTGGAAACAGGGAAGCAGTCAGACTGACTTCCCCATGCACCCGACTGGGATCCACCCGGCATGCCCATCGGGGGGCGATGCTCTGCCCATCCGGGGCATCACTTGGTTGCAACCAGAGCCATTATAGCGCCTGAGGCAGAGGCCACAGAGCCATCCTCAGCGCCCGGGCCATCTTTGCTCCAATGGAGCCTCGGCTGTGGGAGGGGAAGAGAGAGACAGAGAGGAAAGAGAGGGGGAGGGGTGGAGAAGCAGATGGGCATTTCTCCTGTGTGCCCTGGCCAGGAATCAAACCCAGGACTTCTGCATGCCAGGCCAATGCTCTACCACTGAGCCAACCGGCCAGGGCCTTGATTTTCTTAATTGGATCTTATATCTTCATGAAGCCTGCAGGACACTCTCTCACCTACCCTTGTGTCTCCTGAGTTCAGTTCAACCATTTTGGTTTCTCAGTATTCTTTGTTTTTAAGGCTTGTTTTGCTGATTGATTGAAAGCATGATGAGGACGATGATGATGATGACAACAATCATCATCAAAAAATTTAATTTGGTGAGGCGAGCGGAGCCGGAGTCTAGACCAGAGGCCGAACTTGGGATCTGACAAGATGGCCGGACTGTCCCGCAGGATTATCAAGGAAACCCAGCATTTGCTGGCAGAACCAGTTCTCGGCATTAAAGCAGAACCAGATGAGAGCAACGCCAGTTATTTTCATGTGGTCATTGCTGGCCCCAATCCAGATGACCCGTTAGCAAACAGCGTAGCTGAGCAGTGGAAGACCAACGAAGCCCAGGCCATAGAAACAGCTAGAGCAGGGGTCCCCAAACTACGGCCCGTGGGCTGCATGCGGCCTCCTAAGGCCATTTATCCGGCCCCCACCGCACTTCTGGAAGGGGCACCTCTTTCATTGGTGGTCAGTGAGAGGAGCATAGTTCCCATTGAAATACTGGTCAGTTTGTTGATTTAAATTTACTTGTTCTTTATTTTAAATATTGTATTTGTACCCGTTTTGTTTTTTTACTTTAAAATAAAATATGTGCAGTGTGCATAGGGATTTGTTCATAGTTTTTTTATAGTCCGGCCTCCAGTGGTCTGAGGGACAGTGAACTGGCCCCTTGTGTAAAAAGTTTGGGGACCCCTGAGCTAGAGCATGGACTAGGCTATATGCCATGAATAATATTTAAATCGATCTGATCATCAAGTATGCATCACTTCTCCTGTTCTGCCAAGACTTCTTTTTTATTTTTGTTTGCATTTATTGGACACAGTCTTAGAAACATTACAGAATAAAGGCCCAGACATCTTCAGTCCTTTGGTGATTAAATGTACATTACCAAATCTGTATCTTGTTCTGATTCACTGTAATAAAGCATGAGCGGAGGCTAGAAGTATCATCTGGATTGTTGTGAAACATTCAAAAGCAGTGTGGCCCCTCTCTGCTTTTATTCATTGCTCCCATCATGGTTTAAGTATAAAGTACTGTGAATGAAGGTAGTTGTCAGGGTTAGCTGCAGGGGTATGGGTGTTTTTCTCTTTTGAGGGGGGAGGTAGTTTTATTTGATTTTAATTGTATGGGCTCCTTTCCCCCTTTTTATGTTTATCTAATTGCATTGGTTAAAAGCAGCTAACCAATTCTTAAGTATATGCTCTCTAGCCAAGTCTAACTTTATTTAGACCCTGTAGATGACAAGCTTGATTGTTTGAACCAAAATGGGAACTTTAAACAAACATCACGGCGCTCACTAATAACATTGTGACTTTGCTGTCAAATGTAATATCCTCCCTTCAAGAAAAAGCTTGTGATCATTTTGTATGGCTTGTCTGGAAAGTTCTGTAAATCTTATGTTTTAGTAAAATATTTTTTGTTATTCTAAAAAAAAAAAAAAGAGTTTAATTTGTTGAATATTTCCTGCAGGTCAGTTTAATAAATTACATAGAAAGTATTTAATCATCTCCCAACAATATGATAAAGTATTACCATTATATTAAAATACTTATTATTCTTATTTCATAAATAAGGTATTATTATTATTCTATATATTAAAGATTACAAAGATTAATATATCAATATTTGTCCAAAGTCATATAACCAGTAACAGGCAAAATCAGGATTTAACCCAGTACTTTGGGATTCTAAAGGCCCATACACTTCACCTATTATATCAAAACAAATTATTCATAATTTTTCTGAAATTATGTGGGATATGTACTCTCAAGGAAGCTGCAGTGTTATTATAAAATGGGCAAGAAAGTATCAAATTTTCAAAGTATTAATTCCAAGAAACATGCTGACAGAAAAAAAAAAACACTAACATTTCCCAAATGGTGATTCTTCATGAAAGTATTGTTCTTTATAGACCTCAACAGTACTGAAAAATTATTTAAAAATAGTACTTATCACCAGAAACTTGACTCTGTACAATTATTCATTCTGGGAATCCTGACTATGCATAATCACCTGGCTGTGTATCCTTCTATCTTAAAAAAAAAAAAAGGAAAAGGAAAAGAAATGACAATCATGGTAACTACAGAGAGAATATAAGTTAAAAGACTTACCAAATTTCCCACAGAAAGCACGTGTTTGAATTCTTCTGTCATTGGGTGATGCTCCATGGCCATAAATAATGTGTTTAAGACTATGCAAATGGTAATAGCAAGATCTACAAAAGGATCCATTACAATAACATAAATAAGCTTTTTAAATTTTATCCAAAATGGAGAGCAATTCCAGATCAGGAACGTGTGTGCAAATCTGTACCACCACGGTGGACATTTTTGTCTGGACTCTTCAAGTTCTAGGAGGGAAGAAAGATGCAAGAACAGAGAACATGAAGTCAATCATCTGTTACGTTCTAAACTCCTAACCAGTTACAAATCAGCAGTACCTTTTAACACTGATACAAGACTTTCTGGTTTAGACTTTGTAAGTTTAACAGTACTGTTTCCATAAAATAATAGCATTATGACACAAAAATTGTCTATCACATGTTCACTTACTAGATCAAGCATAACTGAGGGGACAGCAGATATGGCACCCCAGAGAAACATGCACCTAATATGTGACAATAAACATTCTTGTTTTCTTAAGGGAGAAATGTATATTTTCCACCAATATATAAATACATACTTCCCTCCTGTAGCCTTAACCCCATGACAGCAATAAGAAAATTCTACTCTCTCCAGGAAACGTTCTTGCTAGTTCACAGGTGAAAACAATTTTAGAACAAGGAGACTAGAAACAATTTTTGTAGTGGCTCAGACAATTGATATTTCATACCATTAGCCCATTTGCTTCTCACCATAAGTTAGGAGGTTGGTGGAAACTTTGTCTGGCAAAGTGTCAGCCTTTGGACAAGGAAGGAACTAAACTGTATTTTGGGGGAGAGAATGGAAGCCAGAACATTATAAAGTTGTCACCCTTTGATGCTCTTTTCAATGTATATTGTGGGTAGAGGGCAAAGCACAGTCCTAGCAGCTGTGGCTGATGCAATGCTGTGAGAATACTGCAGCTCCCAGAACCCTCCTGGGCATAGGCAGGAAGGAAGCTCGCCCACTATAAAGAAGTGACTTAGCGCCAACCACACAGCTCCCTGGTCATTTCAGCCATTGGGTATGAAGGACATGCTGTAACACCCTATAGGCTGAACCCATGTATATATATAAGCTAGCTTACTTCCTGAATAAAGTGGACCTGCGTCACTGAACCTGGTCCCTGGAGTTGGGTCTTTGCATCTCTGTCGTCCTCACCCCCAGCAGGACTTGTCCACAATGGCGCCCAACATCGGGCAGGGACCTAACCGGCATCCAAGGGACCCTCTGCAATGGGAAACCTTCTTCCCCGTTCTCAAGCCCCGCAGGCTCAAGCCCTGCCTGCCCTATTGCAGAGTAGGCGAGTTGAAGTTAGTGAAAAGGATCTCTGTATTTACTGGGAGATCCTCTCTGGTCTCAATCTCTGGATTAGGGATGCGCTGCTCTGGGAGGGACCCGGATACTTGGGCCTGAGCTCTCTGATGCGTTTGCTGGGCCGAAGTACATGAGGGATGGGCCTTCCCTCTCGGCCTCACTCCTGCCTTATTGGCAATACATGCCTGCTTGACTGGTGCTCCTGCTGGGGACCCTCCGCCAGTCCCTAAGGTCCTACAGGCTACTCCTCTTTCAGAGGAGCCCCTGCCTCCATATCCACCCCCCTCCACTGAGGAGGAAAGAAGTTTAGCCTCTGAGTTTGTGGCTGAGCGCGCAGAAACGAAACCAACTGAATTTCTAACTGCGCCATCAGCTCTGCCACCAGGAAAAGCAGAAGTTGCTACTTCCGCACTCCCTGCTGGGGCTCAATGCCCCACCCCAGCCTCTCAGACGCCATTTTCTACCCCAGCTTTAACTCCAACACATGTTACCGCTGCAGACCCATGGGCCAGCCTATACGCCCCCATGTGTCTTTTTTCTTTCTATCTATCTTGTCTATTTTTCTGTATCTCTCGCTCTCTCTCCTCCACTCCTCATTCATATCCAGCATCTACCCCTCTTCCACACAGCATGCTTGTGTTTACAGATGCCAGCCAGTCCTATTGTAGAATAGTGTTCAAAGCACAAACAGAAGGCACTAAATTCCACAAATTTAGTTATGAGGGATCCGAAAAAGTAGGTGAATTACTAGCCTTTTACTATGTGCTACACCTTTGGCAACATGGCCCCCTTAACATTTTTTCAGATAGTGCTTATGCAGTACAAACAGTCAAAGGCCTTGCCCATTCCACCTTCCACCCCAAGCAGACATTACTATATAGATAGGGCTCTCAGCCAGCTAAAAGAACTGTTAGAGGAGCGACAACACCCTTGGTATATTCAGCATCTTCGCTCCCATTCTGGCTTGCCTGGCTCCCTAGCGGCAGGCAACACACAAGTTGATCGTCTAGTTTTGACAGTCCCCCCTATTGAGCAAGCCAGACAACCTCATGCCCGGTTTCATATGTCTGCCCATTCTCTCAAATCTCTCTTTCCCCATCTCACTCACGCAACCTGCAAACACCTTGTTCATGTATGTAAACAGTGCGGGCCCTAACTACCTTTAGGCCCCTTACAACCACAGGGTGTCAACCCTCGAGGCTTACAGCCTAATGCTGTGTGGCAAATAGATGTCAATCATGTCTCCCGATTTGGCAAACTCCGCTATGTACACATAGCAGTAGACACCTTTTCTTAGCTGTCTCGGCCACGGCCCAAGCAGGAGAAAAAACTACACATGCAACTCGTGCATTTCGACAGGCCATGCTTTGCCTTGGTGTACCTTGGGAAATTAAAACTGACAATGAGCCCTTTATACCAGCAGCCAATTTAAAGCCTTTTGTTCCCAATGGCAAATCACACACCACCTTGGCATTCCTTATAATCCCCAAGGACAAGCTGTTGTAGAACGGCGACACAGAGACATTAAGCTTCAAATTCAAAAAGAAAGGGGGGATATGTCCCGGGCCTCACCTGGAGAAGTGCTCCTCAGTGCTGTATTCACTCTCAATTATTTAACTTTTCATTCTGAAGGAGTAACTCCCGCTTATAAACATTGGTGAGGCCTTCATAGCCAACCAACCTGTTGCCATTAGTACGCTGGAAGGACCCAGCCACAGCTCAGTGGCAGGGACTGCACCCCCTTCTAACACAAGGGAGAGGTTATGCTTGTGTTTTTCCAGAAAATAGCCTGCATCCAATTTGGACCCCAGGAAGGAACGTATGGCCACTCCCGGTGTCCCAAGATGACCCCACCAATGACACCTAGAAACCCTCCAGTTTTGGAAGCTGAGAGATGGAATGCAACCATATGCGGTACACAGCCCGCGGCAAGCCATCCATTCCGTGTTGGGATGCTGGGACCTTTATGGGAAGGGGACATGCATGGACCTACGTCCATTTTTTACAATCAAAATGGAACTGTGTTTAACAGCACCTGGAAGGTCTCTGTAACACTATGGGAGGGAAATGACATCCTGACCTCTAGGAGGAATCCCCTGTTTAAGACTCCCGTTCTATTTCCTAACTTGTCAAACATTACAGAAGCTTGCCTCATTGTTTAATCCAGCTAATCTATTAGCATATAGTATAATAGGTATTATAGTTGTTTTAGTTCTACTAGGGTTCTGATGCATAATGTGTGGCATTCAGAAGCTACAACAACAGCAAGCTGTCATTCATCAAGTCCAATTGGCCTTAATTAAAAGAGAAGGGGGAGATGTGGGTGGAACACAGAGCACATTCCTAGGAGCTGTGGCTGATGCAATGCTGTGAGAATACTCCAGCTCCCAGAAGCCTCCTGGGCATACCCAGGAAGGAAGCTCACCCTCTATAAGGAAGTGACTTAGCACCAACCACACAGCTCCCTCATCTTTTCAGCCATTGGCTATGAAGGACACGCTGTAACATCCTATTGGCTGAACCCATGTATATAAGCTTGCTTACTTCCTGAATAAAGTGGATCTGCATCACTGAACCTGGTCCCTGGAGTCGGGTCTTTGCGTCTCCATTGTCTTCACCCCCAGCAGGACTTGTCCACAGCATATGAGGTTCTAACCACTATTGTTTTTTTTGTTTTTTGGTGTTTTTTTTTTATAAAATTTTATTAATGTTAATGGGATGACATTAATAATTCAGGGTACATATATTCAAAGAAAACATGTCTAGGTTATCTTGTCATTAAATTATGTTGCATACCCCTCACCCAGAGTCAGATTGTCCTCCGTCACCCTCTGTCTAGTTTTCTCTGTGCCCCTCCCCCTCCCCCTAACTCTCTCCCTCTCTCCCTCCTGCGTCCTCCCTCCCCTCACCCCTGGTAACCACCACTCTCTTGTCCATGTCTCTTAGTCTCGTTTTTATGTTCCACCAATGTATGGAATCATGTAGTTCTTGTTTTTTTCTGATATACTTATTTCACTCTGTATAATGTTATCAAGATCCCACCATTTTGCTGTAAATGATCTGATGTCATCATTTCTTATGGCTGAGTAGTATTCCACAGTGTATATGTGCCACATCTTCTTTATCCAGTCTTCTATTGAAGGGCTTTTTGGTTGTTTCCATGTCTTGGCCACTGTGAACAGTGCTGCAATGAACATGGGGCTACATGTGTCTTTATGTATCAATGTTTCTGAGGTTTTGGGGTATATACCCAGTAGAGGGATTGCTGGGTCATAAGGTAGTTCTATTTGCAGTTTTTTGAGGAACCACCATACTTTCCTCCATAATGGTTGTACTACTTTACAGTCCCACCAACAGTGTATGAGGTTTCCTTTTTCTCCACAGCCTCTCCAACATTTGCTATTACTTGTCTTGTTGATAATAGCTAATCTAACAGGGGTGAGGTGGTATCTCATTGTAGTTTTGATTTGCATTTCTCTAATAGCTAATGAAGCTGAGCATCTTTTCATATATCTGTTGGCCATTTGTATTTCTTCTGGGAGAAGTGTCTGTTCATGTCCTCTTCCCATTTTTTTATTGGATTGTTTGTTTGTTGTTGAGTTTTATGAGTTCTTTGTATATTTTGGATATTAGGCCCTTATCTGAGCTGTTGTTTGAAAATATCAGTTCCCATTTAGTTGGCTGTCTGTTTATTTTGATATCAGTTTCTCTTGCTGAGCAAAAAGTTTTTTATTCTGATGTAGTCCTATTCATTTATCTTTGCCTTCACTTCTCTTGCCATTGGAGTCAAGTTCATAAAATGTTCTTTAAAACCCAGATCCATGAGTTTAGTACCTATGTCTTCTTCTATGTACTTTATTGTTTCAGATCTTATATTTAGGTCTTTGATCCATTTTGAATTAATTTTAGTACACAGGGACAGGCTGTAGTCGAGTTTCATTCTTTTGCATGTGGCTTTCCAGTTTTCCCAACACCATTTGTTGAAGAGGCTTTCTTTTCTCCATTTTGTGTTGTTGGCCCCTTTATCAAAGATTATTTGACCATATATATGTGGTTTTATTTCTGGGCTTTCTATTCTGTTCCATTGGTCTGAGTGTCTATTTTTCTGCCAATACCATGCAGTTTTGATTATTGTGGTCCTATAATATAGTTTAAAGTCAGGTATTGTAATGCCCCCAGCTTCATTCTTTTTCCTTAGGATTGCTTTGGCTATTCGGGGTTTTTTATAATTCCATATAAATCTTATGATTTTTTGTTCCATTTCTTTAAAAAAATGTCATAGGAATTTTGATGGGAATTGCATTAAATTTATGTATTACTTTGGGTAATATGGCCATTTTAATTATATTTATTCTTCCTATCCAAGAACAAGGAATATTTTTCCATCTCATTGTGTCTTTTTCTATTTCTCTTAGCAATGCCTTGTAGTTTTCGTTATATAGGTCCTTTACATTCTTTGTTATGTTTATTCCTAGGTATTTTATTTTTTTTGTTGCAATCGTGAAGGGGATTATTTTTTGAGTTCATTTTCTAATATTTCATTGTTGGCATATAGAAAGGCTATGGACTTTTGTATGTTAATTTTGTATCCTGCGACCTTACTGTATTGGTTTATTGTTTCTAGTAATCTTTTTGTGGAGTCCTTTGGGTTTTTGATGTATAGGATCATATCATCAGGAAAAAGTGATACCTTTACTTCTTCTTTTCCAATATGGATGCCTTTTATTTTTTTGTCTTGTCTGATTGCTCTGGCCAGAACTTCTAGCACCACGTTAAATAAGAGTGGAGAGAGTGGACAACCCTGTCTTGTTCCTGATTTAAGGGGGAAAGTCCTCAGTTTTACGCCATTTAATATGATGTTGGCTGATGGTTTATCATATATGGCCTTTATCATGTTGAGATATTTTCCTTCTATACCCATTTTGTTGAGAGTCTTAAACATAAAATTGTGTTGTATTTTATCGAAAGCCTTTTCTGCGTCTATTGATAAGATCATGTGGTTTTTGTTCTTTGTTTTGTTGATATGGTGTATTACGTTAACCATTTTATGTATGTTGAACCATCCTTGAGATTCTGGGATGAATCCCACTTGATCATGATGTATTATTTTTTTAATATGTTGTTGTATTCGGTTTGCCAGTATTTTGTATAGAATTTTAGCATCTGTATTCATTAGAGATATTGGTCTGTAGTTTTCTTTCTTTGTGCCATCCTTGCCAGGTTTTGGTATGAGGGTTATGTTGGCTTCATAAAATGTGTTTGGAAGTATTGCTTCTTCTTCAATTTTTTGGAAGACTTTGAGTAGAATAGGAACTTAGTCTTCTTTGAATGTTTGATAGAATTCACTAGTATAACCGTCTGGGCCTGGACTTTTATTTTTGGGGAGGTTTTTAATAGTTTTTTCTATTTCCTCCCTGCTGATTGGTCTGTTTAGGCTTTCTGCTTCTTCATGACTCAGTCTAGGAAGGTTGTATTGTTCTAGGAATTTGTCCATTTCTTCTAGATTGTTGTATTTGGTGGCATATAGTTTTTCATAGTATTCTACAATAATTCTTTGTATATCTATGATGTCTGTGGTGATTTCTCCTCTTTCATTTTGGATTTTATTTATTTGAGTCCTGTGTCTTTTTTCCTTGGTGAGTCTTGCCAAGGGTTTGTCGATTTTGTTGATCTTTTCAAAGAACCAGCTCCTTGTTTTATTGATTTTTTCTATAGTTTTTCTGTTCTCTATTTCGTTTATTTCTGCTCTGATTTTTATTATCTCCTTTCTTCGGCTGGTTTTGGGTTGTCTTTGTTCTTCTTTTTCTAGCTCCTTAAGGTGTGAAGTTAAGTGGTTTACTTTGGCTCTCTCTTGTTTGTTCATATAGGCCTGAAGTGATATGAACTTTCCTCTTATTACTGCTTTTGCTGCATCCCAGAGATTCTGATATGTCGTATTTTCATTTTCATTTGTCTGTATATATCTTTTGATCTCTGCGCTTATTTCTTCTTTGACCCATTCATTTTTTAGAAGTATGTTGTTTAGTTTCCACAATTTTGTGGGTTTTCTCCCCTCTTTTTTACAGTTGAATTCTAGTTTCAAGGCTTTATGATCAGAAAATATGCTTGGTACAATTTCACTTTTTCTAAATTTGCTGATATTGTCTTTGTGGCCCAACATATGGTCAATTCTTGAGAATGTTCCATGTACATTAGAGAAAAATGTATACTCTGTCGCTTTGGGATGAAGTGTCCTGTAGATGTCTATCATATCCAGGTGTTCTAGTATTTCGTTTAAGGCCACTATATCTTTATTGATTCTCTGTTTGGATGACCGATCTAGAGCCGTCAGCGGTGTACTGAGGTCTCCAAGTATGATTGTATTTTTGTCAGTTTTTGTTTTTAGGTCAATAAGTAGCTGTCTTATATATTTTGGTGCTCCTTGGTTTGGTGCATATATATTAAGGATTGTTATGTCTTCTTGATTCAGTGTCCCCTTAATCATTATGAAATGACCATTTTTGTCTCTGAGTACTTTTTCTGTCTTGTAGTCAGCATTATCAGATATGAGTATTGCTACACCTGCTTTTTTTGGGGTGTTGTTTGCTTGGAGTATTGTTTTCCAGCCTTTCACTTTGAATTTGTTTTTATCCTTGTTGCTTAGATGAGTTTCTTGTAGGCAGCACAGTTGGATTTTCTTTTTTAATCAATTCTGCTACTCTGTGTCTTTTTATTGGTAAGTTTAATCCATTTACATTTAGTGTAATTATTGACACTTGTGGGTTCCCTATTGCCATTTTATAAATTGCTTTCTGTTAGTTTTGTATCTTGTTTGATTCTTCTCTTTTGTTTTTCTATTGTTTGTTTTTGTTTGTTTGTATTCCATACTTCTTTCTTCTGTTACTACCTTTTTTAAGTCAAGTGCTTTTGTGGTGGTTTTTTCAAGGGTGGTTACCATTAAGTAATGAAAAGGGTACCTACCATATTCATTGTAGTACCCTTTCTTATGAGTATTTCTGCGCTTCATCGTCCTTTGCTACTGTTAATCTTCATCTTTTCTCCCCTTTTTTTTCTTTTGTTGTCACAGTTTAAGTTTGGTTTTATTGTTTTCTTGGTGGAGCTGTTACTTGTGGTTTTGTTTTCTTTTGTTCTTTGAATCTGGTTGGAAAACCCCCTTTAGTATTTCCTGGAGTGGGGGCTTTCTGATGATAAATTCTCTCATCTTTTCTGTATTTGTGAATGTTTTTATATCTCCTTCGTACTTGAAGGATAGCTTTGATGGGTATAGTATTCTTGGCTGAAAGTTTCTCTCTTTCAGGGCTTTGAATATTGGGGTCCACTCTCTTCTAGCTTGTAGAGTTTCTGCTGAGAAATCTGATGATAATCTAATAGGTCTTCCTTTATATGTTGTATTCTTCTTTTCCCTGGCTGCCTTGAGAATTTTTTCTTTGTCATTGGTTTGTGTCATCTTCATTATGATGTGCCTTGGAGTGGGTTTGTTGGGGTTAAGAAAACTCGGTGTTCTGTTTACTTCTTGAATTTGAGGCTTTAGTTCTTTCCACAGGCTTGGGAAGTTCTCATCTATTATTTGTTTGAGTATATTCTCCATTCCATTTTCTTTCTCTTCTCCCTCTGATATACCTATTATTCTTATGTTATTCTTTCTGATGGAGTCAGACAATTCCTGTAGGGCTTTCTCGTTTTTTATTATTTTTGAGTCTCTTTCTTCTTCTCTCTGTTGTGCCTCAAGTTGCTTGTCTTCTATTTCACTAATCCTATCTTCTATCTGGGCTGTTCTATTAGCTAAGCTTGTTATCTCATTTTTCAGTTCGTGAATTGAGTTTTTCATTTCTGTTTGATTTGTTTTTATAGTTTCAATTTCCTTGGTAATATATTCTTTGTGATCGTTGAGTTGTTTTCTGATTTCCCTAAATTGCCTTTCTGTGTTTTCTTGTATATCTCTGAGTATTTTTAAGATTTCTATTTCAAATTCTCTGTCATTTGGCTCCAAGGCTTCCAATATGTTAAATCTTTTCTCCATAGATTTTTCCACATCTATTTGTGTTACCTCTCTATCTTTTGTATCCATAATATTCGATTTCCTTTATCTTATTGGCATCTGAAGGTGGTCTTGTTGATAGTGTTAATTAGAATTAATAAAGAATAAAAAGGGGAAAAAAAAAGGAAAACACTCCACACACAAAAAAAGTAATAATTTATTATTTCCCCCTTTTTTCTTTCTTCTCCTCCACTCCTCTCACCTCTTTAGGTAAATATCGTGATGACCTGTGAATTATATTATGCTAAATGGAACAAAAACTGCCTATAATGGAGGGCCTAATTTGGGGTGAAGAGTTCAAGGGGCAAAAAAGGGAGTAGGGACCTACTAAATGCAAAAAAAAAAAAAAAGGAGAATATCTTAGACAAGCATAAAATGATTTGCTTGTAAGTGATGGTCGACTAAAAGATATAATGAGAGGGATAAGAGGGAAACAGAAAAAAAGAGAGAAAAAATAATATTTAAAGAAGAAAAAAATAATAAGTAAAAATCTGTTGTATTAAGTGGAGCGAAGACTAAATACAATGGAGACTTTGGGTTGGGAGGAATGCTAGTGAGTTAAAAAGCAATGTAAAAAGTACCCAAAATGCCACAAAAACAAACAAATAAAGGAAAACCAAGAACAAAAGCAGAAAAAAACAAAACAAAAAAAAAGAAAAAAAAAACTTGAGTCCCAAATTAAATAATTTGTTTGTGATTGAGGATTAAGTGGGAGGAAAAGTAAAAGGAGAGAAGAAGAAACGAATAGAAAGGAAAAAATAAGAAAAAGAGAGAAATGAAGGAAGAAAAAAAGGAAAGGGAAAAAAAAAAGAAAAAGAAAAAGAAAAAGAAAACAAAAGGGGAGAGAGTGAGAGTTAAGGGTTTTGGAGTGTACCCCTAAAGGAGAGTAAGGATGAAGAAAAGAAATAAAATGTAACACTCATGGGTAGTGTAGTTCAAGAAAAAGGTAGCATAAGATGGGCAGAGAATAAAAGGACCGAGGTGGAGGAAATACAAATAATAATAAAGGCAATAAGAAAGAAGAAAGAAACAACAACAACAAAGAATTAGTGGAACAAGTTATAAAGTCTGTGGATTTTTCTTGATTTTGAGAGGTTAACTTCTTCCTTTTTCTTTTCTCTCCCTCTTCCTGGTCGGTGACTCTGTACCCCAGATTCTGCCCCTGTGTCACGCTTAGGTAGGGATTTGCAGTTGATGGGATTCTATGGCAATGTCATATAATTGGCTTTAGTCTCGCTGGTAGTCAAGGCTTATTGGCGTTTGCAGAGTCCAACAATGAGAGAGTTTGCTTTCCTGGAGTCTCTCTCCTAGACTCCCCTTCCTGAATTAGCAGCCTGGTGATCCAGCTATGAGGCTGCCACTGCTTCTGTCTGGGGAGTAAGAGGCTCAAAGAGCTGGGAAATCCCCACTCTATCCTCACTCAGCGCAAGGCTCTGGGTAAGGCTCTGGCAGTCAGAGCCTCCAGCGTAATCAGGTGGGGCTGGGAGTCAATTGTTGTCAAGGTGACTGTTCAGCACCTACCATTCAGTTGGACCACTCAACCCAGGCTTTCCACACTTTGTAGCCTGTTTTGGCTGGGAAGAAGATGCACTATTCGCTGCTTGCTGTATAGATCTTAATATCTGCCAAGTCCCTCTTGTTAGGTATATCCCTGAATATGGAGGCTCTGTCACTCAGAAGTTGCCCCCGCCCCTTTAGCAAAAGGCACTGAGAAATATTATGCCTCTTGTCTTGGATCGCTGAACTGGGAGAGATCTTATCAATTATAGCCCCGTGGGTGTGCAGATTTCGTGGGTTAAGCTAATTTCAGTGATTGGATCCGCAGCTGTGCTCCAGAGAGTATTTCAGGCTGCCTGCACGCCCCTCCCCCAACGCTTGATTGTTAGCTTGAATGGCTGGGTGAGGTGCTCCGCCCACGGAGAGAATCTCCCGACTAGGAAAGACAGGTTTGGCGCCCCTCCCAGACTGCGGCACGGGGCGCGCGCGTGGGGCTTCTCAGTGCACGCCGGTGGCCGGGACTCCCTGAACCGCGGCACGGGATGCGCGGCTTCTTGGTGCACGCCGGTTGCCGGGACTCCCCGGACTGCGGCAGGGGGTGCTTGCGCGGCTTCTCAGTGCACGCCGGTGGCCAGGACTCTCCGGACCGTGGTGTGGGCAGCTGCACGTGTGGGTTGATTCACCACAGGTGTACTCCCTCCTCGGCAACAGTCCTTTCACTTTCAGTGTATGTGTGGAACTCCGGGATGCTCCGAGGATAAATTTTTCTGTTTCTAGTTGATAAATTTGTTGAGATTTTGGGGAGATCTGTCGGATGCGCTGCTCACGGCGCCATTTCCGTGACGTCACTCTTCTAACCACTATTGTTGACATTATATTCATTACCTTGCTTTTTCTAATGTCTTTTCATTATAATTCTAACAGATGTCATGTCTCATGTTAACATTTTACAATTTTATAGAATGTGCTCAGAGGTAGCATTTTATCTGGAAGAATATACTATTTTTTTTACATATTAGAGAGATAATAAATTCAGAAAGAGTAGGTAAAGTTTCTATGATTACATAGTGGGAAAACCACACAGCCCAGTTATTCATTAATTGCTGTTAAGCTATTTATCTTTGAAAGTTCATATTATCCAATACCTGCCCCCCCCCTCTTTTTTGTGACAGAGACAGAGAGAGTCAGAGACATACAGGGACAGACAGACAGGAAGGGAGAGAGATGAGAAGCATCAACTCTTTGTTGCTGCACCGTAATTGTTCATTGATTGCTTTCTCATATGTGCCCCTACTGGGGAGCTCCAGCAGAGTGAGTAATCCCTTGCTCAAGCCAGGAATCTTGGGCTCAAGCTGGTGAGCCCTGCTCAAACCAGATGAGTCCATGATCAAGCTGGCGACCTAGGGGTTTCGAACCTGGGTCCTCCCTGTTCCAGTCCAATACTCCATCCACTGCGCCACCACCTGGTCAGGCTATCCAATGCCTGTCTTTAATCACAAATAACTTTATTCCATTTTAAGCATATAAAGATGATTCCATTAGTGTCCATTAGTTATCTTTAGCATTGCTTAAAGCCATTTTAAATTCCTCGAATTCTTCCTAAGAACATCATGTACTGACCAGGAACTTTATTTAAAAATCTGTATAGTAAGAAGAATATTATCACACACCTTCTACAGTGTTTGTCAGTATGCTTGCTCTGCTCATTGCTCTTTGTCTGAGATGAGGATCATTCAACATATCTTCAGAAAGGAGAAAAGAACTGGAACGTCGCTTCTTGTGTATTTGATTGCTTGTACCCTAAAAAACATAATTAAAGTTTAAAAATATAATTCTAATAAATTATAGATATGATATATAAGATCTTTCTTAGGTAGCTGTAACAAGTAATTAAAAGTAGAGACAAAATAGCTGGCTTCAAATCATGGCTTTGCAACTCACTGGCTGTATTGAGAGTTACTTGACCTCTATCTCAGTTTCATCATTAGTATAATCGTTATACGTGCGTTATATCCTTGCTACGAGGAGTAAAGGAATTAAAATACTTAGGAAATAAAAAATTAAATGAGCTGCTGTTCTTCTTATAATCACTATTATCATCTCTTTTATCTTTTCTGGGTCTCTAATGTAATTTTACTGTGTAGGAGTCTTACATGAAAACAAGTAAACGAGTGTGTGTGTAAAAGGGTAGAACCTCAGTATTTTGTGATAAACTTCTTTAACTGTTCTTTGTTGAGGGAACAGCATTAATGGAGGCGATTTTAATGACTGTTTCTTATTGCCAGGTAGAGCTCATGAACGGATCTGAGTATATGATGGTAAATGACTCAGTTTGGAAAGGACAGTTAGACTGATGGGAGCTGTAGCAAAATAGAGAATGTAAGCTCCATCTGTAAAAGGTGACCACTGTTTTTAGTTCAAAGAATTGTTGTACCATGCAGGAATATGAGGTCAGTTTTACCAGTACACTCATTTTAATGTGAAATACTTCATTCTAAATTTTGGTAACTAATTCAAAGTTAAAGCACTATGCTGGTTCAGAGCAGATTAACAGTACACACACAAACACACATGCTTACACACATACATGAATATATGCAAACAACTATACAACTTTACATTTATCATTGCTCTATCCACCTCTCAATCTATCTGTTTGTATGTATTATGTGTGTATATATATATATATATACACACACATAACACATTTACAGATACAGACATATATGTATAGTTATAGAATTGTAAATTTGTATAGTTGTTTAGATATATATCATGTATATCAAAACATAGACACACAGGCATAAATATGCCTGTGTGTGTATGTATATAGGTATGTATGTGCATGTTCACAGACATATACATCTCTGCATATGGCTTTTTATAGAGCTCTTTCTATAGCCATGTTTTCTGAGTCTCAACTTTCTGATTTTTCCAGAAGCAGAGAATTCTTTCTACCCAAGTCAAGATAAAAATTTGTTTAATCAGCAATTGAAATGGGCAATTTCAACTGTTTTTTTTTTTTTTTTTTTTTTTTTTTTGTTTGTTTTTCATTTTTCTGAAGCTGGAAACGGGGAGAGACAGTCAGACAGACTCCCGCATGCGCCCGACCGGGATCCACCCGGCACGCCCACCATGGGGCGACGCTCTGCCCACCAGGGGGCGATGCTCTGCCCATCCTGGGCGTCGCCATATTGCGACCAGAGCCACTCTAGCGCCTGGGGCAGAGGCCACAGAGCCATCCCCAGCGCCCGGGCCATCTTTGCTCCAATGGAGCCTTGGCTGCGGGAGGGGAAGAGAGAGACAGAGAGGAAAGTGCGGCGGAGGGGTGGAGAAGCAAATGGGCGCTTCTCCTGTGTGCCCTGGCCGGGAATCGAACCCGGGTCCTCCGCACGCTAGGCCGACGCTCTACCGCTGAGCCAACCGGCCAGGGCCAATTTCAACTGTTTAATCAACAATTCAAAAGAAATAAAAATATTTCATTTAAAAATATAAAATAATCTCCAAATTTGATATAAAGGATATAATCTTTTACAGGTAACACACATTGAAAAGCAAACTCAACAAAGATCTGATTCTACAGAAATTACACATGCTCATTTGATAAGGAAAAATGCCTTGGCAGAAGGTATGAAGCTGTATCATCATGCAAGCACAGAGGTCACACGTTACCTAAAAGCGCATGCATTTATTCAAGCTGAAATATGTGTGGCCATGGCTTTGATGGAACTTTATTCTCACTTGGAATGCTACATTGTCAGCACATATGAATATATGAATGCGTAGCATGAGTTCAAAGGTTGTGAGGTTAGTCAATGACCTTGCTGATATTTACTAAGGCAGTGTAACACAGTGGCTTGAATAGGTAACCTGGAAACCTCAGAAACTAGAAACCTAATCAGATCCTTTGACCCTTCAATAATTCCTAAACTATTGACATTATTGCTTTGTTATCCTTTTTATGTGTCTATTTGTATTAATGTGTGTTCTGATATTTTTATTCATAGAATCCTGACCAAGTATATATTCTTAAAATTAAAAACAGTAAATTTCATTTATGTATGGGAAAAAGCATAGCTATTCTAAATTATTTCTATGCCACAAAACCTACCATACATTGGACAGAGAGCAAAGTATGGTGGTTTAGGCTGAAACAGAGGGCTTCTGTTTAAATTTCAGGACTGCCATTTATTAGCTTCATTTCTCTGTGCCTCAGTTTTCCCTTTGTCAAACAGGGGCAATGATACATCACCTCACAGGGCTGTTATAAATACCAAGTACATGCTTGCTATTATTATTATTATTATTATTATTAACAACTCAAATAAGATCCCTTGCAATAAGTATAATAAATATTAAGCGGTAACTTGAAAAAATAAAGCAGAAGGTGGCAAATAATCCAAATTTCTTTACAAAAATGGGATTATCAACCTATAAGACCAATATCATCATTGTATTTTCTATGCTGATATGATCTTTTATAAGTTGCTTTATAAAAAGATGATTTATAATCTTCAAGTATAATATCAATAGATAAGCATTTATTTCAAAATGGGATTTTATATTAAATCATTATGTTGTACACCTGAAACAAATATTATAGAACAATTATACCTCAGTTTTTAAAAATGGGGTTTTAAATATCTTTGAATTATATGCCTATAGTACATACTAGAAGGATTCAGTCAATGAGTTAAAGGTGTTTTTCTACAGACACAGTATTATTGCAAGACGCAGAGCCATTCACAGGACTAGAGAAGGCCCCTCGAGCAAAAAAGAATGACTGATGCAAGAACAAGGGTGGAGCCATGCCTGAGCTATTTAAAACGTCCTTACGCTGTCATCAGAAGTTGCCTTATCTATTATCACCTCTGGCAGAAGCTGTCCATTGGGGAGCATGAGAGTTGAAGGGCCATCGACCAGAGAGACCACACCATTGCAGTCCACGGCACTGTGCATCTTTCCGTTCAGCGTCAGCCCTGGTGGGGACCTACTGGCTTGACTGATGTTACTGCTGCGCCGCTCCCGAGGTCTGTGGGGCACGAACAATGAGCCCCTTCTGCTCTCATCATCTCCAAAAATGCTGTGCTCATCGTCGGCAAATTCAGTCTCAGACCCAATATCTTTTCCTCGACCTATGAAACTAAAGAGACTTGTTCTGCTGCTTCGTCTTTGAGGAAACAAGGAGCCACGGATGCTGAGTGGTGACTGCAAAAAAAGAGATGACATGTACCTGCTGAAGCACCTGAAAACAGAAGTGTATTTCACAATATTACCATTGAAAACCACTGACCTGAACTGGTTCAAATGAAACATATTTCAAAACAGCAATTTAGCAAGAAGATAAATTCTTCCAACTCAGGGATTGAAAAGCTGGAAGCATCCACCTTTCAAGACCAGGTAAAGTATTGCTGCTGCACAGCTCTATGCTATTCTGGCCTGAAGTGACCTCTCCACTTTTTCCTGTGCCATTTATTTTGCTAGAGAGGACATACCACTTCAAAACATTATTTGTTATTGATACCTGTTATTTAGATTTTCATATATCAATCCCCAAGTTCCATAAATATTAAGCTTTCTTGATTTATTTCCATCTGTATGCTCTTTTGCATTCCATTGGTTAGAGCTCTACTTTATATATTGAGGGCTCAGTTAAGGTGTCTTAAGAAAGAACTTTTGATACTAATGAGTTTATAAAGTTATAAAATACAGTATTAGAACTTAGAAAAGAAGTTGCCCAATACTGAAGAGAGGAAAAAGTCACATTTATGTGACTCATGTCCAGGGTAAACCAAATTGAATGTATAGTCTTTGGAAGTATTTAGTTCAATAAACGGCAATGCTGACTATGTAAAGTCAAAGTGAAAGTAACAGTGTGAGTAATGGAAAATATGTATAATGCGATCTTTACCTTGATACTAGCTTGGACAGTTCTTGACACATTTTTTTGATTGATACTGCATGTATTAAATTTCTGTCTCTTCAACTAAATTATGAAGTCTTTCAAAGCAGGGACTATATCTTTTATTTCTACACCTATCAGGCACACTTAAGGCTTAGAAGCTAGGATATTTCAATGAAGACACAGGTGAGAAGAAGAGTAATTGTGAGTGGGGCACAGGATAGCTAACTGAGGGCAGTGGAGAGTGCAAAGGGACATTTGGGTGATGGGTGGCACCTGAGCTAATGGGAGAGGACTGGGTGGTATGACGCCAGAAGGAAAACAAGGAAGAAAACTGCCCTATTTAAGACCATATGTGCTAGTAACAAAGGCATAAAGTATAGGACATATTGTATAAGGTGAGAATGGAAAGCATGATGTACTGAGTGCACCTGAAGGGACAGCAAGGTAGGAGATGAGACTGAGTGACATGTGTGTCTTGTTCTCCAGGCAATAGGTATTCAACAGAGTTTTTTGAAAAAAAGGACAACTTTGATTTAGAAAATTAGTTGGAGGGGTTGTGAAATAGAAAAAAAAAACATGAAGAAGAACAGTAGCAATGAGTCATCTTGGGAGTTTGTAAGCAGAGAGCCCTGAAATATTGATATTTCAGTGGGAAATAAAAGAGGAAAAAAGAAATTCCACACAAGCAACAATAACTGGCCTTGGAACTAGATGTTAGTGTATGATGCAGTTGGGCATGGAGGTTGTCATGGTGTCTACAAGCTTCCCAGCTGATGTGATTAATTTTCAAGTGGTTTATTACCTACAGTGGTGAAGAAAATAGAAAATACTAGTATAAAGTTAGTTTTTAAACCAATATAGACATGACAAAACACAGACTAAATAAAAATGTAAATGGAAAACTAAAGACATCCATATTCTTTCCATAAATACCCAGCAATCAATAGGCTTTTATGTAAAAACATACAAATGAGGTCCCTCATCTCCTCTCCTGAGGTCCCTTCATTCAGAATAGAACATTTTGCTCTCTAATCCTACCTCTGATGATATATATACATTTGCTAGTGTCAGTGGTACCTGATTAGGGGTAGACAATCTCTTTTCATGTGCTCGCCTGTGACCTTCAACACCGAGGTGAGAAGTTTTTCTCCTGATACCGTCATCTGATTCCGATTTGGAAAACTTCCTATCATCTCTCTTTTCTTCTTCTTCATTGGAGAGCTTCTTTTGATTCTTTTTCTTTCTTCTGTTTCTTCTTTCTTTGGCACTTTTAGAACTCAGTTTAGATGTTTCAGAAGAACTCTCAGAAAGGCCCCTAATCTGGCTTCTCCTGGTACTTGCATGTTCGGTTGCTGCAATCGCTATTGCCTGTTGGACCCAGATGTCACACATACAGTGAGTCATTTCCAAAGTCTGGGAAACCTGATGCTGGGGCACCTCTCTACCATGAATTTAATTACATTATCCACATAATCATGTTCCTTAAACAGGGAGAAATGTTGCTTTGTCACTATGACCAAAGAGCTTACAAAGTATGTATTATTGCTTCTCCTTTAATAAAGCCCCATTGTGCTTTGAAATTAAACTATTAATTACAATTTTTACATTTATAGTAAAGCAATTTTAATTGGTGTATGTGAAAATTTTACTAGGTGATTCTGGAATATACAACATTAACTGTGTGATAAGATACTATGCATTTCTTATTCAGATAATTAACTTAATATTATCAAAAGAATTAGGCACTCTATAGTTTAGTAATGTCTAATTCCTAGAAACATACAATCTTTAAAAACTAAATCATAAAGAATCAGAGAATCTGGACAGAGAGATTACAACTAGTGAAACTGAAGCAGTAATACTAATAAAAAAACAATTCCCAAAAAACAGAATTCTTAGCTCAAATGGCTTCACACCTGAATTTTACCAAACATTCAAAGAAGAGCTAACACCTATCCTTCTCAAACTATTCCAAAAATTTAAGAGAGGGAAAAACTCCCAAGCTCATTTTATGAGGCTAGTTTTATCCTAACTCTAGAACCAGATAAAGACACTTGAAAGAAAGAAAATTATTCATCCCTGATGAACATAGATGTTAAAATCTTTAACAAAATATTAGCAAACTGGATCCAGCAATACATTAAAAAGATCAAACACCATGATAAAGTAGGATTTATTCTGGGAGGTAAGATAGATAAAATATCCACAAATCAATAAACATGATACACCACATGAACAAATTAAAGGGTAAAGACCACATAATCATATTAATAAATGCAGAAAAAGCATTTGATAAAATCCAGCACCCATTATGATAAAAACTCCCAGCAAAGTGTGAATAGAGGGAACATGCCTCAACGTAATAAAGGCCACATACAACAAACTCACAGCCAACATCATACTCAATGGGCAAAAGCTAAAAGCATTTCTCTTAAGATCCAAAACAAGACAGGGATATCCACTCTCATCACTCTTACTCAACATAATACTGGAAGTACTACTCACAACAATCAGACAAGAAGAAGAAATAAAATGTATCCAAATTGGAAAGGAGAAATTAAAACTGTCATTATTCTCAGATAACATGATATCTTATAGATGAGATCCAGAAGACCCCATTAAAAAAACTACTAGAACTGATAAATGAATTCAATAAAGTAGAAGGATACAAAAATATATCTTTCCAGAAATCATTTGCCTTTTTAATACACCAATAATGAACTATTAAAAAGATAAACTAAGCCAAAAATTCAATTTTTAATTTCATCAGAAAAATAAAATACCCAGAAATAAATTTAACTGAAAATGTAAAAGGCCTATACTCATAAAATTATGACACTGAAGAAAAAAATAAAAAAAAGATACAAAAATTGGAAGCATATACCATGTTCATGGATGGGAAAAATTAACATCATTATAATTTTCATATTACCCAAAGCAATCTATATATTCAATGCAATGTCTATCAAGTTACCAATGCTATATTTCATGAAACTAGAATAAATATACCAAAAGTTTATATGAAACCAAAAACGACTTTGAATAGCCACAGCAATCTTGATAAAGAAGAACAAAGTGAGAATTCACACTACTTAATATCAAACTATACTACAAGGCCATAGTAATCAAACAGCATGGTACTTAATCAAAAAAGCATAAAAACAGACCTATAAATTAATGGAACAGGATAGAGAACCCAGAATTAACCCATACCTCTATGAGGCAAAAACATACAATGGGATTAAGACAGTGTATTAAAAAATATGATGTTGGGAATATTGAAGAGATACACACACACAAAATGAAACTACACCACCTTCTTTCTCCATACAAATAAATAAACTAAAAATTAATTAAAGACTTCAATGTTAGACTCAAAACCATAAAAATCCTAGAAAAAAACATAGGCAGTAAAATAGCAAACATTTCTCATAGCAATATTTTTTTCTAATAAATATTGTCTTGGGTAAAGGAACAAATGAAAAAATAAACAAATGGGACTGTATCAAATTAAAGTTTCTGCACAACAAAGGAAACTATTAACAAGTGAAAAGACATCCCACTAAATGAGAGAACATATTCACTAATATATCTGATAAGGGCTCAATATCCAAAAGTTATAAAGAACTTATAAAACTCAACACCAAAATAATAATCAATCCAATTAAAAAATGGACAAAGGACCTGAGTAGATATTTCTCCAAAAAGGACACAGAGATGGCCAATAGACATATTAAAAGATGCTCAATGTCACTAATCATCAGAGAAATGCAAATTAAAACCACAATGAGATACACCTCACATCCGTAGGAATGGCTATCATCAGTAAATCAATAAATATCAAGTGTTGGTGAAGATGTGGAGAAAAGGGAACCCTTGTGCACTGTTGATGGGAATGCAGATTGGTTCAGCCACTGTGGAAACACAGTAAGGAGTTATCTCAACAATTTAAAATGTAACTGCCTTAGTCCTGGCCAGTTGGCTCAGCGGTAGGTGACAGTCTGGTTTGTGGAAGTCCTGGGTTTGATTCCTGGCCAGGGCACACAATAGAACTGCCCATCTGCTTCTCCACCCTTCCTCCTCTCCTTTCTCTCTATCTCTCTCTTCCACTCCTGCAGCCAAGGCTCCACTGGAGCAAAGTTGGTCCATGTGCTGAGGATGGCTCCATGTCCTCCACCTCAGGCACTAGAATGACTCCAGTTGCAACAAGCATTGACCCCTAGTGGGCTCGCTGGGTGTATACCCGTTGGGCCTACGCGGGAGTCTGTCTCTCTGCCTCCCCACTTCTCACTTCAGAAAAATAAATAAAATAAATAAGTAAAATAAAATGTAACTGCCTTTTGACCCAATGATCCCACTTCTGGGAATATATCCCCAAAAACCTTAAAACACTAATTTGAAAGAATATATACACCCCTATATTTATTGCAGCTATATTTATAATAGCCAAGAAATGGAAACAGCCCAAGTGCCCATAGTAGATGAGTGGATAAAATATGCCGTGTTACAAATCCTGGCCAGGTTGCTCAGTGGATAGAGCATTATCCTGGCACTCTAAGGTTGCAGGTTTGATCCCTGGTCAGAAGACATACAAGAAGCAATCAATGAATGCGCAACTAAATGGTATAATGTTTTGATGCTTCTCTCTCTCTCTCTCTCTCTCTCTCTCTCTCTCTCAGTCTCTCTTCCCTACTTCTCTGTCTCCTTTCCTCACTCTTTCTCAAAATCAATGGAAAATTTAAAAAAAATGCTGTGGCACATTTACATAATTGAATATTACTCAGCTGTACAAAAGAAGGAAATCTTTTCCTTTGAGACAGCATGGATGGACCTGGAAAGCATTACAATAAGTGAAATTAGCCAGTCAGAGAAAGACAAGTACCATATGATGGCATTCACGTGTGGAATCTAATGAATGAAATAAACTAACAAACAAAATGAAAACAGGCTCATAGACAGAGCACAGACTCACAGCTGTCAGAGGTAGGGGGAGTATTGTGGGGTTGGGCGAAAAAGGTGAAGGAATTAAACAAACAAACAAACAAAAACTTAGAGACCCAGACAACAGTATGGTAATTACCAGAGGGAAACAGGACTGAGAGAAGCTAAAAGAGGTTATAGGAGGGACCTGAAAACTATACAGTTTTATTAACCAATGTCACCCCAATTAATTCAATAAAAAGCAAACAAAAAAATAAGTTGTCTGAAAATTAAAATTAAGTATAATACCCAACAAAAAAGAAAGAGACTTCTAGGGGTTCTCCTAAGAAATTCCCAGGATAACCTAATGCTATTTACTCCTTTATAAAAAAGAAATCCTTATAGAAATTTGGAAAATATAAATATTGTGAATACAAAATAGAAATTACTCATAATCCAAAATCCCCCAAATAATTGATATTATTATTTCTTTCAGTCTTTTTATATAATTTGTAAATTGTTTATATCTTAAACTCAATTTTATATCATATTACTTAATACACCTTTTTCTGTCTATATTTAATACATAATTTTATGGTTCAAAAATATTCTATGATACAAAAATATAATCTTCTTACCCCATTTTCCAATTTTTAAATATTTAAATGCTTTCTGATTTTTAATATTACTAAAATACTGCACTAAAGATCTTTCTGCATCTAACTTTCTTTGAATTATAGTTTACTACCCTCTCCTCAATAGGTTAGATTCCTTAAAGAGATTTAACTAGGTCAAACCATTAAATGAGTGTTAAAACTCTTGCAGAACATTTAAAATTTTGGGTCTGTTAGTATAAATCTTTTCAAACTTATCCACTATAGTACCCCATTAGAGAGGATATTAAGGAGAAATCCTCAAAAATTTGTGACAGGACTGACCTGTGGTGGCGTAGTGGATAAAGCATTGACCTGGAACGCTGAGGTCGCTAGTTCGAAACCCTGGGCTTGCCTGGTCAAGGCACATATGGGAGTTGATGCTTCCTGCTCCTCCCCCTCCTCTCTCTTTCTCTCTCTCTCCCTGCCTCTTTCCTCTCTAAAAATAGAATAAATAAAGTCTTAAAAAAATTTGTGACAGTCTAAAGTGGCCACAACCATGTCTAATTTTTTAACATCTTACATTTTTATCATAAAAATTCTTACAACATGAACAATAATTGAAAATCCTTAAAACATGAACAATAATTGATGTGCATTTTCTGTTCCACCCCATAGAGTAGCTGATAACATTAACATTACAATATTTTCCCCTGCACTTTTTTTTTTTTTTTTTTTTTTTTTTACAGGGACAGAGAGAGTCAGAGAGAGGGATAGATAGGGACAGACAGACAGGAACAGACAGAGATGAGAAGCATCAATCATCAGTTTTTTTGTTTTTTTTTTTGCAGTTATAATTAAAACATTTTATTGACTTTATTGGGGTTATTAAAATTATACAGGTTTCAGGTGTATAAGTCTATAATACATCATCTGTGTATTCACCACCCCAAGTTGAGAACATAGTCTTTTATAACAATGAATAATAGTATGTCTATTCAGAGAATACAATTTAAAATGCTGGCCTACTTCACTTAATTCCCAGTGCCCCCTGACTCCTCCCTGTAGGCTGTGAAATTTTCACTTCTATTCTTATTGAAAGATGATCTATTAAAGCTGATATATACACGCAGAATCATAAGTTTTTTGTTGTGACACCTTAGTTGTTCATGGATTGCTTTCTCATATGTGCCTTGACCGCGGGGCCTTCAGCAGACCAAGTAACCCCTTGCTCAAGCCAGCGACCTTGGGTCCAAGCTGGTGAGCTTTTTTGCTCAAACCAGATAAACCCACGCTCTAGCTGGCGACCTCGGGGTGTTGAACCTGGGTCCTCCACATCCCAGTCTGATGCTCTATCCACAGCGCCTTCGCCTGGTCAGACTCCCTTGCACATTTGTGTACAATTCTTCTAGGAAAATACACAATGTTTTAGGATTTTGCATAATGCCACAGACACTGAGGAATCATGAGTAACAGGTTTAGGAGGAACAGCTCAGAACATTCTTTGTGCCAAAGTGAGCTGTTAATGGGGATGGGGGGTGGAAGGGGACTGGGTTAGATATCGACTATAACTCAATCCAGAATTGGTCCCTTCAACCACACCAGAACAAAGGTTCTGTTTATAGAAAGAAATCCATTAAGGAAAATCCCTCTGGGGAAGGCTGAGCACAGACCACAGGACCTCTGTTGTTCCCCTTTGCACTTCTACTTCCAGGAAAAATTTTAAACCAAATAACAATACCTCAGCTTCTTCTTGCTCTTTTTTAAGCCGATCTAACATCTGTTGAAATTCTAATTCTTTCCGCATAGCTTCTTCGATGTTTGCCTGGTTCTGTTCTTCATAGGCCATGGCCACCACAGCCAGGATCAAGTTTATGAGATAAAAGGAGCCCAGGAAAATCACCACAACAAAGAAGATCATGTAGGTTTTCCCAGCAGCACGCAGTGTCTAGGAGAAAATAGAAAATCATTATTGCCAGAGCAGGTGGTGGCTCATAGAGCATTGGCCTGGAATGCTGAGGACAGAGATTTGAAACCCAGAGGTCGCCAACTTGAGTGTGGGATCATAGACATGACCCCGTGGTCTCTGGCTTGAAGCCCAAGGTCGCTGGCTTGAGCAAGGGGTCACTGGCTCAGCTGAAGTCCCCTGGTCCAGGCACATCTGAGAAAGCAGTCAATGAGCAACTAAAAGTGCCACAACTATGAGTTGATGATTCTCATCTCGCTTCCTTCCTATCTGTCTCTCTCTTTCACACACACACAAAAAAATGAAAATCATTATTTTAAGTAGAATAATTCTGAAAAATTTCCTCAATCTAAAAATTACTCAAAATTCATAAGATGGCTGCTTTGTTCATTTTCAAGTTATAGGAAAGTATTAGTGATGATTTATTATGGTCACACAGGACAGATGACCCTATCATGTGAAATTTTTTATTTATCTTATATTTATTTTAATTAATACTAAAATTTTAAAACTAAAATGGTAAAAATAATTCAAAAGATACAAATATAAATAAAAAATATCTTTCCTATCTCTGATGCCTATTTACTGAAATCCTTTTTCTATCAGTTACTGATGTCTTGAATAAATTCTTAGTATGTAGAAAAACTGTTAGCTAAACAGATAAACTCATTTTAATTTTCATAGAAATTCCTGAATTATTCTCTCCAGTGGTTTCTAGGAATATGTGAGAATGTCTTCCTCTACATATTTCAGTCAGACAGTATTTCTTTTTTGAGCTACTCTTTGATCTTTGTCATTCTGACAGGTAAAAAAAAATTGTATGTCACTGTCAATTTTATTTGCAGAAAATATATTTTTGCATATTTAAAAATAATTTGTATTTCTTTTTTATGTATATTTTATATCATTTCTATATTCATTTATATGTATATATTCTCAAAAATCATATATACATAAAACAGGCCAAAAATGAATCTGTGACAAGTTGAGAAAAGTGATTGGTTATTATTTATAATAAAGAATAATCATTTTTGGTCTTCTTGCTCTTGGAGAGAAAATAGAGCCCACAGGCCCATGAGAATCACATTCAAGTTAGAGGAGATGGCTGTGAATTAGCAATTACAGTACAAGAGATGGATGCTATAAACTAGACTGTTCAGAGATCATGCAAGTCTAGAGCAAGGAGCAATTAAATCAGGAGAGGAGAATTTAGAGAAAGTGAATTGTGTTTTAATTCTTGTAATAATTTGCCAGAGCTGCTATAACAAAATGCTACAGTTGGGTGGCTTAAACAACAGAAATGTATTCCCAAAAGCTGAATGAAGGCTGGAATTTCAATATTAAAGTGTTAGCATGTGCCCTGGCCGGTTGGCTCAGTGGTAGAGCGTCGGTCTGGCGTGCGGGAGTCCCAGGTTTGATTCCCAACCGGGGCACACAAGAGAAGCTTCCATTTGCTTCTCCACCCCTCCCTCTCTCCTTCCTCTCTGTCTCTCTCTTCCCCTCCCGCAGCCAAGGCTCCATTGGAGCAAAGTTTGCCCGGGTGCTGAGGATGGCTCTGTGGCCTCTGCCTCAGATGCTAGAATGGCTCTGATTGTGGCAGAGCGACCCCCTAGATGAGCAGAGCATCGCCCCCTGGTGGGCATGCCGGGTGGATCCCAGTCGGGTGCATGCGGGAGTCTGTCTGACTGCCTCCCCGTTTCCAACCTCAGAAAAATACAAAAAAAAAAAAAAAGTGTTGGCATGTACAGTTTCTCCAGTTTCTCCTGAGGCCATCTCCTTGTTTGCAGATGGCCACTTTTTCACTGAGTCCTCACATGGCATTTTCTCTGTGTGTGCATCTGATGTCTCTCTTGCTGATGTCTTAATCTTCCTTTCTCATCAGAACACCAGTCAGATTGGATCAGGACCCTCCCTAACAGGCTAATTTTAACTCAGCTACCTATTTAAAGGCTCTAATTCCAAATATAGTCATTCTAAGGCACTGGGAATTAGGACTTCAACATATGAATTTGGGGGCATACAATTTAGTCCATAGCAATTGTAATAAGAGTTCAGGCCCTGGCCGGTTGGCTCAGCGGTAGAGCGTCGGCCTGGCGTGCGGGGGACCCGGGTTCGATTCCCGGCCAGGGCACATAGGAGAAGCGCCCATTTGCTTCTCCACCCCCCCCCTTCCTCTCTGTCTCTCTCTTCCCCTCCCGCAGCCAAGGCTCCATTGGAGCAAAGATGGCCCGGGCGCTGGGGATGGCTCCTTGGCCTCTGCCCCAGGTGCTAGAGTGGCTCTGGTCGCAACAGAGCGATGCCCCGGAGGGGCAGAGCATCGCCCCCTGGTGGTCAGAGCGTCGCCCCTGGTGGGCATGCCGGGTGGATCCCGGTCAGGCGCATGCGGGAGTCTGTCTGACTGTCTCCCCGTTTCCAGCTTCAGAAAAATACAAAAAAAAAAAAAAAAAAAGTTCAAATAATAAAGCATAGGAGCATAGGAAAGCCTGATTTTTAGCCTACTTCAAGCAGAAACACATGGGTGGAAAGCATGTTTTTAAGAGAGGTATGGGAGAACATTACAGCATATTTCTTCCTATTAACTCAGGACACTAAGGGATGCTGTATTTTCCAAAAGAGAAAAGAGATTTAGATGTAAAATAAGTCCAGAAAAAATAAGAAAATAATTTGAGATTCAAGAACTATTCATTCTAATAGTGCTAGAAGTAAAAAAGTCTAATTTTAGTCATAAGGCAAAAAGTTTTCTTCAGTCTACATTGAATAAAACATCTCATATTTAAAGCAGGTAAGAAACATACATCAGATTATGCACTGAATGCAATGAATGTTTCTCTTGGTACTTACCTGTTGGTAAAGGTTTTCCCAGTAATCCTGGGTCATGAGCCTGAACAAAGCTAAGAAGGCCCAACCAAAATTGTCAAAGCTGGTGTAGCCATAGTCTGGATTTCTGCCTTTTTTCACACATGTGTATCCTTCTGGACACTGACTGCACGAGGAAAAGAATAACACAGTCAGAGTGTCTCCAGGATGCAAGTCTTACAGAAAAGTGGGAAAACTCAACGTTCTTTTTCTGGGGGACAATAGTGAGTAATGATTAAGACTAGATCATTTGGAGTTAGTAAAACTGGGTTTGAATCTGCTATTTACTAGCTGATAACTTTGACAAATTACTTTAAATTTTCAAGACCCAGTGCCCTCTTTCTGTGAAAATAAGCAAACACCTCTCTTAAAAGGTTAAAATTGTTATTACGTTTAAAGAAGATAATGTATGTACATTACCTAGCCTAGTTCCTGCACAGAAAAGTATTTAATAAATAGTAGCTGCTATAAGTATCACCATCATCATCATCATCATCATCATCATCAATACGTACTTGGAAACTTAAACCAGATGTCATATAATAGTTCTTGTATACATAAAAATTGATATGGGCCTCTAACAAAACCATGTTCCACTTCCCCCTTAAATTATTCCTGGAGTGAATTAGAATCTAGCTCAGTCAAAGCATAGAATTGTGTAAGATTTGTAGCCTTAAGAGTTTTTTTCTTTCTAAAATTGGTGGATTGGTATCTATGATGCCAAATAGACATAGTGTTCTGAGGTGTCTTTGGGGGCAGCAACCTGTTGTCTTCATTTTTATGTCCTCAGTGCAACACAGCCTGGAGAAGCGCCATGTTGGCAGCAGAAATGAAGCAGGAATATAGGAGAAATAGCAAGACGGATATCTGCATGAGTATGAGATTCTTCAAATATCTTTATCCAAATCCTTGGGAAACTTTTTTTAAGAGTGGCCAAAATGGCACTGCATTCAGTCATCTGGAAGTCATTTAGTTGGAGAATGATTAGTACTTGAGGATGGAAAGGAAATTTGATTTTGTGACCCTGGAAGAAAGTCTGAAAACTAACCAACCAACTTTTGATGGGGTTTCCTGGAAGTAATTTTTTTCTACTGTCCTAAGGTTTATATGACGTGTATCTTGTTTTTATTTAAGCACTACCTCCAAGGTTTACTTTCGAAGATACACAGTAACTATGAACATTATACAGTCTGAACTAACTGTGGGACAAAAGCAGTCAAATAATGCCACAAACTATATAAAAACACTACAGACTCAGAGGTTCTTATCAACAAACTGATTACATTTTGCACCTTTGCAGTCTTTACACTAAAAATAAATATTACATACCCTGAGTCTGAGCTGTTACCACACAGGAGAGCATCTTTAGACCCCTCCAAGAAATAAAAATAGTCTGTGCAGGAAGAAATTGAACAATATAAGGTTATGGTTTGTGTAAGCTTTAAGAGTGATACAGCAGGTAATTTAATTAATATAGACACATTTAGGCAAGATACATTTATTTATTTATTTATTTACTTACCTACTTACTTTTTATATTCTTATACATTTTCCCTCAAATATTTATTGATAACCTTTTACAGACCAGGCAGTGAATACAATGATGAACATGATAACAAAATAATTAGTTTTACAAAACTTTCTTTACATTTATGTAAGGGTGGAGTTTAGAGATGAAGAAAGACACTTAACAAGTACATAAATAAATATACAGTGATAAATGCCCTTAAAAGAAATTAACACAACATGATAAATGCAGTCAGGGAAGGCCTCTCGGAGGAGATGACATCTGAGCAGGGACCTAAATGCAACAAAGAAGCCAGCCATTCAAAGACCCAGGTGATAATAATGTTGGCAAAGTAAAGGTCAAGCACAGGCCCTGGCCGGTTGACTCAGTGGTAGAGCATCGGCCTGGCGTGTGGGAGTCCTGGGTTCGATTCCCGGCCAGGGCACACAGGAGATGCACCCATCTGCTTCTCCACCCCTCCCCCTCTCCTTCCTCTCTGTCTCTCTCTTCCCCTCCCACAGCCAAGGCTCCATTGGAGCAGCGTTTGCCCGGGCGCCGAGGATGGCTCAGTGCCCTCTGCCTCAGGCGCTAGAATGGCTCTGATTGCGGCAGAGCGACGCCCCAAGATGGGTAGAGCATCGCCCCCTGGTGGGCGTGCCGGGTGGATCCTGGTCGGGCGCATGCGGGAGTCTGTCTGACTGCCTCCCCATTTCCAACCTCAGGGAAACACACACACACACACACACACACACACACACACACACCACCCTCCCCCCCCCCAAGCGCAAAGGCCCTGAGGCAAACGAAGTTGGTGTATGAAGGCAAAGCCAGAGGGCCTGGCTACAGGGTAGTGAGTGGGGAGGATTGTGCTGCCAGCAGCAGGGCCAGATTGTGGAATGCTTTGTATATATGGAAGAAGTTCAGATTTTCAATATGACTAGAAGATGTGGTTGCTTTGTAGACCATGGACTATAAGAGAGAAAGTGTGAAGCAGGAATCCCAGTTAAGTGACTGCAGTGAGAGGTGTCATGGCTACAGTTCCGACAGTAACTGTGGGTATGGAGAGAAGGGGATAAATAGACCAGACAAGACTCGCTGCTGGAGTGTATGGGGGGTGGGCGGAGAGGATATATCAAATAGGTACAATGATTGTGCCCGTGACTGAGATGAAGAGGCTGGAATAAGAAATGGCCTGAACAAAAACCAGAAGCTATGATATAGCTGTCCTTAGTTTGAGACGATTATTCAGTATTAAACTCCATTTGTTAAGTCGGTGGTTGGATTGATATGAAAGTCTTCAGGTCAGTAGTGCTGTCAAGTATGGAGATGTAAAGAGGAGAGTCATCACCGAGTAGGCAGACGCGATGGGACTGGAAGGTTAACCCAGAGAGGACGGTAGCGATGGAAGGCAAGAGTAAGGAAGGGATGGTTAGGAAAGGTAGGAAGGGTGAGGGACAGAAAGAGAGGGAACTGAGTCCCTTACTGACCCCCAAGGAAGTCCAGGAGGGGTGCAGTCAGCAAGACAACAATATAAATGAACAAATTTTGTTTTCTTAAGTTTCTCATCAGGGGGCTGATCCAACTCTGCATAGTAAAGATATAAAGGACTAAAAAAAATGTGTTCTTTTTTATAAGAGCCCAACTTCCTATTTGGCTCAATTCAAAGGAATACAGATGTAATCATTAGGAGGCTTTTAGAGTAAAAGTAGCAGAAAGGTTTTGAAGTTAGATACATTTAGATTTGAATGTTGTTTCTACCCCTTCCTAGGGAATTGAATGTTGTTTCTCATCTTCCTGTGTAAGTTATGCTATTTGAAGATTTAGTTACTGCATCTGTAAAATGTGGATCAGAATAAGAATATGTACTTCGCAGGGTTGTGATATAGTATAAATAGCATATTGCAGGTAAAACATTTTATAGAGTGATCCACACATTCTAAACAGCTTCTCAAAGAGCAGTAGCAATTTTTATGAAGCTACTAATTTCAGATAAGGCTAACTGATTTACGCATCAGTATTTTGTCTCACTTAGAATATACAAATCTTAGAAAACAGAGATAAAACAACAAAGCCTCTTCTTACTTTGAGGTAAGAATTTAAGTGAGAATGGGTAAAATAAACAACTTTAAAAAAACACCTGTGCATCAGGGACGGTGGGCATGGCAGAATACGAAGAGAGGAGGTAACGAGGTACTTTTTAATACATAAACCTTCATGTGTTGTTTTTATGAAGGGATAACTTTAGAATTATTCTTTGAAGTAATACCAGTTGACATTACCCAATCAAGCGGGGCTGCTTTACAAAAACGGGTGGTAGAGCTGCCTGGGCGAGCAGGTTGCAGGGCTCACCCCCTCGATTCAGTACAGTGATGACAGGTAAACAACGGGAATAGTTCACTCTGGCCTTGGGAAACACTTTTAATAATTCCTAAATAACAAGACTTAAATTACTGGGGGTAGTTAGCCTCAAGAGAATTTAAGATTAACATGTAAATGAAAAATGTAATGCAAAGAGTAAAGAAAACTTAATGTCCACAGTCAAACTTAGACCCAAATGTCCATAGCAGCATTACTGACAATAGCTAAAACCTAGAAGCAACTCAGCCATCTATCAGCTAATGAATGAAGAAATAAAATGTAGTCTATACATACAATGGAATACAAGTCACAATAAAAAGGAATGAATTACTGCTATATGCTACTTGCATAGAACTTGAAAACATGCCAAATGAAAGAAGCCAGACACAAACGGCCACATTGTATGATTTCATTTACATAAAATATTTAGAATAGGTAAATCTGTAGAGACAAAAAGTAGATTACTGATTGTTGGGGGCTGGGGGGAGAAAGGAGTAGGGAGTGTTTGTCACTGAGCACAGGGTTTCTTATGAGTAAGATGAAAATATTCTAAGATTAGATGATGGTTGTGTTAACTCTGTGAATATACTAAGAAAGAGTGACCTGTACACCTTAAAGGTGGGAATTTTATGATATGTGAATTATTTCTCAATACACTTGTTAAGTAAATGTAATATAGCATAATGGCAAAGCTTGTAGGTAGTAATGGATAAGTCTCAACTTCATAGTAAAATACATAGGAAGAAAAAAAGAAATAGAAAATTACAAAATTCACACAACAAAATCTGGAACTGATATTTAATCTAGTACAGATTCTGGAGAATTTTCTATTAAATTTAAGTCTAATGGAACAGAATGGGAAAACCTAAGTGGTGATGTAAATGTCTATGATTACTTTTATCTGACCTTAGTCTGACTTTCTGCTCCTACTTCTTCATTCTCATTTTCTCCTGAACATCTCTGATGACTTCCGTGATGTGTAAGCCAATTTATATTCCCTATTTTCATCACCCTTGATCCTTGATCTTTTTTTTTTTTTTTTGTATTTTTCTGAAGCTGGAAATGGGGAGAGACAGTCCGACTCCCGCATGCGCCCGACTGGGATCCACCTGGCACGCCCACCAGGGGGCGATGCTCTGCCCCTCCGGGGCATCGCTCTGTTGTGACCAGAGCCACTCTAGCGCCTGGGGCAGAGGCCAAGGAGCCATCCCCAGCGCCCAGGCCATCTTTGCTCCAATGGAGCCTCGCTGCGGGAGAGGAAGAGAGAGACAGAGAGGAAGGAGAGGGGGAGGGGTGGAGAAGCAGATGGGCGCTTCTCCTGTGTGCCCTGGCTGGGAATCGAACCCGGGACTTCTGCACGCCAGGCTGACACTCTACCACTGAGCCAATCGACCAGGGCGATTCTTGATCTTGAAGCATCATTGACCACAGGTACTCCCTTCTTCTCAACATACTCTCTTCTCTTGGCTTTATATCTTTGTTTGCTTCTTTATTTACTGGCTGCTCCTTCTCTGGGTTCCTTTCTGGGTCCTCCTCCCTACCTGCTTTTTAGATATTAGCATTGTGGAGTTGAATATCTTCTAAACAAATCTGCTTTAAACACCAGCTGCCAATTCTCTACTTACTTATAAACACTAGGGTATTTCAGAACGATGTGTTTATGCATGTAATATCCTTTTTTTGTTGTTGATAACTCAAAAATATATATCGTCTTTTTTAAGTGAGAAGCAGGTAAGTAGAGAGAAATTCCTGTAGGTGCCTTGACTGGGATCCACCCTGCACGCCCCCTACTGGGCCATGCTCTCCCCATCTAGAGCCTTTGCTGTGTTGTTGCTCAGAAACCGAGCTATTTTTATCACCTGAGGCAAGGCCATGGAGCCATCCTCAGTGCCCAGGGCCAACCTATTCAAACTGAGCCAGCCTGCAGGGAGAGAAACAGAGAGAAGGAAAAGTTGGGGGTGGGTTGGGGGTGGAGAAGCAGAGGTTGCCTCTCCTGTGTGCTCTGACCAGAAATCAAACCTGGGAGTTTCACATGCTGGGCTGATGCTCTACCACTGAGCCAAACAGCCAGGGCCAAAGTGTGTCAAAGTGTGTCAAAGTGTGTGTGTATTTTTTTTTTTTTGGTATTTTTCTGAAGTTAGAAGCGGAGAGGCAGTCAAATAGACTCCTGCATGCACCCAACTGGAATCCACTCAGCATGCCCACCAGGGGGTGATGCTCTGCTGATCTGGGGCGTTGCTCCATTGCAGCTGGAGCCATTATAGTGTCTGAGGCAGAGGGCCATGGGGCTGTCCTCAGCGCCCAGGCCAACTTTTCTCCAATGGAGGCCTTGGCTGTGGGAGGGGAAGAGAGAGACAGAGAGGAAGGAGAGAGGGAAGGGTAGAGAAGCAGATGAGTGCTTCTCCTGTGTGCCCTAACCAGGAATCGAACCCGGGACTTCTACACACTGGGCGGGTGCTCTACCACTGAGCCAACTGGCCAGGGCCCAAAAGTATATATTTTTAAACCAGGCAGTTCCTCTAATATCTATGATTAAATATCCAGTTGTCATTATAGCTCCTCTTGGTTGTCACAATGTCATCTCAGTTTTCACTTGTTAATTGTGACTTTCCCCTACAAACCTGTTCATGCTTCCTTTGTTTCCCTTTACCAGCCATTCAGTCATTATAGCCAGAGACCTAGAGGACAAACCCTCCTCTCTTCTTTAATCCATAAGCATTTATTCTGAACTTACTCTTTTTACTTTCAGCCCCCCCCCCCCGATGAAGTCAATTATCTTCTCTTGTTTAGATTATAGAAACATCATTCTTACTGGTCTTCCTTATTCCAGTCTACCATCTATCCTTGCCTAATCATATGGCAGTCTCCATAAAGTGATTAAAACCACTGCATTTAAAATAAAATCCAAACTCCTTTCCATGGGCCAAAACATCCTTCATGATATTACCTGTGTTGCTTTTCTTCTTACTTTCTCTGTTGCTATTCTGTCTCTCCCTTGCTAATGTCTACCCATACTGCTTTTTTTCCATTCTGTAAACATATAATACTCTAGGGCCTTTCCATAATCTATTCCTTCTAATTCAAGCATTAGCAACCCCCCTACACATTTACACTGTTTTATCTTTTTTACTACCCCTTGGATTTCCTCCTAAATGCCACCTTCTGAAAGGTCTTGCCTTTTAATTGGTATCTCAGCCCCTAAGATTCATTTTATTTGCATAGAATTTATTAAAACTTGTAATAATTTTTGTTTATTTGTCTGTTCCCCTACTTTTAATCTTCCATTCCTGGCTCTAGCCAAGTAGCTAAGTTGGTAGAGTATTGCTTCAATGTACCAAGGTTGTGGGTTTAGTCTCTGGCCAGGGCACATACAAGAAGAAATCAATGAATGCATAAATAAGTGGAACAACAAAGCAATCTCTCAAATTGATAAATAAATTTTAAAAATTAATAAAAAGAATTTATTCCTGACCAGGCAGTGACACAGTGGAAAGAGCATTAGCCTGGGATGCAGAGGACCCAAGTTTGAGACCCTGAGGTCACCGTCTTAAGCACGGGGTCATAGACATGACCCCATGGTGTCTGGCTTGAGCCCACAGTCATTGGCTTGAGCAAGGGGTCACTGGCTTGAGCAGGGGTTCAGTGGATCAGCTGTAGCCCCTTGGTCAGGGCACATAGAAAACATTCAATGAACAACTAAAGTGCCACAACAAATTGATGCTTTTCATCTCTCTTCCTTCCTGTCTTTCTGTCCTTCTCTCTGTCTCTGTCCCTCTCACTAAAAAAAAATAATTTTTTTCTTGTCTTTCCATTTAAAAGATTTTCATTCCCACTGGAATATAGTCTCTGTGAAAGCAGGGGCTGAGGCTAACATTTTCATTTCTATAGCTCCAAGGAAACACTTAAGCGCATGCTGATAAATAAATACCTGAATAAATACTATAGTGAGACCTGGTTTCTATGACACAAAATCAGGTACAGAACCAAAGTCAAACTTGAAACAAACATCTCCTTTCTAAAACTATATTTCAGAAGAAAATCAAGACTTATTTTCCTTTCTCTTTATATTTAATGTACAGAATTGAGGGAAAGGATTATGGAATAAAATGGTATTGTTAGCTAAGATGTCACTCTCTCAAGTGTAAAGACAATACAAAGGCACAATGCAAAAATTCAAGGACATTTTTTAAAAGAAAAATTGCTTGAGACAATTCCAGAAGGTTTTAAAAAATCCCTCAAGTTATAAACTCAAGTAATGAAACCAAGAATTGGAATAAAAGGACAAGTGGTGATCCTAAAGAAAAAAAAAGTTTAGGTAAAAGTTGTACATTGATCCTCAAAAGAGAAAGTAAATGCCTATAATTACCCACAGGATATATTATTTTTGTAGCATATCAATTGAGAAATAACAGTCTTTGGCAATTGGAAATAAAGTTAAATATCATATTAATAAAAATCAGAATCTAGAAAAATAAGTAAGCATAAAGAGAAAGGAAAATAAGTTAAATTCCCATCAAAAGCTTGTAGTAAAGAATTTACATTACATATTTTACTTGAAAACCTTCAGTGTTCTTGTTTTAGGCTTTTTTGTCTTTACCTACAGTACTTTAAGCATATTACCTAGGTTTTAATTGCTTTTATCTTCCTCAGTGAGTGGAAAAGTCCATATTTAGTAAAGCAGGGAAATGATGCTTAGAATTCTTTATTATCTGGAGAGAATCCTCACTCCCTGCCCTCCTTCTGTCATAGGCACAGACATTTGAAAGGTTTCTTGATTTATACCCCACCACTATGTCTAATTTATCTCGTAAGGTTGATGGGTTCATGTGGGCAACATCATACAGACACATTGCAGGTGTTAGACAGAAAGCACAATTTTGCTTGGTCTCATTCTCACCCAAACTTATCAACTGCTTTGCTGAGAGAAACTATGGTTTACATAAAGCTTTAGAAAACATGTAGTTCATACTTTCTGTAGCATACTCTAAAATACACTTGCGAATTAAGCAGACTTCTGAGGCTATGTGTACAGATCATCTTATATGGTGCTTACAGAACTAGTTCTGATAAATTAAACTTTGATGTGATGTATTAGCTAGATTGAGGAAGCCATTAGAAAGAAGTACAAAACTCATCATTTTTTGTTGTTGTTTTGTTTTATTTTTTTTAGAGAGAGAGAGAGACAGGGACAGAAAGACAGGAAGGGAGAGAGATAAGAAGCATCAACTCATAGTTGTGTTACTTTTGGTTGTTCATTGATTGCTTTCTCAGATGTGCCTTGACTGTGGGGCTCTAGCCGAGCCAGTGACCCTTTGCTCAAGCCAGCAACCTTGGGGTCATATTCATGACCCCATGCTCAAGCCAACAACCCTGCACTCAAGCTGGTGATCCCACGTTCAAGCCAGTGACCTCAAGGTTTCAAACCTGGGTCCTCAGCGTCTCAGATTGACACTATCCACTGTGCCACTGCCTGGTTAAGCTCCTCATTGGTTTTAATGTAAGGATAGTGCTAATAAATCTGAGTAAACTGTTCTGCTTTATACAACTCTTTAGAAATACTATCAAGACAGATATTTTAGTATATAATATATTATCATTGTTAGAATTAATATAAGTATATCATGTTATATTATAGTTATAAGTATAATATATATGTAAAATATAATTATCTTATATAATAAATTATACTATAAAATAAATATAAGTACAAATTATGCAATAAAACTGAAGTACGTAAAATATATATCTTATGATAAAATATAATAATTAATATTAGTTCATTGCTAAATTTAATTCTCTAGAGCAAATTTATTCTTTCTTATCTTATGGAAATTGAGAATTTTGAAGGTATCTCACATTTCCAATGCCAGGATTGCTAGGAAGCTTTGAACCAGAAAGATTTAGGAAAATATAATATGATCCAAATTCACATTGTAGCACCTTTCTCCATATTTGAATAATTTTGAAATAATTTAAATAAAAGCAACAATTCATTGCTAAAAGAGACCAATGGTTAGAGCCTTATTTCAAGCTATTAACAACTGTAGGGAAAGTCTTACCTGGGTAGTTTGAAACATCGGTATCTGATATATTTAATGTGTCATTAATTTGAGACGACTTCAGACATTTGTACTTGAGGTTGCCCATGAAGAGCTGCAGTCCGATGAGCGCAAACACGCTCAGACAGAACACAGTCAGGATCATGACATCGGAGAGCTTCTTCACTGACTGGATCAGGGCCCCCACGATGGTCTTCAGGCCTGAATGGAGGGGGTAAAAAAAAAAGATATGCATAATGAAATAAAGCCTCTGAATGAGAAACCAACACAAACACAAACTTCCCTAGAAATGCATGCGTTATGTCAAATCAATAACCCTATAAAACCTAATTCAAAAAAGTTCACAAGGTCAAAAGGATGGATTGCTGATTTATACATATTTCGTTTTTATAATAATTGCAATTTACAATATATTATAATTATATATTATTTACAATTTAAAAATTGTAAAATATTTCCAAAGAATAACTAAATTGTGAAAATGAATAATTTGGTTGCTCAAACCATATCCATACTCATTTGTAAAAAGTAATTTTTAAAAGTGCCAATTCAGTAAATGTTTGTCAAACAAACCATTTCCCTGTACACTAAAACAAAGAAGAGGCTGAATTGCAACGTATAGTGACTACTTACTAATTTTCAGTTAAGAAATGGTTTGCTGAGAAATGTTTAAGAAATATGTCATGCAATACCTTCATGCTGATATTTTTTCTTTTGTCTCTTAACTCTTTGAAAAGCAATTAAAACAAATTGAAATTTTCATTCCTGAATAAGCCAAATGGAAAATGAACTGTTAGACAGGAGGGAAAATTTCAAGTTGAGATGTAAGCCAAATGGCCATCTTCATCCTCTAAGACCCATGCAATTGATTAAACTCAAAGGCTGACTTTTAATAAGGATTCTGAAAAACATAAGAAATTAGATTCATTAAATTTTCATTAGAGAAAGTTTTTCATGTCTTTCCTCCAAATGATCAAAGTCAGTCCCAGAGTTTAACCCACTCTCACCTGGAATGACTGAAATTGTTTTCAGTGCTCGGAGAACTCTGAATGTTCTCAACGCTGAGACATTGCCCAGGTTCACAAACTCTGTCACATATCTGCAATAGGGAGTTCACACACAAACACAGTGACAACACACACAAAAACAAAAAAAAAACAAAGAACAACTCCCAAATAGTTGGAGTTACGAGTGGCCTAAATGCTTCACACCAATCACTTCTTACCTGGAATTACAGAAATAGTTTTCAAAGCTCTCAACACTCTGAAAGTTCGAAGAGCTGAAACATTGCCTAGGTTTACAAATTCTGTTAAATACCTGTAGAATCAAATCAGAGTTATTCAGAATTTAGATAGAATCTATGATACTTACCCATGCCTTTAGTCAGGGTATTTCCTACGTCTGGAACATCTTATTTAAAAGTATAGTTAGGCAAACCTTTTCTTTTTCTAGCATAACTAATTAAATTTAATTAGATTTTATTTGATATATTTGATGAGAGAAAAATACAAATATATTATTAAAATGGTTTCATACACTCAAATGACTAAACAATTAAATACTTCATTAGACCTTAACATTATGGTAAATATATATATTTAATGATTTCATAGAATATCAGTGGCAAGCCTTGAAAACTGTATGTTAATTAAAAGAAGCCAGACACAAAAGTCTGCACACTATATGATTCCATTCATGTGAAAAGTCTAGTGTAGACAAATGCACACAAATGAAACATGGATGAGTGGTTTCCAGGCGCTGTGGGGTAAGAAAGGAGGAAATAGAAGGGACTGATCTTTGGGGTGATGGAAACATTCTGAAGTTACAGTGATGATGGCTGCACAACGTTGTGAACATACTAAAAAACACAGAATTTTATACTTTAAAAGAGTAAATTTTATGATATGTATATTTATTTTAATAAAAAAGGAGACTCCCCTGAGAAGAGGCTGCCTTGTTTGACACAATGTTGTCTTAGCAACAGGTGGTAGGTACCACTGCAGCCATATGTGATCATGAAAGGAGGGAGCCTAATGAACAAGAAGGTGGGTGAGCGGTAAGGGAATTGGAGATTAGAAATCTAAAAGCCGTTTGGTATTGTAAAAGTTCCTCCAAGGAACGTAAACTACTTTTACAATTCAAAATGATAGAGTATCTAAGTTTCAGGTTTAAAAAACAAACAAAAATAAATATATTTTGGAAGAGAGTAGCACTAGGAAAAAATTAAAATTACATGTTAATGCAATGTTTTCCCCTTGAAAGTAAACTGTAGATGCATGTGTAATACATATACAATGTATTTATGTCATGTTTATTATGCAGTGACAGCTCTTACAGAAAGATTTAATTGTATATTTTAATATATTTTTAAGCATTTGAATAGTATAGATTAATAAAAAGGGCACCATAGTTATAATTAAAGACCTGCTTTGTTTTCTGTGATTCCTACAAGTTTTATTAGTTTTTAAATAATAACTTGGAAAATGTGTGAACTTAACTGACACCACATAAACTGTCCAACCAAGTACAGAGTGGAGAGGGAGATGATCAATGTTAATGATGTCATGCACTTTAAAAAATATTTGTAAAAATTATTTATTGATTTTTTTTAGAGAGAGAGAAAGAAACACTGATTTGTTGTTCTTCTTGTTTATGCATTCATTGGTTGATTCTTGTATGTGCCCTGACTAGGTATCAAACATGCAACCTTGCAGTATCAGAACAATGCTCTAAAACTGAGCTAGCCCACCAGGACTATACACTATGGACTGAGAAATAATTTTTCTGAAAAAGTTAATGTTTGCCTACAAATGTCTACCTTTCATATAGTTTTCTTCAAATGCAATCATTACATGCAGAAAAAGTCAGACTCCCAAAAATTTTGTTCTTACTGAAATACTGTGCTGTCTGTGATTTTCATGAGTTTGCCATTTTAAGAAACTGAATGTAGTACTTACGCAAAAACAATGACGATAAAATCAAGCCAGTTCCAGGGGTCACGAAGGAACGTGAATTTTCCTATACAGAAGCCTCTTGCAAGGATTTTTATAAGTGATTCAAAGGTATATATTCCGGTAAAAGTGTACCTACACACAAGAATCCATTGGGGTATTAAGCACAAAAACAACACAGCACATGTGAATCTTTATAATTTATTTATTTTTTTCTGATCAACTAAAGGCATCCACTGCAGTGTGGCTCTTGGTTTATGGACCCACTCTAACTATTAGAATAAAATACAGTTAATATCAGAAACTCCTGCAGAAAGTAAAGGTACCAAAAATTAATAAGAATATAGGTTTAACTCTGCCTAGAAAATTCTTACATTGCTTCTATCAAAAATATACCCAAAGATAAGAAATATGTTACATGTCTAACAACAGGCAGTGTATCTCATAAGTTCATTCTTCCAGAAAAGACTATCACCTAATTATTCTATTCTACCACTACCAGGTTTATATGGAAGAGAAGGAAAAAATAATTGCAAGAAAAGCAACTATATAACATGAGAAGATAAACACTATGATTTTTTATCAATGGAATAAGTTCTTGGTAGAATAAGGAAATGATAATACTAAGGCCGTCTTCACATGCACTTATACCCACTTACTCTACATTCTTGGTCCAGTCTGGAGGGTTACTCAAGGTCATAAATATGCAGTTCGTCAGAATAGTGCACATGATAAGCATGCCAAATAAGGTAGCTTAGAATTAAGGAATATGATGAAAGACCATGGTGGGAACCTTGAATATTTAGTAATAACACTTATTGAAATATTTTCCTTAGAAAACAATTATTAAGTTTATAGACCTTCTTTTTAATTTCATTGAACATAGAAGTAATAAGTAAAAGTAATTATCCAAACATGTTAAAACTGCCATTCTCCCAATATTCTCAAAGACCTACACCAAATTATATTGAAATGAGAAACCAAAACCAGTCTTTTCAGGTACAAAAGGACTAAACATCTATATTTAAGTAAAACAGAAAAGCTACACTTTTAAAGAACCATGGCAACTAAGCATTTTAAAAAGGATATGCATGTACTAAAATCTTAATAGATATTCTTCTTAGAGGATTGAAAGGAGAGAGCATGTACAAAGCAGGTGTGGCATTGAAACGGAAGATGGCTTTCCCTCTGTTCAATACTATGAAAGTCTACAAGATCAAAAAGAAAATAGGATAAAATTGAGAATCCAAAACTTTACTCTAGTACATTAATCTCAGCAGTTTAAGTCTCCACGTGGCAGTGTCCTACTAAAGAAACCCTGCCATCAGACTCCAGCGACTCAGTTCCAACACCATTGATGCAGCTGTATGAATCATCGTGGCCAATGACCTCTAAGTCCATTACTTCTCAGCAGATTAAGCAGTGAACTATTTATGCGCATGTATTGTTTAAAGCTCCCAAAATACGTCTTCTTTTTTTATATATCACTTCAACACCATAGCAGTAACAATAACATGTGGCCATTGGAATTAGTTTAAAATACGACTTTTTTCTTTTATTACGTTTCAGTGCAAACAAACCAAACAGAAACTATCTATCCCTGATTGTTACTATAACACCTTGAGACTTTTGCTACTTATTGGCTACTGTCATGATTAGTAGCAAATGCTCCAAAATATAAATTCCTTCATAAAATATGTTCACAAATTTAAGGAATATTAGAGTTGGAAGAATCTTAATACCCAGATCAATGTTCTTATTCTAGATGTAATACTAATTAAAGCAAAAATAAAAGGACACAAATTAAAGGACTTGCTTGCTATTATCCATGGTGATTTATTTATATATCAAGTGAGAGGCAGGGAGGTAGAGAGACAGACTCCTGCATGCACCCGAATGGAATCCACCAGGCAACCCCCATCTGGGGCTGAAGTTCTGTCCATCTGGGGCTGCTGCTCTGTTGCTCAGCAACCAAAATATTTTAGTGCATAATGCGAGGCCATGGAGCCATCCTCAGTGCCCAGGGCCAACTTGCTCATTCGAGCCACGGCTGCAGGAGGGGGAAGGAGAGAGAGAAAGAGAGAGAGAGGAAGGAAGGAAGGAAGGAAGGAAGGAAGGAAGGAAGGAAGGAAGGAAGGAAGGAAGGAAGGAAGGAAGGAAGGAAGGAAGGAAGGAAGGAAGGAAGGAAGGAAGGAAGGGAGGGAGGGAGGAAGGAAGGGAGGAAGGGGGAGGGACGGAGGGAGGGAGGGAGGGAGGGAGGGAGGGAGGGAGGGAGGGAGGGAGGAGAGGTAGAGAAACAGATGGTCGCTTCCCCTGTGTGCCCTGACCGGAAATTGAACCTGGGACTTCCACACGCTGAGCTCATGCTCTATTGCAGAGCCAACCACCCAGGGCCTGTGGTAATTTTTAAATATGATACACATAGGACAAAACATTCTTAAAATATGTAACGAGTATGTAATGAGTGGCAGGCAAATTCCTTGTGTTAACTAGAACACATTGTTGCTGTTGTTTAATCTGAATTTTATATAAGTTTATGAGTAGGTTTCTAGTAATCAACATTATTCCAAATTGAGGACATAAATTTCAGTATCTTGCTTTTTAATTGTATATGGCACTCTTCCCAAGAAAATAAACCTGAACCTGTTAAATTCAGATTCCCTTTTAAAGTCCTGGTCCCTTTCATTATACTGGTTATGTCTAAATTAGTTTAATACTAATACCTAGTGTTTGAGTACAACTATTGTTTTCTTAAGTCTCAGAAGACTGTGTTTGTTAAAATGAGTTCATCCATTATTTTTCTACAATCGTGTATTGAACAACTATGGCATAAGAGACGATGAAAAAAGGAGTTTGAACATAAATGAAGCATAAATTTTGCATTCTAAGAACTTCCTAGAAAAGTGACTAAAAACACAAAAACTCTAATATGGAACAAGAGGTGACAGGTATCATACATAGAAAAACAAATGGGAGGATTATGAGAATAAAGAGAGAAGAGGTTCACATGTCTGTCAGAATTATCAGGGAGACTTTAGGAACTTGAGCTAATGTGAAATTCACAATATTACCACAGCATTGGCCAGAGCAAGTTACCTTTTAATTGAAATTTTAAAAAAAATTAGCATGTAATTTTTAATAAATCCTAAAATTGTATCTGCAAATTAATGGATGTCTAAGTCTAAATGAATTCTTTTTCTTATTTATTTAAAAATGTATTGATCATGAAATTAGAGTGCTTAATGAGAACAGGCTTTAGATTTGGACAGATGTGGTTCTTAATACCAGTATCCGCTCTTCCGAAGCTTGAGAAGTAGCACTTAGCATCTGTGACATTTGTAAGTTTCTGGTACATCTAAACTCTTAGTAAATGGTGGGAGCAGCTGCTGCTATTATAGGCAACACATAAGTCACCAAGGATATGAAGATAATAAGACAATGTACCTGTCTTCTTAATTCCCATAGTAGAAGGTGATTGGTAATTTGTTCTTTCATAAAATTTCACTTATCATAATGGTACCACATAGCACTATTTAAAAGCACTTATATACTTGTCACACCTAAAAATGAAGCCCTAACTTCTATCATTAGTTTAAGTCTTCTTTATTTTAACAAAGCATTGATAATTACACTCAAGTGTAAATTAAAATCTGAACCCAGGTCAAATTAGGGGTCATTAAGGTTTTTAATTCAAGCAATGATTATAATGTAGCAGAAATAAAGTTTTGTTAACTAGTGTGAATAATGTGAAACATTGAGGAATCAGGTCATAGAGAAGTCAACCATAAAACTGCAAGCGGAAGTCAAGACTACCTTTATCAAGAAAGTTTGAGGAACTAGGAGAAGGCATAAAAAGTTGATCATTTAAAGCTCCAAACTAAGAGGAAACAAAAAGACTTAGTCATTCCTTAGTATATGTATTTTTTCAGATATTAAGAGTAGAAGACCATAAAAAAAGATTTTTGACCTAGTTCTACCCAAGTATATCGAGAAGAAGTGGGTTAGGCTTTTAGGTGGTTAGTGTTCTGTGATTTGCAAGGAGCTGGGGTTAAGGTGAGGGGTTGAAGTCTCACTCCAGATATTCTCTATTGAATTAGTTTACCACATAGTTAAAATTACTCTATTAGTTCATAAATCAATTATCTTCCATTCAAATGCAAACATTTTCTCCTTACCTCCCAAGTCACTTTAAGCTAATATTAATTAGTTGATTTCTCTGAATTGGGGATTATTCCAGAAAGGTGCCTTTTCTCCTTAATAGGTAGCTGGTTAAGAAATACCTAAGTCTACTCCGGAAATGGGAAACACAGTAGCTTTCCACGGAGAGCCAGAAATGTTTCAGGATCAAGTGCTACGTAAAATGGGAAAGTACTTTTTGTTTTGACTGTTTCATTATTTATTCATTCATTTTTTTTAAAGGTCGTTAGCATTGTAGTTGCTACACAACAGAAACTAAACTAAAAGGAGTTGCCCAATAGAATATCTCAGTAAGGAGTCAAACCAACTTGAATTTAAAAAATCTAATACAAAATTTACTAGTGTGTCATATTTTGCAAGTTAGTTAATTTCCCCAAGCCCTTTACCTCATCTAAAAAAATAGGGTATTACTTCCTATCTCATCAGGTTGTGATAAACATGTATGCAAATTTGTCTAAGATGTCTGTTCACTGACACAATGACCCTCAATACATATTCTTTCCTTTCTGTGTCAGATTACTGACTGGATAAGTAGATGCTGTGTACTATTTCAAAGGCCTCTCAGGTATTCTCTATCGCCATACCATCAGCTTCTTGAGATGTTGGTTCCATGTGAAGTTAACTATTAGCTATTGCTGGTCACAGAAACTACTGCTGGGACAGATGTTTTTCTACCATCAAAATTAAATTCGTCACATTTTCTGTTACTCAAGATATTTCACATGTTCTTTATTTTATTTGCTAGATATGTTATCAAGAAATCTCCCTTTTATTTATTTCTTACAAATCAAAATAATTTTTTATAACGACTTTAGCTTCCCTTTGCTGACCTCTCAAAGCCAAGTCTGCGGGCACTTGGCTATGCACAAAGCCTTGTTGGAGAAAGTTACGAAACATGCTGATATTATCCTTTACTGTCTCCTCTATTCTACCTGGGCGTGTCTGCTACTATGTCAAATATTAAATGTAATCCTTCACACTGCTACTTTCAACATTGACTCAACGGCAGTTTTTACTCCTGTCCTATGGAAAATATTGACACAACATTTAACATGCATTTCGCTGATGTGCCTACATTTACTTCAACATATTAGACTCTTACATCCATTCAGTTTGCCACACAATCTTCATACAATAAGGCTTCTCTCCACCTTTCTAATGCAACTACAATCTGACCTGTAACTTGTACCTTGTTGTAAACTCATCAGCAACTAGCTACATTATTCCAACACTCTATTTTTCTCCCTGAATGAGAATAATTATTTTTACTTTCAAATGTGCTATTTTACACTCTATGTATGAAAGGTTTTCAATTGATTTGGTACCTCAGGTGACCACTTTTCTGGTGGAAAATTTCTTAACATGTACTGACTGCCACCAACTTCCTCTTTTTATTTGCTATCTACCATTATCTTGCTTTGATTTCCATCATCTAACACAAACTGCTTACAAGAAGTTACCAACCCACGCTCCTTGTTCATTCCAATAGACTTTCTCTATCCTCATCTTTCTGGGTAGTTTAATGAGATATTCTTTTCCCTTCTTCTGTGAACAATAGAAAATTTTCTGTTTTATGCCCTACCTCTCTGACCATCTCTGGATCCTCTTTCTCTCTAACACCACAAATGAACCAGCTATCAAAACTTCATTATTAGTTGAGTGATCTTATATATTCCTATGGAATCAGCTGTCACTTCCATATAAATGCACTCTGGACACATCCCCAGGACTTACTTGTCAATTGACAATTATTTTTGTTTCTACTGGTATGCATTTATGGCATGTCCAACAAGGCAGAACATTACACTGAACACTTATGAAAGATTACAGAAATCATAATGGTATGACAGAACCAGTTTCAATAAAAAATTAGAAAAAGTATACATTCTGAATATGTATTTACTTAAATATTTTTGTCCTGACATGGTTTTTCCTTAAATTTCACTCTAATTTAAAATAACTTTCTGTACAGACAGAAGCAAAGACCACATGCAAGCAGTCCCAGTCCACTCGCCTTCTGGTCTGCGTAGTAGGGGTCCAGGTCCTCCAGCGGCTCCGACACCATGCCCGGGGGGATGTCCCCATAGATGAAGGGCAGCTGTTTGCCAGCTTCCAAGTCGCTGCTTGGCTTTGGGCCTCTTTCATCATCATCTTTCTTTTCTTCTTTGGGCTCCTTTGTTTTTCCTTCAGCAATACGTTGTTCAATGAGGGCAAGAGACTCTTTTGTGAAGTAGACAAAGCTCTGAGGTCCCGGGGGAGGCAACATTGCCATCTTTTCATCCTGTAGATTTTATTTCCCCTTCTGCTCCTTCATAACAGGCCTAAGTGGAAACAAAAGCCTTAAGTGTTTGCCAACCAAAGGAGGCATATTAAAATAATAATAACAATAACAATCATTATTATTATTATAAATAAACAGCTTTCTGTTTTCAACTACAGAAAGTAATGTTCACACAATTATTAGCATGTTAAGTTAGCATTAAGTGACTACTATGTGCTTATTTTCCATGCTTTCTAACCATCTTTATTATTTTTTAATTATTTTTTCCTTTTTTTTTAGACAGAGCAAGAGAGAGAGAGAGAGAGAGAGAGAGAAACAGGCAAGAAGGAAGAGAGATGAAAAGCATCAACTTGTAGTTATGGCACTTTAGTTGTTCATCGATTGTTTCTCACATATGTCTTGAATTGGGGGGCTTCATCCAAGCCAGTGACCCCTTGCTCAAGTCAGAGAGCTCTGGGTTCAAGCCAGCAACCATGAGATCATGTTAATGATTCCACTCTCAAGCCAATGACCTTACACTAAAGCTGGTGAGCCTGTGCTCCAGTCTGTGACCTCAGGATTTTGAACCTGGGACCTCAGCATCCCATGTCCATGCTCTATCCACTGTGCCACAGCAGGCCAGGCCTTTTTGTCCTTTTATTATGAACAAAGAACAACCTGCTTTCCACAAGCAATCAATAGTATTGCTTGTGAACAGAATTTCAATACAGTGGTACCTTGAGATACAAGTTTAATTCGTTCTGTAACTGAGCTCATATGTCAGTCAACTCATATATCAAACAAATTTCTCTCATTTAAAATAACTGAAATATTTAATCCGTTACAGCCCTGTGAAACATCCCCAAACCATCTTAAATTTTGAAAAAAGACATGTTTTTAATTAAGGAACACACATGTATACTTTACTCATGCATAAGAAAATACATGAAATAAAAGAAAAAAGTGTTATTTAGTACTGTATTCTTACCTTGGAGACAGACGAGTGCGGCTAACAGAGGTGAATGGCGGAGGAGGAGGGAGGGAGGAAGGGATACAGGCACTGTAGACATGTAAACTAAAACTGCACTTTCTTAACACTAAATGTAAACTAAAACTGCATTTTCCTTACTTTAAACAAAACTAAAACTGCACTTTCTTTACTTAAAATGAAACCACAAAAACTTAATTGTAAAAAAAATACACTTTCTTAACTTTAAACTTAACCTAACCTTAACATTATGTATTTTTTATTTAACCATCACCTGTTTTTGCCCTTTTGGCTACACTTTTGGCACTTTCACTTGCAGGACTTTTGAATATAAATCCATCCAAAGAGGTTTGCTTTTGCCTACCTTTTAAAATGTTACGGAAATGTGACAAACAAGTGTCATTAAAAAGTGCTGAAGCACGACCAGTTGAAACTTTTTCTGGGTGTTTCTTTTCAATGAAACTTGAAAGTTTCTCCCACATTGCCAGCATGCCTTTAATTTCACTTGTAGAAATCACTTCCTCCGACTCTGCCTCCTCCTCACTACTAATCTCTTGCAGAAGCTCCATATGTTGCATCATCTGTAGCTCCTTCGACTCCTCAGTTGAGAGTTCCTCCTCATGTTCCTCAACGAACTCGTTTACATCACACTCATCTACCTCCAGACCCACCAACTTTCTGAGGGACACAATCTCCTCCAACGCTTCTACCTCAGTCTCAGTCTCTGGTTTGAGTCCTTCGAAGTCCCTGTCTGCAACAACATCAGGCCATAACTTTTTCCATGCTGAGTTCAAGGTTCTTCTTGTAACCTCAGGCCATGCCAAGTCAAAAATGCGTAAACATATCACGATGCTGTAGTGATCTTTCCAAAACTCTTGAAGGGTTAGATTTGTATTCTCAGTCATCTCAAAAGAGCGGCAAAACAAGTGCTTTGTGTAAAGCTTTTTAAAGTTGGAAATGACCTGTGATCCATAGGTTGCAAGATTGAAGTCATGTTGGGTGGGAGGTAGAGGACTTCCACGAATTTGAACTCATCAAGAATGTCATCTTCAAGACCAGGTGGGTGGGATGGAGCATTTTCAAGGATTAGTAATGCTTTCATCGGGAGTTTATTTTCTTGAAGATATTTCTTCACTCAGGACCAAAGACGAGATTTACCCATTCAGAAAAAAACTGCCACATAACCCATGCCCTAGCATTGGCATGTCACATAACCTGCAGTTTTTAAGAATCTTGTGAGTCTTAAAGGCTCAAGGATTTTTGGAATGATACACTAGCAGTGGCTTTACTTTACAGTCACCACTAGCATTTGCACACAATGCAAGGGTCAGACGCTCCTTCATGGGTTTATGGCCTGGCAGCTTCTTCTCCTCTGTAGTAATGAAAGTCCTCTAGGGCATTTTTTCCCCCAAAACAATCATCACAGTTGAACACTTGTTGGGGGATATAGCCTTCCTTTGTGACAAGTGAAGCAAAACATGCGGTGTACTCCTCAGCTGCCTTAACGTCAGCACTCGCAGCTTCATCATGCCTCACCACCGAGCAGATGCCAGATCTTTTCTTGAAATTTTCAAACCAGCTGTGACTTGCCTTAAATATATCTTCTGCTGCCTCTTCTGAGGTTGATGGTTCTTTCTTCTTCAATTGTCATAAATAATATGTGCCTTTTCACATATTAGTCTCCGTCACTGTATCTCCTGACAGCTCTTTCTCTTTCACCCACACCAGCAGAAGCTTCTCCATTTCTTCATGGACATTTGTCCTTAATTGGGACAGAATTGTAGTTCTTTTCACTAAATTTGCGTTTTTGATGTCATCTTTTTGTTTAAGGATGGTACAAATTGTAGATGTGTTGCGGTTGTGCAGCCTTGCCTGTTCAATCACTCGGAAACCACTCATGTTTTTCTATTATTTCTTGCTTTACTTCTATTGACATCATTCTCTTCTTCTCACCACTGTCTTTAGACTCACTTTCTTCAGCCCCATGATAGCACACAAAAAAAGTTAGTAAAAAATGCTAAACTGATGCAAGAACGAGTACAGCACAGGAGATTTGACTTGATTCTGCAGGTAACACATGAGAAAGAAGGAGATGCTGGTAGTGTGCTGCCGATACTGGACCCGTGCACCAACTAGCGGCAGCTTCCCGAATAATGACTCATATCTCAGAATTTTGCTCGAGTCTCGAACAAAAATATGAACTGAGTTGCAGATGGTATCTTAAAAAATTTGTATGTTAGTCTGCCTCATACCTCAAGGTACCACTGTAGTTAATTGACTATGTGTTTGCTGGTCTGTCCAGTATTTAAAACATTTTACTAAGATTATTTACTTCATTATTTCTACAAATTCAACACTATTAAGAACATATTTTGATTGAAACTAAAGTTGAGATGATTTTTTAAAGAAGGTAGTATAAATAAGAGACATTTGCATGTATACATGCAAAGGTAGAATAATTCTGAAAGATAAGAATGCGTCATGACTCAGCAATTCTACTACTAGGTATGAACTCAGAAAAACTGCAAACATATAACCTCACAAAAACTTGTACATGAATGTTCATAAAAGCATTATTCATAGTAAAATGAGTGGAAAGAACTCAAATGTCCATCAACTGATAAATGGATAAACAAAATATGGTGTATCCTCACAATGGAATGCAATTTGACAATAAAAAGAAAGGAAGTATGGACGCATTTACAACCTGAATGAACCCCCAAAACCCTGAGAAGGCCCTGGCCGGTTGGCTCAGCGGTAGAGCGTCGGCCTGGCGTGCAGGGGACCCGGGTTCGATTCCCGGCCAGGGCACATAGGAGAAGCATCCATTTGCTTCTCCACCCCCCCCCCTCCTTCCTCTCTGTCTCTCTCTTCCCCTCCCGCAGCCAAGGCTCCATTGGAGCAAAGATGGCCCGGGCGCTGGGGATGGCTCCTTGGCCTCTGCCCCAGGCACTAGAGTGGTTCTGGTTGCGGCAGAGCGACGCCCTGGAGGGCAGAGCATCGCCCCCTGGTGGGCAGAGCGTCGCCCCTGGTGGGCATGCCGGGTGGATCCCAGTCGGGCGCATGCGGGAGTCTATCTGACTGTCTCTCCCCGTTTCCAGCTTCAGAAAAAAAAAAAAAAAACCCTAAGAAAAGCCAGATACAAAAGGCGATATGCCTCTGAATCACTAAAGCAGGTACAAACATCAGGGGCAAAGGAGATGAGTGTCAGTGGTACAACACAAGGAAGATATTTTCCTGACAGGCTCAACTAAAGTAAGATTCTCAGCATCTTCTTAACATTAGGGTCTTCAGAAAATAAGTTGAAGAGACCCTGATCAGATTCCATCAACATCCCCTAGGTTGGAGGGTATAAGGAAAGTCATTATGTCTATCTGGATGATGGGAATAAATAATGTGTACAAACTTTTTGAGTGTAATTTTGAAATATCTATCAAACGTCATAAATACATTGATTCATTTATATGGCCTTTTAGGAATATATTCAAAACCAATAATATCAGATGTTCTCAAACATTTATGAGATGTTTGTTACAATGTTTTATACTACTGAGAAATTGTAATCAATCCAAAAGAAACAGGTTTCATTAAACAAAAAATAAGCATAGAATGAAAGACTGAGCAACTGAGCAACCTTTAAAAATTGCTTTCAGACTATTTAATAAATTGTAAAAACAACTTATAATTGATAAAGGAATCATTTTACACACACACAAACATGCATTGTATATTCATCTCAATTTAAAAAATGTATAAAGTAAATCTGAAATTAGATAGACAATGTATTTAATGAAGCTTATCCCTATCTGAGGGATTGTGAATTTTCAAATTTATTTTTCTTTATTTTTCAAATTTTACAGGGAAATGGTCATGCTTTTTATTCAAGAAATGTATACTTCTCACAAAAATTAAGGGATGTTTTATCACTGCATATTCATTTTGAAATATCCCCTAATTTTTGTGAGCAGTATATTTAAAAATCAGTTAAACTTATTTAACCTGAATTTAATATATTTAATAGAATCAATATTTAGCCTTTTCATGTTTAACTTGTAATTTTGAAAAACATATTTCTGTTTTTAATATTATTATGATGACATCCTCTTTGGAGATCACGATATTGCACAGACACAAAAACTACCTTTGTGTCCTTATGATTATTTTGCCCACCTAATCTCATACTAGAGGATACTGAGAAAACTAGTGCCTAATACTGTATTTCCAAACTGCCACTCCCAATTAATTTATTAATGTCAGAGTATCACTCTGTTGTGGTTCAGGTAAGATATGTGTGTATTATGTCCACATAATTTTGTAATGTGAATTGTGCTTCAGTAAATAATTATTATCAGCATACTTTGTCTTACATACAAAATCTATATTTTAAAAATAAAATTAGTTATTCTATTAAAAATATTTTGTATAGAGTTCCTTTAGCAGGAAATTTTCATGTTACAACTTTTAACATTTCTTGTAAAAAGTAATATCTGAATTTCTTGTTTGTTATTTTAACCATGATTAAAGGAATTAAGATATATTTCATTGTTTCAAAAAGCAGGAGAATAATTACATGCATGTTCATAACTCCATAATAACCTCAAACTCTGTTTTATATTTCATCATTGAGTCTTTTACCTGCAGGTATCTTAAGTCTACTTATACAAAATTAAAATTGGTCCAATAAACAATTTTGAATGTCTGCCAACATCTGAATCAAATTAGATCAGACCTAAATTACTTAAGACAGTAGACAAATGTAAAAGTAAGTAAAATAGAATGTTTTATTGATGCTCACTGCTGGCAAATGAAAAGATTGTTTTTGAAAGTTATTTCTCTGCAAACAAATGATGATATTTTCCCACAGGTAAAATTTTGGCTGGAGTACCATTTATTTTTGAAAATATTATTTATTGATTTGAGGAGTGAGAATAATATTGATTTGTTGTTTCACTTGTTATTTATGCACTCATTGTCTGATTCTTATATGTGTCCTCACCAGGGATCTAAGACACTAACTAACTGAGGTCCCAGGCCAGGGCATCCCATTCTTTTTTTTTTTTTTTCCTGAAGCTGGAAACGGGGAGGCAGTCAGACAGACTCCGGCATGCGCCCGATGGGGATCCACCCGGCACGCCCACTAGGGGGCGATGCTCCACCCATCTGGGGCATTGCTCTGTCCCAACCAGAGCCACTCTAGCGACTGGGGCAGAGGCCAAGGAGCCATCCCCAGTGCCCAGGCCATCTTTTTGCTCCAATGGAGCCTCAGCTGCGGGAGGGGAAGAGAGAGACAGAGAGGAAGGAGGGGGAGGTGGAGAAGCAGATGGGCGCCTCTCCTGTGTGCCCTGGCTGGGAATCCAACCCGGGACTCCTGCACACCAGGCCAACACTCCACACTGAGCCAACCGACCAGGGCCCTCCCATTCTTTTTTTTTTTTTTTTTTTTCTTTTCTGTATTTTTCTGAAGCCGGAAACGGGGAGAGACAGTCAGGCAGACTCCCGCATGCGCCCGACAGGGATCCACCCGGCATGCCCACCAGGGGGTGATGCTCTGCCCCTCGGGGGGGGGCACTCTGTTGTGACCAGAGCCACTCTAGCGCCTGGGGCAGAGGCCAAGGAGCCATCCCCAGCGCCCGGGCCATCTTTGCTCCAGTGGAGCCTCCGCTGCGTGAGGGGAAGAGAGAGACAGAGAGGAAGGAGAGGGGGAAGGGTGGAGAAGCAGATGGGCGCTTCTCCTGTGTGCCCTGGCCGGGAATCGAACCCGGGACTTCTGCACGCCAGGCCAACGCTCTACCACTGAGCCAACCGGCCAGGGCCCCCATTCTTTTTTAAAGCATTCTCAAGACACAATGAAGTCCGTACATGAGCATTTCAAAAAAAAAATTCCTAGCTAAGATCAATAACGATAACTCATGTTGATAATACATATATTCCGTCAATATGATGAGAATGGTACTTGTACATATAATTTTCCTCACCCAAACTCATAACTCAGTTCTAAATATGAGTAAAACATCAGAAAAATCCCAAGCCAAGGATATCATCCAAAAAACCTGACCAGTGTCCCTTCAAATGGTTAAAATCATCAGAAAAAAGAAAAGTCTGAGACACTGCTACAGCCTAAAGATGTGTAAGGACATGCGGTAAAATGTAATATGGTATTTTGGATGGGGTCTTGGGAAAGAACAAGGACGGTAGGGAAAAACTAAGAAAATCTGAATAAAGACCCTAGTTAATAATAATATTTTATCAATATGGTTTCATTAATGGGGGTAAGTATACCATACTAATGTAAATTGTTAATAATAGAGGAAACTTAGTATGGAGGACATGGGAATTCTCTGTCTCATGTGCATATTTTTTCCATGAATCTAAAACTATAGCAAGAAAAAAAAGTTCATTTTTTTAAAAAAGAAATCTCTGATGTAGAATGATACTAATGTTATATAACATTAACAATGTCTCAGTGAACTTGACTTTGTCAAGTAAATATATTGCCATCATCTATAATGTAGCGAAATGATAATAGACCTACAAATCTGAACTTTTAATTAAAATAGGTCATAATTAATACATAAAAATAATACTTTACAAAGCACAAAATAGTATCAGTTTGATCAATAAGAGATCCATTAGAAATGCTGGTAAATTTTTTAGTCATGTTTGGGAATGTAATTTTCTACAAATGTGCTCTCTTGAGTAAAAAAATGAGCTTACAACTTATTTATAAACATAGAACTAGACTGGAGTCACAATGTCTGAGTCCTAATTATACCTGAGAGCCATTATGATTAAGTAGGCTAAAAAATACATCTGTAAGAGATTCTCTGTGTGTGTGTGTGTGTGTGTGTTTTTAAATAAGGGTAATTTAACTCACTGGGTAGTGTTAAACATACTATTTTTTTAAGTTGTTGAATTAAGGCTTTATTATATATGTCTTAATGATGCTATTATGATACAAAAAGCTCTCTTTTTGTTTCCCTGTTACTCTAGGAACTATGAGGTAACAATGAGCTGAAAGAAACCTACATATTTGACAGCAGCTCTCACTTTGCTGACATCTGAACACCGTATATAATCAACAAAACAAGGCAACAGACAGCTCCACTCTGGCTGTTAGGGATACACTTAAAATTACAAAGATCTCTTTTGCCACCTTAACATTTTAAAATCCTCTCCCATGGTCAGTGACATCCCCTTTATCATTTTCCTATTCAAAATCTGAAATCCCATGATAAAAAAGAAAGACTTTATCAGGAAAGATGAAGGAGGCAACATTTACTTCCAGTATGAACTATTATAAGTTTTCTTCCATGAGAACTAAGACTTCTGTATCAGTCTGGAAGTTGTGCTCTACAACTTGGCATCAAAGTAAGTGTCAGACTCCTCCAAAACCCACCCTCGGTATGTGAGCGGCATAACAATATCATTCCAATCTTACGTCAACAAGGCAGATAAGTCTGAAACATTCAAAGAAGAGAAGCAGTGCGCTTTATCATCTAGCAGCACTACTATTTAGATAAGAAAGTGAAAGCTGCTAGAGACTGCATCTGGAAGAATATAGGGAAAAATAATTACTAAGCCAGATAAGATTCCAGTCTTATCTGCTCTATGAATTATAAGTAAAAGGACTTTTAACAGTGCTTTGTTTTACTGATATTTGAATGCCTGAGAACTTGACCGGAGAAAAGCAACAGACAGATCCACCTTGACTATGTAAGGAACTCACTTGCAAAATTGGTTCCATCCTTGGCAGAATGACCACAGCACTTATGTTACAAACCAAGAACTTTCTGTCAATAATAAATGTTACCTCACACTGAACATCAAGACAACAGACATAAACTGGGACTGCTCTGGGCAAGCTGAGACGCATGCTCGTCTGACTTTTGAGAAGTCCTTGGAAAAATTACCAAATAGGACCTAAGATCCTGGCACTACTTTCAAATACTTTTTGTGGAAGCATATCAGACTAATTGTCTTGATTATTATTCTTTACCAAGGTATGCCTGAGTTACCATGCGCTGTTCTGGAAGGTAAATGTTATGGCTGCACAGAAGTATGAAAATAAACATGAGCAGAACTTAAATCTTAAATTATTAAGATTTAATCATACTGACATTGCTACTATTTGGAAATCCCACACCTTGCTTAAAAGGCATTCTAGTGAGTCTTAGCGCCTGGGATCTCAGATAACCAAAGATTCCCAACTTCAGTGATCCAGATACTGCGTGGCATTGCATTTAATATGCAGGAAAAGGCCCATTAACACCCTGACCAATCTTTTAATTTGCTATCTAGAAATTTGTATTATTTTGATCAAAATAAAATACCTATTTTTAGTTTTAATTATGGCAGACACTACTATACTTCCTGAGGATCATGTTTATTATTTTTGAAGATGTTTGTGCAAATTTTTAAATTGTCAACTGTTCTACCTCTGATGCTTTATCTCCTCCTTTTCCCATTCAGTAAAAGCAATGGTTAAAATCCATTATATTTAGATATTAGGTAATGGCCATATTATTTGTGACCTGAAATTTAAAAGTTAACCAAAACTTTTACACACTTAAGTAGGCAGTGAGAAGACTGGATTTAAGACAGCTTTTATAAATCTATATATGGTCCTCTTTTTTTTTCTCAGTATAATACCTCAAATTGTTTTTAAGAGTATACAGTTTCTTCAAATGGCATCAGTCAAATGTTAATTATCAATTAATTGCCTATCTTCCTTATGGATTTATCTAGCCCCTTTCACTAGAAAGCTGGTTTGAACCAGGATAACTTTCCCCTACTCCCTCAGCCCTGACAACGCCAAGTGGTTCCTCATGCCTCAACAATACTAAGGGGCTTTTCCTGACAAGGTGGGCTAGGTACACTTACCCATGTCACCTTTGAACTGTAGTCCATAAATACATAGCTTCACTTAACTGACTGTTAGAATTAGATTATGAATTCTTAGAGAGCATTGTATCCTTAGCCTGTAACTGTGTTGGAACGAAGTTAACCTGTGGCTTGATTTCATAGTTTTTGTGGCCCCCTCACAATCTAGAATATTAGAGGAAGTAAAAGTATTCCTCCAGAGTGAGGGAGTTCTGTGTTTTAATTCTAATGCTCGTTGCATGGTTTGAATAATTTGGGAGAATTCTTTAGACTGTATAGGATATATGTATTTTTCTGTAAGAATATTGTACTTCTTAAAAGGTTAAAAAAGGTAAGTGTGAGATTTAAAAATAAGATAAATAGAGAGAATTCATCACTGTACTAAAATAAAAGTATACATTAAAATAAATTTTGGGGCAGAAACAAAAGATCCTTAGAGCAGAAAAATGAAAATGCAGAGTTGAAAACATCAGCATGGGTACATAGCTGTGTACATATCAGGAAAAATAGACTCTACCATGCGAAGAGAACAAATATAGTCCAAAGCAATAATGATCAGTCTTATGGATTTTAAGACTATGTAGAATAAAATGTATGAATGAATTCCAATTTGTTATTTTGGTAAAGCCTTCAATCCTAATATAATATATACAAACTATATTTCCTTTCATCTTGTTTGACTTTTAATTATTTTAAGTCTATAACATTTGAGGGGTTTATTATTAAGGTAATAGTTCTCAGTTTTTAAAAAAGTAGATGGAAATTTTCTCTGTTGTGGAGAAAAGACAGTCCAAGAATTCCCTTACAGTACATAAAAATTCTCTTACTGTTACATAAAAATTACTATTTTTCAAAGTAGCCTTATTTTGAAAAATGCTCTACTACCCTAAAAGCAATTAGAGAATGATTCTTAAATGACTAGTCATTAGTTACATTATTTGAAATATTATTATTTGTATTAAAATTCATTTTTTTAAAACCATCATAATAACCTGCTAGAAGAATTAGCAAAGTATGCTTTGGGGATTTTTCTTTATTAAGCTACAAAAGACTAAAGCAAGACCTAAGTGTTTTCAATTTTTTATTGTACACGTTTTTATTGTATACGTTTATTGTACACGTTGTTCAATTTTTTATTGTACACTGTTACATGTGAAATCATGTGATGCCAATATTTTTTACTCTTCAACCATATTTTTAAAAATGCCTACTAAATGTTAGACACAATGCCAGGTGCTGGATACACAAATATAAACTAAGCAGTCTTGATCTTTTTCCTTTGGGACATACTGTCTATTTGGCAGGTAAAAAATTATAATTCACCACCTTTCATAAGAAAGCAATGAGATCACACTGCCTAGAAAAGTCACCTGCCCAGGACGTAGTAAGGGAGGTTTTGGTCAGGGCAAAAAGTTGAGTAGAAGTTTGCTATTCTTTACCAGGCCTGGTATCCCTAATAAGCCCTCTCCTTTGACACTCTTCATTCATAAGATTATTTATTGAGTTCTTGCTATGGTCCAGGAGCTGTCACTTTTTTGGTTTTGCTCCAGTCTGATCATCTTCACCACTCTCAGCTTTTCTAGACAACAAAAAGTCATCTCTGGCTTTGTCTTATTTGACACATATAACTTCTTAAACTCTTTACATTCTATGTCTAGATTTATCTAAACTTATTCTATTTTAAAATACAAAGTTTGCATAAAGCTTGAATAATAATTTAGCTATATTGGGGATAATATAAGCCAAAGTTCCTGAATTCTATAGATTTTCTTTTGAATCTCGGATTTAGGCAGTTAAAACTCCACAGTGATGGCACATTGTTGTCATTGTCCATGCAAACCTCCCTTAACTGTTATTTTTTCTGTGTCAGCCCATATCCCACTCCCTCCCACTCCACTCCTTTCCCATTTCCATCCTTAGGCAACCATTCAAATGCGTTCACTGTGCATCTTTGTATTACTATGTTTTCTTGAAAATTGAATACAATCTTCTACGCATATATGTTTGACTTATATAAATTGGATTATATACCTCATTCTCTTTCTTTTTTTCTTTACTAAGCACTATGGGTTTAAGATCTATCCATACTACCAAGAGTACATCTAAACTATACTTTTAACTACTACATAATACTTCAATATACATGACGCCGGGGAACAAAATTTTTTGTTGCATCCACAAAAACACTTGTTCTTACCTAATTCGAGTGTGCAGATCTCAAATCTAGACATTAGTTTTTCTCTGTAAGCTACAGTATTTTTGCAACTCAAGATTTTAGCTTTTCATCTTATTGTAAAATTTTCAACATTTAGTTTAACATAATGAAGTAGAATGTCTTCTTGGGCATCATCTTTGTAAAAATATAATAATTTATATAATGCAGTAAATACACTAAAAGATATGATTGCATCAGAATTTGTCTACAATTTCAAAATAGAACATATTAAAACACTTATTTTAATCATAAAATTTGCACAAAACTTATTTAAATTCTATTCAAGCAAAACTTTGCATTTGTAGCTCTTGTGTTTGTGTACTTGTTGAGGACAATCTCGTTTGATGCTCCAGCAGTTGTCTGATCATCACTAACAACTCCAAGATTTTCAGGAAACTTATCAAGGTGAATGTTCAGGAAATAAATCTTAACGCTCATGTTACATCCAATGTCGCGGAAAGCCAACAGCATCCTTTGAACCAGAAATTCACAGTTTTTTGCTTTTTTGTTGCCAAGGAAGTTCTTTGTAACTGCCATAAAAGACTGCCATGCTGCTTTCTCCTCCTTATTCATCTTCCTGAAAATTCTTCATCACGTATGAGGGTTCAAATTTGAGGTCCATTGAATACACCTGCCTTTATCTTCTCAAAAGACAAGGTAGGAAAAGCAGAAATAATATGTTGAAAGCATTCACTTTCTCTATTCAAAGCTTGAACAAACTGCTTCATTAAGCCAAGTTTGATGTGAAGTGGGGGAAAAATGATCTTGTCTCGATTAAATACAGGTTGATCCAAAATATTTTGCATCCCTACTTCCAGAGCTTCGCGTTTCAGCCACTCCTTCTGTGTCCAGTGTTTCTCCCGAGCTCAGCTGTCCCACAAACACAGAAAGCAAGGATACTTCCTGAAACCTCTCTATTGTCCTAGCAGGAAATTTACCATTTTAAGATCCACACAAATGATCCAGTTATGTTCCTCATACTTCAGAAAGTCAAAGACAATTTTTATGTCATTATAATCTTCTTGCAGATGAGTTGAATAACCAATTGGAACCACTGCATAAACATTACCGTTGTATAGGAGAACACATTTCAGACTTCATTTAGAGCTGTCAAGAAATAGCCGCCATTCTGTTGGACTGTAAGTGGTAACACCTAGCTGGCTGAGAAGACTACTGATATCATGACAGTAAACAAACTGTCTTCGAAAAAAAGTCCACAAAAATTTGTTCACTCTTCCTGAAATGGGATACTTTAGCTGACTGGTAAAGTACATTCTTTTTTTAAAGCCTGGAGGCTAATAACACAGCTGCTTTCTTTGATAGGCCCACATCTCTTACTAAGTCATTCAATTCAGGTTGGCTAAACTGCTATTAATTACTGCTTGGCATCAGAAGAAGACCCTTCAGATTCTACAACCATTTCCTCATGCATCTTACCAAAATATACTTGATCACCATGTTCACTTTCTTCATCCTTAGAAGAAATAAAACCTTGAAAACTGGAACTGGGAGTATCTCAGAGTGTGGGATAGGTTGTATTGCTGAAGGAATATTAGGATATGCGATCATATGCCATTTTTTCTAGCCCAATGCCCTTTGTATGGATCAGACAGAAATAATAGTCACTGCTGTGGTCCTTAGGTTCACGCCAAACCATGGGAATACCAAAGGGCATTCCTTTGTGTTTTCCTTTTGTCCAGTCACAAAGCATATCCTCACAATTACAACACACAATATAAGGAGCCCAATTCTTGTCTTGATCGCCAAGGGGAACTTGAAATAGTCAATAGCTGCACATGTCGTGAATGATGAAATATTGCGCCTTTGACATTAGAGTGTGTAACAGCCACATATATAACAGAAGGTGTCAGGACTATTACACTTACGCCTACTCGAAGAAGCCATGATTCAATCTTTAAACAAAATAAGAGGATGTTTTTATCAGATAATAATTTTTTACATTTAAAAACAACTAAAATTATGTAAAAGTGATGTTTGTAAAACATTAATTGTCTTGTGGTTATGTTCAATCCAAGAGTCATTGCCCTTTAACTCCAATTTAAAAGCCAATGCACGCCATTAACTGTAATAAAAAGAAATTAAAATTGCATAACAACTAGAGCAGGCATCAAAAAACAGATTTCAGATTTGGAATCAGCGATACAGAATTATATAGAACTAGTTCTAAAACCTCATGTAACAGAAAATGAGAAAACATTTGTTTCCCAGTGTAATCAGACATTTTATCTATTTGCTCTCTTGTTGGAATGTCTGGGTGCCATTTAGCTCCCCACAACCCAGAGACAGATCCAGGTTTTATAGGCCTGTAGCTTATACAATTTGGGGTTGGGGAAGACAAAAATATAAAATAAAAATACAAATTAGATACAAAATTATTATTAAATGTGACCTCAGAAATTAAATGACCTCACATTTAAAAACAAACTACCTATCACCACAAACACCACAAATTCCAAAATTTAATTAATAAATTCCCTCGCACACTTTTTAATACTTTCCTACTTTCCCCACATTTTTGCCATCATGCTTTTTGATTATCTTCTTATAGGGCAGCAATTTTGAAATGAAGGGAACAGAGAAAATTTAGTCTTTCTTTCAGCATGACTGATTTTGTGTGTGTGTGTGTGGTGTTTTTATTACTGATCGTTGAGAAAATGATCTCAAATATTTTTTTCTCCTTTTATTTTATTTATTTTTTTCTTGGAGCACCAATAAGAAGGATGAATAACTATTTACTACCAGGCATAGATGAGAACTGGGAATTCAATGATAAGACATAATTGCCTGCCCTCAATTTTAATTGCTTTTTTTATATATGTTTTTAGTGCATTACCTCTTGTACTCATTTATCTCTTCATAATATACTACTTCATAGTTCCTTTCTCAAATTAGAGAATAGTCATAGTTGGGTCTAAACCACTTGGGAATTCTCTGAACTATAGAATTACAACTTTAAAGTTATAAAAGTACCACAAATTACCTATTACCTTGATGAGGAGGGGCCAACCATTGGCATTTTATGGCACTTAAATTCAAATGTAAGATGACACTCTTGAATGTTATGTTACCTGTGGTAAAATGCCTTTCTTTGCTTCAAGTATATAGGATGTGAATATTTTAATTATTCAGTCACTCCATGTCTGATTACAAATACCTGATTGATAAGATACAATATCCCTTTATGTTTAAAACACTCAATAAAATCTGAATAGAAAGAAAGTACCTCAACATAATAAAGGCCATACATGACAAAGCATTAGCTAATATCATACTAAATGGTGAAAAAGTAAAGGCTTTTCCTCTAAAATCAGGAACAAGACAGGACTGACCACTCTCTCTACTCTTATTAAACATAGTTCTGGGAGTTTTAGCCAGAGTGATCAGGCAAGAGAAAGAAATAAAAGGCATTCATATTAGGAAAGAAAAAGTAAAGGCATCATTTTCTGAAAATGACATGATTTTGTACATAGAAAACCCCAAAGATTCCACCAAAAAAACTATTAGAAACAATAAACCAATACAGTAAGGTTGCAGGATACAAAGTCAATATACAAAAGTCCACCATTTTCCTATTTGCCAAGCATGAAACATCAGAAAATGAATTCAAAAAACAATTCCTTTTACAATTACAACAAAAAATATTAAAATATCTAGGAATAAGCTTAACAAAGTATGTGAAAGACCTATATACTGAAAACTACAAAACATTACTGAAGAAATTGAAAAAAACACAATAAAATATAAAACCAGTTCATGTTCATGGATTGGAAGAATCAACAGAGTTAAAATGGCCATAATACCCAAAGCAACATATAAATTTAATGCAATCCCCATCAAAATTCCAATGTATTTTTTTTTTAAAGAAATAGAATAGAAAAATTACTAGGTTTGTATGGGACAATAAAAAAACTCTGAAAAGCCAAAGCAATCCTGAGGAAAAAGAATTAAGCCAGAGGTAATACACTACCTGACTTCAAATTATACTACAGAGCCACAATAATCAAGAGAGCATACGATTGGCAGAAAAACAGACATACAGACCAATGGAACAGAATAGAGAGCCCAGAAATAAAGCCACATATATATGGACAAATCATCTTCAACAAAGGAGCCAAAACAACTAATGGAGAAAAGAAAGCCTCTTCAATAAATGGTGCTGGGAAAATGGGAAAGCCATATGCAAAAGAATAAAACTTGACTACAGTTTGTCTCCCTATACAAAAATTAATTCACAATGGATCAAAGTCCTGTATGTAAGATTCAAAATAAAAAATTACATAGAAGAAAACCTAGGTCTTAAGCTTATGGACCTTGGCCATAGAAAACAATTTATAAATTTGACTCCAAGGGCTAGTGAGGTAAAGGCAAAAATAAATGAATGGGACTATATCAAACTAAAAAGCTTCTAAACAGCAAAAAAAAAAAAAAAAAAAAAAAAAAAACCCCACAAAAAAACCTGACAGCAACAACAACAAAAATAAGCAGCCAACTAAATGGGAGATGATATTTGCAAACAATAGTTCTGATAAGGGTTTAATATCCAAAATATATAAAGAACTCACAAAGCTCAGCAACAAATAAGCAAATAATCCAATTAAAAAATAGGGAGAGGACCTGAACAGAAGAGAACCTAAATGGGCACTTCTCCCAAGAGGACATACAAATGGCCAACAGATGTATGAAAATATGCTCATATTCACTAGCTATTCAAAAAATGCAAATCAAAACTACAATGAGATACCACCTCACACCTGTTAGATTAGCTATTATCAACAAGACAGGTAATAATAAGTGTTAGAAAGGCTGTGGAAAAAAAGGAACCTTCATTCACTCCTGGTGGGAATGCAAATTATTGCAATCATTATAGAAGAAAGTATGGCAGTTCTTCAAAAAATTAAGAATAGTATTATCATATGAACCAGCAATTCCTCTACTGAGTATCTGCCCAAAAACCTTAAAAATATTGGCACATAAAGATATATACGCAGTGGCCAAGACATGGAAATAATCAAAGTGTTCCTAGATAGACGGTTGGATAAAGAAGTGGTACATCTATACAATGGAATACTACTCAGCCATAAAAAATGATGACATAGTAACATTTACAACAATGTGGATGGACCTTGAGAACATTATACTGAGTGAAATAAGTAAATCAGAAAAAGCTGAAAACTATGATTTCACACATAGCTGGGATATATACTGAGACTCATGGACATAAATAAAAGTGAAGTGGTTACCAGGGGGAAGGGGGTGTGGAGAAGGAATGAGGGGTAAGGGTATAAAGAGGGACAAATATATGGTGAAAGGAAATGATTTCATCTTAGGTGATGGGTATACAACACAATCAACAATTCAAATGCTATAGAAATGTTTACCTGAAACTTATGTACTCTTATTGATCAATGTTGCCCTGTTAAAGTTAATTTTATAAATAAAATTTAAAATTAAAGAAAAACAAAAAATAAAAACAGGTACCTGACTGATCTTACTTCATTTTTCAATCCAAAAGCAAATTATAGATATGTATATTATATGCATGTATATATGTATATGTCTACACATGCACACACACACACACACACACATTAATATATAATCATTATGTTTACCCATCATCCAAGATTTTTTATTTAGAATGAATGAGGATTTCCCATTCTGAGTAGTGGTGATGGAACTCGAGACCTACCTCTTATTTTGAAATCTAAGGTAAATTATCCTTCCTTTCCACCCTTCTTGGTGTGGTGAGGCCAAACTAACTCCTAAGCTTATCCAAATGGATTCATTTGCCCTTAACTTTGTTCCCAGAATAAGTAAAGTGAAGATGAAGGAAGGTCTGGCTGGAACTTCTTTGTGCTGGAGCCTTCATGCAGTTCTGGTGAGTCTGGTGTGGCAGGCAGAATCATTCAGCGGTCCTGCCTAGATAAGTCTGCCAAACAGCCTCTACTCCTCCTTTTAGATTGTTCATTTCCCCTCCAGCTCATCCAGCTTCCCAAAACTTTCCAATAACTCTGAGAACTGAGCACGTTACAATAAATCTCCCTTTGGTTTGAGTCTGCCAGCATTTGTTAATCTTGCTTGCAAGTGAGATTCTTGTTTAGTATGGAGAAATTAATTTTGACTCATGGTGTGGAAAGCAGACAGAGAAGTTCTAATGAGAGATTAAAGCATTTCTTTAGAATTATCTGAAAAATAAATATTTAACCTCAAAAGTAGTGATTTTCTTTCTTTTTCTTTTACTAAGTGAGAGGCAGAGAAGGAGAGACAGACCCCCACATGTGCACCGAGGGGATCCTCCCAGCAAGCCCCCTACCCAGCCATGTTCTGCCAATCTGAGGCCACTGCTCCGTTGCTTGGCAACCAAGCTATTTTTATCATGTGATGGGAGGCCATGGAGCCATCCTCAGTGCTGGGCCAACTTGCTTGAACCATTCAAGCCATGGCTTCAGGAGGGGAAGAGAGAGAGCAAAGAGGGAAGAGGAGGGGTGGAGAAACAGATGGTCACTTCTGTGCGCCCTGACTAGGAATCAAACCTGGGATTTCCACATGCCACGCTGCCGCTCCACCACTGAGCCAATCAGTAGGGCCAAACGTAGTGATTTAAAAGAAAAAAAAATGTAGTCTGTAAAGTACAATCCATTTCATATGACTTCTTAGATTATAAAATAGATATATTTATGTTGCTTATAATCTCTATAATATTTTATAGAAAAGTACTTCTGTAAAATAAGTAGTCCAAAATTTCTATTATGGACTAACTTCAATCTTTAACCCTCACTTTAAATATACCGCATTTTATTTCCCCTACTATTCTCAGCCTTTAAAGGAATCATGAACATAATAAGCTTGCAATAAACTCAAGCCCATTTTATAACCTGACAGGAGCATAATCTTCCAATGTGACCTTCTGGCTGGAAGACAGAAGTACCCAGAGCGGGAAGGCAGGAGGAACTGGGTCCTCAGTGACTTGATCCCAGTTTCAGATGTCTACCTGGGGCTTCTATTAAGTGAAAACATAAAGCCTGGGCAGTTGAGCTACTGTGTTCAGGTCCTTATCATTAGCAGCTGGATAGAATTTCAAATAGCAGTAAAACTGGATTAAATAACTATCAAATTAAGTGACATTAATCTGATTTATAATGAATTAAACTGCTTAACTCTGAATAAAGTTAATCTTAGCAATATTATAATACAATAACAAAACACATTTTATATGCTTTTGTTTTTTTTCATGTTTATCAAATTTTATTTCATTTTTCACAATAATTTCTAATTTTAAAAAATTATCCCACTCAGTGTTTGACATTTTACCATGAGGTTGGTTCCCTCAAAAAGCAAAGACTTTATAATTTGCAAAGGGCTATAAAAAAATCTCACAATGAACAATTTTAATACCATAACTAATATTTTTTCAAAGAGAAAAATAAAGCATAGGGCAACCATATCTTAGGTAGCACTCAAAGAAAGTTCAGAGTACAGTAAAATATCAGTTTTACTTACAAGAGAATCTCATAATTCTAGAGGTAATATTTTAATAAGAATCCAGCAATTATAGCATATATAGACTTTAGTCCAAATGGTCTGTATATAAATTGCTATGTTAAAACATTTCTTCCAAATTGAAGTTTTCCCAGACCAAAATACTAAAATCTATTTTATAGCCTAGAAATAAAAAGACAATTTGAATATTTAAGGAGACTACATTAAGAACTATCTACCAAGGCTCAACAATTATTAACCATCTTGATTTAATATGCAAATCTCAGATGGCAATGATCAGAATCATTGTTCTGAAAGGAACAGGGTGCAGCAAAGCTTACATTAAAATTTAACCATTAATTGACTTTTAGGATGCAGCAACTATTTTAAAACACAGCCAATACTTTAAGATGCACCTCATCCTAAGAGAGAACAATATTATTTAGTGCCTTAAACACATTTCTCCTTTCCATGACAAAATGTAGGGTATATTAAAAAAAAAACAAAAAACAAAAAAACCTATGTAATATACATTCCAGGCATTAAATTATCCTGGTTTTTGTTGGCTTTATTTTGAGACTTATTGTTTTGGAACATGATATTTGTAAAACAGTAACAATTAAAAATCTGTTTAGGAACAAATATTATTTGCTAAGTTTTTCATTTCCAAACATTATAAATATAAGAGGGAAGGCCGGTTAAAATTCTAGAGAAGTTATCTTTACAGTTTTGGAGCATGACTCCCAGGACAAACTATATATGACACTGGGTTTGAGTATTAATATTTACTTATATCTAAAACAAAGTTTCCCACACAATATTTAATCTTACTGTATAATACTCACTGATGTTCTCTCTTCCAGTCTACCCCCATTCCATTGTGTGTGTGTGTGTGTGTTAAGCCTACACCCTGACAACTCAATAATCCCATTTAAAAATATTATTCGAGAGTGACTAAAGCTTAGAGAAAATCTACGTCAGACCTCTCAATTCACAAAACAAGGAAACTGAAACAACACCTAGAGGGTTACTTTGTCGAAGGCAATAGAGCTGTGTAGAGCAGAGGCAGGACAAGAAAAAAATAACATTAGATAAGGGATGTCTGTGTTTTTAAAACTTCAAAACAGAAATATATGGCTTAGGATATGTACCTGTCATCAGGTCTTGGCATCTGAATCACTGGAGTTTTTAATTGACAACTCATTTGGCTTTTTTTTAGCAGGCCTGATTTTAGAAATTCAATCAGTGAGTAGTTTATTTGCTAAATTACCCCTGTAATAAATAGAACAATCCCTAGAAACTTAATCGAAGAATGCCTACCCATCAGTAATGCCTACAAGCTATACTGATTCTGACACACCACTTTCTGAAAATCAAATTTAAAAGGACAGGCAGGTTTCTCTTAACTTCCTTAAAGGCATGAACAAGTAATTGCAAACTCTCAGATATTTAATGTGCCACTGAAAAGGCTCATTTGGCAGGTAGTAATCTTTCATTAACAGCAACATAAATTGAGAAATTTTAAATTTGTAATTTAGAGTTTATTGTAATTAAATATGAATATGCAAAAATAAGTGAAGAGAAGTAAAAATTAAAGAAATGCTTTGAGAAGAAAATACATTTTCTTAGCATTTTGTTGAAATAATACAAATCTATAGGCCCTTATATTTTTATCAGCCCCCAGCTCCTAAGTATAATAAGTTTATAAAAGTGGTGAAGAGGCCCTGGCCAGTTGGCTCAGTGGTAGAGCATCGGCCTGGCGTGCAGAAGTCCCGGGTTTGATTCCCAGCCAGGGCACACAGGAGAAGCGCCCATCTGCTTCTCCACCCCTCCCCCTCTCCTTCCTCTCTGTCTCTCTCTTCCCCTCCCGCAGCTGAGGCTCCATTGGAGCAAAGATGGCCCGGGCACTGGGGATGGCTCCTTGGCCTCTGCCCCAGGCACTAGAGTGGTTCTGGTTGCAACAGAATGACGCCCCGGATGGGCAGAGCATTGCCCCCTGGTGGGCAGAGCATCGCCCCCTGGTGGGCGTGCAGGGTGGATCCCAGTCAGGCACAAGCGGGAGTCTGTCTGACTGTCTCTCCCCATTTCCAGCTTCAGAAAAATACAAAAAAAAAAAAAAAAAAGTGGTGAAGAAGCTTCTTCTTTGAGGTGTATTTTCCAAAGTGAGAAACAGTGGGAAGGCAGACAAACAGACAGACACTGGACTGAGGCCATGGAGCCATCCTCAGCACTTGAGCCAATTTTGCTCTAGTGGAGCCTTGGCTGCAGGAAGGGAAGAGAGATAGAGAGGAAGGAGAGGGAAAAGGGTGTAGAAGCAGATGGGCGCTTCTCCTGTGTGCCCTGGCCGGGAATCAAACCTGAAACTTCCACATGCGGGGCCGACACTCCACCGTTGAGCCAACCGGCCAGGGCCAAGAAGCTTCTTAAATCTATTATCTTTTATCCCAATATTTGATACCGAGTCTATACATTTAAGTAAAAAATATATTAACATTAATAAATTTGATTCCCTTGCATCTAAATGTCTGCTCAATAGGTATTTGCTAATTAATTGCAAATTTACCATCTCAAAGAAAAAAGTTAATGTTGGTATAAAAATCATGATGTATCAGCTCTTTTAATAATCTCTATATAATAAAGTGGTAAGTGAAGTAAATGGGAATCTTAGTGCAGAATATAAGTACATACAACATTTCTTATGCTATCTCTTTGAAATGAAAGTCTGCTGTCTACAGAAGCAGCGTATTATAGTTGGAAAACCATGATCTCTGTAGTCATAAATGCATAGGTCTGAATGCTGGCTCTACCATAGTCGGTGATGAGCATGTGATTTATTTTCTTCCTCGGGAACTAGACATCCCGTTTCACTGATGAGATACTCATCTGGCTAATCTGTTGGGAAAGAGGGCATGAGATAAGGCATGTCAAGAAACTGATTAGTTTTACTGTATAGCATTACAGCGAAAAAAAGAAAAAGAGACTGACCAGGCGGTGGTGCAGTGGATAGAGCATCGGACTGGGATGCGGAGGACCCAGGTTCAAGACCTTGAGGTCGCCAGCTTAAGCGCGGGCTCAACTGGTTTGACTAAAGCTCACCAGCTTGGACCCAAGGTTGCTGGCTTGAGCAAGGGATCACTTGGTCTGCTGTAGCGCCATGGTCAAGGCACATATGAGAAAGCAATCAATGAACAACTAACGCGCCACAACGAAAAACTGATGATTGATGCTTCTCATCTCTCTGCATTCCTGTCTGTCTGTCCCTGTCTAACCCTCTCTCTGACTCTCGCTCTGTCTCTGTAAAAAAAATTTAAAAAAAATAAAGAAAAAGACAGAGAGAGAGAGAGAGAGAGAGAGAGAAAGAGAGAAGGAAGGAAGGAAGGAAGGAAGGAAGGAAGGAAGGAAGGAAGGAAGGAAGGAAGGAAGGAAGGAAGGAAGGAAGGAAAGAAGGGAGAGGGGGAGGGAGGGAGGGGGGATATAAAGAAGGGAAGGAAAGGAAAGAAGGGAAAGAAGGGAGGGAAAAATGAAAGGAAAGTAAAGAAAAAAAAGAGAGAACAAGTGGGAAACCTGAAAAAATCCCCAAAAAATAAAACAGGAAAGAATGTACTTTATAAAAATTTATAATTAATATTAGCTGCATTTGACATGGAGTTTCTTCCAAGTTATACAATTTTAACATTAATAAATAGTATTTAAGTGAAATGTACATGTGTAATTATACCAAATATTGTTTCTACATCAATTCTACCACTACTTCTAACTCAGTTTTACTTTCCTTCTTTCTGGTTTTCTATTTTTTATTTTAACAAGTTTCTAATGTTTTAGACTTAGTACTCTAAGCACATCATAAAGTTTACTTCTTGGTACACATTTTATACAAATGTGTACCAAGAATATGGTATTGAGAATACACAGTAAACTTTATGATACTTGCTCTAACAACAACAATAAAAAAGGCACCAGCTAATATGCCTAAATAAGAACACGGGTCTCTTTGTTTTAAGACTCTCACAAGGAGACACTGACAAGAGTTCCTGAAAATGAACCATGTTTATCTGTAAATAAGTTCTTAGTTTACAGTGCTGTAGGAAAAATGAAAAATCCAAATACAAAGTCTGAAAGGTTTCTTATAATTAGTGGCTATTAGGGTCCTTTTGCTTAAGACACAATACAGTGAAAACCGAAAAATGGAAGAGAAGTTGCCATTTCATTTCTTTATTATATTCCCAATTGCTTTACTATCAGCTTATGTTTCAAGGAAGCCTAGCCATAATCATTTCATCAATAACATTAACCTATCATTTCACTCAGGAAATATGAGCTAAATTCTGATCATAACTTTAAGAATACTAGGAGATTCTGGGTTGCTTATATTTTCTTGTAAGCATACTTGCAGAATAATGCAGTTAATAAATAGAAAATGTCTCAGACTTATATTTCTCTGTGTGTGGCATAAGCACCTATCAAAATAATATCAATAATTAACTGAGTGATGGCTGTGTATACTTTCCAAAATTCTTGTCATGTTGATACTATACTGACTTTGACATTTGGGAAATTATGATGCCTTACAAATAGAAAAAAGAAAAGCAAATAAATTTATATGAACACCTATCTATAGAATATATAATACTAATAATACAAGGTATTTACTTTCAAATACTTAGAATTACTGTGTTATTTCAAGAATGTGTAGGAAACACAAATGATTTAAATCAGTAGTAGGACCAATCTATTCAATCAATGTCATATAGAGATGTTTATGTTTGGGTACTTTCTAATCTGCCAATCATGATCTCTACAATATGCTCATAGTCAATTTCTGCAGACAATTTTCCTGACTTTCTTTAAGATGGTGATAATTATAAAATAATGTTTTCAATTCTAATCATTAAGAAAATATTCCAGATTTATTTTACTACCAAAACAATAATAGTAGTAGTAATAAAAAACTGAGCATCTCCCATTATTTGAATTTATCATATTGCTAAATTTTAAAAAATCTACATGTGTAAATGTAAAACATTTTATTCAAAAATGTATATGAATATTTGAAATTTAAATATTAGGATTAACAAAACAAACAAACTCTTCCATTCTTCAGTGTGCACATTCCTCTCGGAGTCCATAGAGTATGCATTTACGTGTCCAAATCATATCCTTTCGCAAGGCTCAGCTCGGTTTCACACCCACACCAAACCTTTCCTGGAGAACCCAGGCAAACATGTCCCGACCTATTCCTACCTACCTTCATACTGCAAACATACTTTTAGCACACTGAGTGCGTTTGATTTTAAAACAGGCATTCATTCTTTCAACACATAGATTAATTGTAACCTCTTCTGTATAACATCTTTCTAGGTACTATAAATTAATTAAATAATTTAGTGCTGGTGGTGAAAAGTCTTAAACATATAAAATAATTTTAAGTATTCTTTAATTTTTTTTTTACTGATTGGTTTGAGAGAGAGAGGGAGGAAGAGGACAGAGAGAAAGAGACAAGAACATCAATCTGTTCCTGTATGTGTCCTGACTGGGGTCTGACCAGCAACTTCTGTGCTTCTGGACAATGCTCTAACAACTAAGCTATACAGCCAGGGCTGAAATAATTTTAGAGGACTGATTTCCCTAGGGTGAAAAAGAAAGCACATAAAATGTTTGTCATATCTCTTGCTAGTTTTACAATAGGAAATTATATATTTGGGATAACTCATTTAGAATTCTAACTGATGTTTTATTTTGAAAGAAAACAGAAGTAAAAGTCTTTACATGGGAAAACCCCAAGCTTTCAGAAGACTTCATATATGTCACTGGAAATGTATGTTTTCCCAATTGATGCAAAATATATGGCAGATGCCATTTTTGGGAAAGAAAAAAAAATGTTTCTTTTTTTTTTCAAGAATTATTCTATACACGTCAAAATCAGGCAAGAAGGAGTCTTTGGTTTAACAAAGAAAGCATAATATTTCCAATTAAGAGTCCAAAAAACCTGAGTTTGATTTCCGACTCCATCATTTTTTGGCTATGAGTGATAAGACTAGTATCCTTTACTTCTCTAAGCCTCGGTTTCCTCATCTAAGAAATCTCATGCTCTCTGTTATGTTTCAGCATTACAATGGCTAACGCTTACAGAACTATCTACTTTATACAGATACTTTATATAATGTACAGTGTGGGAGGAGTGATGAACAGAAGAACAATTCAATAAATGTTAAAAAACAAAATGCTGAGTCAGTTCCATGTTTATATGAGATAACTCTCTAGGGTCAAGTAGGACTGTGTGAGAAAATGTTCTCCAAGGAGAAATGCAAAGCATTCCTACAGGGATCCCATTCATTGCATTAGCTTCAGCAGCACGATCTTCCAATCAATCGGACAATACTGGCACAAATACTTAAATGAAAAATGATTAACCACAGCACATTACTTAGAATAAATAAAGCATCATTGAAACCATATTTTGACTTTTTTTTGGGGGGGGGGTATTTCTCTGAAGCTGGAAATGGGGAGAGACAGTCAGACAGATTCCCGCATGCGCCCCACTGGGATCCACCCTGCACGCCCATCAGGGGGCGATGCTCCGCCCTTCCGGGCGTTGCTCTGCTGCGACCAGAGCCACTCTAGCGCCTGGGGCAGAGGTCAAGGAGCCATCCCCAGCGCCCGGGCCATCTTTGCTCCAATGGAGCCTCAGCTTCGGGAGGGGAAGAGAGAGACAGAGAGGAAGGAGAGGGGGAGGGGTGGAGAAGCAAATGGGCGCTTCTCCTGTGTGCCCTGGCCGGGAATCAAACCCAGGACTTCTGCACACCAGGCCAACGCTCTACCACTGAGCCAACCGGCCAGGGCCTATTTTGACATATTTTTAACTTTCTAAAGCTTTTCTGTATCTATCATTTCATTTGAATCTGACAACATTGCACTGTTGAAAAATGCCATTAACCAACACCTAGGAGTGAACACAAATGTGAAACACTAGAAACCACAAAATAAAGCCTTTTGGTGAGAAGGCCCATAGTGAAACGAAGGAATTGTAATTTCTTACATTGATTTTGAAAGGGGTCCTGCTAGTCATCTGTCATAAGAATTGTTCAACCTTTTGAGAGTACTGGGCTTTGTCAAAAGAAAGTAAAGAGTGATTTTTAAGATGTACTTGAGCTGTAATCATCATTCTAGCTATTCATCAGTAGGTGTTAGATCTTGTGTAAAAGACAAAAGTTGTTTGGGTTTTGTTTTGTTTTGTTTTTTGCTACTGCAAATACTATCTGATTTATTTTGAAATACCTTTTAGTACCATTCATGTGTATATGTTATGGAAAGCCACCTAAATCCTTTGTGCAAATAGAAGAAAAATAATCACGACGACAAACCAAGATGGAAATTTCCACCAATGATATCACTGATGTCACAGCTGTGCTTCTAGATGAGCAGACCCAAAATATGTGAAAGGAGAAGGTCACTAAACATAAAACTCCCTGCCTCTGATGTCAAGCAGGAGTGCCCGTCAGAAAGTAGTTGAGTCATGTCCTTTGTTATCTCGTCAAACATCTTTTTCTCAAGGCACCGAAAAGGGAGCTTTGACCATGATTCAGAACTCATAAAATTGATAAATTAGATTTGAGTTGCTTATATTGCAAATACACCCCAATTACTTCAGAAGTTAAAATATCACAGCTGTCACGAACAATGGGCATCAAAATGGCCTAACCAGATTTCAGCTATCATCTGTGTGGAAGAACAGCAAGCAAATCCCCGCTTTATAATACAGATCCTGACTTCGTAGTACCCAAATTTGCTCATAAGTCTCCCTTCTTAGGCTATCAATAGGACATTTCACAACAAAATTGGTCCTGAGCTGTGAATATGCATAGCTTAGAAAACTGTCCAGAGTTAAACGAGTTCTTACAAAGCAGTGAAGCCATCAGGAGAGAATAAGATTTCTGAGAGTAGGTAGAGTTCAGCTGTGCTGTAGAAGAATAATATATATATATATAGCAAGTATAGGTAAAGTGTTACATAATGTGTTAGAAATGCAATTTTTTTTTTTAGCAAGATTAAGAATGTGTTATTATTATTTCAATTCATGGAGACTTTCACATGTCATTTGATGCTGCTATAAAGCGGGCAGAGACAGGGTTTAAATTCAATTCTGCTGGTTTTGAAAGCTTTCACCAAGTGAGGTCAGCAGGCTCTTGACAAAAGGAAAAAAAATACCTAGGGAAGGGGATTATTGACTGACATAAAGATGCAATTTACAAGAAAACACAAAAGAAATAGGGATTTCAAATCAATGAGGAATTGAAAACGAAGAGTAATTCTGCCTGAAGGGCCTGTCGAAGGTGAAGGTGTTTGGAGCTTCCGAGCACTCAGTTGCCATAATCAGGAGTGAGGAGGACAGCCATTGTTGTGTTTACTCTTTTATAACTCCTTCCTAAATAAAACTGTCTGGCCTGTATCTTTTTATTCTCATTCCATAAGAACATCTTTGTAACTGTAGAAGTTATAACCTGTTATTTAAAAAAGAATGCTTAAACATAGGCATTATAAATTACATTTTCCAATAAGCTGACTGAAAAACAATAATACCTAGCATCCTCCCTGAATCTTGAGAACATCCTACACTTAAAACAGCCACTGTGGAGCACATATTGATGTTCTATGTCATTAGGTCTGAAAACCGGGATCCGTAGGTTCAGGTTTTGTCATCCACCTCGAAACCACCAAACAGAGGTGAATCTGTACTGAAATATCACTAAGGAGTGTCCCATCCTCCTGCTCCTCTGAGCCTCCGTGTTGCTGTGGGAGGTAACTTGTCTGGCCACTTGTAAACAAGCCAGGAAAAAAGGCTCAGTGATGCCCTAACACTTGCCCCTCTTTCCTGCCCGAGTCCCTTGCTCCAATGCCATGGCTTTGTCAAGGGATATAAAAATGGAACAGATCACCATGAAAATCTTCTCATTATTTAGGTCTAACCTTAATTCTAAAATTCAAATACCAAAGACCATGAACTTTTTGACTCGAATCTTTTATTCTCACTCAATGAATGTAACATGACTTGGCATTTTTCATGTATTGTTTCAGTCTTGCCTTTGATTCATCTCAACAAAGTAAGAAGATTTACTAAAATTCCTACTATTTTAAAGCAATTAAATACTGTACAATAAAAAACATAGTAAAGATTTTAAAGTATACAACGTTTGAGCTATGTCGAGGACAAAGATGAGCCTCTAGGGGCATTTTTTCCTAATAAATGGGAGGTGCTCTGCCCAAGCTGGAAAATAATGTATCACTTGTTTGTGAAAGATACAGTTCAGCTGCTACCTTGACGACAAAACCGAGCACAATAGCGACCTAATGGACTGCAGAGATACCTGCTATTGTTTGACACCAAAATGAATTAGATACTTACAAAACATAGAGCAGGTGCAGGCAAACCCATCACTGTTCTCTCTAAAGCCTGGGTTCAGGTAGGAATTGAGCTCACTGAAAAGGGCATATAATATATAAGAGCAAATAATAAAGTGCATGATGTCTAAGAGTAGGCAGAAAAGCCAGGCCAGGAAAAAAAAACAACCCAGAAAGACAACAAAAATATAGAAAAATAAACATCTGCACAATAGTTGAGACAATCTCACAAACCATTTGAGCCTCAGACTGAACAGAATTCAGTCTTCTTGGAGATATATACTTTATATTTCAAATGAAAAATAAAATGAGGAACTGAGACTGAGCCATCCACATGTCTACCACATCTCTCCACATCAGTTCGCTGATATCTGCCTAGTATTGTTTTTAAAATGTTTTTATGTATTACGGTGACCCCACATAAGAATGATATTTAGAGAACACAAACAAGAAGTATCAGTATTGCGAATTTATCTAAAACCTTTGGGCATTGGTGCACCACTCTCTCTTTCCATCTTCCTAGCCACTGCCTTCTCCCTCTTCTTGCTTTCCTCTTGGATCTTATACTTCTGGAGGATTCTGTTATTTCCACTTCCACATAACTCCTAGATCAATACATAAAACATTATATTCATGTCAACTAAGAATACAGATGAAAGTAATTTCATAATATCATCCTAAATCCAGAAGGTTCCTGAATCACTGCTTTTAGAGAGACTTTGACACCAGGGGATACTTCTTCATGCAAGCAGTCACATTCGGAGATCAGCATTCCTAGTGGATGACGCTCCTCACATAAAAGTTGTGTTTGTTTTTCCTGGCTTAGTAAAGTACTATTTAAGTGGACCCCCAATTCAGGTGAAAAGCCCTGCGTTCTGTGTTATTTAGAATACCTCTCAACGAAATGTTTTATAATTAACTAAATAATGCTCCAAACACAGCTGTGGCATTGTTAGTATTATTCCATCCTTGTTCCTAAGTATAAACACATTAGCCTTTATGTGAAGTAATCAATAAATGACAACACTGAAAATATATCCGGGAATCAGTGTCTGAAGTTTGTGGAATTGACAGGTAGACTATCCTTCCCTAACCTCATCCTTCACATGCATTAGAAATTCATGTTCCAGAATTTAAGGGGTCTGGTACATTCTGATCTAGAGCTTATATATAATGGAGTCTTGAGGAAACAGAAAAGAGGATTTGAAAAAAACATGGTATAAGGTTGGCAGATAAAGTACATGTTGCCCACATGTATCTGAATGTCAGATAAACCCAGGGCCTACATAGAAATTGACAACTTTTTATGAGCATTTTCCAGAAGGACTAAGACTTATTCCCATAGTAAGACGGCTGGGTACTGAACTTAAGTGTACATTCGGAGATAACATGTGGGAGTGACTCTACTCACTTCCCAGCTGATAACCTGTGACTCTCAAAGAGGATGCCAGGAGCAATCAACTCAAGAGTCAAAGAAAATTAACTAATATATCACCTTTGCACATGTGCAATTGTTTGTTGATTATCATATAGATTGTTTGCTACAAACTAAGAATTGAAAGGCTTCCTCCAAGGTAAGAATATTAAAAACTCTTTTCCAGTCTAGATAAATCCTTCAGGTTCAGCAAACTCCTACCTAATTTTTCACTTACTTTTGTATTACCCTGCTCATTTAAATGATACTAATAATCAGTAGCCAGTGCTAGAAATGACAAATATCATTCACTAACTAGGGAGTCAGAATAGACACTTAACATCTAGGCAACAAGTCCTATTGATTATTCTTACTAAATCATCTCCAAATTCATTTCTTTTTACAAACCCACAGCTTTTTTCTTTATCTTTTTACTTCTTACCTGCCTTATCACAAGGCTAATCTCTAGGTTTCAAGTCTCTTTTCCTTCCATCTATAGGCTACACATCACTTCAGAGCGGTAAATAAAAATTAATCACATCACTTCTTCCTTTAAATGTTGTCAATTGTCGATCTCTCCCCCAAGGTTTATGAGATTAAACTTCCATGGCCTTTTCTAAGTGGTCCCAGTCTGATTCCCTGCAATGCTCTGGACAGGGGGCTATCGTCTAGTGTAGCATTCCTATTCATCCTGCAAGAGGCAGTCCAGGCCTGACCTGTGGTGGCACAGTGGATAAAGAGTCGACCTGGAAATGCTGAGGTCGCTGGTTCAAAACCCTGGGCTTGCCTGGTCAAGGCACATATGGGAGTTGATGCTTCCTGCTCCTCCCCCCTTCTCTCTGTCCTCTCTCTCTGTCCCCCTCTCTCTCTCCTTTCTAAAATGAATAAATATAAAAAAAAGAGGCAGTCCAAAGGTTATTTCACCAATGATTTGACATCTTATTCATCTTTCTGCTCCCAATGTTTAGCCCAACGGGGCATATAGTCGTTAGTCAACAAACATCGAGTCAACAGTTACACATTTTTTTCCCTCTCTTCCTTATTTCACAAAGAAGGGAACAGGATAGGTGAGTAAAGTCTCAAAACTAAAGGACCCAATGAAAAAGAAAAATGTCAAAGTTATGTAATGAGTTTTTCACTTTCCTCTTGTAGTTATTATTTTCTATTCATTTTATTTCAGTTTCTGCATTGAACCAGATGTTTTACTTACCTTTTAAATACATTATTATTATCTGACAATTTAGAAATATTAAATATTATCAATGGTCATACAAAATTAAAACATTACTATATCTGCAAATTATAAAATATTTACCATGTTTTAAATTAGGGAAAATTTTTACTAAATACTCTAAGGAGATATTGGAGGCAGTGTATCATAAGAGGCTAGAAAAACCACCTATATAAAAATATTTCAAATCAACTTGCTTGTTCTGCTATATTTTCAGTTGAAAAACTTTCTACTATTAGTTCATGCAATAGGAAAACTATCTCTGGGCATCAAGAACATTTATAAAGAGTAGCTTAGATTGGGACATCTATAAGGTTCCATTCAGTATGAAAATGGTATGATTCTATTTTTCCTGCCTGCATAATTTACAAGCAATTTGAGTATTGCATACAACCACAGAAATTATCAAACAGGTTAGTGAAGATGCCCCTCCAGTCATTTCCTATTCATTCCTGTCTAGGCTTGTTTCTGACACCTCTCTCTTTGTATGTAAAATCCCCAACACTTGGTCTCCTGGCATGAGGCATCCCTATCAGCAGCAGTAAACCCAGTAGAATCAGAGCTCCTTCCCTCTGCTGACTTTGAGGATTTAGAGACTAAAGAATATGGAGAAAAAATTTTTGATTTGGGGGATAAGGTTAGTATGCAAAGAGGTGTGCTCAGGAAGTCATTAATAAAATTATTTAAGTGGCAATTACTTCCAATAATTTCTTCAACTGTTCTTCCTATTACCCTGGACACATCAAATTGAGCTCTAAGACACATATTTGTAAAATAAGAAGGGAGATTATAATTTTTGAATGCACTTTCAACTTAGTTATGTATAATTCCATCATTGTAAATACATTCTCTGTCAGTCATCTTGCGGTTGCCTAATACTGGTGCTAACCAGGGAAAAAGTGAAAGGTTATTCCTAGCTATTCACATATGATGGGCAGCATATTATTAACTACAAGATGGTTAAGAGTGAGAAACAAATTTCTAGAACTATAGTCATGGTTAATTCTATTGGGTGATATTTATCACTAAGTTTTGTTTAAACATTATTTTAATTTTAAAAAGCTGATTTGGTAAGCTAAAAGAAATTTTCATGAACATACACATATATTTTTTCTAATTAGATATTTATTATATGTTTATCTAAGTGAAAAACACTCTAATTTAGGGACACCAGGCTTCTATTGGGAGAATTTAAAAAATAACTTGAAGTATAAAATGTCTAAAACGCGTGGAAGAATTATATAAAACAAACAAAAGTGCGTGTGTATGTGAGCAAGGTTGAGCAAGTCAAAAAATTTCCTTTTTAATATTTTATTAACCACACAATTACTTTATAGTTCACACACACATGTACAAAAACCATGAACTGCATAAACCCCATCAGGAAAAAATGTCTTTCTGTGACTGAGCTAAGGAATTAAGAGATGATGCATGTCAAAGGTAAAAACATGTTTCTTTTTCAAGCAGGAGAGATTAGTCACATCATAATGTTCTACTGCAATATCTTCATGGCTCCCTTGCCAAAGGACTGATGTATATTTAATCACTTTACCTAATGGATGTGATTTTTCAAGGCAGAGTTACCCATTAGGAAAGCTCTCGCTCTGGGTTCAGCTGAGCACTCTGATTACATTTCCTGACTCTGTGGTTTCAGAGAAGCAAAGTTAGTGAAGAATTCCCTGGCTGATCCATCTGTCTTTGCTGGGGACAAGTGAATACCAAATGACCATCCAAGTCATTAGGCTTGGGGGTTGGGTAAAAATACCATGTGGATTCATGGTGTCCAAATCTTTTGAATGAGGTTTCCATATTATTAACTTAAATTACCAGAAAACAAATCTTTTATTTCATTTTATTTCTAAACCACCTTTTTCTTCTTGATTGGAAGGGGAACGATTCTCATTTTGGAGTGTTATATAATTACTATGAAGCACATGAGCATACTACTGCCTAAGAATATGCTTTCATGCCAAATAATACAGTGAATCTTGAAAAATGTTTTCATTCCAATACAGTCTGATATGTTTTTTACTATTGTAATACATAGTAAAGATGAGGAACTGGACTCTATCACAAATACTCTTTCTCTCTATCCTTTCTCAGCATATTGTTAAGAAACATGTACAGCCCTGGCCGGTTGGCTCAACGGTAGAGCGTCAGCCTGGCGTGTGGGGGACCTGGGTTCGATTCCCGGCCAGGGCACATAGGAGAAGCGCCCATTTGCTTCTCCACCCCTCCACCGCGCCTTCCTCTCTGTCTCTCTCTTCCCCTCCTGCCAAGGCTCCATTGGAGCAAAGATGGCCCGGGCGCTGGGGATGGCTCCTTGGCCTCTGCCCCAGGCGCTGGAGTGGCTCTGGTCGTAGCAGAGCGACGCCCCTGAGGGGCAGAGCATTGCCCCCTGGTGGGCAGAGCTTCGCCCCTGGTGGGCGTGCCGGGTGGATCCCGGTCGGGCGCATGGGGGAGTCTGTCTGACTGTCTCTCCCCATTTCCAGCTTCAGAAAAATACAAAAAAAAAAAAAAAAAAGAAAGAAAGAAAAAAAGAAACATGTGTTGAAACTATACTTGAAATTGCTAGCAAATAAATCTTATACCTGTAAGATCAAAGAAAAACTGCTAACTTGAAATATTGGTACGTCTATCACAATTTGAACAGAGTATCACTTTTACATAGCCTTGCTTTTCACAACTTAATAGAAAATTTAAAATAGTTAAATTCATATTGATTTTAGATCCTCCTTTGCATAAAAAAAATCCTCTAAAGCTGACCACTACCTACAGGATAACCTGTCATGTCTCTGGCCGAGCATAAAAAATGTCTTACTCTGGTGCCAGCAGCCTTTTTTCTTCCCCTGCTTCAGCCTGTATTCCAGCTATGTCCGTCTACATGTCATTTCCCCCAGGGGCAGCCAAATATTTGTACGGTGCTTGCCTTCCAATTCTGTTCCCTCTGCCCAAACAGTTTTAACTATCCTGATCACTCAATTGCTTCTCTTTTCATATTCAGCTCAACACCTTTTCTATTAAGAGATCTGGCCTCATCTCCCACCGTCTTTCCCTCACATATAAATTAAACTGTTCATCAGTTTCTCTTTCTCTCCTCTCATGTCTGCTTTCAGATACCAACTGCCCCAACACAGGTTTTTACCATAGTTTAATAATGCCTCATTTCTTTCCCTCCTTCTCCATGCCTTTTTCAGATAAGCTCCTTAGATAGAACATGTTCTCAGGCACCCTGTATCATCAGTGTAGACAGCATGACATCTGGACTCACAAAAACTTGTTAAACGCTTGATAGACTTTTCCTAACCCAAACACTTGAACAAGTAAGCATCTTGTCTTTAAGATAATATGTATGTCACACTGATTTGTAAGCAAACATTAATTATTGCTTAACAGAATTATTTCAGATATTTCAATATTTTGAGAGTACTTTTAAATACTTGTAATAATCAATAACTATCATTGACTTTACAAAAGAAACATTTTTTAAATTAATGAACTCTCAAGTTTTCTTTTTCTCTTCATTTAAAATATTTAAACACATTCAGAAAAAAGATAAATTCCTAGAACTTGTAGGTAGCCTGATGTGTACAAGAAATGTAAAAATTTTGCTATTATAGCTCGTTTCTCATTTTAATGACACCAAAATAAAAACTGTTATGTATCTGCTTAAGTTTAATTAAAGCAGCTTTCTACCAACCATAAAGAGTAGAGTGAAAAGCTTAATCAGATGGATGAGAAGGAAAACTAATATGGTGGACATCATCTAATTAAACTTTAAAATTCTTTAATTCTGAATTACACTAGACACAGTGGAAGTTAAAAATCTATGAAGAGTATTTTTCCACTTCCTCTAACATTGATGCACCCCAAAACTGTAAATATTTCATTTGAAATATATATGTATATAAATATTTATATATTTTATTACAAACAAATCACCAAATGTCTGGATATAGAACAACTGTTTTAGAAACACAGGCACATATACAATACTAGATTATTGATTAATCCTAACTTAATTTTCCCTTAAATAATGCATTTTATTTAATAGTTTGTAGGTAAAGAACAGGATCAAGTTAGAGAGGAAACGTTTTACTTCATTAAATCCAAAATACAATCCTTTGCAAAAAGCTGTGCATATAATTAATTTGAGGTTATGAATATAGTTGAATATAAGTATAGCAAAATTTTTCCTGGCCTGCGGTGGCACAGTGAATAAAACATTGACCTGAGATCACTGGTTCAAAGCCCTGGGCTTGCCCAGTCAAGGTACATACAGGAAGCAGTAAGTACAAGTTGATGCTGCCCACTTCTCTACCCTCTCACTCTCTCACTCTTTCTCTCTGTCCTCTCTCTAAAAATCAATAAAAATATATAGCAAATTTTCATTGATAGAAAATTTGGAAAATGTTGATAATCATAAAATTAACCTTTTTAGAGAAAATTACAGATGTTTTTAGCTATTTACTTTGTTTTAGTGAGAGAAAGAAAGGAAGGAAGGGAGAGAGATGAGAAGCATCACTTCTTCATTGTGACACTTGACTTGTTCATTGATTGTTTCTCATACATGCCTTGACTGGGGAGGGGGCCTCCAGCTAAACCAGTGACACCTTGCTCAAACCAGCGACCTTGGGTTTCAAGCCAGCAACCTCTGGGCTCAAGCTAGCGATCACGGAGTCATGTCTATGATCCCACGCTCAAGCCAGTGACCTTGCGCTCAAGTCAGCAATCCCGCGTTCAAGCTAGGTGAGCCCCTGCTCAAGCTGGCGATCTCAGATTTTGAACCTGGTACTTCTGCATCCCAGGTTAGTGCTCTATCCACAGTGCCACCACATGTTAGGCTACTTTGTCTTTTTATGTATATACATAAAGCTAACATGTTTTCCATAAGGACTATGATAATTTATGTTCCCTCCAGTATTATATAAGCACATATTTTTTATATCAGAACAATATTAACAAAATAAACAATATTACAAAACTAAATTTTAAAATGCTTCCCAAACTGACAGGAAAAATGTTTCTTTTAAGATGTGCAATACAGGGAACATTTCTGTTTCTTATTTGATAATTCTATTGATTCTCTTTGTCTCTTTTCTATTGGGGTACTCAACATTTTCTTGATATGGAGACTTTTTATGCTAAAGATATGGATCTCTTTTTACAAAAGTTTCCATTTATTTATTTATTTGACAGTTTGCCATCTTTCAATTTTTATCTTTGGTAAACCTGGTTTTTGAAAATAAAAAGAAATACAAAACAGAGCTATGTCTTTTTTTTTTACAATTAATTATATATACACTTTTGTGCATATATATTTTTTCCTAGTACGAGAGCAGAGTTTTATTTCAAAATACATTTCTGGGATGTACAGACCCGGGAATGAGATCTTCACAGTCCCTGGAGTCCTGGCTGAGGCTGAGGTTGCCCATTGTACCTCAGAGGGAACCATCCAACTGAACCTTTGCCTTTGCTCTTTTCTCAATATTTGGGCCATGCACCTCCTCAGATCTTCTGTACAACCTTATTTTTTCCATTTGGATTTTTGTATAATGCAATTTTTTTTTAAAGTTCAAATGACTACTGTCAATAAGTCTAATAATAATATAGATTTTTTTTTTTTTTTTTTTTTTTTTTTTTTTTTTTTTCATTTTTTCTGAAGCTGGAAACAGGGAGAGACAGTCAGACAGACTCCCGCATGCGCCCGACCGGGATCCACCCGGCACGCCCACCAGGGGCGATGCTCTGCCCACCAGGGGGCGATGCTCTGCCCATCCTGGGCGTCGCCATGTTGCGACCAGAGCCACTCTAGCGCCTGGGGCAGAGGCCACAGAGCCATCCCCAGCGCCCGGGCCATCTTTGCTCCAATGGAGCCTTGGCTGCGGGAGGGGAAGAGAGAGACAGAGAGGAAAGTGCGGCGGAGGGGTGGAGAAGCAAATAGGCGCTTCTCCTGTGTGCCCTGGCCGGGAATCGAACCCGGGTCCTCCGCACGCTAGGCTGACGCTCTACCGCTGAGCCAACCGGCCAGGGCCAATATAGATTTTTTTATATACATTATGGTATGCAAAACACATGCATCATTCATCACTCATTCACATTCACCACTGAATTCATTCCAGATTTTTTTTTTTGTATTTTTCTGAAGTGAGAAGGCGTGGGGGGGGGCAGGCAGGCAGACAGACTCCCACATGCGCTGGACTGGGATCCATCAGCATGCCCACCAGGATGGCTATAGAGCCATCCTCAGCGATGGGGCCAACTTTGCTCCTATGGAGCCTTGGCTGTATAGGAGGGGAAGAGAGATATAGAGAGAAAGGAGAGGGGGAAGGGTGGAGAAGCAGATGGGCGCTTCTCCTGTGTGCCCTGACTCAGAATAAAACCCAGGACTTCCACACGCCTGGCTGATGCTCTACCACTGGCCAACTGACCAGAGCATTCCAGATATTTTTGAGGATGCTTTATTTGATTATAATCCTAAACTTCTGAGAAATTAATACCTCCGAGAACAGACTTTTTTTTTTTCCTTTTCATTAAGTGAGAGGCTGGAACTCAGATTTTTGGAACCTCTGATGTTAAATATATCATCTATAAATAAAATATAAAATAATTATTTTAATTAACTACTTTCATTATTGCTGAAATCTTACCTTTGCTTTTTTCATACTTAGCACATCTTAGTCATATTAATAAATTCTCTAAATGATCATTATGTCTCAGAGATGCATAACTTGAGGGTTAATAAACACCAGTAAATGTTTCAAAGGAGTTATTCAATATTTCATGTCCTAAAATCGCTCAAAAAGTTTTAAAATATTTTATGGTACTTGAACAATCAGTATGCAAAAAAACTTAAGGTTGTAACTGATAACTTTAGATTTACAGTGGCAGATGAATAGAGATTTAGTTCTAGATTAGTTGATGAAAATATATCCAAAACATTGTGGTCTAAGCTTTCATAATACCCTATAATTATCTCCTATATTATACTTCAAGAAAGAAGCTATCTCTATGCAAGGATATTCAAAATAAAGAACTCCTCAAATTTACAAAAAAATGGGAGTTTAAAATCTCAAGAAGTGTGTTACTTCGGAGAAAAGTAAGGTTGTTGTCAACGACTCCCAGCATATCTGAAAATTTTAATGGAAAAGTTCATGTATTCTCATGTATACATGCTATATGAAAGAAAAAGGGAAAATATTTCTTAGCCTACCTTAATTTTCTATTGTCAGAATTAACCCTTACCTGAAAGCACAAAATGATCACAGAGTTAGATGAGTCTTCGATCACTTCAGCACGTCTACAAAAGAGATCCTACACCTTTTTATAAAGTGCAGTATAAAGAGTACATTTCCACTCTTTGAATATGTACACATTCACTTCCTGCAAAATATCAACTTGGTATAGGAGAAAGGCCTGACAGTGTGGGTGTCAGGTAGGAGAAAGGCCTAACAGTTTGGGTGTCAGGCAGACCTAGGTTTCAATTCCTGATTAAAACATGTAACTAACCCTGTGGCATTATGCAAATTTCTCATAAATGAAATGAAGAAAGTATCGATCTTCAAAGATTATTAGACAAAATAGAAACCATTTCTGTAAAGTACCTACCACAGTGCCTAAGCTAAATAAATATTATCTTTTTTCTCCTGATAGATATTGTACTTTTATCAACTGTAATTTTAAATGATAAACCATGAGCTGGTGGTTATTAAAAGTAAAACCTCATTAAAATTTAAATGGAGAATATTTGTTACATATATTTTATTTTATTGTTATAACATGTTTATGGCTTTATTCTAAAATAGGTCTGCCGTAAAATAGAAAGACAACCTAACATATTTGTTAGGTTTGTGGCTCAAGAGTGAGAGACTTGGGTTCAGATTCCATCTCTACTGCTACTAGCTTGTGTGCTTGGGCCAATTCATTAATCTCTCTAAAGCTTGCTGTCTGCATCTCAAGACACAGCTGAAAATGAGTATCCTATAAGGTCATTTTAAGGGGAAAAAAATCGCACTTTAATTATTAAACACATTTCCTAGTACACTTTAAATGCACAATACATTCTAACCACTCACTTAGCACACTCCCTGATACATTTTAAGTGAAAAAAAAAACCCATCTAACCATTATTATTAGTGATTTTTATCAACTTTTCTATACATGGACTCTGCACACCTAATGTTCTTAAGGGCGGAGAATCAATTTGGTTACTTCATAATAGATTTTTATAGTGCATGTACAGAACCATTTCTCCTTAATGAGATTTCAATTTTGGATATGTTGAAGATTAAAACAAAGTTATGATCATTGCAAAATCAAGACCACACTGCTTTCTACCAAGAGATGGCAATATATTTCACACACAGCCATTTATCAAGTTCCTGCCAAAGTAAGGCTGACCAGTCCATGCAGGACATGCAGGATGTGTGTGTTGTTTTTAAGTGGTGAGGAAGGCTAAGTCCATCAAGCTTGTTAAATGCAAACATAATGAGAGTGTGAAAAGATTTAATAATTAAAGGAATTAGAATGTTATGGAAACTAAAGCAGAAATAATAAAGTGTAAAGAAATGTGGCAAGTACATAAAAGATTTGTTACCTGACAGTAGAAATGATTATTTAGGACTGACCAGGGTTATCCAATAGGTTAAAAATACTGAACTTAGGCAAAAAGCTAAAAAGGCACAAAGACAATATCTAAGGGAAGATGTTCTACGCACAGGTTAGATGATATCTTTTCCTTGGTAAAGGATGATCCAGATCCTAATACTAAAGCAAGAGAAGGCTAGGTACTTGCTCAAGAAGGTAAAATCCAAGCATAGTAACAACTTCTGATGAAACATTCCACAGTCCAGGAATGGTTTAATAGAGTCAAGGTTCTTTAATTCAATATCAGAACAAGAGAGTTAAGTAACATGCACGCCAGGGGATTCCTTGGAATATTTGTGGATATTATCAAGAAAAGTTGTTACCCACCTATAGGATTTTTGGTTTAGACATTCTTTAGAATGTATATTGGCAGAGGAAGGAGGTACCACATTTTATGATTCTAAAGAAACAGCTTATTTAGTAGAAATTCATCTAAGGATGCTAAAATTCTACAGAATAAATCACATAAACTTAAAAATAAGGCTTTTGAGAACTAACATGTTCATAAACAGAAACTTTCGTGTTTCTTATTTCTCTACTCTTTCATGGAACTACAGGTTATAATTGTGGCATGCCATTTAGTAGCCTTGTTCTTAACCTGGGAATAAGATGAAACCCACATAATACTGTTTAAAATGTATTCTTTTTGGAGGTTGTTGTTTCAAAGGTATTTAGAAATGAAGGGCATAGATTTTATTTTAATGAGTGATTTTATAGTATTTCTTACTTTCTACCTTTTAGAGACAAGATTTTCAGAATCTCATAGCAGATGTAAACAGGCTTAGAATCATGGAGAAAATTCCAGATTAGATAGTTGCTGCAGAGTAACAAGTAAATGGGAAGAAAATAGTTCCTATCTTTTCTGAAATTTATATTCCAGTATAAATCTGATCAGAGGATTTGGATTCTAAGATAAGGTGAGTGTTCAGGTGAAGAGTATCCAATGGCAAAGGTATGCAACTTTTATTTACAGGCTCTAACTTTTTAAACTATTGTTCCAATTAATGCATTGAACTGTTTATAAACAAAATATGTTCATATGTCTTATTTTCATGACATTATATTCTGTACTCAGTGACCTACAGTTTCCATAAAGAGTCACCATTTTCATTTGCTGGTAGCTACCCATGGGAAAAGTGCTGCCTATGGGACTTATCTCTACAAGGACTGTCTATTGGGACATATTTGTGGTACTATCTCTAACATTCAAACTTCAGTACTCAGTAGCAAATTCTTTTAAAAACACTTCTAACAAAATTGATTGGAAAATTAGTGACTTTACTAATTTTCTCTGAAGAAAAAAGAGACTTCTGAACTTATTTTATTAAAATAAATCTAAGATTTAAAAAAAGTCAGATTTACTGAACATTTAAGGAAACATAATTTCTTTCTTTTTCATTCATTTACTCATTTTTTTATACCAGTATTATTGAAGTAGCCACTATATACAAAATATTCTGTGAGGTCACAGGTGACCATGAATGCAGCAGATAGAATTCTTCCTCCACTTAATCATCATCTAATAATCCCTAAGATTAGAATATCTTGCATCTATTAACTAGTTAGCAATGAATCAGAATTCCTAGGCCATAGAGGAGAGATCAAATCCAAACATTTTCAATAATATGATTGGTCAAAAAGATGAATGAATCTCATCAGACAGTAGGGAAATAGGAATATATAATACTCTTTCCACATCAGAAATCCTCTTAAGTTATTAGTATACTCTTCCAACAATTCAAGAATTTTAATCCTGGCATATGTAAAAAATGGCATTATTGGGGAGAGTAAATGCTTAGAGTACGAAATATTACAGCTAAAAACTAGAACTCTGGGACTGATGGGTGAAGGGAAGTTAGACAGTGATAGACTCTGTAATGTTTATTGAAAAAAAATCTTAAGAACTAAAACTATAATAAGAAAACATAGGGAAAATGTAGAATGTTGGATTTAACAATGATTTCTTAGATATGGCACTATAAGTACAGGCAACAAAACAAAAGAATAGATAAATTTGACTTCATCAAAATTACAAATTTTTGTATATCAAGGGGCACTATTAGAGAATAAAAAGGCAATTCAGAGAACTTACAAAATAATTATAAATCATACATGATAAGGGATTACCATCCACAATATATAAAGGACTTCTGCAACAAACAACAAAAAACAAACAAATCTATTTAAAAATGCTCAAAGGATTGGAATAGACATTTCTGCAAAGAAGATATACAAATGGTCAATAAGCTCATGAAAATATATTCAGCCTCGCTAATGATTGGGAAAATACAAATCAAAATGGCAATATGTTACCCCTTTCTTCCCAATAGGATGGCTATTACAAAAAAGGAGAAAAAAAAATGTAAGCCAGGATTGTTGAAAATTGAAATGCTTGTGCATTGCTGGTAGGAATATACAATGGTGTAGCCACTATGGAAAATGGCTTAGTATATGATCCAGCAATTCCAATTATGGGTATATACTTAAAAGAATTAGAAGCAGGGATTCCATCAGCTATTTATATATCAGTGTTCATACAGCATTATTCATAATAGCCTAAAGGTAGAAATAACCCAAACATCATCAACCCAATGGATGAGTAAATAAACCAAATATGATATATACATAAAATAGAATATTATACAGTCTTAAAAAGAGAGACCATTCTGATACATTCACATCAATGAATCTTAAAAATATTATGCTAGTTGAAATAAGCCAACATAAAAGGACCAGTGTTACTTGACTCCACATATATGAGGTACTTAGAATGGTCAAACTAATAAAGAAAGCAGATGGTGTTACCAGGGATTGGGGAGGAGGTGGAGGGAATAAAGAGTTATGTTTTAATGGGTACACAGTTTCAGTGTGGAATGATGATCAAGTTCTAGAGATGGATGGCGATTATGGTTGCACAGCATGGTGAGTGCACTTAATGTCCTGAACTATACATTTAAAAATGGTTAAAATGGTAAATATGTTATGTATATTTTACCACAGGTAAATATTTCTTAATTCACAAGATTTCCCTAAAACTATAATGTAGAGAGAGTCAGTAGGGTACCAAGGTCATAGTATCAGCAGTCAACCTTGACAGGATACACGTGTGCTTCCCTGGTATGTAATGTGCAAAATATTACTGTATTAGCACCATGTTTTACTTTTTAGAATGGAAATACTTGAAGATACCCTCAATTGTAACCTCTTGTCATATAAGCCGTTTTTTCTTCACATGGTAATAAGAGCTTTGAATAATCTAAGCCATTGCAGATGGGAAGAGACTCTAAAAGAATTACATGTAAATCACCAAAAAATGACAAAAAGATTTTACTTGGAAATTAGCAGTTTCTCAATCATTTATTTGTTCATGTGGGATCCAGAAGGGGGAAAAAAAAGCATAATTCATCTCCTTCCAGTTTGTCCCATGCCTTTCATTGTTGAATTGCTTATCATACAGACTTCTAGGCAGACTTAGCAATATTTTCTAAATTAAGAAAAAGCCGCTTGATCTGTGGTGGCGCAGTGGATAAAGTGTTGACCTGGAACACTGAGGTCACTGGTTCGAAGCCCTAGGCTTGCTGGTCAAGGCACATATGGAAGTTGATGCTTCTTGCTCCTCCCTTCTCTCTCTCTCTCTCTCTCTCTCTCTCTCTCTCTCTCTGTCTCTCTCTCCTCTTTCTCTAAAATTGAATAAATAATTTTTTTTTTAAAAGAAAGGCCCCCATCTCCTCCTAATGTCTCCCTTGCTCTCCGCCTGTCAGCCACACTGATTTCCTCGCTATTCCATACACGTTAGATATGTCTTGGGGCTGTTGCAATTGAAGCTTTGGTGACTGGAATGATTTTTCTGTTGCATAGGTGTCTCCCTCACTTTCTCACTCCTAGTCTCTGCTCAGATATCACCTCTAAAAAGGATTTTTTTAAAATGCTTTCAGTTTTATATCACATATATCAGTGAAACAACATAGTTCTTGACTTTTTCCATCTGATTTATCTCACTTAGCATGGTATTCTCAAGATCCATCATGTCATTGCGAATGGCAGTATTTCATTCTTTCTTATGGCTAAGTAGTATTCCATTGTATATATGTACCATATCTTCTTTATCTAACCACCTACCAAGGGACACTTTGGTTGTTACCATAAATAATGCTGCTATGAACATAAGAATGCATATATTTTTGCAAATAAATGTTTTCAAATTTGGGGGGTAGCTACCCAGAAGAGAGGTTGCTGCATCATAAGGTAACTCTATTCTTAATTTTTTGAGGAACCTCCAAAACTGAAAGTAATAAATGAACAAACAAGACAAACAAAAACACCCAGATACAAACAACAGCATGGTAGTTACCAGAGGGAAGGGGTTAGGGGTAGTAAAGTGTAGAGGACACCAAGTATATGGTAACAGGAGATTTGACTTTGAGGTGGACACACAATACAATATACAGATGATGTTTCATAGAATTTTACACATGAACCTATGTAATTCTATTAAGAAATGTCACCCCAATAAATATAAGAAAAATAAATTTTAAAAAGGATTAAAAAATATTAAAAAGTTTTTCTAACCACCCTTATTAAATAATGTCTCTTTCTCTCAATTCTCCCTGTCCTGCTATGTTTCTTGACAGCACATATTGTAATACAAGGACATACAGTGGTAAGTATCTGTATATTTATTCATTATTTGTCCCCAAACTGGCATAAACTTCCATGTTTTGTTTACTGCTGTACCTACAATGTCTACAGTACTGCCTGAGTAGTTGCTCTGTAAATACTTGCTGAATAAATGGAGTGAATACGGGGAAAGGAAAGGAGGAACTACTGTTAAATTTCAGAAAGCATATGAATGTTGAGAATAGTGATGCTAAGAGTTCTGGGAGCTAAACTGGAGCAGCTTAGCATCTCTTTTCCCCTATCCTTGGGATCTCTGCCAGGTTCTCCCATCCCGCAAACCTCAATGGCATTGATACCAACTTGGATTCCAATTTTTGACCTATACTTTCTGAAGCCAACCAGATAGGGCTTCATGATTGATCATCAGGTCAAGAAAAATCAGTTTGAAATTTTAGTTCTAACTTTTTTTTTTTTCACTATCTGACTGCAGTCCAACTCTTAAGCAACTTAAGCAAATCCTCCAATAGATAACTCTGCGAAAAGGACTCAGGCTCCAGTCTTTGTCAATGCTAAAATATTTTGGCTCTTTTATGTAAATAAAGAAGACTACAGTCATCTAGAATTAGTGAACTGACACTGTGCCAGAAAATAAGCAAGAGTGCTATTCTTCTTCTGAGTGAAAAGTAAGATATATGACTGTTTCATCAGGATGTGGGAATGATAGAAAGCTAGGTATGGAAAGGATAAATTATTAAAACCTTAAGTTATTCCTCCTACATTCTTAGAAAGTTTCAGTGATAAAGAATTATTTTTTTTCCAGACCAGGCGGTGACGCAGTGGATAGAGCGTCAGACTGGGATGCGGAGAATCCAGGTTCGAGACCCCGAGGTCGCCAGCTTGAGCGCGGGCTCATCTAGTTTGAGCAAAAGCTCACCAGCTTGGACCCAAGGTCGCTGGCTTGAGCAAAGGGTTACTCGATCTGCTGAAGGCCCACGGTCAAGGCACATATGAGAAAGCAATCAATGAACAACTAAGGTGTCGCAATGAAAAACTAATGATTGATGCTTCTCCCCTCTCTCCGTTCCTGTCTGTCCCTATCTATCCTTCTTTCTGACTCTCTCTCTCTGTCTCTGTAAAAAAAAAAAAAAAAAAAAAAAGAGAGAACTATTTTTAATAAGAGTTAAGCATATATAGTTGTGCAATACATGATTCATTTATCCAGTAACTATGGATTAAGAATGACTGCATGTAAGACATCATGTAGGGATGCCAATATGAACAAACTATGGTCTCTTTTCTTAAAATCTTAACAGTCTAGTACAGTGATTTTCAACCTATTTTATCTCATGGCACACAGAGACTAATTACTAAAATTCTATAGCACACCCAAAAATATATTTTTGCTGATCTGACAAAAAAAAATGGGTATAATTTTGACTCATTCACACTGTTTATTGTTGTGCTGGCTACAGTCATTTCTTTATTTGATAATCTAAGAAAAAAGATGTCAGTGCCCCTTACTAAATAGTCAGGTATTGCATTTTTTTTAGGTGAGAGAGAGAGATTCTCGCAATTACCCAGATGGGGATCCACCAGGCAGTCCCCAACTGGGGCCAATGCTCTGCCCATCTAGAGCCATGCTCAGAACTGAGCTATTTTTAGTGCCTGAGGTGGAGACTCCAAAAGCCATCTTTAGCACCCAGGGCCGATGTGCTCAAATCAATCGAGCCATGGCTGTAGGAGTAGAGGTGAAAAAGAGAAACAGGAGAGATGAGGAGAAAGTAGATGGGCACCTTTCCTGTGTTCCCTGACCAGGAATCAAACCTGGGCCCTCCACCACTGGGTCAACACTCTACTGCTGAGCCAACTGGCCAGGGCAGGTATTGCATGTTTTAAAAATTCTTAGGCCCTGGCCGGTTGACTCAGTGGTAGAGCATTGGCTGGCGTGTGGATGTCCCAGGTTTGATTCCTGGTCAGGACACACAGGAGAAGCATCCATCTGCTTCTCCACAACTCCACCTCTCGTTTCTCTCTCCTTCTCTCTCTCATATCTTCCCCTCCTGCAGCTCAGACTCAGTTAGAGCAAGTAGGCCCCAGGCACTGGGATGGCTCCATGGCCTCCACCTCAGGTGCTAAAAAGAAAAGGCTCCAGTTACAACAGAGCAAGGGCCCCAGATGGGCAGAGCATCGCCCTGTAGTGGGCCTGCCAGGTGGATCCCAGTCCAGATACATGCAGAAGTCGTCTCTGCCTTCCCTCCTCTCTCACACACACTCACACACACACACACACACACACACACACACAGATAAAAACTCTGTGTTAAAAATCTAGGAAACAGCTACCAATCCACAAACATTAAAACAGATTTCTATATATCTTAGAACTTAGGGGTCCAATTTCTTATGGTTTTAACATCCCAAACAATGTATGTAGTATATACTAAAAGAAAATAATTTGCATTAGAAATTGTATTATGTATATTAAATTAATATTTCAAAACTTTTTAAAATCCTTAAGAGTAAACATCTTGAATCATTGGTGTTAAAGAAACACTTTAATTGACATAAATTAAACTCTACTTCTCCATCCTCTAACACCAGGATCTCTCTCACATGTATAACTTCATTCTGTTTTCTCCATTACAACACTCAAAGATGCAGGAACTTTTTGCAAGACATTCCATTTGCATATCCTTTCTTTTTTGTGTGTGACTGAGACTGATAGAGACAGATAGGGACAGACAGACACGAAGGAAGAGAGATCAGAAACATCAATTCTTCGTTGTGGTACCTTAGTTGTTCAGTGATTGATTTCCACTATGTGCACTGACCAGGGCACAGGGCTACAGCAGACCAAGTGACCCCTTGTTCAAGCCAGTGACCTTGGGTTTCAGCTGGTGAGCCTTGCTCAAGCCAGATGAGTCTGCGCTCAAGCTGTTGACCTTGGGGTTTCGAACCTGAGTCCTCCGCATTCCAGTCAAACACTCCATCTACTGCACTACCCCCTGGTCAGGCTATATATCCCTTTTAATGACATACTCCTCTTCTTTCAAGTCTTGTCTACCTTAGAAAAGTCACTTTTCCTGTGTCATTTCCCTCATAATAAAACAAAAGACTCTAATCATGGCCAAGTCAAGTCAGCATAGTACAATGACAACCCTATACCAGAAAAGCAGTCACTCAACCTCTGAAACACTGTTACTAATGTACAGATACATTCATAATGCCTTCAAAGATCCACATAATTTTCAATTTCAGTTCAACACAAATGCAATCCCCAAGAGTCAGCATTCAAGATGAACATTTAAACAATCTTTAATCTTTCTTTTTCTTGTTGTCTAGTATTATAACTACATGCCTAGTTTGCTATGTTCAATTGCAAATGTAGATTATTTCAGCTCCATTATTGGTAAAAAAGACTTTTATGAGATCCTTAGTAACATAACCAGAAGGGATTACCTGTGTGGAATACGTGCAAGTATATTCTTGGGATAAATAAGGTTTTTTCTTCTTTAGAAAGATTGTGTATGTTACTCAGGTTCAGTAATCTCTGTGAGTCTGTGGGAAGGTAAGGTAACTTCTGAGCCTTAGTGTTCTTACCTCAAAGGGTGGTCATGGGGATTAAAAAGAAGCATTTGCCAATCTCTTAACGTACTGCTTGGCAAAACTAAAACTGCCATGTTTGAGGCTGTTAATGTTTTTTCAGTAATACTAACAAGATGTAAACTGTGCTGTCTGTACTTTCTCTCATGGCAGTGTACCTCTTATATATTCAGTTTCTGTCCTCATGATATTTCCCTGGCCCACCTCTTGCAATACATAGTCAATCATTGTTTATAACTGGGGAAGAATTGTGAATTGATAAAGAAACAAAAATCATTCATTTATTAACCTTAATTTGATAATTTGCTTGATAAGATTCTGATTTTTGTAAATGTGTCACCAACGAAATAAAGCAAGTGAATGGATATATTGGCAAATATTTCCCTCAGGCTCACACACCTTATTTGCTGATTTAAAAATTCAGATTTATATTCTTGATGACTGAATTATTAGAGTAACTTTAATTTCCTATGTAAGTGAAAATTTATATGAAATGCTCTGAATAACTTATGCTCTGATAAGTGGTTCAGAAAGCTTTGTCAAAAATCCAAGGAGACATTTTAAAAAAATTTATGATCAATAATAGCAGTCTCTCAAACACTTGAGAGAAAAAAGGAAATAATAAAATGAATAGCAATAAAATTACAACTAAAGTAATGGTATATTTTAATAATAATATACAGCATATTTGGCTCCCTGTTATATCACTTTAAAAACCCAAAGGTATTCATTCCATTGCCTATATAAAAGAAGCAATAACAGAATGTTTCACTTAAAATACATTAAAATTTATTTTAAAGAGAGAACTGTTCTCCCAGTGAGATAAAAAGATATCAAATTCAATTCTGTATATAATGTCAACTCAAATTTGTCTGTGGTAGATTGTTTATTGGCACTGTACAAGGCATCCCCTTCTTCTGCCTCTGCTTATGATGGTCTGGCATTTTTCCTCACTACCCAAGTTTCAATCCTCCAAACTTCATTCCACCTTTAGCTGCTGAGAGCTGAGGCTTTTCCTGTTATCTAAAGCCATTTCCTTCCAGTTATACAGAAAGGAAGGAGCAAGTTAAACCTTCAATGAAGAAATTTCATTTTGCAGGATGGCAAGACACAAAATCTGTCCTTTCATATTTCACAATAGTTTAGTCACATTCTCCCAATGCTCTCCTATAAATCATCATATGAAAATGATTTTTATATAATCTTATAACATCATTTATTATGATATTGCCATCTTAAGTGATAATCTGATTTTCCTTAGTTCTGAAGAAGGAAGTGGTACTACCATTGTGTAGAAATAAATTAGCTAATTTGTGACATGTAAAGCAGGGCCATCTTCTATTAATGCATAGATGAGCTCCAAGACAACCACTATGTGCCACTTCAATAGTAAATTTAACAAAATCCCAGTGACAATTAATAAAATAGTTTAGTCCTTCAGAAGAGACATGATTGCTAAATTCTTTACAACCTCCCCTCTGCAAAAAAAAAAATATATATATATATATATATATATAGAGAGAGAGAGAGAGAGAGTTTGGCTTATCTTTAAGTATAGTCTCAAAAAATTATAATGGGGGACTTACAGACACACAAAGTTGTGAATGTGTGTTTATGTATGCATAAATATGATGCCATCATTAATCAGTGTGTATTTTGAAGCCCCTCCTCTGGCATCCAATAATAGTGATGGATCTTCATGGATTAACCCACAGTGTCTCTCTGGACCTTTCTTAGTGAATACTTTGGATCTGTGAGATAATTTGCTCCTGGAACCTGGAAGGAACACCAACTTGGACCATGTGAGCAGAGAATCCAAGGCCTCACCCTCATTTGACTATATTTACATTGGATGAGCCTACCTAAGTATTCATATTTATTATGAAAGAATATTTTTAATTTAGCGATTACTGAATGACCCTAAATACTTGGTAAAAGATACAGACTTAAACCTAATACAGTCATCATTGCATAATAGGAGTCACTCATATGAAAATTATAATTGACTTATATACTCCAATTTTTCTATAAAATATATTTTAATTCAATGTGGTCACCACTTTCTCAGAATACATTATAATCTATTCACCTTTAAACACATTATTGCGTAATAACTGCTAACGGTGGAAATACATCTTAGGATATTTTAATTTTACCTTTTTAAAATCAGAGTACAGGGTTATAAATGCACCACATGCTGAACAACAACAGAAAAGAAATCAAATTATAAAATGCATATATTTACTGGCTTGATGTGCTCTATGATGAAATATGTCATATCTTTGTACTTTCTAATTTACATAAATATCTAGAAACACCTTCCCCACCCCACTACTTCATGCCAGGCACTGTACTAGAAGTTGAATCAACAGTAAAGTCTTGCTGTATGGAGCAAGCAATACACAAATTCACATGATACCTGCGTGTTATATAATAAGCACTATGAAGGAAACAGACACGGTACCAAGACAGAGACTAACAGATGACATCTTGCTTTTGACAAGATGATCAAGAGTGACCTGAGTAAAAGGCCTCTGAGCTGAGGTTTAAAGTTTGAGAAGGAGCTAGCCATTCAAAGTGTGGAAGGAACAGTCCAGGCACTAGAAACGGCATTTGAAAATGTCTCAGGAAGTGACATTTCTCTGTGTGTTCCAGGTACTAAGACCAGTATGCCTAAAGCATGTAAATGAGGGGGTGATGGGTTTAGTGAGGCTGTGGAGAGGGTTAGAACAGAGAATTCTTCCTGTTAACAGGAAGAATTGCTGTTGATTGGTTTCTTTGTTTCTGCATTTATTCATATTTTCTGTGCAGTCACGATCCAATTAATATACGTAAGAGGCATCATTACTCATTCTGAAGAGTGACTTGCAGAGTAACAAATTGTGGAGTTGGAGCAAACTATGAAGGGTGTAACAGGAATCCAGGTAAATTATGAAGATGACCTAAATTTACTTGGTGGCAATACAGCTAAAGCTAACAGGGTATAAAAGATACAGATAACAGGATGGAAGAAGTTTAATTGAATAGAAGTGTGTCTAGGCAAAAATAGTGATAGATCTAAATACAGCCTGGTTAGGGATGAAATGCTATCATGAGGAGAGAGCAATCCACACTTGGATGATGGTGGAGCCATTTATTCAAATGATGGCAATGGGAAAAGAATCTGAGAATACAATTTTAGGGAAAATCATAAGTTATTACCATTAGAACATTTAGAATGATATGACATTTAGAATGACCCATTCATATTAGTAAACACTAAGCTGCTTAACAAGGTTAGAAAAATACCATATAAATCCTTTCAGCACTTCACACTCACATATCTAAAAAGAATAGGTGATAGATAAATATTAGTTTTCATTATTCATGCAAAATGTAAGATTCCATTTTCAGTTTTTGTCACAGAGGAAGTGGGTTGGTCATATTAAATGACCCTCAGATTTCACCTCCAAATTTCTTACTTTGTCTTTGCTGTCAAAACTCATCTCAGCCACAGGTAGCAAAAACCCAAGCTCTGCCACAGGGCTCCTTTGATTATTTCTGGGTCCTAGGAGACACAAGGAGGCACCAGAATGCTCTTGGCAGAGAGCCACACCTGACTCATCTTTCGTCTGTAAAAGCATCAGGTACTCATTGAGCCCTGCCCTGCACCATAAGAATCATGGCATATTGTGTATACAGGCTCTGTAAAAATATGTCGCTGTGTCCCATGACTGCACAACGGTTCACTCCCAAAAGGGAACCTTTAATAGGTATTTTAAACACCTACAAAATACAAAGACTTAGGTTAAGCAGTTATTATCAGTTGCTTAAATAAAGGGCATATCCCACATTACATCAAATGCCTTTTTTTTTTTTCTAGCATTTTGTTGTGAATAGCAGTATTCTAACAATCATGACAACTTCATTCACAGGATCAGATTAGACTGGCTTTCAAATAATCAACACATTATTTTTTAAAATGCAAGAAATTGAAATCTAGTTTATTTTTAAGTGAAAAAGAATTAGAAGATTTTTCAATAAACAAAGACTACTTAATAATTGGATTTGGTTTGCATATTATAGGTTTACAGGTTTTATTGATGTTAAAGTAAAAGTCGTAAGAATATTTTTTAAAAAGCCAAAAGAAAGAAAAATAACACAACAATATCTTTCTCCTGCCCACAGGGAAGGAAGGAAATAGAAAAGAACATTAATTGTGTTTCTGAAAAGAACTTAACCTCCCAACACTGACACTCAACAGCTGAAAATCCATCATTCTTTTAAGAACTCATGTAGATTTGGTCTTGATCTCATTGAAGTGAGCTTTTTAAAAACTCCCTCAAGATTCCCTCACATGAAAGTTGCTCTTAGCTTCAGAGGCGATATAAATTACTGGGAATGCTGCAACTGTAATATTAGAAAAAAAAAAAAAACCCACTAAAATAATGAATTAAATGTTTGCTATAATCACAGCTGACATATTTTCCGGTATGGCAATGTTGCTTTGATCTTTTAACTGTCTTCAATATAAGTATCAGAGGTACGTACCTGGGTTTTTTTATTTGTTTGTTTTAGAAGAAACTATTTCAGTTGAGAAGTCGATAAAAAGTTAAAATGATTCTGAATCTTATCTGAATTTTACTATAAAAGGGTTAAACATTTGAAAAGCAAACTGCGTCGAGAAATGGGGCTAAGCAGTCTTGTCAATTATTTATGTTTGTGTGCTAAGAAGGGGTGCGGCGTTTCTTCGGGGTCCCCACGGGTAGTATCAATCAGCTGCTGGTTCTGCACGCTCACCTTTGCTGATGGAAAATACAACACGTTTTTTGCTCATAAAGAACACGACCGGTCCCTGGAACCAAAACCCATCTAACAACTCTGCTAATATCGACAGAAAGAAATAACCGACAGTAAACCATCAGGTACAGCTGCCTCTCCCTTTCCACGTTTTCAGAACAGGGCAGCAAACTCACTGGGTCAAACCTCGCAAAGGATCAGCCCAGCAGTGGAAACAGTTGCCTCCCCAGCTCCTCTCGCCCCAGACGCTGGGACATCCCGCCCCCACCCGCCCACCTTTCCCCCTCTCCACTTTCCAGGTGGCCTTAACACCCTGTGGCCAAAGCCCAGAGATGCGGCTGTGGACACAGGTGGGTGTGGCGGTTGAGCAGAGCACTGGCAAGACTGGTGGCTTCCCTGCCCGCCACACCAGACGCGCAAGAGAAAAGGCACTCACTCGCGACCTTACCCGCCGGTCATGCCCACACAGTGCGCTCGCAGAATCTGGCCCCCGGGAAGGGCGCGGACTTCTGGGACCCTTCCCCGCTCCCAGCCTCTTTCGCCCGGCGTTCTCTCTGCTGCTGCTTCTGCCTTTCTTTAGGCTCCTGTTGCTCAGCGGGCGGCCTCCACCACCTGCTTCTGGCACCCAAGCTAGCCCAGCCCCGGCGAGCCGAGCCCAAGAATTGGCAACCAGACACCCGCCGCGGGAGCGCTGGCGTGGCCGGCCGAGACTGCGCCCCTCCTCGCGGGACGCGCCCAGGCCCGGCAGCCCCGCCCCATCGCTCGCCTGGCGCCGCTCCTGCTGCGTCCACGCCTCCGGACCCGCCCAGTCCGCACCCTCCCGCCTCCTGCCCTGCACTCCCTCTGCTGGTGCAGGGCTGGTACCCAGCTTGGGCGTGGTGGTGGCCATGCTGCATCCTGTCCACTCTGAGCCAGATAGAAGACGGAGGAGGGGTCACGACCTCTCCCTTACAAGCTGCCTCGTGGGGTGGTGGTGGTGGTGGTGTTGGTAGTGGTGTGTGTGTATGCGCGCGCGCGCGCGCGTGTGCATGAGTCCAGCAGCCTGAAGAGCTCTTCTCTTACCTCGCCCCTGCCCCCATCACCCCTTTCTCCCTTCCTGCTCAGCAGAATCTGCTAACGTTTCCGAGAAGTCACTTAGTGTGGCTTGGTGGAGAGCCGAAGGAGAACTCTGAGCATGGGAGGTGGGCCAACGGCAAATGTCGGTCCAATGCCTCCGAGGCCCTGGGCTCTGAGGATTCGGGGCTGGGAATCAATTCCATCCCTGGGGCTTTGCCCACGGAGACGGGTGGTGATGCGTAAGACCTGTGTCTAGGCTACGACTTTTCTTTCTTTCTTTTTCCTTTCTTTTCTTTTTTTAATCGATCGATCGTGTAACGAGTCCTTCAGGCAGGCAATAAATATATTTTCTTTCTAAGGTGGGAGTGAAGAGTCAGAGGTTGTCGCGGGTGGAGGAGATGTGGGGAAGAGGCTGCTATCTCCGAGCAGCGATCTGCTCGTCGGATACACCGTCAGTCGTAAAGGTTCTGAGTTTGAGTTGGACAGGGGTGACTGGTAGAAGAAATTTTTAAAATCCGTGTGTGTGTGTGTGTGTGTGTGTGTGTGTGTGTGTGTGTGTGTGTTTTCTACAGCGGCCTGCTGGGAGAAGATTAACGAAAACAGGACTGAATTACCTTTCTCAAAAAATAGAAAATTTTCACCAACGGGAAAAAAGAAATAAAAAAGATTACATTGGGGCAGAGTGGATTGCTGGATGCAGGCCTTAAAAGAGGATAGCTTACTTCGTGGTATAAACTCTAATGATGGGCATTTGCAGCTTCAGTGTTATTTGCTTCCACACCTTTTATTGTGAACGTGATCCTTAGTGGTAAACACACAGGATTTTAAGCCCCAGAGGTTACCCTTCCTTGCTGCTTAATGAGCTTTTGAGGTTTGCCTTGGGCTTTTGAATCTGACATTCTCAATTTGTAAGGTGCTACTGAAGTAAGGGAAATGTCAGTTTCTGAGGCTCTCCACTGAAGGGTGAACTTGGTCAGTTGGGAATAATTCTCAATGTCAAGCCACCTTCTCTTCTTCGATTGGTTACAGACATAAGAAAAGTTCAACTGTACTAGTAGTGACAGCCTTTTTGATTATATGCAGTCAATGCCAGTTTTTTCTCTTGGTACCTTCAAGTTTTCCTTCAACTAAATTGTCACTGAGAAATAACACGAACTCAGTCAACCCTTTGTCTTTTTTTTTTTTTTTTTGTCTTTTTTTTTTTTTTTTTCTGAAGCTGGAAATGGGGAGAGACAGTCAGACAGACTCCCGCATGCGCCCGACCGGGATCCACCGGCACGCCCACCAGGGGCCACACTCTGCCCACCAGGGGGCGATGCTCTGCCCCTCCGGGGGGTCGCTCTCTTGCAACCAGAGCCACTCTAGCGCCTGGGGCAGAGGCCAAGGAGCCATCCCCAGCGCCCGGGCCATCCTTGCTCCAATGGAGCCTCGCTGCAGGAGGGGAAGAGAGTGACAGAGAGGAAGGAGGGGGCGGGGGTGGAGAAGCAAATGGGCGCTTCTCCTATGTGCCCTGGCCGGGAATCGAACCCGGGTCCCCCGCACGCCAGGCCGACGCTCTACTGCTGAGCCAACCGGCCAGGGCCAACCCTTTGTCTTATAACTCTGACATCTGATCTCCTTTCTATCAGGGAAAAATCTATGTAACACAGAATAATTAGAACCTACAGGATTTCAAGTCTGTTATATTTTCCTTAAGAGGACAAATTAGGACATAAAGATTAGCTGATTAAAACAGCTAAAAAATATCAATGGTTCTAAAATTATAAAATTTATGAGTATAATTAACACAGATTTAATCAACAAATTCCAAAATACTCAAAGTTAATCAAGAATAAACCAAATTGCTATGTTATAATACAAAGAAAGCTTACTGGAATTGTTATTCTAGAAATAATGCAAAGTGGAGACAAAAATAGATCCAGGATGAATTGATAAATAATGGCACTATATGGAATTATTATAGGAAGTTTAGGGCCACCTTTGAGGGTTAATGTCATATAGCACTACCCAAAATATTACTTGGGATAGGAATACAATATTGGGCTGGTGTGCCCATTGTTTTATTAAAATATAACTTTTTTTTAAATTTATTTTTATTTTTATTTATTTATTTATTTATTTTTACCAAGACAGAGTCAGAGAGAGGAGCAGATAGAGACAGACAAGACACGAGAGAGATGAGAAGGATCAATTCTTTGTTGTGGCACCTTAGTTGTTCATTGATTGCTTTCTCATATGTGCCTTGCTGGGGGGGGGGGGGCGCTACAGCAGAACAAGTGACCCCTTGCTCAAACCAGTGACCTTGGGCTTCAAGCTAGCTACCTTTCGGCTCAAAATAGTGACCATGGGGTCATGTCTACGATCCCACGCTCAAGCCGACAACCTCAGGGTTTCAAACCTGGGTTCTCCGTGTCCCAGTCTGACGCTCTATCCACTGTGCCACTGCCTGGTCAGGCTAACAATTCTTAATACTGGACAGTATTTAATACAAGCATGTAAAGAAAAAGGAAAACGTGAGCCTGTTTTGCTAGAGAGAGCAAAGAAAGAGCATGCTGAGGCACTTGGGAGCCTTGCTGAGGCTGGTGGGGGTTTGAGTGTCAGGGAGAGTCCCGGAAATGACTTGGGGGTTTGGGGAACCCTGAGTGAGAAGGAAGCAGTCTTCTCTGCCTGTTTGCTTGTCCACCGTTAGGAGACTTTAATAGACGGGATGGCCCACCATTTTATGACTCCACTGTTCCTTTACTGTCTGCCGGAATCCAGTGGGAACCTGCATGGCCATGGCAGCAATGACTTCTGGTCTTACATCTATGTTGTCATTTTACTGCTCTTTAGGCAGCTCTGAGATTTTTGTCTCTGTTTAAATCAAGAAAAGAGATGCCCTGAGTCTCTCTAGAATATTATACTAAACACCTCTGAGAATTTACCGAACACTAAGTGATGATGCCACATGTAAACATAAGTAGATAATGCCAATGAGAAAGCCAAATGGTAGGCTTGAATTATGAGGAAGCAAGTAAGATACCTGGTTGAACCAGCCAATAATCAATAAATTCCTAAGACTATTCACAAATGATTGCCTATTATTTAGGTAGAAAAAAGTAGAGGTTTTCATAGGTTGAAATTAATATTACACTTCAAAACCAAAGTAGGAATAAAAATTTTTATTTTACTTGGTGGTACTTCTGTCTTTTCATAATTGCCAGTCCTGTTTTCAAAACTATAGAAGTTCCTGGGGGAGAGATAAATATACACTAATATAAAGACAGTGAATTAAACAGAAGTATCTAAGACCAGAAAAAAAAAAAAACACCTAATGTAAAGCAATAGGTCAAAAGAAAAAAAATCTCCGAACTTCACACAGGGCTGGGAATAATTTGCGTTTCCCCCAGCCAAAGTGGAAATACCTCATCACAATGCGATTTGGGGTATAGTACTTAGAAAAGGATTTTCTTAGTAATGGGTCTAAATTAACTTCAGGTTAAAGTTGCTCTTAAATTTACCCCAACAAAGCTTAAAAGAAAGACTTAAAAGGACCCAACTTGTTTTAACTTGCTTAAATACTAGAGCCATGACAAAATTCAATATTTTCTAAAGATCTTAATAATAATATAAAATTAACACTGACTGGCATCTAGTTTAGCAAATTACCAGACATGCAAAGAAAAAGAAAAATATGAGCTGTAGCCAGCAGAAAAGTCAATCAACAGGAACAGACAAAGGTATGGCAAAGATGATGAAATTAACAAATTAAGACATATTCCATATTATCAGTATGCTCTGTATGTTCAAGACAGTAAAGAAAAATCTGAACAAGATAAAGGGAGAAATAGAAGATATAACAAAACAAAATATAACTTCTAGATATGAAAAACACAATATAAGAAATGAAAGTTTATGATATACTTAATATGCAAAACTCAACTGAAAGAATATTTAAGGAATGTATAAGTATATACAAAATAGAAAATTAATGACCTCTGTAATCCCACACTTTATTTACACCTGTTTTAACAGATTGCTATTATTTTAGACTTTTCTTTACCTGTTTAAATAAGCATATCATCATTATTTGAAAGAATAAAATATTAAAACAATAACTGTTTTATGATTATAATAATTCAGTGGGAGCTGTGATTATCTTTAACATTATATCAATAATACGTATTTTGATATATTACATTCACCTAAGATATTATATTTGTACTATGATGGTTAAGTTTACCCTCAAGGATCAGAAATTGTTTTTCATTAAAGATATTAAAATCTGGTCCTAAAGATAGTTCCAAAAGAAAAATATAGAAACATTTCAGCAATATCACTAGTGAAATCAAGATGTAACTTCTCATGCTGCTATTTTAAAGTGATAATAGCTATTTAAATGTATTATCTCCAGTATCTTTACTACAGTGAAACTTTTATTATTCGGCATAAAAATGTAGGACTTCTTTTTTTTTTAAAGATTTTATTTATTCATTATAGAGAGGAGAGAGAGAGAGAGAGAGAAGGGGGGGGAGGAGCAGGAAGCATCAACTCCCATATGTGCCTTGACCAGGTAAGCCCAGGGTTTTGAATCGGCAACCTCAGCATTTCCAGGTTGACGCTTTATCCACTGCGCCACCACAGGTCAGGCCTCGGCATAAAAATGTAGTTTGGAAATACAGGCTTTTTGTGTGTGTGTATGATTCTTTTGATTGCTGTCAGAAGTAGACTATTGACAAATTTCAATGTGTAGTCTAGGATATGGTAATAATTGAGTTTTGTCAGAGTAGTAGAAGTTAAAGCAAAATGGGGATGGAACATTTAAGAAAGAAGAGAACAATGGAATAAATGTTCCCAATTTGTGGATCAAAAAGTTCTGAAAGATTTAGAGAGAACTAATAGAGGGATAAGACTGGGGAAATCTGCATAGGCTGGAAGTTCAAAGGATCTTGGATGCATTTGTAAGTTGTTTGCTATTTATAGATTTTCCACATTTTAAGCACTAAATTTATTATTTAGGGACCAAACTGCAATTTTAATCATGTAATCAAGAATCAGTTAAGGTTTGCCTGACCAGGCAGTGATGCAGTAGATAGAATGTCAGACTGGGATGCGGAGGACCCAGGTTCGAAACCCGAGGTTTCCCCTTGAGTGCAGGCTCACCTGCCTGAGCACGGGGTCGCTGGCTTGAAGCCCAAGGTCACTGTCTTGGGCCCAAAGTCGCTGGCTTCAGCAAGGGGTTACTCACTCTGCTGTAGCCCCCTGGTCAAGGTACATATGAGAAAGAAATCAATGAACAAGCAATCAAGGAACAACTAAGATGCCTCAATGAAGAATTGATGCTTCTCATCTCTCTCCCTTCCTGTCTGTCCTTATCTGTCCCTCTCTGTCTCTGTTAAAAAATATCAATTAAGGTTTATTTATGAAATCCTAGATTTTCAAATGATCAGATTACCACAATTGTGAAGTGTTTTCAAAAATTAAGAATTTCTTTACCTTGTTGTGTTTTAGGCAATTTAGTAAATAGACTAAAATTTTTGTAGCAATGAAAAAAAATTCCTCCCCAAAAGAAAGAAATCAAATTTTTTAAAAACAAGATATATTTATATAGTGATGGTTAGGATGATAATTTTTTAATTTGAGTCCTGATTTAGTGATGTCTGAGTTACCTAACCCAAATGCATGTTGATATTCTTGAGAATGCGTTATCAAGTGAAATGTAGTAAAGGCATGTTGAATGATAAATAATATTACATTTAAAAAATGATCAGTATGTTTTTATTAAAAATTCACAAAAGTAGTTAGGTTAAATATTTGAAATTATTTTGGTTCTTGCCAGTCAGATTAATGATAACACCTGATGAACTTTTTAATATATACCAAGTATTATTTTTAAAAGTTTATTTTAAATTTTTAAAAAATTAATTTGTATAGAGAGAGGGAAAGAGAGAGAGCAAGAGAGAGAGAAAGAGAAACATTGATTTGTTATTCTGCTTATTTATTCATTCATTGATTGATTCTTGTATATTCCCTGACTAGGAATTGAACTTGCAAACCTTGGCATGTTGGGATGGATGATGCTCTAACCAACTAAGCTACAAGGCCAGGACTTTTTACTTGTTTAACTTATTTAATTCATACAACAACCCTTGCAGGTAGGTAATATCATCATTCCATTATTGCAGATAAGAAAACTAAAACATGAAGGATTAAATAACTTGTCTGATGCCACACAGCTAATATGAGGAAGAGCCAATCAGCTCACTCTATATTTTAAGTAATCAGGCTCTGAAGCCGGTGTGCTTAATTAAGTAATTTTAGAATAAAGTGCTTATTTTATGTCCAATAAAGACAATATATTTATATGTATTTAGAAAATATCAACCAGGTTACATTATAATTATGAATGGAAAATAAAATTTGGTAAGTGTAGAACAAAATCAACTTAAAGTAAGCAAAGCTCTCAATAGTTTATTTATTCACAAATAAACTTGTTGACTCAACTAAAACATGTCAGAGAAGTTAAATCTCGTAGTATTGCTGTAAGAGGACAGAAGCCATTTCTAATCTACAGGTTACTACTATGTCTTTCAGTGGGCATGTATCCTAATCTCTGAGCATTTCAGGTATGTACTAAATTAATTTTAAGGTCCTTTCCTTTCTTTTCTAATCTTTTAGATTTGTCTTTTATATGAATATGTGCAGTTTTCTAAGTAAAATCTAAATAGAATATTCTTTCATTGAAACCCATTTTCTACAAGGGAATTGTTGCTTGTGAGCAACACGTATTTATATTTTCTCTGTTTTGGCCACTTTCAGAAGAGGAATAATCAAATGAGATTATGAAATAAAAGCTATAGACTTAAATATGAAATTATCTTTAGTCAACTCAATTATTACTGTCTCCCTCAGAGATATACCCATGTAAAAATTCTATCACAGTGTAGACAGTGGATACTGCAGATACTATTAATTTGCATAAATATAGTTAAAGTCAGTTCCCTCTGCCCTCATTCATTTTTGATAAATGCTACATCTACTGCCACCTGGTGTTCAAAATAACTCAACTGTCTTAAAAAGTCATCTAAAACCCTTTTGCTTTTCTTTTTATTTTTTTAAGCGAGTTTTAAGTCTATAGCAAAATTGAGAGGGAGGTACAAAGATTCCTCATATATTACCTTCCCCGATTCATGCATAGCCTCTCCCATTATTAACATCAGTCACCAGAATGATACTGTTTAGTGTGTGCTTGTGTGTTTTTTTGTTTCTGTTTTTTTACCCAAGTATGAACCTACACTGACACATCATAATCATCAAAATCCATAGTTTACCTGAGAGTCAGTCTTGGTGATGTACATTCTATGGGTTTGGGCCATTATATAAATGACACATATCCATCATTATAATATCATACAGAGTACTTTCACTGCTCTAAACATTTTCTATGCTCTGCTATTCATCTCTTCCTTCTCCCTCTCCACCCCTAAAAACTATGAATTTTTTTTATTGTCTCCACAGTTTTGCCTTTTCCAGATGTTATATTGTTGGAAGCATAAAGTACTCAGCCATTTCAGATTAGCTTCTTTCATGTAGTAATGTTTTTTCATTATATTTTCATGACTTGATATCTTTCTTTTTTTAGCATTAGATAATCTTCCATTGTCTGGATATATGACAATTTATTTTTTTATTTCCCTATTCATTCACTGAAGCATCTTGGTTGCTTCTAAGTTTTGGCAATTATGAATAAAACTTCTAGCAATATCTGAGTTCAAGTTTCATGTGAACATAAGTTTTCAACTTCTTTGGATAAATACAAAGGAATACAGTTGCTGGATCATACGCTAAGAGTATGTTTAGTTGGTAAGAAATTGCAAAACTGTCTTCCAAAGTTGCTGCACCATTTTGCACTCTCACCTGCAATGTAGGATAGCTTCTGTTATTCCATGTCCTAACCAGCATTTCATGTCTTCCTGTTCCAGATTTTGGCCAGATTGTGGCCATTCTATTAGGTATGCAGTGATATTTCACTGTTGTTTACATTTGCATTTTCTTAATGATATATGACATTGGGTATCTTTTCATATATTTATTTGCCATCTGTACATCTTCTTTGTACCTTAGGTGTCTATTAAGGTTTTTGTCTCATTTTTAATAGGATGTAAGTTGCTTATATTTGAGTTCTAAGAATTATTTGTATATTTTTATTTTATTTTATTGAGAAAATCAGAGAGACAAAAAGAGAAAGAAAAGGTGAGAAGAATCAATTTGTAGTTGCTTCTACTTTGTTGTGCATTGATTTCTTCTGAGAGAGGGAAGAGAGAAAGTAAGAAGCATCAGCTCATAGCTGCTGTCACTTTAGTTGTACTTTTAGCTTCTTTAGTGTGCCTTGACTGGGACCATACTACTGTCCCCTTGCTCAAGCCAGCAATCTTGGCTTTCCATGACTGCAACCTTTGGACTCAAGCTGTTGAGTTTTTGGGATCATGTGGACTATTCTCCACTCATGCCAGTGACCCTGTGCTGGCAAGTCCATAATCAGAGCCAGCAACCTTGCAGTTTGGAACTAGCGACCTCTTTGTTCCAAGTGGACACTTTATCCTCTGTGCCCCCACCTGTCAGGCTCTTTGTTTATTTTGGTAAGAGACCTTTAAGCAGATGTGTCTTTTGCAAATATTTCTTCCCAATGTGTGACTCCTCTTCTAATTCTCTTGATATTGTTTTTCACAGAGGAGTTTTCTATTTTAATGAAGTCTACTTATTAATTTTTTCATGGATTGTGTCTTTGGTGTTGTACCTAAAAGGCCATCAAAATATGCAAGGTTATCTAGGGTTTCTCCTATGTTATCTTCTAGGAGTTTTATTGTTTTGCATTTTACATTTAGGTCTATGATCCATTTTAATTTAATTTTTGAAAGGGGTGAATGCTCTGTGTCTATATTAACTTTTTTTTTGTATATGGATGCCTAGTTGTTCCAGCATCATTTGTTGAAAATATCATCTTTGCTCTACTGTGTTTTTCAGATAATTTTTTACATTCTTTTTTATTTATTTATTTATTTATTTATTTATTTATTTATTTTTCACTTTTCTGAAGCTGGAAACGGGGAGAGACAGTCAGACAGACTCCCGCATGCGCCCGACCGGGATCCACCCGGCACGCCCACCATGGGGCGACGCTCTGCCCATCAGGGGGCGATGCTCTGCCCATCCTGGGCGTCGCCATATTGCGACCAGAGCCACTCTAGCGCCTGGGGCAGAGGCCACAGAGCCATCCCCAGCGCCCGGGCCATCTTTGCTCCAATGGAGCCTTGGCTGCGGGAGGGGAAGAGAGAGACAGAGAGGAAAGTGCGGCGGAGGGGTGGAGAAGCAAATGGGCGCCTCTCCTGTGTGCCCTGGCCAGGAATTGAACCCGGGTCCTCCGCACGCTAGGCCGACGCTCTACCGCTGAGCCAACCAGCCAGGGCATTACATTCTTTTTTAAAACGTATTTTAATTTATTGTGTTTACATATATTCAAGTGTCCCACTGAGTACATTCCCCCATCCCCGTGTCCAACATCCCCCTTGTCCCCCTCCCCCCCACGCCTTAACCCCTTCCCTCCAGGATTTGCTGTCCTGCTCTCTATACTCTGTGTTATATATATATATATATATATAATTTCACCAATCTCTTTCCCTTCTCTGATCCAGAGAAGAGAATTTTTTACATTCTGTGCTTCAATAACACTGTTGGAAAAAAGAGGATATTGTTTGAATATCCAGCCATCCATATATATATATATATCTTTTTGTGGCCATCCCCAAAAATATAAATCTGAACTAGACCATCAGTGAACTATAAACTGAAACTCAATTGGTACAATTGCTTTTCCTGTTCTTTTAGGCCATCAGCCCACATTAGGGGATGTTATAACATCAGCCTTATGGGAATTGGAGATGGAAGAGGGTAGTGACAGAAGGCTGAAATGATGGCTACTGGCTAACTGTAGCTTTTAATGATCTGCGTTACAGGTTTTTGGAAGTCTCCCATATTATACATATTTTAAAAATTATCTGTATCATCAAGCTGGATTGGCAGGGATATTGTATTTCTCCAGAATTAAGAATATAATGACTCCATTTTGATAGATTTATGTAATTATTTATTTCCTTAAACATTTTTAAAATCAATTACTTTGCTTTCTGTGTACACATACATTTTGTTTTGTCTGTGTCTCTCTGTGGAATGTGTTCTCTGCAAAAATTAGGGACCTTGCATCTTTCGATTACCACTGTAGCTTTAGCACCGAGAATCATGTCTGAAATAAAGTGAGCACTCAAAGTCTTACTCACTAAAACTTGTTCTATATTCTGTCAGTTATTTATGGCCAAAATAATAATGCATAACACACAGTCAAAAAACTCACTGGCATCGTTAACATTCATTGTTTATTGCCACAGTTAGGAATTCACTGGAGGTTGGTTAGATGGCTTTGCTGATCTGGGCTGGGCTTACTCACACTCCTGAATGTTGTTGGCTGGATGTAACTAATCTAGGCTCAAAGACTGGCCTTCATTGGGGCACTATGGACAGCTTCGTTCTAATGAACAGATGGCTCATCATCAGGATAGCGTAAGCATGTTTTCAAGCGCAAGACAGTAAGTGGAGACAGGTGTGATTTCTTTCAGTCTAGGCTCAGAACTGGTACATGGAGGCTTTTGCCACATTTTTAGTGGCCAAAGCAAGTACATGGCTAAGCTCAGATTTGAGGGTGGATAAATGAATTTATTTCACTCTTTAGTGAAATAAACTGTAATACCACACAGTAAGGGGCATGGATACAGGAAGCAGAGAAGAATTTGTACCATAAATGCAATCTACCATATAAGTATTTATGAATATTTCCTTAACTCCATTCTAAAACAAGATGGGTTACCAATAAATATTTATAGAAATATGCTTTTCTTAATTTATGAAAACCAATAAGAAAGGCACTTCATAGGATTTACTTAGAAGTATTGAAATGTAATAAAGTGTAATTGCATAGGCTTGAGTCTTACCCCTATCATAAGAGCCTAAGAATCATCTGTGAAATGGAGATAATAATAATACCTATCCAATGGATTTTTTTTTGTAAGGAGATAATCAAATAAAATTCTTAGCATAGTATCAGCTTATAATAAGTATTCAGTAAATTATAGCCACTGCTATTAGCTATTGGCATTCATTACCATTGAGGCAGGAGTGGAATTTATAGCATTATGCATAAAATGACTTTTATACATCCTCCATTACTTTAACTATTAAAGTGTTTGATACAGATTTTTAAAAACTTTTTTTCTTAAATGTTCATGTGAATAATTTGGTTTGTGAAAGATACCCCTAAAAATAGGCTGCCCCCAGTATATCTATTATTTATACTACTGACTGAATAAAAGAAAATCATGGTCGGAATTAAGAATAAGACTAGTATTTGCTACAATAAAGTGAAATATCTCGTGATTTATTAAAATTATATATTAATTATTAATCTATGATAACCTTGATTGGTACTATTTTATTAAATCATTAATTCTACTAGAGTGCAACTTAGGGCCCATCTGGCTACCTGAAAAGCCCTACTTCAAAGTCACTTCACCATTTGAATAGATTTGATGGCAGAGTGAAAGAGTATTGACTACTTCTACAGATAAAGTGTTCCTGAAATTATTATGTAAGGAAAGGGAGTGTGTGAGAAGTCACTAGTCCAAACACTGTTTTCTAATACCTTGGCTGAAGTTATTCTTTTCCATTATGGGGATTAGCTACATAAATAAGTAAAAAGGGGGAAAGGAGGGAGGGAGGAAGAAACAGAGACTGTAAGAGGATTTAAGGGAAGCTAAGAAGAAAAGGAAAGGTAGTGAAGGAAGAAAGGAGAAGAGAAAAAGGAAGGAAGGGAGGAAAGAAATTGTTGCTATTTTTTATGTCTGGAAATGTGATTGTTTTATTTTTTACTTGTGTGTTTGTATATAATTATAATTACTATGCTTGGACAATATCTCTTCCATATGAATTTCAGGATTAGCTTGCCTAGTACCAACAATATTTTAAAAAACATTAATTGGAATTAATTTTACATCTTTCTGATATTGAAGTTTTTTCCATCTGCACATCTTCTATTCCTTTTAAAATATGATTTAATAGTTCTTAAAAATGTCTTCATAATGTTCTTGTTCATTTTTAAAATTAGAAATTTTAATGTAAATGTTCATCTTCTTTTAAAATTGTATATTATTTATTTGTGTGTGGGTTAGGTCAAGCTCATAAAAACTATTCTTCTTCGGCCCTGGCCGGTTGGCTCAGTGGTAGAGCGTCGGCCTGGCGTGCAGAAGTCCCGGGTTCGTTTCCCAGCCAGGGCACACAGGAGAAGCGCCCATCTGCTTCTCCACCCCTCCCCCTCTCCTTCCTCTCTGTCTCTCTCCTCCCCTCCCGCAGCCAAGGCTCCATTGGAGCAAAGATGACCTGGGCACTGGGGATGGCTCCTTGGCCTCTGCCCCAGGCACTGGAGTGGCTCTGGTCGCAACAGAATGATGCCCCAGAGGGGCAGAGCATCGACCCCTGGTGGGCAGAGCGTCGCCCCCTGGTGGGCATGCCGGGTGGATCCCGGTCGGGTGCATGCGGGAGTCTGTCTGACTGTCTCTCCCCATTTCCAGCTTCAGAAAAAAAAAAAAAAAAAAAAAGAATGCTTACCCTTTTCACCACACAAGGAAGACATGAGATAATAAAAGATGTATCAAATGAAAAAAAAAAACCTATTCTTCAAGTCTTTTAAATCTTTACTAATTTTTTATTCAAAGAAGTATGTTAAAATATTTCTTTATATGGATATATAACTTTTTCATTATAATGCTGTTGCTTTTTGCACCACCTATTTTAATGCCACCTTATTAAATTTATGGTTTTTTAAATTATTAGGTAGTGGTTATCTTTGTCTCTTTTAATGCATTTTATTATGTATTTAATGTTATATAATGTTAATATTGCTAACCTCTTTTTTTATTAGCATTTATGTTTCTGTTTCTCTGTTTTCAGTTGTACTCCATGATATCCTCTTATATGTATATCTTTTGAGGAATATATATGTTTTAAATTGAGAGGTAGAGAGGCAGAGAGACAGACTCCCATATGCAGCCCTGATGGTATCTATTGTGCAAGCCCTCTACATAGTGATGCTCTGCCCATCTGAGGCCATTGTTCCATTGCTCAGCAACTAAGCCAACTTGCTCAATTTGATTGAGCCATGGCTGTGGAAGGAGAAGAGAGAGAGATAAAGGCGAGAGGGAGAGATTGAGAAGCAGATAGACACTTCTCCTGTGTGTCTTAACAGGGAATCAAACCCAGACATCCACACGCTGGGCTGACACTCTACCACTAAGCCAACCGTCCAGGTAATATATATATATATATTTGTATTTATGCAGTCTTAAGACTGTATTATTTAAGAAAGTATTTTATGGAGTTACTTTTATTCTTCTGTGAATATTTTTTTGGTTTTATTTTCTTAGCTTTTTCTAAAGCTTGAATTACTCTTCTTTTATTTTTGTGTTTTGAGCTAAATACATAACTTATTACTATGAACTCTTGAACACTACAGTTTTAACTGTGCAGGTCCACTTATACTTGTTTTGTTTTTTTCAATAAAAATATTTGGCCTTTGTATCTCTGGTTTTTGCATCGTGGTCTCAATCAACCAACTTTGGATGGAAAACAGTATTTTTGCATTCCCAACCACAGTTTCCCAACCTCAGAATGCCAAACACAGATCTAAAATACTGTTTTTGATTTGCAGTTTGTTGAATATGTAGATGCAAAGAGCAGACTGTAGAGTCGAAAGTTAAAGTGGGTTTTCAACTGCATAGGGTCAGTGCTTCTAAGGCCATGTTGTTCAACGATCAACTGTAATTTGTCACATATACATATATATTTATATATGTAAATCTATAACACATTTTAATATTTAAAATAAAAAATTATCTGAGCAATTTTAGATTTACAGAAAAAAATAGGTTAGTGAAGTACCTATATACCCCACACCTAGTTACCCTAATTATTGTCTTAAATTATTACAGTGCAGTATGTTTGTTACAACTAAAGAACTAATGTTGATACATAATTATTAATATAGTCCATAGCTGATTAAGATTTTCTTAGTTTTTACTTAATGTTCTGCTATTATTTCTGTTTCAAAATCCTGGAACAAAATATCACATTGCATTTACTTGTCATGTCTCCTTAGGTGCTGCTTGGCAGTGATAGTTTCTCAGACTCTCCTCCTTTTTGATGACAGTGACAAATTTAGGAATATTATAAAAATACTTCTATGAACACCTTATAGAGATTTTATATGGTCATTTGTATTTATTTCTCTTTGATAAATACCTATGAATGAGTTTTTCTAGGTTACCAGACCATGCTTTAAGAAATAGTCAAAGGTGGAAGAGCGTATAAAGGTGATAAATGGTGATGGATGAAAACTTGACTTGGGGGGGGGGGGGATGTGAATACACAATATGGTGTACAGAGATGTGTTGTAGAATTGGACACCTAAAACCTGTATAATTATGCTATCTAGTGTTGCCCCAATAAAATAAAACTAAAATTATAAAAGTAGTCAAACTGCCCTGGCTAGGTAGCTCAGTTAGTTAGAGTGTCATCCTGATATGTCAAAGTTACAGGTTTGATCACTTGTCAAGGCACATACAAAAATCAATCAATGGGCCCTACCTGGTTGGCTCAGTTGTAGAGCATAAGCCTGATGTGTGGATGTCCCCATTCGATTCCTGGTCATAGCACACAGGAGAAGTGATCTAGTTCTCCATCTCACCCCCTCTACTTCTTCCTTTTCTGCAGTCATAGCTTGATTGGTTCAAGTGCATTGGCCTGGCACTAAGGATGGCTCGTGGAGCCTCCACCTCAGGTGCTAAAAATAGCATTGCTGTAATCATGGCCCCAGATGGGCAGAGCATGGGCCCCTAGACTCTGGGTTGTTGGGTGGATCCTGCTAAGGGTCTATGTAGAAGTCTGTAACTCTTATCTCCCCTCCTCTCACTTGGAAAAGAAAAAAAAAAGAATCAATTAATGAGTTCCTAAATAAGTGAAACTACTAATTAATGTTTCTTCCCCCACTGCCCTTTATTCTTTCTCTAAAATCAGTAAATAATTTTTTAAAGCAGTAGTCAAACTATTTCCCAGAGTGGTTGTATCATTTTGCATTCTCACCAATAACACATGGCAGGTCTAGCTGCTCTGCAGCCTCACCAGCACCTGCCATTACCATCTTAACAAACTATCCATTCTAGGCCCTAGCCGGTTGGCTCAGTGGTAGAGCATCAGCCTGGCATGCAGGAGTCCTAGGTTCGATTCCCTGCCAGGGCTACTAGGAGAAGCGCCCATCTGCTTCTCCACCCCTCCCCCTCTCCTTTCTCTCTGTCTCTCTCTTCCCCTCCCACAGCCAAGGCTCCATTGGAGCAAAGTTAGCCTGGGTGCTGAGGACGGCTCCATGGCCTCTGCCTCAGGCACTAGAATGGCTCTGGTTGCAACAGAGCAACGCCCCCTGGTGGGCATGAGGGAGTCTGTCTGACTGCCTCCCCATTTCCAACTTCAGAAAAAATACAACCCCCCCAAATCTAACCATTCTAGTGGCTATGTACTGTTATATCATTGTGCTTTAGATTTGCATTTCCCTTATGACTAGTTATCTTGAGCTTATTATTTGTTACCTTCATCACTTATATTTGTCACTTATACATCTCTTTTTGTAAAGTAGCCAAATTTTTGCTATTTTTCTTATCTGTTTATCTTTATTATTGATGTCTTCTTTATATATATTGGATGAAAATTTCTTGTCAGATACATGTAATAAAATGTTCTTCCTAGATCATAATGAACTTTATTTTATTTGCAGTGTATTCAATGAGCAAATGGTTTTAATTTTTATACAGTCCATTAATCATCTTTTGTAGTAATTTTTGCTTTTTGTATCTTATTTAAGAAATCTTTAGTTATCCCAACACCACAATGATTTTTTAAAATGTGGTTACCCTACTACTTCAGAATTATTTGTTAAAAAAGTTTTCTTTGTCCAATTTATTACGCTGGTACCACTGATGACAATCAGTGGATCATATAATATAATTTTTTATTTATTTCTGGTCTTTATTCTGTTCCAAAGATTTATGTATGTCTATTCTTATTCCAATAATATACTATCTTGGTTAGTGTAGCTTTTCAAATCAGACAATGTAAGTCATTAAAATTGTATTCTTTGTCAAAGTTGTTTTGGCTTCTGTAGGATCTTTGCATTTTCACATAAACCTTATAATTGGTTTGATGATTTCTACTGTGATATTACTTGGGATTGTGTTGACCTATAGATTAATTGGGTAAAAATGGACATCTTTAACAATATTGAATTTTTCCAATCCACGAGCAATGTATCTCTTTTTATTTGTTTACATCTTTCTTCACTCTTCTCAGAAATATTTTACAATATTTAGAGTATAATCATGCATATAATTTTACTAAATGCATCCCTACATACTTTATACTCTTGTACACAGTATTATTTATTTAAAAGAAATATTCCAATAATTAATATAATAGAGAAACACTCACTAATTTAGTTTATTGACTTTGCATCTTCTAAATTCTATCAGTGAAATAGCTTTTTCAAAAATTATAAAAACATCTGTGGGATTTTCTATGTATACAATGTTTTGTCTCCAGTAAAGACAGATTTAGTTTATCTTTTCATTCCTTCTTTAAAAATTTTGTTAATTTTTAGAGAGAGAAGGAAGAGAGAGTGAACATATTGTTAAATTCAAATCTTGTAATCCTTTTGTTTTCTATTGACTCTTTTTTTATTGTTGTTTTTGTTTTCCAAATTTTGCTCCTTTTTTAAAGATTATGTTAGTACATTTTGAGATTCCAATAAATCCCCTATATTGGTTTATTAACCTCTTTGTTTTATATTTTTAATGGTTATTCTATAATTTGGAATATGCTTCTTTAACTTTTCAGAGTCTGGCTTCAAATATTATTATACCTCTTCAGATATAATGTATAAAATCTTATTTTAACATACTTTCATTTTCTCAATCTTGTCCTTCATGCTATGTTGTTATGAATTATTCTTATACATGTATTACAAACATGAAAAACATACACTGTTATCTTTGCTTTATACAACCAATTAAAAAAAAAGATATTAAAATGAGGAAATGTCTTTTTTTCCTTCTTTTCCAAGTAAGAGTAGGGGAGATAGAGAGACAAATTCTTGCAATTTTCCCAATTGGGATCTGCACTGCAACCCCTATCTGGGGCTTATGCTCTGCCCATCTGGGACTATGCTTGGAACCAAGCTATTTTTAGTGCCTGAGGCAGAGACTCCAGGAAGCCATCCTCAGAGCCAGGGTGATGAGCTCAAACCAAAGAGCCATGGCTGTGGGAAGGGAGAGAAAAGGGAGAAGGGGAGGGATGAAAAAACTGATGATCACTTCTTTTGTGAGCCTTATCTGGGAATCAAACCCAAGACAAACACATGCCAGAACAACATTCTACCACTGAGCCAACAGGCCAGGGCAAGAAAATGTCTTCTTTATATTTATTCACATATTTACTATTTCTAGTGTTCTTTCCTCCATTGCTTAAATCTACATTTCAGTCTGATATTACTTATTTTCCATCTAAAGAACTTTCTTTGACCTTTCTTGGGTGTTATACTACAAGTGATAAATTTTAACTTTTGTTTGCCTACAAAAGTGTTTATTTTCATTTTGGAAAAAAATACATATAAATAAGATTGTCCAATATTTTCCCACAGGTTACTGAGGCTCTGTTCTTTTTTTTCAGCTTTATTTGTGTCTGTTAATTTTGAATACTTTTTATTCCTATATCTTCAAATTCACAGATCTCATCTTCTCCAATTTCAAAATTGCAGTTTAACCCATACAGGTTTTCATTTCAGATGATTTTTTAAAAAAATCTCTGGGATCTGCATTTGGATTTTAAAAATATTTCTTAATTCTATCTTTATTAACTCATGGGTTCTTTTACATCCTGCTTATGGTTAAACTATTTAGAATAGCCATTTTAATATTGCAGTCCACTTATTTCATAGTTAATATCATAACTGAATGTTTTTATTTATAGCTGCTTAAGAGTCATATTTTTCTGCTCCTTACCTTGTCTAGCAGTTTTGATTGGCTACTAGACATTTTGAATTTTTTGCGACTGAATGATTCAGTTTATTGTAATTCTTAAATACGGCACATACTTAAATGTCTTCCAGATTAGTTTAGTTTGTTTTGAGGCTTGTATTGAAGTGTATTTAAGTCAGGTCTGCAGCAGCTTTTTAATATTAGGCAGGGATTCTGAACCTCACTTGTCTCAGTACTCCTTCTGTCAGATATCACACTTCTGTGCTGCTGCCTATTGGCTGATGTCTAAAAATATGTGTTTTATACATTTTTGTCAAGTTCCTACTTGTATACAGTGAGATGTCAATTTCCACTGCAGTTAACCTCTCATAAGTGGAAGCAAAAGCTCCTGACTTTAATTTTAGATAATCTCAAGTTAATTCCTCTTCCCCAATGGTGACCCTCTCAGTAATGACAGTTTTTTCTCTTCCACCTTATCATATTTAATTTTCATGCATTAACCCAACAATGATCAGCAGGAATAACTAAGGTATGGAGAACATAATAAAACAAAGTAATAACATAAATAAAACTTTCTATAGAAAACTTGCAACATTGACTCTCCAGAGCGCCTATATAAATAACTTTATAATTTCAGAGAAAAAAGTTAATCACAGTTCATATTATGTAGAACTTACTGATTGCATAATAGTCACTGAGATGAAACACTATAAAACAAATAAAACATGCAGAAATCATTGTAATGCTGTCTTACAAATACCTATAAATGCTTGCTCTAATGATAACAACTCATGGTATAATTGAGATTATATACCACATTTCAATCTTCTTAAAGAAAATTTGTGTAAAAGAGTGATGAGCTTATATTTTTAGTATATGACTTGGTCATCAGGGTCATCTCACCTGTCCCCTCCACCAACAACAGCAATTAACTTGAGTCAATTGTGTTGATAACTTTAGCTAGTTGAGGTGAATGCACAAAGGCTTTTGTTATATTGTGGGTTTAACAAATAGTTGTAATTGAAGGGAGAGAAAGTACCTATTATATATATTTTGTAAAATAATAAAAAGGTAATGTGATCATATCGGTGATTAATGATGACTGTTCCAGGAAGGTGCTTGGAGCTTCCTGACAATTCTTGTCACGGGTCTTAAGAAAATGGACTAGAATGGATTCACATCTTGCAAGCTGGTCCATTGGTAGTAAGTACATCAGCAGTCAGCACTGCTTACAAGCACTTACCCAATTATAAGGTGGCCTCACAATAAGCTGCTTTTGCTTTTTACATACTCTGCAGAGGAAGGATTGCTCTGGATTCTCATACTTGTGGCTTTAAAATAGTTTATATTTCTGTTAAGCCTCACAATTCTGGTTATTGCTACAATGTACATGGTTTTTCAGTAGAAAATAATGCAGGTCAATGTAAGCTAATGCACATGCAATCAATGCCTTTCAAAGCTTTTAATCACACTTTCTTCCTGTACAGATCAATCAGTAATGAAGGTATCCAATTACTTCCCTCAGATTGTGTTTGGGAATAGCATTAAGTGACGATATCTTGATATGGCCACCTGTTTATAACTGTATATTATTCATGAGACCTTTCCTATGTGCATCAGATGCTGCAACAGCAGCGATCCTTGGCAGACATCATCTGGCTTTGCTTGGGTTGCATTGCAGTTAAATCTTTGTGTGCATCATACGGATGCAGTGTACTCTTCTCCAGAAAGCAATGTGAAAACAACAACAAACAACAGCAACAAAAAATAAGTGAAATAAGCCAGTCAGAGAAAGACAAGTACCATATGATTTCACTTATATGTGGAATCTAATGAACAAAATGAACTAATAAGCAAAATAGAAACAGACTCATAGAGAGCAGGCTGACAATTGTTGGGAGGTGGGAGCTGGGTAAAGGGATGAGGGGTTGAGGGAATTAAAAAAAAAGAAGAGAAAAGTTGTCTTACTTCTCCCAAACTACACTCTGCTATACTATTACCTCAAGGAGTATTCAGACAACAGCAGAAGGGAAAAGGATACATTTAGGGTGCCTAGGAGGAGGAAAACACACATAGTCTATTTCTTAGAGCCACTTCACTGCTTAACTGTTTAAGGAAGTCTGACAAAATGAAGAGCCTACAGCTTGTTCACAGTTAGCCTTTTGTGGTCAACTCTTCCTTGTGGTCTATATCCAGACTCAGTAAATCATAGTTGGTTTAACTAAGTCAAATTATCATGTTGCTTGTACAACATTGAGATAAAATAATAAATAAAACATGATTTCTGTCATTATAAAAATATATATATATATTTTTTTCCTTTAAGGTTCAGGAGAAAAGCAGATATCCTAAGGATGATTCTTAATCACTTCTGTGATGTAAAAGAAAATAAATCAACACATCTCCTTTAATCAGACTGATGTTAGTATGCAGAGTCTTGCTTGTCCTAAAGTATGTCAGTGCTTTGCTTTGATCTAGAGGAGGGGTCTCAAACTCAACTCAGCATGTGGGCCGCAGAGCAAGATCACACAGCCTTCCGCGGGCCGCACTAGGTCTACAAAAGGCAACTGTTACGCAACACTTTTCTCACTGCAGTTGAAAACAAAAAAAAAATCAGTACAACAAGCACAATCGTACATGCAGTTTACTCAGTGTCACAAAACGACCAGAAACTGTAGTTCGCATCACAACTGCTGTTAACTAAGCTAATATCTAGCTAGGATGCTAGAGAAATGAAAAATTCAAGTAGGCCCCTAGGCTTACTTAATTTTATCCAAAATATTTTGAATTTCGTGGATTAGTCTGCGGGCCGCACAAAATTGTTCGGCGGGCCGCATGTGGCCCGCGGGCCGCGAGTTTGAGACCCCTGATCTAGAGCATGCTCACTCAGTTAAGAGAACAAATGCTTTTCTTCACCAGACTATCAAGCATGATTGATAGAACAATTAAAAAAAAGTATTTGTTCAGCAAAAATAGCTGTTCCATGTACTGAAACAACATGATGTACCCAATGATTCAAAAAGCATTACTGCCTCACATTGCACTATATTGTGTTCTTATGATAATTTCCTTCCAATTCAGTTGTTGTTTAAGAACCTTGAAGAGTTTTGTACTGGAGAATATTATGTTCTCTGTTGCACTACTATATAACACTTATTCACGTTTAAACTCTATGAAATACAATAGTACTATAATGGTATGTATTTCTTTTTTTCTTAAGGTTTTATTTATTTTTATATTAGGGAAAGGAGAGCGAGAAAAAAAGTGGGAAGCACCTATATGTATTAATTGCTTCTCGTATGTACCTTGACCAGGCAAGCCCAGGATTTCGAACTGGTGACCTCAGCATTTCAGGTCGACACTTTATTTACTGTGCCACCACAGGTCAGGCTGTATTTCTTTTTAAAAATAATTTAGGCCCTGGCTGGTTGGCTCAGCGGTAGAGCGTCGGCCTAGCGTGCGGAGGACCCGGGTTCGATTCCCGGCCAGGGCACACAGGAGAAGCGCCCATTTGCTTCTCCACACCTCCGCCGTGCTTTCCTCTCTGTCTCTCTCTTCCCCTCCCGCAGCCAGGGCTCCACTGGAGCAAAGATGGCCCGGGCGCTGGGGATGGCTCTGTGGCCTCTGCCTCAGGCGCTAGAGTGGCTCTGGTCGCAACATGGCGACGCCCAGGATGGGCAGAGCATCGCCCCCTGGTGGGCAGAGCGTCGCCCCATGGTGGGCGTGCCGGGTGGATCCCGGTCGGGCGCATGCGGGAGTCTGTCTGACTGTCTCTCCGTTTCCAGCTTCAGAAAAATGAAAAAAAAAAAAAAAATAATAATAATAATTTAGACCTTTGCCTGGAAATTTCTGGAAAATGTGTGAGACCACCTCAATGACTTTCAAAGTTTCTTATTTATCTTGATAGCTTAGTTAAAGGCGACAAATTTAATCTACCTATTCTCTGCTACTTTATGATTATCTGAATCAAGTTTGTCTATCACATTCATTATCATTCATTGATTGTTGGCTTCACTTTTTTCATAACAGATTGCCAACCTCTTCATCGATGCTCCAATCAGTAGAAAGAGTTAAAAAGGATAGAATTAAATTACATGATCAGTATTAACTGAAAAAAAGGTATTATGAAATGTACTATTTATTCCAGAAGAACATGTGTCTAGCTATCATAGAAGAATAAAAAAATGAATTTTGGGGGGAAAATGGTCATTTGTAATATCATTAGTCTTTTTTTTTTTTTTTTGTATTTTTCCAAAGCTGGAAACAGGGAGGCAGTCAGACAGACTCCCGCATGCGCCCAACCGGGATCCACCAGGCATGCCTACCAGGGGGTGATGCTCTGCCCATCTGGGGCGGCGCTCTGCGGCAATCAGAGCCATTCTAGTGCCTGAGGCAGAGGCCACAGAGCCATCCTCAGTGCCCGGGCAAACTTTGCTTCAGTGGAGCCTTGGCTGAGGGAGGGGAAGAGAGAGACAGAGAGGAAGGAGAGGGGGAGGGGTGGAGAAACAGATGGGCACTTCTCCTGTGTGTCCTGGCCGGGAATCGAACCCGGGACTTCTGTACATCAGGCTGACGCTCTACCACTGAGTCAACCGGCCAGGGCTTCATTAGTCTTTTCAATGATGATACCTAGTTAGAAAATAAACTGTAGTTTATTTGAACTTACACTTATTAAAAGCAATTTATTGAACAATTTTCATCACCATGCCTGGAATTGTCTGCACTTTTGTTCCTCAGAGCGGTAGTGTGGTGCCCATTTGGGAAATTGGCTGCCTTATCTGCTTCTACTAGATAGACAGGAAGCTCTGAGAGCATTAAGACTCAGTATCTTTGGTAATGGATTTTCAAGTGTTCAGGCTGGGCAGTGGCAACAAAGAAGCACTTTCCTGTGCACAGGATTCAAATAGTGAGGAGCTGATACAAAGGAAGAAGCATTGGGCTGAAATTTGTGAAAATATTGTTTATCCTAATCGTGTGCATACTGTTAGTGTGTGAGAAGTGATATCAATATAGTGCTTGTGATGCGTTTACTTCCATTGATAATTTGAGGTGTAACGTGTACTACCTGTAATTATTTATATGCCATTTTGTTCAGGATCTGTTGTCTCACCTAGATGATAATTTTTTGAGGTCAGGGAGTCTGTATTTTACTTTGTTTTTGTATCTAAGTATGCAACTTGATAACAAGAACTGACTAGCTTGGTGTCATATGCTCTAAGAATTTCAACACACAAAAAATAAAGACTATATTTGCATATTTTAAGCATTATTTGATATCAATTCATATTTTTGCATTCTATATTTTACTTTTCTCTCTATCTCCTCTACTTTCCAAAAATCAGGTAAATAATTGATTTCTTTTTTTTTTTTTACAACTCAAGCAAGTTATTTGTCAACACTGTGAAGAGAAATAGCCTACAAGTGCCTAAGGATTTAATTTTTGAAATCCTAGATCCTTTTGAAATCTTACAGCTTTAGGTCAGTTCGAAATATAAGCACAATATCATGAAAAAGAAGAGGGAGAAAATGACTTTCTCTTTTGCAGAATAGAAGCCACCCTTTCCTCAGGTGAAAGAGAAGGTGAGTTGTCTCATGGCAGTGCCACGAGGGAGGTGAGCACGACTTGAAAAATTCACTTAGATGTCCCCACTAGATATGCCACTTCTCCCCAACTTTTCTTACTTAGCCCTTCAATACTCACATTTTCTCGTTTAATTCCTGTGTTCTCAGAGACATATATTTTTCTCTATTCCCAGCAAACAATGCGGTTGTGGTTCCATGCTGTGTAACACAGTCAGCAATATACAGTATCACAGCGTGTACTCAAAAATAAGCAGTTTCTCATTTTTTTCTCTCTCTTTCTTACCTTCCTCCCTCTCTCCCCACTCTCTTTTTCCCTCTTGATTTTATTAAGATTTTTATTTATTCATTTTACAGAGAAATGTGAGAAGGTGGGGAGGAGTGGGAAGCACTAACTCATCCTAATTGCTTCTCCTATGTGCCATTGACCAGGCAAGCTCAAGGTTTCAAACTGGTGACCTCAGCGTTCCAGGTTCGACGCTTTATCCACTGCACCACCACAGGCCAGTCTCCCTCTTGATTTTAACAAGAAGAAGTAATATTTAATCTTACTTTGGGGGAAATTATTACAGGGGATGATTTTGAGTTCTTTTATTTTCAAACTATAAAAGGCTAAAAGTTTAGTTGGTATAAGGATTTTACAAGGTCTTATTGTAAAAAAATGTCATTCACATTACCAGGAGAGAGTTTAGTACAGGGATCCCGAAACTATGGCCAGTGGGCCACATGCAGCCCCCTGAGGCCATTTATCTGGCCCCCGCCGTACTTCTGGAAGGGGCACTTCTTTCATTGGTGGTCAGTGAGAGGAGCACAGGATGCATCCTGTGCTCCTGAAGTACTGTATGTGGTGGTGCCACAAAGCGCTGCATCACTCACATACAGTACTCCTTCTGGTGATGCGGGATTCACGCTTTACGGCTCCAGAAACGCGTCATAGCACTTGTTATGGCTAGCAGTGACAAATATGGAACCGGACATTGACCATCTCATTAGCTGAAAGCAGGCCCATAGTTCCCATTGAAATACTGGTCAGTTTGTTGATTTAAATTTACTTGTTCTTTATTTTAAATATTGTATTTGTTCCTGTTTTGTTTTTTTTTACTTTAAAATAAGATATGTGCAGTGTGCCTAGGGATTTGTTCATAGTTTTTTTTTATAGTCCGGCCCTCCAACGGTCTGAGGGACAGTGAACTGGCCCCCTGTGTAAAAAGTTTGGGGACCCCTGGTTTAGTAAATAAGTTTATAAAAAGTATGAGCATGGTTTAAGGAATTCTGTTTCTAGGCCTGAAAGGCGCTGTGTGTGTGTGTGTGTGTGTATGTGTGTATGTGTGTGTGTGTGTGTGTGTGTGTGTGTGTGTAGACAGTGGGGTTGGGGGGCGCAGGTAGGGGTGGTCAGACGCTAGATACTGCTACAAGAATGGTCTCATTACAAACCCTGTGGCCTTAGGTAGAACATGGAAAATAAATCTGCAGGGAAGGCATGGGAACTTAACCTGGGAGGGAGAAAGCACTTATTTGGGTGCTTCTCATTGGCTAAACCCCACCAGAAGCTGGAGGACAAAAACCTATTGAAGCAACATTCTGAGTGAGTCCCTAAGAGCACAGAGTAAGGAGAAGAATGGACAGTGGTTTGGGCAGGACAAAGGGAAGACATCTAATACTGCTGACAATTCACAGTTGTAAATATATTAATTTCTGACAACTTTCATTTGTTCCTAGATCAATGCTATCTAATAGAACTTTCTGAGATGATAAAGTATAATATGTTTGCGCTATTATTGTAGACTCTGGACAGATATATACTGAGCACTTGAAATGTGGTAAATAATTTAAATTTAAATAGGCATATGCAGTTGGTGGCAACCGTGCTGGCAGTGCAGATTTAGATAATTGTTCTTAAAATTTAGTGTACAGTAAAATCCCATGGAGGGCATATTAAAATACAGGTGTCTGGGCCCCATCCTCATAGTTTCTGATTTGGTGGTTCAGTTATTGAATATTGAATTTGCACTTCTGAGAAGATCCCAGGTGATCTCACACTGCTAGTCTGAGGAACACATCTTGAGAATCTGTGCTCTAGATCAGCATATAAAATTGGTTATATTTTTGATGGCCTAATTCAGGTTTTATTGTTATTTTTAATTCTTTGTGTTAAACAGTGGTACTTCATTAATAACAATGTTTCTAAGCACCATAATTGTATGCTACTTTTAATATTTAGTACTAATTTTATAGCATGTTTAGTAATTTTTGGTTTTTGTACTAATACTATACTTATATAATTGTTCAATTAAACCTCTTCTGTCACAATTTTAATAAATTTTTAAAAAAATACCTCATGAGACTTTCAGTCCAGATAAGATGTCATAGAAGATATTTACCCTGCTCTTTTCTGTTAAATAGAACTGAAAATGGCACAGAAGACAGCCAAAAGAGTACTCTAAGAAGACAAGCAGGTTTGAGATCCTAGAACTGGAGACACACGATAAGAAGGGCATCTTGCTACAGCAAGCTACCCGCCTTTGATCTAAAAACAGAAGGCAGTTCAGATAGGCTCAATCTTCCTCTAGATCTAAAGGAAGTCCCTTGGCAGCATTAGACAAGCCTGTACTAGTGACAAAGAGGAGCCACTGAGAAGTCTATCAAAAATACCGGGTCTGGGGAAGAAGTTTCCCTCTCTGCTGGGCTTCTTGTGAAACAGATGGATAAAACTGTCAAGAAAGACTCAACAGCAGGTGGCTAGTCCCGAAACCCTCTTTGATCCAGAAGCCCACCCAGGACTCTCTTTCTTGAGAATGGGTGGGAGGAGCAGAAAGGAGGGTGCAGCCACACGTAGCCTAATCCAGAGAACCAGATTGTCCTCATGAGAACAGTGAGGGATCTTTCTCCCCACACTGTGAAAAACCCGGTTGCCTGGCTAGTGGGATTTCTCCCAGTCTCTCAAGCAAAAATAGGAGGAATCTATGAAGAATCATGCCATACCTGATAAACCAAGAAGACCACAATACCACAAAGCCTCTGAAAATTAAGCTACCATGGTAACTACAGCCCACAAAAATAGACCAGGACCTGTGTGCTACACCTAAACAGTGGTGCTACCTGCTAAAATGAAAATCCTAAACAGGATCCAGTATTTTCTACCATAACTGACAAAATTCCAGAGGGAAAAAATATCACCCAACATACCAAGAACTAAGAAAATCATACCTTGAAGTGAAAAGACAATTTGTTGGCACTAATACTAAGGTAAATCGGGTATTGGAATTATCTGAGAAGTAATTTAAAGCATCCATTATAACAGTGTTTCAACAATTACAAATTCTCTTGAAACAAATTTAAAAAATAGAAAATTTCCAAAAAATATATTTTATGCTGAAAAAATGGAATTATGAAACTAAAAATTACAATAACAGAAGCAAAAATCTCAATAGATGGGTTCAATAGTAGAGATGACAGAGAAGAAATGAATTTGAGTACAGAACAATAGAATTCACCCCCAAACTGAACTACAAAGAGAAAAACATTTTAAATTAAAAAAATTGAACAGAGCCTCAGGGACCTATGAGACAACAACAGAAGAGTCATCATTTATGTCATTACATTTCCAGAAGGAAAGTAAAAAAGAGTGGGCTGAAAAGTTGTTTGAAAAAGTATTGGCTGAAAATGTCCTAAATTTGGTAAAAGACACAACCACAACCTACAATTCCAAGAAGTTGAAAAATTTTGAAAACCAAAGCCAAAGAAAAATCTTGAAAGCAGGTCGAGGAAGAAAGCACCTTACCTGTACAGAACAGCAAAACAAATGACAATGGATTTCTAATGTGAAGTCATGAAACCAGAGAAAAGTAGCACAATACTTCTCAAGTGCTAAAAGAACTGTCAAGCCCAAATTCTATATCCTGTAAGTTTATTCTTTAGGAATGAAAGAGGCATAAATATATTCTCAGAACAAGAGCTGAAAGAACATGTTACTAGCAGACATACTTTTTAAAAATTTAGTTTAACTCAGTATATCAAAAATGTTTTTGGGGAGAAGGGGGTGTGGTAGAGGGAGAGGAGTAAGGAGGGACAAATACACGGTGATGGAAAATGATTTGACTCTGGGTGATGGTACACAACATAATCAACAGTTCAAATGCTACAGAAATGTTTACCTGAAACCTATGTACTTATATTGATCAATGTCACTTCATTAAATGTAGTTTTCTAAATTAAAATTATTAAAATTTTTTTAAAATTTTATTTTAACATGTAATAAATATAAGAATATTATAATAAAATCTCTTACTTTTAGGGATTGACTAACTAAATTTTTTTTCTAACAGAAAGGAAGTGTTAAAAGAAGGAATAATGGAGCATTGGGAAGGAAGAAGAAATATGATACATGAAATAAACTTTGTTTTCCTCATGAGTTTTCAAACCATATTTGATAACTGAAACAAAAATTACAGCATCATCTAATTCCCATGACAATACTCTTTGAAAACGGAGAAGAAAAAGGAACGTAAATGAGGTTTCCACACTTCACTCAAAGTGCTAAATGCTAAAACTAGTAGACTGCATAATTCATTGATAGATCGATAGATGATAGGTAGATGATAGACAGATAAATTGTTAGGTCCATAGTAATACTCAGAACAATTACTACCAAAAATATAAAAAGAGATACACTCAAAAACACCATAAATAAATCAAGATGGAATCTTACAACATGGTCAAACATTATGCAGAAAGGCAAGAGATGAGAAACAGAGAAATGAGACCAGAGGAAACAAATAGAAAACAAATAATAAATGGCAACTTTAAATGCTAATATCAATATATAATTACCTTAAGTGCACCAATAAAAAAGTAGATTTTAAAATGTGAACTAGCCATATATATATGTGTGTGTGTGTGTGTGTGTGTGTGTGTGTGTGTATATATATATATATATTACTTATGAGAAAACTCCCAATTCAATGACATGTGCATTTTGAAAGAAAAAGTATAAAAAACATTAAAAAGATTGCCCACACCCATGTAGGCAAGCATTATCCAATTCATTGAGGGCCTGACACAAGTAGAACAAAAATATGGAGAAAGGATGAATTCTCTCTTTGTCCTTGGGCTGGAAATTTATCTTCTCCTTCCTATTACATTAGGACTCCTGGTTTTTGGGTCTTGAGATTCAGATTCAAGACTTATGCCTGTGACCTCCTTCTCTTCTTAGGCCTTTGGCCTTGGACTGGGAGCTATACTGTTGGTTCCCCTGGTTCTCAGACCTTTGGATTTGAACTGAATTATACCCCTGGCTTTCCTGGTTCTCCAGCTTGCACAGGGCACATTGTGGTATAGCTCAGTTTTTATAACTGTACAAACCAATTTCTAAAATAATAAATCTCTTATCTATCTATCTATCTATCCTAAGTTTCTCTGGATAACTCTAATATACTTTTTTTCAGAAATAAGACACCTATTATTTATCTCTAAAATACTTTGTCTGGAATCTGGAAGCTGCTCAATTGATTTTTACTAAAGAAAATACCAGAGGGGGAAAAGAAAGGAAGAACGGTGCATGAATGGGGATGCTGAACTTATAGATTGCTTGAAGATGTTCCTTTCATATGGTCGAAGCTAGAATCCAGAAATAGGGGTGTAGTGCCACCTGGATAGTTAGATAGATGAGCTGGAATTGAGAGAAAAACTTCTGAGCTAATGTGTGAATATTTAAAGTCAATGAAGGTAAGAGGTTCACTTGCAGATAAGGAGATAGATGAGTTAGTGTCTGACACTGACAGTTTTAGGTTACTTAATAAAAGATGGAAATCCCCAGTGAAGACTGACATTCACAGGAGCTCTTTACTGACAGTACAGCTGTGAGTGTGGACCTAGAATCTGTAGAAGGAAACAGTGAAGGGAAGAAGGGGCTCAACAATCAAAGGGTAAAATAAAGCATGTATGAGAAAGGATTCAGGAAACCAAGAGTAATTCTGCTCCAATTTTCTATCCAGTCTCTTTAGCGGAAGTTTTGTCCCATCTGTTTCCTCTCTCTTATTGTCAAGCCTGAAGAACTGTAAGCTGGAACCTTAGGTCTCATTTCTGTGATAGACCCCTCTCCTTAAAAGTGTCTCTGTGTTGAATATAGTATTCTTCTTTCTAATTAAGAAAAATCTTTCTTTTTCTTCAGAGGCCAGCTTTACTAACTTCACCTGTAACTTCTGATCAGAACCCAGTGTTCTTTCCTGTATACATATTATAATTTATACTGGTGGTAAAAAAAAATTACCATCTAGTATAATCAGCTGTATAGTTATGTTTCCCCCCAGTAGTCAGTAAGTTCTTTTGTCTCAGATTTGTCTTTGTACGTACGTATGTATGTATACTTATCCAGGCTCTGGGTTTACTTGTATACTATCAGTGTTCAATAAATGTTGAATGAAAATCTATAGTTACACTCCCTATGTCTTTCTTTTTTCTAGGGGTTGTCTTCACTTTTAAATTTTCTTCCACAAAAGGAGATATGGAGATATAGAAATATACAGATAGAAATATAAATAAAGAGATATGCCTTATTTTTGTACAACAATATAATTAATCTTAAATTTCTTGTCTCTATCCAGGTTACTTATTACTAGACAATAATTGTACAAAGTGGTTGAATAATAAGGCTGTGACACTAAACATAGAGTCCTGGCCTGTCCTTTACAAGTTCCGTGCTAGATAAAAGCTTTTATAACCTTGCTACACTTAATATTTTACATTTATGAAACAAGAATTATCATTGCTTCATGAGTGTTGTGAATGATGAGCTCATGCATCACAAATATATAACATTAGGCTGTGGTTAACAGTCTGCTCGCTAAATGGTAGCTATTTCCAATATCTTTAAAACCAATTGGAGAACACTATATTTATTAGAAGATCAGAAACAAATTTTAAAGAAGCAGATATTAAAAAATAGCAGCATACCAATAAATTTAATTTCAGCATTATCTTCTATAAGTAAGTTCTAATAATACTAAGATATATCTAGTAAACTTACTATTACAATTTCATTAAAAAAATGCTTTTTATATTTTGTTGATATTTAGGAGTCTCTGGTAAGCTCACTAACATTAATTTACCAAATTGAGCAAATCCAAAGGAAGCATAAATTTTTTCAGTTTTGAATTTTGAGCTTGAATAAATAAGCTTTAATGTAAGGCTCATTTTCAAAAGTTTTTATTGTAGAAAGTTGCCAACCTGACTTACCAAAGAAAAGAAACAAAACTTAGTGTGGTTAACAGGTTGTATTTATTATTTTCTATAGTATCTAAAAAGTAGAATATACTGTATGACTTTGTTAGAAATAATTCTTTACACAATTTTGGTAGGTTAGTGGCAAACACAATTTACAAATAAAAGATGTAATTTTCAAACTAAAATCAGTCTGTAGTCTTTATGGGATTTACAGAAGCAAGTTAAGATTCCGTTTAAATTGCTGAAGCCATTGCCACATTAAAGCATTTCCAAGAAATAGAAAACTGATAAGCATAGATAAAGCACCAGCTGCCGCCACAGTACCAAGTGAACACTGATTCCTCAGGGCCCCCATCACAGTCGGAGAACGCGAGGAGAAAGGAAAGGAACACAGAAAGAAACAGAACCCTGAAATTACATTTGCTTAGGGGATACCCCAAAGGCATCTCGGTCAGGTTATGCATTTCTGAGGAGCAGACACAGATTACAACAGTTAAGGCTCAAGACCATGCATTCCTAATAAAATACAATAACTGATACATGAATGGCATTGAATGTTATACAACATATTGAAAGCTTGTAATTTAAGTCAACAGTATACATATATATTTTTTGAAAACTATATGATTTTTGTGGGCACATGAAAGCAATCTTAATACAAAAGAAACAACTTTCAGAACCTCAAATTACATGAACGTAACTGCACTTTTATGAATATGTCAAAAAAAGAACTTTGTGCCTATATTTTAAAAATAATATCAATAGTGAAAATTATGTTTAGTATTCTAAAGTTTGTCAGACATAAAATATTTTACAGAGTAATTATATATGTAATGAGATAAAAACAACAAAAATATTTGGAAAGATAAATGAGTAAGTGAAAACTAACTTACATACATTAATATTACAAAACTCCACAAATACTTATACTTTGATCTTCTAATTCAGAGTTCTCACAGCTTCAATGATAATTTTTTTTATTGTTATAAAGAACTATAAAATACATCAAAAAGGACTTTAAATTGGTCAGTTTCTTAATTAAGGATCAAGACATTGAAAATCTTTAGACACATGATAGCCCTTGAGTCTTCTAATTTGTATTATGATATGCATTTGCCAGATCTTATATACTTAATGTTACATTATGGACAAATGGCAAAAAAATATCAGTTTAATGATAAGGTAAGACTTGAGTTTACTAACATGTTCTCTATTATGTCATTTTAGTAAATGTATATATATATATATATATATATATATATATTTAAAAATGTAAATAAGGAAAATACAGGTCATAACTATGATCCCTTTATTCTTCTTGTTCTAAGAATTTATTCTGCTGAAGAGCTGGAGCTTAGGTGGAACTAGCCAAAGATAAGAAACCAGGAATCCAAGAACAATGAAACATTAATTCCCCACACCAAAAATAAAAGAAAACTAAAATAAAAACAGGGTTCCTATTAATTTTTTTTAAATGTGGTTTGATTCTGCCCAAGGTCTCTATCATTGATCTCAAAGGCACTTTTTAAGAACTGCCTTCTTCTTCTGCCAATTGGCATCTGTGCAGGCAAGTTCATGACTTAATGGCCTGTACTGTTGTACTGTACAGGCCACTATCCTACATTAGAAAGAAAAGACTTGAATCCCATCAAATTAAAGTAGACATAAAGTTTACAAGAAGGCCTTTTTTGCTACTAATCTCTACCACCAACTCCCCACTCTTCAAAAGAAGCACACATGATATAAGTCATATAAAGAAAATAAGCACTGCATTATCAAATTTTAATCCACTTTAACTCACTGCAGTGATTTAATGGGTGGTTTTGGTTACACTAGATATAAGGGCGTAAAAAATGAATTTAACATGGAGTCTTCTGAAAAAAAGTTTAACTTCTGTGAGATGTAAACCACTGATTAGTAACTGAAATATTTACTTTCTCTAATTTCTGCTTTTATATCTAACTTGAGGTTTTACCATTTTTGAGATATGTGAAGAAGGTGAAAAGGTGGTAACTGGACTTAGATCTGGCTTTGAATAGTTGACATTTGCTAAGCTTTATCAAAACGGGTATCTTCTTTGGTAGCTTAAACTTCCTTGTCATCATCTATCATGTGAATATCTGATGTATTTTTGTCATTTTGCCTCAAACGGTAACTTTTATAAGCACGCTGAATGATGGTTGCTGAGACTGCCTCTTGTTTTCGTTTCAGAGTAGTTGTAATTGGCTCATATATAATCTTAAAAGGGTTGGCCAACGTAAACCCTGATTCTATCTCTGAAAGGATTTTCTCCATCTTCACATCATTACCCATAACTCTCCTTGTAAAAGCAAGTAAGATGTCAAGGCAATGAATTCTGTCTCCAACAGCCATTGGAAGATCCATGGCAACAAGCTGGCCCTTGTTTGGTTTTGCCATGAACAGAGGAGGATCCAGGGCAGCTGCAAAATCTGATAGCTTGCCCGAATCTATGTACTGGGTCCCATCAGGATCAAAACTCTTCCACACCTGAAAGAATTTCCTAAAATCATCTTCACTCAATGTCTTGGCTTCTTTTTTAGAAGTAATATTTAAAAACTCCGTAACAATAACAATGTACATATTTACAATAATCAGCCATGCTAGGAGAATGTAACTGACAAAATAAACAATTCCAACTACGGGGTTACCACAGTCTCCTTTAACTTGAGTCCCAGGGTTAATTTTATCAGGATCACAGTCAGACCACTTACTGTTGAAAATTGCATTAAGCATCCCATCCCAACCAGCAAATATTGTAACCTGGAAAAGACAGAGCATACTGCTGCCAAAGGTTTCAAAATTGGACACATCATTAATTCCAGCTTCCTTTTTAACATAGGCAAACTGATACATTCCAAAGATGGCATAGATAAACATGACCAGAAAGATGAGAAGACTGATGTTCAACAATGCTGGGAAGGAGAGTATCAAAGGAAGCAGCAGGTCATGGAACAACTTGGGCCCTTTCCCAGGACGCAGGAAGTGGATGATCCGAGAGAGTAGTATCAATTGCACAAGGTAAGGATGTACAAGGTAGTATCCTACCATCATAGGCAGAAAAAGCCCTTAGTGTGAGGAAAGAGAAAACAGGCAATAATATTATTCAAATTTGAAGGTATTTTGAAGAATATGAATTATTTTACATTTATTTTTTTCTATATGATAAGATCATTTTATTTATACTTCCTATATAGCATTTAGCACATATGTATTGAAATTTGGGTTAGCCAAATACTAATTGTGGCAATGCTCAGTGTATCTAGAAAAATTTGGAAAATAATTCTTTGTGTCATCATCTTAAGAATATTATGTATCAAGTACTTCTGCAATCACAGACAGTATGAATCTGTAGTACAAGACAGTAGTCATATTTTTTCTAATTGCCGTTGAATCAAGAGATTTAGTTCACTGCAACCTTTACTGGACACTTAATAAAGGTGTCATACAAATATGCAAAGATGAATGATGTGACTTCTGTCCTCAAATACTTTGTAATCTATAGAGGTAGACACTTAAACTAATTATAATGCAGGGCAGAAAAACATGGTTGATAAATATAATTACAAAATTGTCTGGCATTCAGTGAATCACAGATTATAAGTTAATTTAGTTACTTCATAATAAATAATATTTATTTATTTTTATAATAATTTAGTTACTTCATTATAAATAATATTTGGGCCCTTAGGTGCTTTAAATGTAAATTGAATAAATGAGTCTTTGCCTAGAATTTTTTCTGGTAGTGGTGGGTGAATGAGCGAACTATGACAGTGAGAGATTGAACTATAAAACCAGGTGAAATTATAATTATTACCAAAAGCATAAAGATGTTCTCTGGAAGTACTAGAAAGACTTTGGTTCATTTTGAGTTGAGAAGGTGGGGGAGGGGAGAATCATATGAAGCTTCTAAATGAGATGGAATCTGTAAGGATTGTGTCTCCCATTTCTGTTGAACTTTGTCACCGTTAATGTTGGCATTCTCTCTGAAGTTTTATTTTCTCCATATCCTCATCTACACAGTGTTTTAATGAACCTTCTACTCTGGTTCACATTTTAATTTCTCCTCAGTCTTCCAAACTCTTTTATTATGGAGCAGGTATCCCCCTTTAATTATAAACATATTTTTATATGCTTTAAAGTGTAGATAGCTCATTCTTCCCCACTCCATATTTCTTAAGCCAGAAAAATGAAATAAGTAGGCATCTTCTTTTTTCTCTTTCCAATGTGATTTCCAGACAACATTTCTCCCAATCATTTTTATAAAGAAAAAATTTTTGACACTTTATGGGGCATATCGTTTCACAATACCATATCCTGCCATTCCCTGGCTCTATGATTTATTCATTCCTCTTCATTTATATTTAACTGGAGCCTTTAGTACTTGGCTCATGTTGCCCTTTTCATCCCAACAACTATCATCAACAACAATTCAAGGGCCAGTCTCTCAGTTTTGGCATTCTTAATTTTAATAATCTCCATTTCACTTTAGTCATACACATCTATAGGCACATTCTGGGCCCAGGCAGGATACCTGTCTTCTGAGATCTCAAAATCAAACAGCTTTCTCTCTGACTATAATTTTCACTTTCCAGGTCTCTGATTCATTAACTCTCAGTTCAGTCTCACATGGCTCTTTAATTCCATATTCATCTGGTACCTTCCTATTCACTCTTTCCTGTCTTTATAGACTTTCAGTCAAGCTTCTTGTACATGTCTGTCAACAGCTAGTTGCACTGCTTCCACTACCAGGTGAATGAGTGAATTTTCTGGAAGCACAACTAGGCAGACAGTTTATCTACATTTTTTACTACTGACTACATGTAATAATACTTGACCATAAACATTAAATATTGTCTCTATTCTCATGGAGCTCTCATTCTAGTATGTATCTTATAGAAAGCAGACAATAAACAAACTTTTTTCTGCCTAAAATACTTTTATCCTAGATTATTTCTTGGCTACCTCTTTATCTAATAACTATTTAGATTTTTGCTTTCTCCATGAAATTTTCTCTGACCTCTACTTAACTGATTAGGTGTTGTTCCTCACTGATGTGCTGCTGTAACATCCCTTACATAACCTTATTATATCTTTAGAAGCCCACTTAAATGTGTTGTTAGTTATCTATATCCTTTAATAGATTATAATAGATTATAAACTTGGCATACAAGAATTATGCCTAACTTGTTTACTAGTAAATTCTTTGCATGTAGTATAATATCCATTCACAAAAAGGGTCATCAATTTTTATATTGGTTAAATAAAAACTGGTATCTCCAGGAATAAAACTAGTGATCAATTTATTAAATCTATTGTTGTGAAAGTTGTAAATAAATTTAGTAATTAGAGAAAAGGAAAAATAGTGAGCCTGAAAGGTTATATCATGCTAAAATATAGATACTTAGTGTCATCTTTAAAAAATAACATGGATGTTATACTAAAGGGGTAATTATTTATCAGGTGGTCTGTGAAATAGGGTCTATGTATTAATTCAAACAGTATTTCTGAATATCTTTTATCTGTTAGGTATATGTACATATATGAATGAAAAAATGTAAAACATTTCTGTTGGAAATAAGAGTCTCTACCCGTTTTGCTGGTTAGGAGGCTATATTTCAGGAGACATTTACTATAAAAACTTGCCTGAATTAATATTACTACAAATGAAATCTAATAAACAAATTCCTACCTGTAATAGAGAAAAAGACCACCATAAAATCAAAGATGTTCCATCCAATGGTGAAATAGTTACAGCGGAAGGAGATGAGCTTCAGCACACACTCTCCAGTGTATAGTATAACGAAAACAAAGTCAACCCAGTAGAGAGCAGCGTCCATTTGTGGACTCTGGTCATCACTTTGTATCATAATGGTTAGTGCTTGCAAACAGATAAGAACCATAATGATGATATTAAAATTTTGACTTGTTACCAAGTCAAAGATGAATCTTTGGAACTTGTTCTGTTGGTAAAGAAAAAAATTATAATAGTCTTATTAATAGGGTACCTATACACACACATAAGCTTTGGATTTACAACTCTTTCATGGATAGGAGAATAAGACTAGAGTCACAGCATACAGTCAAAACAAACATAAAGACCTAAAGACCAACAAAGACTTGGTCAAGAAACATATATTTTAAAATCTTGTCAAAAGCATTTATTGTTAAGAATTCTTTTTTTTTTTTTTTTTTGACAGAGACAAAGTCAGAGAGAGAGGGACAGATAGGGACAGACAGGAAGGGAGAGAGATGAGAAACATCAATTCTTTGTTGTGGCTCCTTAGTTTTTCATTGATTGCTTTCTCACATGTGCCTTGACTGGGGGGCTACAGCAAATGGAGTGATCCCTTGCTCGAGTCACCGACTTTGGGCTCAACCTGGTGAGCCTTGTTCAAACCAGATGAGCCTGCGCTCAAGCTGGTGACCTCGGGTCTTAAACCTGGGTCTTCAGCATCCCAGTACAACTCTCTATCTGCTGCGCCACTGCCTGGTCAGGCTGTTGTTAAGAATCTTTAAAACACACATTTATTTTTAAAGATGAACATATTAAGGAAACTTTTTTAGAATCTTCAAAAATATCTAGATATTTTCTTACTCTTGGGCGACGTATTGTTTTTTGAGAGTCCTCACACATCAGCTTCTTCAGTGCATGGTGTTGTTTCTTCTGTTTTGGTGTTATAAAAATATTTAAGCCTCCCTGGTAAAGAAATAAAAGAAAAACATATTAAAATTACATTTAATACAAATTTCACTTCATATTAATATGCATTTTGGAAACCTTGGCAACTATTGATTTAATCTTTTTAAAAAGGCTTCACTGCAATGAAGTAAATCATGTTTAAACACATCTGTCTTTCTGCACAAAAATCCATATAAACACATATACAGTATATACTGGTAGTGACTGATATTCAGTTATATTTTGGTGCACTTTCTTGTGGGTGTTCAACCCTATTTTAACTTTTCTGTCTACTGAGGCCTACCTCTTGTTAGACTGAGACAAGACAGAAATGAGATATCTAGAAAGACATTTGACCACTGACCTCTCTAATCTTTCTGATTAGTAAAGACTCAGAGTGGTCTGTTTACCAGATTCTTCACATGGCTAAACTCTGATACATGGCTAAAGTTAAAATTAAACTATTCTTTTTTTCAATTTGTTAGGTTTTTCTATACCAACAAACGCAGGTCCCTATGGTTTGAATAAGCAATATTTTATGATATTTGAGGTCTTTAAAATTTGTAGAAGCCCTGGAGGGAGTATTTGTGTGGAGATGGCACCAAATGGGCGGTTCAGTTCTGCCTCTGAATTGCCTCTTGTTTATTTCAAGCACTCTTATTTAGCCCACACAATTAGGATTTATAACTCTTTCTACTTCTATCATAAAAAAGCTAATCTAATTTAGAAGATGTCTATGCTGGTTATGACTCTGAAGGTTTTGAAAATTTCAGAAGAGATAAAAATGTGGTTTATTTTTCTTGAACTTTGCATAGTTGTGTAAATGCACAATTTTTTTTTTATTTTTTAGCATTTCCTTATTTATAAACATATACAGAAACACTTGTAATTTTTACCTTTTAAATTTGTGTATATTTGAATATAGAAAATAATGTACAGATAAAGATTTTAGCAATATTTATCAGTGTTGCTAAAGAACATCAATCTTTTGTTAAGTACCAAATAAAATGACATTAAGCTGAATCCAAAATCAATTATTTGAAGCAAGATATTTTTATAAATGTGTTTGATTTTCTCAAACATTGGTAAAAACATAATATTTATACTTATCTTTGTTTTGTGTTTGTTGAAGTTAGCAATAATAACACCGACCAGCATAGTCAGAGGAAGAAATAATCCAAGGATAGTAAATCCAATAAAGTAACTATACATGTAGATGTTGTTTTCAAACATAGGCTGCATATTTACCTGAAAATGAAGTGAAAAAATAAACAAAATAAGGAAGAGCATAAAGGATTTTTAGGGCAGTAAAAATACTCTGTATGACATTGTAATGATGGATACATGCCATCGTACATTTATCCAAACCCATAGAACATTCTACACTGTGTGAACCCCAAGGTAAACCATAAATGTTGAGTGATTAAAATGTGTCAATGTAAATTCATTTTTGGTAAAACAAAACAAAAACCCCCACGATTCTAGTGCATGATGGTAATTATAGGAAGACTATGCATATGTGGAGGAAGGGAGTATATGGGAAATATCCGTACCTCGCTCTCAGTTGTGTTGTAAACCTGACACTGCACTAAAAATAAATTTTTTAAAAATAAAAATAAAAAGTGAAAAAACTAAGAAAAATACTGATACTGACTTTTTAAAATGTAAAATTTATAAAACAATTTTGGACAAAAAAATCCAACAATGCTACTTGAGGTAAGTTTCCTCTTTGCTCATTGATGAAAAGCTATTATTGTTTTGCTTATTAGATTTTAAAGTTTATTGTATTAGTTTAATAATTGCAATGAAATTTTATAAACCTTCAAATGAACTTATTGGGCCTCGACCATTATAGATATATAATCCTGAAAGGATTCCATCATCTATGAAATACTCAATCCGAGGTGTATTTAATTTTTGTCTAGCATAAGCATTTGCTTTCACACTGTTAATTACCGTTACTGCTGGTGCCCTATTCTTAAATTACAAAAATGACTTTGCTTGAACTTTAACAATGGCTTTAAGATTATATTGTACTTACATCAGCAGAATCAACAGCTGAATACATAATATCGAGCCATCCATTAAATGTTGCCTACAAAAATAACATGTATTTAATTATGGAAATCATATGCTCTATGGAAAATATAAAACTTAATGTTATTAATATAGTAAAAACTTAATGTTTTTAATATAGTAAAATATTAATGTTATTAATATAGTAAGGTTGACCACATTTCAATATATTGTGTAATTGAGATTACTCTATATGTTATTACCTTTTGTTGTCTGTTCAAAATTATTTAAAACTACTTAGTATAACTGTAATTAATAACTTAAAATATTTTAATGTAGTATAAATAGAGGGAGATACAGGTAGAGCAAAAGGTAAATAGTTAACAAATACATGCTGCCCAAGTGTCGTACTTGTAACTGCTATATATTCGCTGTTCTATGGGGAAACTAAGACAGGAATGGTTCATCTCCTCATGTCTGCTAGATGTTGGGTGACTGAGTAGCCGCTCCTCAAAGCAGTAAGTAGAAACAAGAGTAGTAACCTGAGTTGGACCAAAAATTTTGACCCTGTTACATGGTCAGTGATGGAAACAAATGTAACCAGTACCTGCCATTTCCTCAGTCAGTCTTACCTTCGTCTCCACTGCCTTCACCCAAAAGAGCAGAAACTGTTTCACTTCTGTTTCTCCAAATGGACTTACTTGTTCATAACATGTATCTACTAACAAATAATAACTAAAATAACTTATAACCAATTCTACTAATAATCATCTACATTTTATCTTTATCAACCTACATCCATATCGACCTACAACATGGAGGAGCATATAATAGATAATAAAATCAAAAGCATACTTACTACTTGAAGCAATGAAAGGAAACCATTTCCAACATTATCAAAGTTCAGTTTTGCATTCTCCCATGGCATGGATTCATTAAATACAAGACTTTCACATTGGCTCTTATTCCAGACCTCATCTACAGGAAACCTTTCTCCGCTTATTGGGTCAATACATTCATAGAACTTGCCAGCAAATAAGTATACTCCCATGATGCTATAAGCCAGCCAGATCATAAGGCAGACCAAAAACACGTTGAAAGCAGGTAAAGTTGTTTTTATTAAAGCTCTAACAACAACCTGTCATATAAAAAATAAACATGTAAACTTTAGGTAAGAAATGTAAAATTATTTTGATTAAATTGGAAATACTAGTTAATATAATGTCATATAAAAATAATAAAAAGGGCTATCTCTAGATATTTAATAAGCCACATGCCAATATTTGAATAACCTAAAGAACAAATTGCAATTAAAAATATACATGAAAAATTCAGGTAGTCTCAAAATGATTTTGGTAAAAAAAAAAAAATAAATAAATAAAAAAACCCACTAAAACAACAACAGAGCTGTTTAGTATAAACACTAAAGTAAAGAATTACTTCAGCCAGACTGGTGGCGGCACAGTGGATAGAGTGTTGACTTGGGATGCTGAGGTCCCAGGTCTGAAACCTGAAGGTTGCCAGCTTGAGTCTGGGCTCACCAGTTTAAGTGCAGGTCTCAGACTTGAGCGTGGGATAAAAGACATGATCCTATGGTTACTGGCTTCAGCTCAAGGTTGCTGACTTGAGCAAGGGGTCAGTGGTTTGGTTTGAGCCCCTGTCAAGGCATGTATGTAAAGAAATCAATGAACAACTTAAGTGACACAACTATAAGTTGACACTTTCTCTCTCTCTCTCTCTTGCTAAAAAGATTAAAAAAGTTCTTTCACTGATTTAATATTTATAAACTATGGTGTGAGAAATGGGCAAAATAAGTGAACCTGTTTATATGTATAAGATTGTCTAGAAAGGATATAAAGTGAGAGCAAAATAGGCCCGGGCATAGTAATTCTTATGTTTTCTAACCTTTAGGAGGAATAGTCTACAAAGGAGAAAGTAAAGAATTGACCAGGGAAATAAGAGAAGACCAAGAGATTATAGATCAATAAAGTCAAGTCAAGAGATTGTTCAAAGAAGCATTAAATAGGCAGTTAGACTTCGCAAAATCACAAAGCACTCACTGCACCTCTCTGTGTCACAGGTGAGACATTCTAGAGTGGAAAGTTTGGAAAGTGAATTCACTCCTTAAAGTTGAATAATAGCATTAGCCTATAATCCCTGCCTCTATTTCCTCAACTCCATTTTCTCTTTAATATTAAAATAAAAATTTTATTCTTGGCCCTGGCCAGTTAGCTTAGTTGGTTAAGAGCGTCATCCCCAAATGACAAGGCTACGAGGTTTGATCCCAGGTTAGGAGACACACAGGAAGCAACCAAAGAATGCATGACTGAGTGGGACAACAAATGAATGCTTCCCTTCCCCTCTCTCTCCAGTCCCCTTCCTGTCTCTCAAGGAAAAAAAAAAAAAAAATTAAGCCCTGGCCTAATAGCTCAGTTGGTTGGAACATCATCCCGGATTGCGGAGGTAGCTGATTTGATTCTCCCATCAGGGCACATTCAGGAGCAGCTCAATGTTCCTGTTTTTCTCTCCCTGACCTTCTCAAAAACAAACAAACAAACATACAAAAATTTATTCTTATCCCTCCACTGATACTCTTATAGCAAATGTAAACCAGTTGTTATAGCCAATAGAATATTTTCAATCTCTGCTATTGCTTCATCTTTCATTTAGCATTTACACTTTTGACTCCCTTACCCCCAAATCACTTCTTTCTTTTTTTCCTGAGACACCACTGATTTTCTCTTCTACCAGTCTAAACTTTCCTTCTCTCAGCCATGACTGAATGCTTATACTTTTGCCTATACTTTCTTGCTTATATTCCTTAGTTTTTCTGACCTTGAATTAATATTTTGACTTTTAATTGTTTTCTGTAAGATTTATTTTATTTCTAAAACTGAATAACAGATCTTTTGTTGACACTTTAGATACTTTGAGAGTTCTACTGATGCCTCTGATGAAGAAATGTGATGCCTATTGGTAATTGCACATTTGTGAGAATAAAACCCCAGGTATGTCTGACACAGATATTTCAATAGTGAAAGTAGCAAGACCTGAAGTTTGTTAAATACATAATTTTATAATCATGTAGCATCCTATATACTCAATGACATGTCTTCAGATATCGTTCAGCTACAGAACTTAAAGAGGTTCAGATCTAGATCTGACCTTGAACTAAGGATGACTGCTATCTCCCTGTCCTTGAAGTGTTCATGGCTACTATCTCACTGCCATTCTAATGAATGTTTGGCATCAAATAGAAGAGTGCTTCATTTATGATAAACAGGCAGCTTACCTGGAAGATATCTCCTTGCTTTTCTTTAAACTGGGCGTAGATAATTTGTTAATAGGGTTACTTTTTCCATCTTCCCTGTGTATCTGAATTTATTAGTGGGGTGGGGGACCCTGGTATTATCCCATAAAATATTTTACAGTTACAAAGAACTTATTTTAGTTACAGTCAATATCTGTGTGTGTGGGTGTGTATGTTTGTTTTCCAGCTTCATGGAGGTATAAGACAAGTAAGAATTGTATATATTTAAGGCATACGAAGTTATGATTTGGTAAATGCATACATTATAAAATGATTACCACAATCAAGCTAATTAACATCTATCACCTCACCTCACATAGTTCTTTTTTTTTTTCTTTTTTTAGTGGTGGTGAAAACACTTAAGATCTACTCTTGGAAAATTTCAAGTGTACAATATAATATTAACCATACATAGTCGCCATGCTGTACATGAAATCCCTAGAGCTCATTCATATTATCAGTGAAAGTCTGTACCCTTTGACCAGCATCTCCCCATCTGTTACCCCTGTATTTTCTGTTAATAGGTTATGCGTAGTTTATAACCCTAGAATATTCTATGAGAATTTTCTCTTGTTAAACTGTATTTATGCTGGAAATTTGTCTTGTCATTTTAACCTCAATCTTACTGACTTCTTTAACCACATTTTACTTTGCAGCTTATTTTCCTCCTTATTTTAGTTTAAAAGCAAACTGGTGGAGATATACTACCTTGTGAACCTCCATAATGTTGTTAATAAAATGTTTCATAAGTTATAAGTAATAATGAATATTTTAGATATTTGGTTTTTTAGGTGAATAATTGATATTTTGTTATATTTGACTCATAATCAAAATATTTTTTTCCACAACACCACAAATCAAAAGCATTTGGGAAATAGGTTAATCCGAATTAAATACTATATAATGAGTCAATCAGATTCATATTAACTACAAAAATATTATCAATAATGTTCTTGCATATATATTAAAATGTAATTAATGTTCTTAATAAATGAAGTTTATATATGTATGCACACATATGATATAAAGGTGATAGCATTAATTTTTTTTCAATATGGTTTTGGTAAAATTCATATTTTACATTATTTATGTTTCTTTTTGGATTTATAATAATCAAATTTTGAGATTAAAAACAAGTAGAAAAAGTGTTTTGGTTTCTTAATGAATGATGGCTTAAATGAAACATGTAATGTAGGAACTATAAATATAATACAGTTTAAATATAAATAATTTTCTTATTGCATCCTACCTACATTGAATATTTAGTTTTCTGAAATTTTAATCAAATTGACAGGCTAATTTTAAATAATATGTGGAAATAAAAATATAAGAAAACAAATGTATAATTATGAAATAAGAGGTAAAATTATACTTTTTCTGCCATTTCTGTACATAATAGATCTCTGTATGTCTACATAATTATACTATTTGTGGTGGTCATAGTCTGTTTTTTCTATTAGGTGGAGTCATAGGGGATTTTCAATATAGGCCCTAAACACTGAACATTGGCCATTGTATTTAGTTCAACCTATTAGTGTCTTCACGTTGTTCAGAAGAGGTTTTGACACAAAAGTGAAGGCGTGACAACTGGTAAGAATTCATAATTTGTGATAATGTGACTTAAAAAAAAATTTTTTTTAAATAGAATCTTTTTTTTCATTTAATAAATAACTACTTAGTGTATACAATGTTCTTATCATTTTGCAGTTAGCTAACTGATCAAAGTTCCATTTTCTGACACATATTTTTAATTTAAGATAATTTCATTAATATGCATACATATCTATGGGGTTAGAATGGTATTACTTTTTTTTTTTTGTATTTTTCTGAAGTTAGAAGAGGGAAGGCAGTCAGACAGACCCCCGCATGAAACCAACTAGGATCCACCGGGCATGCCCACCAGGGAGCGATGCTCTGCCCATCAGGGGCATTGTTCTGTTGTGGCTGGAGCCATTCTAGTGCCTGAGGTGGAGGGCGTGGAGCCGTCCTCAGCGCCTGGGCCAACTTTGCTCCAATGGAGCCTTGGCTGTGGGAGGGGAAGAGAGAGACAGAGAGGAAGGAGAGGGGGAGGGGTGGAGAAGCAGGTGGGCGCTTTTCCTGTGTGCCCCAACTGGGAATTGAACCCAGGACTTCTATACGCCGGGCCTATATGCTCGACTGCTGAGCCAACCAGCCAAGGACAGAATGGTATTACTTTTGAAAATATTTTCTTTTAATTATTAGTAATTTTTTTTGTTTATTTTTGTTAGTTTTTATATCTTATGAGCAATAAAGACCTCGAGTCCTAATAGGCATAATGTTTCTTTTATACTTTAGTAGAATAAAAGGTTTTTATATTATCATTGTTAGGTATATAAATGAGATTACAAAGTTTTACATCTGTAGAAATTTATTAATCTTTAATTAAAAACTACAGATTAGTTTAGAAATATTTCTCTTACCTTCATTCTTTCAAACTGAGATAGAACTCTAAGTGCCCGAAGAAATTTAATGGAAACAAGTGGTGCTAGTTCTTCCTGCGATTTGCCTATTAAGCAAAGACAAAACACCTAGATATATGAAAAATAATGAATTAATAAAGTTTAGTTTTAACTTTCACCAAAACAATCTATAAAATTAGCTTTGTATTTATTACAAAAGGAGACATAGGCAAACCCTACTAAAAATATACAAAAGATTTAATATATATTTCAACACATCTTAACAATGACTTACAGAAAAGTATAAGAAAATAATTTTGTGTTAAAATCACTTGAAAAATATAAATATTTTATTGTACTAAAATGACATGTTATTGAAATAAATAAAACATATATTTGACATTCTTTATGATGGATTAATATTTATATCTTTTATTAGTTTGAAATTAGATTAAAAAGTTTCATCATTATTTTCTTTTTTTTTTTTTTTTTTTTTTTTTTTCATTTTTCTGAAGCTGGAAACAGGGAGAGACAGTCAGACAGACTCCCGCATGCGCCCGACCGGGATCCACCCGGCACGCCCACCATGGGGCGGCGCTCTGCCCACCAGGGGGCGATGCTCTGCCCATCCTGGGCGTCGCCATATTGCGACCAGAGCCACTCTAGCGCCTGGGGCAGAGGCCGAGGAGCCATCCCCAGCGCCCGGGCCATCTTTGCTCCAATGGAGCCTTGGCTGCGGGAGGGGAAGAGAGAGACAGAGAGGAAAGCGCGGCGGAGGGGTGGAGAAGCAAATGGGCGCTTCTCCTGTGTGCCCAGGCCGGGAATCGAACCCGGGTCCTCCGCACGCTAGGCCGACGCTCTACCGCTGAGCCAACCGGCCAGGGCTCATCATTATTTTCAATATAGTAATAGTATACAATGTATATTCATCAAAACAAAATTTGGAATGTATTTACATATGCATTGATATATAAATATAGTTCAGACAATATAAAGAATTCGATTTTAGAGAAGAGGTATACTGTTTAGTCCAAATACAAAATATAGAAAGGTAGTAAAGTAATTTTTTAAAGTAAATATGTATGCACAAAAATGATTCAAGGTTAATAAATGTTAATAGAGGTTGAGCACAAGGTGGTAGAGTTATGATTAACTTTCTTTTTGTATGTGTGAGAGAGACAGAGAGAGGGACAGATAGGAATAGACAGGCAGGAAGGGAGAGAGATGAGAAGCATCAATTTTTCATTGTGACACCTTAGTTGTTATTGATTGCTTTCTCATATGTGCCTTGATAGGGGCAGCTCCAGCAGAGTGAGTGACCCCTTGCTGAAGCCAATGACCTTTGGACTTAAAGCCAGTGACCATGGGATCATGTCTATGATCTCACGAACGAGCTTGAGACCCCATACTCAAGCTGGGGTGATCTCGTGCTCAAAGTGGTGAGCCCCTGCTCAAGCCGGCGACGTCAGGGTTTCGAACCTAGGTCTTCTGCCTCCTAGTCCAAAGCTCTATTCACTGCACCAATGCCTGCTCAGGCAAGTTTTGGTTAACTTTTATTGTATCTTTATATTTTCTGTATTTACAAGGCTACATAAATGAAAATTTTGGTTTTTTTTAACCCTGCACTAAAGAGGTAGTCTTAAAGCAGGCTTTGAAGTAAGGGCATTATTTACATAAGCATAAAGAAATATGGACACAAGAAAAAGGAAGGTGAGTTTAGTCTGATTTTGTTGAAATAGAAGGTTAATTTGCAAGAAATAATTTAGAAGATACAGATCAGGTATTTCAAGTTATTATTTATAGACTTTGAAGTCTTAATCATTGCTTATAGACTAGGGAGCCATTTGTTCATTCAGCAGAAATTATTGAACACCCACCCTGTGACATGAATTATTCTAGGAAAAGAAGATGAGAGAACTAAATTGAGAAAAAAAAAAACAAAAACAAAACTCTGCCCTAATGGGGCTTATCTTTCTTTGGGGGAAGACTGGGAATAACCAAAATCAATTAATTTTGGTGCTTTGGAGATAAAGAAAGCAGAGGGAAAAAAAAAGTTTTCGAATGGCTGCAGTTTTAAATAAAGTAGTGGAGGAAAACCTAACTTCAAAGTTTCATTTAAGCAGACATAAATGAGCTGAGCCAGCGAAACCTTCAGGAGGATGGAAGAGTAAGTGCAAAGGCACTAAGATGAAAGCAAGCCTGGCTTATATGAGGCAAGTCATGAAGGCCAGTGCTGGCGGCACAGGACGTAGACCAGGATGGGGGAAAGGGAGAGTGACTGCAGATAACACTGGATTATGTAGACTGTAGTCCATTGATTGCAGAGACTATATAGCTTTTACCTGAATGAGAAGGAGTGTTGACTGGAGGATTTCAAAAAAGAAAAGAAGTGATTTAAGGTGACTTCTATTTATAACAGTAAACTATATGGGGCTGCTATCTGGAGAACACAATGAAAGTGTGCAGTGGTGGACGCAAGAGTATCAGTTTGGATCCACTGTAGTGATCCAAATGAGAATTTTGGGTTGTGTGGATCAGCGTGGTACTGGTGAAGAAAACAATAAGTAGTCTAATTCTGAATATATAATTTAAAAATTGAGTAAACAGAATTTAAATACTTTGCTTATTATTATTATTAGTAGTAGCAGTAGTACATAGGTGACTGTTAGAATAATCCGGAAATGAAGTGCTGAATTTAAAATAGTAGAATGATCAGAAAAGGATAATTATTAAACAGTACAATAAAGAAATATGGGATGTTGTTGCCTAAAAATGTACAGAGAGGAAAAAGGAAGATACAAGTAAATGGAGTAGTAAAAAAGAGTAAAGAAGGAAGAGCAAATCAAATAGCTTAAAATTTTTTTTAAATACGTACAATAACAACCATGAAGTCTAGCCTGTACCAGCCATTAGTGAAATAGGCTTTAAAACCATATGCCATCCACTTAAGAAGCATTTCCATAATGAAGATATAAGTGAAGATCATGTCAGCATATTCTAATAATATTTTAATCGTCTTTCTTTGATCGATATATATGTCTTCAAAAGCCTGTGGAGGAAAATGGAAGGATTACATATAATCTTAAAAAGTGTCTTTTGGCATGAGGGGGAATAGAATGCCATCTCTAGTAAGCAGATGGAGAGCAAAGTTATAAGTAGCAGTCTCAAGGGCTGGTTCACTTTGCTTTGATTTCTTCACATAATCTGTAAGTACAGTGGTCCCTCATTTATCACAGGGGTTAGGTTCCAGAACCCCCCACCACAGGCGAAAATCAGTGAAGTAGCAACCTTATGTTTATTTTATTGCTTATATATATTTTAAGGCTTTATAAACCCTCCCCACACTCTTATAAATCTTTTCCACACTGGTTATTAACCTTTACCACACTTATTATGTTTATTTTACCACAAAAATAATTAAAATAATAAATATATGAAAACACCTATATACCATAAAACCCTGCAATATAGCAAAAAGTCCACAGTGCAAAATTAGATATATACAATTTAAAAATCCGCGATACAGTGAGACCACGAAAAGTGAACCACGATATGGCGAGGGATGACTGTATTATCTTCTGATCCCATGCCTGTAACAGACATTATTAATTGATCCTAGAACCACTTCTTAAAGAGATTGAACTTGGTCTCATAATTGCTCTAAATAGTGATCCATATCAGTTAATCAGACTTAATACAAGGAGCAGAAACTTCAGTCACATTTGACATGGCTTTTACCTCTAATTTCATGTAGCCAACTCACAGATATATGTCACTTGCTAATAATGGGGTAGAGATATTTTTAAAAATTGTTTTTAGAAATCCATATTGTTATTATGAGAAAATGCTCCAAAGTTTATTTCACTGCAGAAATAATCAGGAGCATGAATGGAAACACATGAATATGAAATAAAACTATACTAGCTTCTCCAAAGCTTCTCAGTTTTAATAAGTTAGCCTTAATTTTACTCTGGAGGATACAAAGTTTGTAGTACAATTCAAAGCAATTTCATAGTGTTTTTATCTTAGCACTGAAGAAAAAGTAAACAGTATCAATAATCTGAGTTAGACTTCTATCAAAGTACATCTAAAGTTACAAAAATAAAAAAGGATTAAAATAATCTTATGCAAAAAATGTTGAATTTTTTAAAAAACCTACTATTAATCAAAAGTAAATATAAAATAACAATCGAGATACTGACTTAACTGAACCAATTATGGAGTAAAAGTGTCTATAAAAGCAAATTATAAGTATCATCTAAAGTTGAAGAACTTTATTTTATTACATGTATTTATTTTTTGAGTAGGTACATAACACAGAATAATATGAAAAGATATACACTTCAATTAAAAATAATTAAAAATAGGTATAGCTAATTTATGGCAGTTGAATCGCACATACTGGCTACCCACAGAGTGGGGAAATTACTGAAGGGTTAGAATATGCTTCTGAGTTCTTAGTAAAGTTCTATTTCCCAAGCCGAGTGACAGTTACACAGGTACATTCACTTTGTGAAAATCTTTTATACCTTACACTTATAATTTGTATGTTTTTCAGAATGTGTAATAAATATCAACATAAAGTCTACTTAAAAAATATATGTACTAAACTACAAAGTCTGGTTCGCAACCATGATGTCACCTTCTCTGTTCTGTGCATTTCACAGTTAACTATTTCTTGTGTATCCTTCCCTGATCTTTAAATCAAACACAATCACATAATACATATTCTCTTTACCCTTTACCTTCTTTTTCTATAGAAAATGTAACATGCCATACATTTTATTTTAGATTATTTTTTTCACTGTCTACCAAATCTTATAATATCAGTATGCATATAACTCCTGCATTTTCTTAAATAGCTGCACAGTATCCCACAAGATGATTGTCTCATAAACACCTATTATGAACTGTTTTTAATTTTTAATCTTTTGTTATTATAAAAAATTCTCCAGAGAATAGTCTTGTAAGTGATTAATACATGTTCAGATATTTCTAGGATAATTTCTCAGAATTAAAATTGTTGTGTCAATGGGTAAATATATTCATAATTCCAAGGTCCTTAAATGTATACAACACTTCTCTTTCTTACTGAATGGATACCAAAATGGTAGCACAATAGTTTTGTATGTGGACATTATTAAAAATTTGTTTCTTATTCTTGAATTTGACATTTTTATTTTTTAAAATTATTTTTCAGATACAGTTGACATACAATATTATATTGGTTTCAGGTTCATAACCCAGTGATTAGACGTTATATAACTTACTGACAATCCCAATACATCTCATGATTATCTGGCCTATACATAGTTATTAAAATATTATTGACTACATTTCTTATGCTATACTTTACATTCCCATGACCATTCTGTAATCACCAATATGTATACTTCTTAATCCCTTCACGGTTTTCACTCATGCTCCCAACCCTTTGCCATCTGGCAACCATCAAAATGTTCTCTTTATCTATAAGTCTTTCTGTTCTTCTTGTTGGTTTATTTTGTTTGTTTTTAGATTTAGTTGTTGATAGATGTGTATTTACTGTTATTTTATTATTCATCTTTTTCATCTTTTTCTTCTTTTTAAAGAAGACCCTTTAACACTTTATGTTATACTGGTTTAGTGTGATAAATTCCTTTAGCTTTTTCTTATCTGGGAATCTCTTAGTATATCCTTTGATTCTAAATGATAGCTTCGTTGGATAGTTATTTTAGTTGTAGGTCTTTGCTTTTCATCACTTTGAATATTTCTTGCCAATCCCTTTAGCCTAGAAAGTTTCTACTGAGAAATCAGCTGACAGTCTTATAGAGCTATTTTTAGGTAACTGATTGTCTTTTGCTGCTTTTAAGATTCTCTCTGTCTTTAAGCTTTGGCATTTTAATTATGATGTGTCTTGGGGTGGGCCTCTTTGGGCCCGTCTTGTTTGGGACTCTGCATTTCCTGGACTTGTATGTCTATTTCCTTCACCAGGTTATGGAAGTTTTCCATCATTATTTTTTTCAAATAAATTTTCAAACCTTTGTTCTCTCTTTCCTCTTTCAGGAAACCCCATTATATGGATGTTGATATGACTAAAGTGTCCCACAGTCTCCTTACACTATCTTCATTTTTTTTAATTGTTTTTTCCTTTTGCTGTTCGGCCTGGATGTTTCCTGCCTCCTTATCTTCTAAATCTCTGATTTGATCCTATGTTTTATCATTGTTGATTAATGTAGTCTTTTTTAGTTAATGTATTCTTCTTTCTCACTGTTGTTTTTATTTTCTAGTACTGTCTTTATGTTGAAGTTTTCACTAATTTCATCTACTCTTCCCCTAAGTTCACTGGGCACACTTATAACCAGCGTTTTGAACTCTGCATCTAGTAGATTGCTTGTTTCCATTTTGTTTATTTTTTTTCTGGAGTTATTTTTTTTCTATATTTTTTTTATTAATTTTAATTGGGTGACACTGATAAATCAGGGTACATATGTTCAGAGAAAACATCTCTAGGTTATTTTGACATTTGATTATGCTGCATTTCCATCACCAGAGTCCAACTGTCTTCTGTCACCTTCTAACTGGTTTTCTTTGTGCCCCTCCCCTCCTCCCTCCCCCTCCCTCTCCTCCCCCCCACCCCGTAACCCCCACACTCTTGTCCATGTCTCTGAGTCTCATTTTTATGTCCCACCTATGTATGGAATATATAGTTCTTAGTTTTTTCTGATTTACTTATTTTGCTCAGTATAATGTTATCAAGGAGTTTTGTTTTATTATTTCATTTGAGACATGTTTCTTTGTCTCCTCATTTTGGCAGCTTTCCTGTGTTTGTTTCTATGTATTAAGTACATTAAGCAGAGCTGCTACATCTCCCAGGCTTATATAGTAGGTGATCTACAAGGTCCAGTGGCGCAGCGTCTCTGTTCACCCAAACTGGGCAGTCCAGGTGTGCTTCCACCCCGAGTGGGCTGGGTACACCTTCCTGTTAGAGTGAAGCATTGACTGCTGTTGGCACATCAATGGGATGGCTCTACCCCAGACCAATTAACTGCAAGGATGGCTGGGATTACCATGGAGGACTAGCTGTGTAGAAGCTGACCCCTGGGAACAGGACTTATTTCAACAGGGCTTTGGTGCCCATTGGATCTCCTCTTGTGTGTGTCACATATAGAGGTGGTTGACAGTGTTTCAGTGTCTTTGGAAGCTGTCCAACAGTGAACTGGCTCTGGGACCGCCCAGGAGGTGTAGGTTAAGTCAGCCGCCACCTGTGTTCTGCCTGGGGCCACCCAGCATGAGCTACAAAGCAATCTGCAGATGGCTGCTACTTATGCTGAGCTTGGAGATGCCCAGGAAAGACCAAGCTGAGAACCAAGACTGGCTGTTCCTAGTCCTGGACCTGGAGCCACTTAAAAAGGGGTATAGGGCACACAGACACCAAAGGCTGCTTGTTTGAGTGATTTTAGGACAGTCTGAAGCATGAACCAAGACAGGCCATTCATACAGAAAAGCCACTAGAAGCAGTTTGGGTGGGTCCAAGAGTTGGATGAGGCAGGGTTTCAGGGAATCTCTAGGGCAGGGAAAAAGTGATAGCCAGGTTGATAGAAGCTCAGATATGCCTGACTGACAACTGTTGGCTCTGTTGTGGAGGGCTCTGAAAAGGATGGATGGTTTCTGATAGTATTTCTGTCTGAAAGAAAGCTGCCACTCCAGCCACACTTTGGTGCCAGACAATTCAGTTCCTCCCTGTAAGCTGTTGGTGCCTTTTGAGCTGCTGCCCTGCTGCTGGAGTTCAGAAAGAGTAAGTCTGAGTAAGAGCGGCATGTGCCTTTTAAGAGGAACATCTGGGACTCCAACAGCTTGTCTCACATAATTATGATCCCCACTGGGTTTTACAGCCAGAAGTTATGACACTGAAGTCTTAGGCGGGGGGACCGGTGTGGGGCTGGGATCCCTGGCTCCTCTGGGAGGAACTCCACAGCAGAGATCCCTCCCAAGTTTTATCTGCCACAGGTGGGTGTGGGGCAAGCATGTTCAGTGTCTCTGCCCCTCCTACAAGTCTTGATGTGGCTTCTTTATATCCTTAAGTTGTAGGACTTCTGTTTAGCTAGATTTCAGATGGTTTTGAATGATGGTTGTTTATAGTTTAGTTATACTTTTGATGTGATCGTGTAAACGTGGGCACATCATGTTTACCTAAGCTGCCAACTTGACCAGAAGCCTAAACTTTGTTTCTTTTATGAAACTTTATTAAAATAAGAAAAATTAAGTACTTTTTAATGTTCCTTTTTTCCCCACTGTCATTCATATATTTTGAAATTGTGTTGTTTATTTAATTTCAGGGGAGGACTATACAGATTTTAAAGAAACTATGATGTATGTCTTTTCAAACTAAAATCACAGACTATGAACTTTGGTGGTATGGTAAGTATTCTGAAGGGAACTAATTTGGTATGGTGATTTTACAAATGAACAATCTTCTAATATACTTTTTCCATAAAAATATCACATACTTTCACTTACCAGGGCACCTGTGCTGAGCAAAGTGACAAGGCCAATGAAACATACAAAAAAACTGTTTTCTACTATCTTGCAGCAGGTTTTCCTTATGTTTGGCAAAATTTTTCTTCTTTTGGGTTCTCTATTGATTTGACCTGGTGAAGATCCTCCTTCATAATCTGTCATGAATAAAACTAGTCATAAAAGAATCTTGAAAATTCATGAAAAAAATAAACATCTCAAAGTTTCGACTATATGCTTTCAATTATTTATTTACAGAAGCCAATATAGGTGGTTTCTCATATACATTTGATTTTTACCCTTGCTCTACTGAATACTGCACTCACAGAGAAAAAAAAATTAATTTGTGAGTTTGGTAATTATAAGAAATTGTGAAAAGCAGAGATGACTCAGCACATTCTTTATATATTGGGACAGAATCTGAGAATTAAATTTATTCCTTACTATTACTACAAAACAAAAATATACACACATATACAACATCTTCTAAATGTCACAGTTTGGTATAATGCCTGAAAATTCATTAGCTGAAGATTCACATAGCATAACAAGCATTCCCATTTAAATTCACAAATATTTATGAAATATTAAGAGATTTAATATCAGTTAAGTCAGTTAAACTGATTTCAGTTCTTAGATGGTGTGAGAATGGGAATTTTATTTGAGTCTATCTAGGAGCTAACCTGGATTATGGAGTACTTTGTGAGTAGGGTTCATGTTCATGGGTTTTTAACTCTACTTTCTGCTTAAGAGAGTTAGCATAAGAAAGTCTAAGGAGAAGGAAGTGATTAACCTGTAAACTGATGAGAAAATAGAAGTGTGTAGAGTTTAATGTCAGCACTTTTTATTTTAGAATTTTACCTAATGTCAATTTATAAATCTTTGGTTAAAAAACATTATATATATATATGAAATTTTTCTTCCCTTGTTTTGGATGATACAAATTCTAGAACTGAAGCTACTGAGAGCATATTCTTATTCTGAATATAGGAATTTGAGCATTTAGTAGTTCCATTTTAATGATTTCCAGTGACTTAAAGTGTCTAGAACCTGTAGTCTTTTGTTAATCTTCTTAATAATATTAATTATAAGTTATCAAGAGATGTTTGTTACATATCTAGTGAGTCAACCAACTAAAGCCTTATACATATCTTAATATTAACGACAAATATAAAATTATATCAGTATTACGATTTTTTTTCTATGAAAGTCATAGGATGTTTTCCTGAGTATTTAAATGTTTACTCCATTGTTCAGATCTAAAAATACACATATAATCTTAATTTAATCTTTTCAGCAATCTTGTAAAGTAAAATTTATTATTATCTTCATTTTTCATATTAGGAAGTGAGTCAAAGAGACAGTGAGTAAAAGTAGAGGACTGGGATTTGAACTAGGCTGATTCCAGAGCCCACAGTCTACTGCACTAGACTCCCTACAAAATAGACCTCTTCTTTTTTCCAATGTTGACTTGTTTCTTGACATTTAATTTTATTTATTTATTTATTTTATTTTATTTTATTGGTATTTTTCTGAAGTTGGAAACAGGGAGGCAGTCAGACAGACTCCTGCATGCGCCTGACCAGGATCCACCCGGCATGTCCACCAGGGGGCTATGCTCTGCCCATCTGGGGCATTGCTCTGTTGCATCCAGAGCCATTCTAGCACCTGAGGCAGAGGGCATAGAGCCATCCTCAGCACCCGGGCCAACTTTGCTCCAATGGAGTCTTGGCTGCGGGAGGGGAAGAGAGAGACAGAGAGGAAGGAGAGGGGGAGGGGTGGAGAAGCAGATGGGTGTTTCTCCTGTGTGCCCTGGCCAGGAATCAAACCTGGGACTCCTGCACACCAGGCCGACGCTCTACCACTGAGCCAACGGGCCAGGGCCTATTTTAATTTTCTATCAGGCTTCATGGGAGCATGTATGCATGTGTGTTCATTCTTTAGTCAAATTCATAAATTATCTAAAATTAAAAGCATATCCAATGGTATTATTTAGGGTAAAAGAAATTTGTCAAATTTTAATACAATAATCAAAGAAACTTTTCCTTACCGTTTTTAAGATGCTTTGGTTTTTCATGTTCATAGATTATTTCTTCTTCAGAGACAGCAATATCAACTGTACTGCATTCAGATGAGCTAGATGGCTTTACCTTCTGAAAAGTTCCACAAATAAATGTGAATAAAGTTTTATTTACTCACTATAGTTAAAATTTACTTCATTTTTAGAAATAAGAAAAATTATGCACACAAAGACCATTATCAAGTTTAAAAGACTTTAGGCCAAGTTCATGATTGATATTAAAATGCATATATATCTCTGTGAGTTGACAGATTAAAAAAATTTTTTAATTAGTTTAAGATAATGTATTTTTTAGATTAAAATTAACATTTAATTAATAACACCATTCTCCAAAATGTTGTATAGTCTATCTCCAATCTCCAAAAGGATTTGAGTTTCAAAGTTTTCCTGAAGTTATTCACAAGGTTCACAGTATGCTGTTTCAATTACATGAGTAGCATCAGAATAAATCACCCCTTGATGCTAAAAATGGGTAGACAAGAGTGTACTTAGTGTTTATTGTAAATTCCAGTCCAGATATTTTTATGTATGTTGTCATAGGCCAAGATTTATGTGAAGTTATCTTGAAGTAAAATATAGAAATGTACAAAGTGATACCAGCCCTATGGAAAGAGGTTAGTTGCAGAGAGTGACATTTTCCCCACTCATTTCTTGACCAAAGTTTAAGACTGGCTAGGATAAGGCAGTCATGACTTTGTACATGTGGTTATAATGCGAGTGACGTGCTTAGCCTCTAATTGAAATGATTTTCTCACAATGCTTTATTTTACCTTATTTAAAAGTGAATATACAATATATTATCTTTTAAAATGACCAAGATCCTAAAGTTAGTAGCATACATAATTATTTTTTTAATTTTAAAATTAAGATAAGTGTTTAAAATATTTGAAGAAAAACAGTCTTAGTCCTTAAAAATAAAAGAAAGCTTTAGGTAGAGTATATATATAAAAAAGAAATATTTGTCCTACTCCTTGGTATCATGCACAGTAAGTGTCAATGTAATTAAGAAGCTTTGTTTACTTATAACTTAATGGTAATTGTCAGTAAGATGTTATGGTGCTCAATTAAAAAATAGAGAGCAAAATATTAGTCATATAAATAAATCATTTTTATTACTTTATTTCTTTTTGATTTTTTTATTTCTGACAAACTAAAAAATACAACAATGCACTGATTTAAAATAGTAAATAAACAAATATTATATAATGTTTGGGCATTCAATAATTGAAAAATTTGAAGCTTATATGTTTGGTTTTTTTTTTTTTTTTTGAGTTCTTAAAACCATTGCAATTAAATTCTTTGATGTGACTTTTTTCCCAAAATACTTTTAGTATGTATGGTATAATTTTACAATTACAAGTAAATCAATTAAGATTCAAAATTATAAATAACTTATTTTAATATAAAAGTATATAGTTAATGTCATGAGAAAATGACCATGATATATTACTACATTGTGAAAAGTTATAAAACCCAATGTAAAGTTCAATGTTTTTTTTTTTTTCTTTCTGAAGCTGGAAACAGGGAGAGACAGTCAGACAGACTCCCGCATGCGCCCAACCAGGATCCACCCGGCACACCCACCATGGGGCGACACTCTGCCCACCAGGGGGCGATGCTCTGCCCCTCTGGGGTGTCGCTCTGCCGCGACCAGAGCCACTCTAGAGCCTGGGGCAGAGGCCAAGGAGCCATCCCCAGCGCCCGGGCCATCTTTGCTCCAATGGAGCCTCGGCTGCGGGAGGGGAAGAGAGAGACAGAGAGGAAGGAGGGGGAGGGGGTGGAGAAGCAAATGGGCGCTTCTCCTATGTGCCCTGGCCGGGAATCGAACCCAGGTCCCCCGCACACCAGGCCAACGCTCTATCGCTGAGCCAACCGGCCAGGGCACAATGGTATTTTTATAAAATTTATATAGTTACATATTTGTAATTAAAAAGGATGAAAGTTTAGATATCAAAGAAATAAGAATATATATTTCTGAATTATCAAATCACATATGACTTTCATATTTTATTCTTGGCTTTTGGTAGATCAACATCCAGTACTCATGGGCTACATTATCTGGAAAGTGTTTAATTAAATTAAATATATACTAAACATACAAATAAATGTACAAATTTATGAATAACCAATCAATAGGACCAATAATTAGGCAGCATGAATTACAACTTCTGCAACCTCAACATTAATGATTATATTTAATTCTTTTTTTTTCTTTATAATTTCATATCCCACACTTTTTAGTGGTATTTTGAGAAAAGGTTCCCAGAATATCTCGACATGATGTGCTGTGATAAATAGCAATTTTACCCAGAGATGGATGGTAGTCAAAGTTTTAAGTAAAGCACACAATTATGCTGGAGAGGCATTTTCTTTGTTTTGTCATAAAGATATTAATTAAAGGAAAGTGAACCTCAGAATACTGGGTATGCTAAGGAGTAAAAGTTTCTCTAAAATAAAAATTCCTTCACTAAGAGCTGGAAATACTTGGAATAATCGAGACTCAACTCTTACGATACGGTCAGTTTCAGAGAAGCTGCCACGCCTAAAGAGGTCTGGAGATGAAGACTGTGCCAGAGCTTTGGCTCCTGGCCATTGGCTCAGTGGGTAGAGCATAGGTCTGGTGTATGGATGTCCAGGGTTGAATCCCCGGTAAGGACACACAGAAGAACTGACTATCTGCTTCTCTCCTCTCTCCCACTTTTTTTCCTCTTCCCCTCCCACAGCCAGTGGCTTGACTGGTCCCAGCATGGCATTGGGCACTAAGGATAGCTCCATTGTAGCGCATCAGCCTCAGGCACTAAAAATAGCTAGATACTTGAGCATCAACCCCAGATGGGGTTGCCGTATAGATCCCGGTCAGGGCACATGTGGGAGTCTTCCTCACATTTCCCCTCCGCTCACCTAGAAAATAAAAGATTGTGCCAAGGACTTTGAGGACTTGGAAAGAACTGTTCTTTGCCCCTTCCACTCCAGTATCTATTAGTGATCTGAGATCAGTCCTTAGTGAGATCCAATGCAAGAAGCCCATAGTGCCTTTGTGATCTTTGTAGAGGTAGCTTTCACTTAGTTGTTCATTGACTGCTTGTCATATGTGCCTTGACAGGGAAAGCCAGATGTAGCTTTCTATTACAGTACATCTCTTACTAAGACAATATGCTGCTTGCAAATGAGGATAACAAAACTGTCTCCAGTGGAGTATACCTGTATACATGTGAATAGCAAGTTAACTGCAATATCTACCCTTCTTTGAATGTATCACCCCTTTTATTTTGTCCAGGAGTTTATAAAGCTACAAAATATTTGCAAGTCAAATTTTTGATTTCTTTCCATTCTTTTAGTTCAACTCAATTATATATGTTATAATATATGTTGCACTATAAAAAAGCATTTTAGACTTAGCCAGCAAGAAAATAAGTATTTTGTACTATTGTAGTCCAATCTCACATTTTAAAGATGCTCAGGAGAATTTAATGATTTCTTCAGATATACAAATTGATTTAAAAAAATTTTTTTTCCAGCATGCTTTTCATCACCCCACACTGTCTGATTATTAATTTATATGATTTTTAAATTGTATTATCTAATGTTTATTAAGTGCTTACAATATACTGGGCATAGTTATATGCACTACAGAATTATTATTTTTAATCCTTCTAGCTTTCCTCAGAAATAGACATAATTTTATCCTCATTTAAGTATAGAAAGTTTGAGTAACTTGATTCAGAACATAAAATAAGGAGCAAGGAGTGTAATTGCTAGGATTGAACAGGTGATCTCACTCTGGAAATTCAGTGTTGATTCAACTTCTTATCAAGAATGCCATAAATCAATAATAAGAAATCAGGATATTGAAACATCTTACCTCTTTGCTGCTTCCATAACCCGACTTGCTCTGAATCTCCTTATTATCCAGATTTTCTGTATCAGATTCTCCTGAAGCGATTGGTACAGTTTCAGAGACACTAGGACTGAGGATAAGCGATTGGCTCTCATTTTCAGTCATGTTTTTCTCTGTGCCACTGCTGTTATTGTCCTTGAGGAAGTCTTGGGTGGTGCTCAGTACAGAGAGGGTATGGTCAGAAATATTTTCTTTAACATATGTATCATTTACATTGTCCACTGTGTCCTTGGGAACATTTTGCTTTTTACGTAATATTTTAGAAAGCGCATAGTTTATTCCTTTCTTAATCCTCGCCATTGCACGCTGGAGATTTTTTGCTTCATCATTCTCTTCAGTTGTTGCAGCATTGTATGAACTAAAGGAGCTCACCAAGGCCAGAAACAGGTAAAGTATCTAAATGAAGAAGTAAATGAGGTTAAGTGCATCTCCTTTTTTGTTTTCTTTTAAAACAAACAAACCAAAAATTCTTTAAAAAAAAGTCTGAACTGAGATTTGAAAACAATATATGAACTGCAATTCTATTCAGGTTTTACTCATCTACAGTGGGTCACACACCATGTCAGAGGTTTATACAGTTATAGTCAGAACTCAATTTAAAGTCACAATATTCTAAGAAGTATTTGTTTCTCTTTTATAGAGGAAAAAGGTTTATAGACGTTAAATTTCAAAAGTCACACAGATTGAACTCAAGTCTTATTCCAAAGCTTGTTTTCTGTCACTAAGTCAAACTGCCTCTCTCAAGATGAGAGAATAAATTGCTACTCCAGGTGGCTGATTTCACTTTATGGGTTCTGAAAACCCTTAAAGAATTTCACCAGGAGAGAGCTATTCCTGGTTCTGAGGCCCACATCTAAATTTTCTTAAGACATGCAAGCACAAAGATTGGGCAGGTTATCATTATTTGTGGCAGTGAATTTGGTTTAACAAGAAAGAGACAAGTGATAGAAGAACTATTACTAATACTGCAAGATATACAAACTCAGCAATAGTGTATATTTTGACCTTTACCATCACTGAGAAATATGATCAAGGCATGTTTGTTTCTAGAGAATCAGATTCTTATCTTGTTTCTAATAGTAGGACGTAAATGGTATTTTTGAATTTAGTGTTGAAGATTAATATTGATTATTCTCTTAGATTTAAAGTAATAATTTGAGCATTTTGCTTATCATAGCTATTTCCTCTCCTCTCTTTAGATATTTCAGCTTAAGGTTTAGTTAATTTTATGCTTTGCATATTATTTTTAGAGGGCAAAGTTAAATGGCACACATTATGTTTAAAAATAAATATACAGTAAGTCTTCATTTAGCATTGTCCATAGGTTCTTGGAAACTGTGACCTCTACTGAAACAACATATAAAAAAGCCAAGTTTACCATAGGCTTGATATAAATAAGAACTAAGTTCTAACAGCATATTTCTGGTCACAAAACATCACTAAACTTATAAATAAAGATTCAAAACATTTTAAACAAAGAAATAATGTCAGCTATACATACATTTAAGAAATATAATAGAAAAAGAATCACAATTATTTTTCAACCCATTTATTCTACTTCAAGGTCACAGGTGGGTGACAAAAATGACACTAAGTAAAATGATGTTATTGGAGGAACTGCTGTATATACAAGTTATATATCTTTTTCCTTCCTCCATTTCTAATTTCTTCACCCATTAAGATATACTGTTGAAATAAGTATATTGACAATTAACATGTACATAAAAAGTATATAAAGATCTCCAAACACCCATTTTTTTTAACACTTCTTTAAGAATTCTGGATTTATGTGATGAGATGGTCTCAGATACTCTGAAAATTACTGTCTCTTCTCATGTACACACACACACCTGAGAAAATATGAACTGCCCATTATTTAGTGTCAATCACAATGAGCTGCTTTTAATTCTCTCTACCTATATTTTAATATATATGAATAGATAAATTGCAAATAAGATTCTTATGGGAAAATCAAAATATTATTGCACAGATATTACTGGCATCCAGTAATCTTAATTTCAACCATATTTTGGTGTAGCAATAAAATGTAGAGTACAAGATGGCTCGAAATTGGGAATTTCTTACTGGTGAGATAATCTGAACACTGACATATTTTCTATAACCTACAATGACAAAGTCTCAGAAGGCAAACTAAAAAAACAAAAAAACAAAAACCTGAAAATACAATGATCAAACGCCAATACCCTCAGAGAGTTGTATGATTGGTCTCACATGAGTGTCTCTTTTTGACAAAAAGGCTTACTTACAAATAATCTGGGCAGGGACTCCATGACTTTTGTAGGAACTACATACACTATTAGCATCTCTATCATTTACAAAAGACAATGAGTTCAGGATGTAAAAGGGCAAGACCAAATATAATTTAAGGTGTTGGTTGTTTCTTTTCCCACCTTTGTTTTAAGTATTAGGCATGGTGACAAATAAGAGAAGGATGTTAGGTAAGAATTTCATGACTATAAACATGAAAATGTGGTTCCTAATGAGTAGGACCACATTTTCTCTTAAGTAGACAACTAGCACAGTGCTAGGCATGTTAGTGGTAAATATTTGTTGGAAAACTATTTATTTTATTTTATTTTTTACAGTGACAGAGAAAGAGAGTTAGAGAGAGGGATAGATAGGGACAGACAGACAGGAACGAAGAGAAATGAGAAACATTAATCATCAGTTTTTCATTGTGGCACTTTAGTTGTTCATTGATTGCTTTCTTATATGTGCCTTGACCATGGGGCTACAGCAGACCAAGTATCCCCTTGCTCAAGCCAGTGACCTTGGGTCCAAGCTGTTGAGTTTTGCTCAAACTAGATGAGCCCATGCTCAAGCTGATGACCTTGGGGTTTCGAACACTCTATCCACTGCGCCACCGCCTGGTCAGGCGGAAAATAAATTAATTGTAAAATAAATGAAAGAATAGATTGTGTGTCATAATTTGGACAAGGAAAAATTATGCTACAAATATTGTATTTTTAAGACCTAGCTACACACACACACACACACACACACACACACACACACACATACACCCAACTCATACTCACACACTCATATACAAGCATACCTATATATGTAATAAGGATGTTAAAGGGCTGGAAATAAAGTTCACAATATTCTGGAAGTATGGTACAAATGAAGAAGTGCTTCTGCTTTGTTCAAGTGTGGTTTGAGTTAAAAATGGCCTGATCTCTTAAAGGTTTAAAATGGAAAAAAAGATGTGTAAATGACCAAATCTATAGAGGTTTGATTACCTCTTCTAATTTGAGGATTAATAAAGACAGAGGGGAAACACAAATTATATTATATAACTTTCAGTCACAGTTTCATAGAAATTCAACACACATATTGCTTCTGTGTTGAGATAAAAGGTAAAATAATATATATAAAACAAAACATCCTAAAGTTTTCCCTGAAATTTGCTCTTTGAAAGCTATCTATCTATTGTGTGAGAACTGAGCAATTCATGACAAAATAAAATAGTGTGGAAGAGTAAGGAAATTCAAGATTGACTTAAGAAATTATTTTTCTGATTAGTAATCAAAGAACTTAATGGCTCTTCTATTTTCATATTGTTATAATTATATCAACATATTTAATTTGGGAATATATAAGTATATATGGAATAACATATTTATGATCAATTTTTTTTTAATTTTTAAAATGCAACTAAATTGACTTTGGGTGGAAAACACACAATGCAGTGCACATATGATATAAAATTTTACACTTGAAACCTATATAATTTTGTTAACCAATGTCACCCCGTACATTTATTAAAAAATAAAAAGCAACTGGATTTTATATTCAGCTTTTTATTTCTTTCATTTTTTATCCTTCTTTAGTTTATGTGACCTTGTCACAATTCAACTGGTGGCAACTACTTAAATTGCAGGCAAAACATCTGTAAAGTGCTTAACTGAAACTTCTAAAAAATGTTAAGAAATTAATAAAATTCTGTAGATGTGGGAGATATAACATTTTAAATTTTAAAGAAAGTAAGCCTGACCAGGCAGTGGCATAGTGGATAGAGCATTGGAGTGAGATGCGGAGGACCCAGGTTTGAGACCTTGAGGTCACCAGCTTGAGTGTGGGCTCATCTGGTTTGAGCAAAGCTCACCAGCTTGGACCCAAGGTTGCTGGCTCAAGCAAGAGGTCACTCAGTCTGCTGAAGGCCCACGGTCAAGGCACATATGAGAAAGCAATCAATGAACAACTAAGGTGTCACAATGAAAAACTGATGATTGATATTTCTCATCTCTCTCCATTCCTGTCTGTCTGTCCCTATTTATCCCTCTCTCTGACTCTCTCTCTCTGTAAAAAAAAAAAAAGTAAAATATTTCTGAATATTTATAGAGTGCTAACTGATTTTATTTAAATTACAATATCCCTATAAGACATGTATTAAATTATTATGTTTATTCTCCTGGTAGATATTGTCAGGGTATAAAAGACTGTATAATATGCACAAAATAGCTTAACTGTTAGTATTATAGACTGAAATTTGAACCTGTGTTTGCTTGGATCTGAATTCTTTATTTTTCTATAACTCAACACTATTAAAAGACACCTTAGAAATAAAGTGGAGTGTATATATGTGTGTGAGTTGTTTTTTATCTCAACAGCCATCAACCATAGCCCTTACTTTGGGAATAAAAACCTACATTTCATTTGGTCAACCAATTTTATCCTGTTATTAATCATATGATTTGAGTCTGTATTGACGTCATTTTCAGCTTCAAGGAGATTCTGAGTGGCTTAACGTAGTAATATATATTAATATATTCCACATCCTGGGAAATAAATAATAAATGTACTCCACACCTTGAGCAAGAGAGATCCCTTTAGAAATGAACCTGTGATTCAGAGCTAATGAGCTAATAGGAGAAATTTGCTGTGACTTCTGGGAAAGACAGAAATTTTCTCTTCTATTAGACTTGAAGCTTAGACTGAAGCAGCCATCTTGCTAAAACAGAGGCCACCAGAGAGTAAGGGGCATAGAAAAGACAGATAGGAGATTCTCAAAAAACTGTCTCTTAAGATCTTGTTTGTATATATGTGTCAACTAAAGTGAAATATCTGTTATTTTGAGTAATATATAATATATGTTATATACATTATTTTTATATACATTAATATATATGTAAATATTTTTTTAGCCAGTTACAATAGTGTTTTATGCCACTTGCGGTTGAAAATGTTCTAATAGCTACAAAGGCAGAAGATATTTAAGTATTTTTACATATTAGGCACTGTTCTGGGCCTTGATGATGCAAAAAAGAGTAATGATCCCTTCCTTTAAGGAGCAGTTTAATAAGAAAAGTAAACAAGTACATCAACAATGAAACCTAAAACCAAATAATGTGACAGGGGTTATGACCAGGGCAACAGAGAAGTAACCAGGAAGACTCCCAACACAATGTAATCTAGTTTCCTGGAAATGTATTTAATCTCTATAATTTATGAGTAAAAAGCAAATACTGAGTCCTGTTTTTCTTTTTATTCTGTAAGAACAGTTTTCTTTTCTAAGCCAGCTTCTTTCTTAGAAATAAAAGTTATGGACTAAATTCATGTAGCACCAAATTAATTGTTGGAAATTTAAAAATGAAAGCTTTCTCTCTTACTTAATGAATAACAGCATTATAGACCAGTGGTTTTCAAATTCTGCAGCACAATTTAATCAAATAAGAATTCCTAAAAATTCTGATGACCAGGTTATGTCCATATACCAATAAAATCAGAATTTTGGGGAATGGATGCAAGACATTAGTATATTTTTATGAATTCCCCAGGTAATTCCAATGTGTGTTCAAGTTTGACAATTAGTGTTATGTTTAAATGCTTCTCAAAATTTAATGTGCATACAAATCACTTGAGGATGTTGTTAAAATCTTGATTCTGCTTCCATAGGTCTGGGATAAGGTCTGAGAGTCTTCACTGATAATTATATTCTACATGATGCTGGTGCTACTTTGAGTAGCAAGATTATAAACCAGTGTTATCGAACAGAAATATGATGTGCATATTTCACATATGCAATTTTTTAGTACCCACATTCAAAGCATAAGCAAACAGGTGAAATTAATTTGCTAACATTTTATTTAACTAAATATGTAAAAGGATTATCACTTAAAAAGGTAATTCAATATAAAAATCATTAATGAAATAATTTAAATTAATTTTTTGATTAAAACTTTAGATCCAGTGGATGGTTTTACACATTTTAAATTACACCATTTAAATGTCAGCTGATCAATAGCCACAACAGGCTGGGTACCACCATGTTGAACAGTACAGTTATAGATCGCTAGACCCCATAAGCCACACCATGAAAATATTAGACTATATTACATCAGATTCTCAAGGAAAATTTAGAAGCATATATGACTTACCAATAAGTTTCCAATTAAAATGACCATCATGTAAAACGGAATACAACTGAATTTTCCTGCTGTGTTAAAGCAATCCCATAAAGTCTCTATCCACTCTCCACAGAGAATCCGGAACACATTCAGAAAGGAATGGAAGAAGTCAGCCATGTGCCAGTGTGGGTCTTGATAGTATAACTGGCAGACATTTACTTGGTTATGCCAATCTAATAGCTTCATGCCAACCACAGCAGAAAAAAATACGAATATGAAAAACAGCAGGATCAAGTCTTTCAGGGTCGCTAATGAGTTATTAAGAGTAAGCATCAGAATCTTAAACGTTGGCCAGTATTTCCCCAACTTGAAAATTCGCAACTAATAGAGTAACGTAAAAAGAAAGCAAGAATAGAAAAGAAAGATTAAAAAAGACTTGGTTACTACTTACTATGGTATTCAAAAATTTTTTATCAGCATTATACACACTCACATATATAGTCCATAATGTAATATTCTGTTTTGAGCATTGTTAACTAACCACTGAAAATTCATTTTGTGTACAATTCTTAATGCATTATACAAATTCTATAACCTTTTACACAAAATCCATATGTATCCTCTTCTATTGATCTGTCAATGCCCATTTAATATTATACTACTACAATTACACAAGCTATAAGTTTTCATATCTGGTAGGGCAGCTATCCATTCTAGTTTGCTTTTCACAACACATTGGATATTTTCTCACATTTTGACAAATAGATAATATTAAAAAATAACTGTCAGTTTCCACTGAATTCCATTGAAGTTTCCATTGTGTATTTCCTTTTTAAAAGAACACTTTGAAGACCAAACGCAACATTCTACAATCTAGGTTTAGTATACTCTCTTTCTTTTCACTTTTTTTTTATTTCTATTGATATACTACAAATTACGTTACTGTTTTAGCCACCATATCACAATGAACTTAGTCATCCAAAACCCACACATCATTTACATATGTGGTATACATTCCTTAACTTTTTCTAGTATACATTTGGCTTTCTCTACTGAAGAGTATGACTTTACATTAATCCATGTAAAACATCTAATATTCAGTCTGTTACTAGTCTTTCAGATATTTTGATCTTATCTTTGATCCCATTTTCTGTATTTCCTGGACTTGTCTCATTCATAAATTTCAAAACTACATCTTGTATATATTTTTCTCACTCATTAGAAAAGTTAATGTTTGAGGATTTAAGACAGATTGTTCTTGATTCCTGCTACATTTTTTCAATTGTTTACCAGCATGGGACAATATATTACTTATCAAATACTTAACATTTTCTTAAATATTATTTCCTCGCTTAGTTTTATGAGTCTTACCACCACGCTTCATTGCAGATATATACTGATTCTGGCTTAGTTTTTATAATAACTGTCTCCTGGCCTGACTGGTATTATATATAAAGTTTTCTATCTTAAATTTAGAAATATCTGATTCCAGTTTCTTAGTTACACATTGACATTCATCTCCTGGGGCTCTTCATTACTTTGTTTCTCAAAACTGGTCTAGTACCTCTGGCCTGGCTTCCTAGAACTACATCTCAAATTTGTTATATATATGACTTATTTCCGTTAAGGCATTGGTTAAATAATGGTATTGGAGACCACTTCCTCTTTTCTGGGGCAGAATGAACTCACTTAATATTTCCAATATCCCAATGGTATAGATATTACTATTCTTCCCATTTTATGTTTGAGAAAACTGAGATAAATTTTTATAAAATAAGATACTAGTTTTGGATTCTACTTACCACCCTGAATGGTTGAAGAAAGCCCAGTCCATGGACATTTGCTAGATAAATTTCTGCTAAACCATGGAACACAATTAAGCTATCAAAAATGTTCCAACCAACTTGGAAATACCCATATGGATGCATGGCAATTATTTTAAAAATCATTTCTGTTGTAAAAATTCCAATGAAAACCTAAATAAAAACAAAACACAGGAATGAGGATGTGTTTGCAATAGCTCTATCAGAACCCTCATGCACAGAAAGTCTAAGTTTTCAGTATCACATTCCCCACAGTCCCTCTGTCAATATCTGATTAGTTTTGGAGTGTGTATTATAATAGACTTATACATTTTATTTAATAATCTAAAGTCAAACAATTTATACAAAATCTTTAATCATTTTAGGAAGTCAGTCTGGGAGAAAATAAAAGAATATTTGAGAGTAAAAACATCTTTTAATCTTTTTAAGTGAGAGAAGGAGAGATAGGCAAACTCCTGCATGCACCCCGACAGGGATGTACCTAGAAACTCTCATCTGGGGCTGATGCTTTAATCAACTGAGCTATTCTCAGCACCAGGGACTGATGACTGAACCAATTGAGTCACTGGCTGGGAGAGGGGAAGAAAGAGAGAAGAGAGACAGGGAGGGATAGAGAAGCAAATAGTCACTTCTCATGTATTCCCTGACTGGGGATTGAACTGGGACCTCTGAAGGCAGGGTTGATGTTCTATCTACTGAGCCAACAAGCAAGGGCCCTTTTAATTTTGAATAGTCTCTTTTGGTATATGGAGTATTTGATAAGATGCTTAATTTTTCACCTAACCTATAATGACACAAGGGGTAAAGCATTTGAGCTGGAATGTTGAGGTCACCAGTTCAAAACCCTGGGGTTGCCTGATCAAGGCACATACAACTAATATGAGTTGTATGTTCCCTCCAGCCCCTTTTCTCTCTCTCTCTCTTTCTTATAATTTTTTTTTTTATAGAAAAAAAATTTTTTTTTCTGAAGCTGGAAATGGGGAGAGACAGTCAGACAGACTCCCGCATGCGACCGACCGAGATCCACCCGGCACGCCCACCAGGGGCAACTCTCTGCCCACCAGGGGGTGATGCTCTGCCCTTCTGGGGCATCACTCTGCCATGACCAGAGCCACTCTAGTGCCTGGGGCAGAGGCCAAGGAGCCATCCCCAGCGTCCGGGCCATCTTTTGCTCCAATGGAGCCTTGGCTGCGGGAGGAGAAGAGAGAGACAGAGAGGAAGGAGGGGGGGTGGAGAAGCAAATGAGCACTTCTCCTAAGTGCCCTGGCCAGGAATCGAACCTGGGTCCCCTGCATGCCAGGCCGACGCTCTACCGCTGAGCCAACCGGCCAGGGCCTCTCTCTCTCTTTCTTACTCTCTCTTTCTCTTTTCTTTAAAAATCAATCAATAGCCTGACAAGGCAGTGGCACTGTGGATCGAGCATTAGACTGGGATGTGAAGGACCCAAGTCTGAAACCCCAAGATCATTAGCTTGAGTGTGGGCTCGCCAGCTTAAGCATGAGGTCGCTGCCTTGAGTGTAGGATCTTAGAGCTGACCCCATGGTCTCTATTTTGAGCCCAAAGGTCACTGGGTTGAAGCTCAAGGTTGCTGGCTTGTACCCAAGGTCACTGGTTTGAGCCAGGGGTCATTCAATCGGCTGTAGCCCCTCACCCCCCACCCCCAGTCAAGGCACATATGAGAAAGCAGTCAGTGAATAAATAAGGTGCCTAAACAAAGAATTGATCCTTCTCATCTCTCTCCCTTCCTGTCTGTCCCTATCTGTTCCTCTCTCCAACTCTCTGTCTCTGTGAAAAGAAAAGCAATCAATAAAAAACTGTTTTAAAAAAAGATATTTATTTTCAATTTGTAAAAAATAAAAGAAGTACATATATGGTCCAGAATAACAACAACAACAACAACAAAAAACCCAACAGAATAAACTTATGGAAACTGCGTTTTAAAAACTATACTGGCAGAAATAACTAAATTACTTTTTTGGTATCAAATAATGTGTACTTCAATAGTGGTAGCAGTTTGGCTGTTTATATGAGTACTAAGCAACTAAGCAAAATAATAAACAGTAATAAAAACAAAAAAGTTGAAACACTATATATGTTTGCTTGAATGTGACTTGTTTTTAAATTCATAGAAATTAGTTTTGCCTTTTGCATTGTATGGAATGAAAAGGATAGGTGAATCCCAAGAAAACATTGCACAGAATATGCTCCAATCTTAAGGTGGTAAAGAGCAGACAGGGTCAGGCACAGTTGTAGTCAGAATTTGAATCAGGTGTCAATGAAAAACTGTGTCTGTTATTTGACTCTTGCCCTATTCTGATTTATGGGGCTATGGTACCAACAGAGGGAAGAGAGAGGAAAGAAATAATTTCCAGCAACCTGTCAAGCAACTAGCGAGGAATCCCAAATTTAAAATGGTAGAATTTTAAACTCTAGTTATAAACTTCTTCAGTGATAAGAACATTTACAAAGTAGGTCTTGGCACCGTGAAGTGGAGAAGATAGATAAAACCAAAAAAAAAGTTCATCAAGTGCTTATATAATGCATTAAAAACATATTGGGGTTATCAAATAAAGTAACATGTTACTCAAGACTTTAAAAAACAGAAATCTATTTGGCTCCAATCTGCACAAAACACAGCTGAAAACAGGATGTGGGGAGGAGGGGCAGTAACTCAGGTATCCATGGAGATCTGAGATACACCTCCCCCTACTGAAGTAGAGAAAGCACCCCACACAAAGAGAATAGCTGGCAGATCAGGCCTTCAGAGTTTCAGGTTACACCACCATATTCTATTTCTTGGATACAGTTTCAAATAAGCCCCCTGCTGAGATCAGTAAGCAAGACTACCACCGAGTTAAGAAAACTGAAAAGAAAACAAAGAAATCAAGACTTCAAAGCGGCTCTATTAGAAAAGCCAAATCTTACAGTGGGTTACAAACAACAGCTGATGTCAATCCAAGAAGACCTAGAAATAACACAATTGAAAATTTGAGACAGAAAACAACAACCCTAGACTCAACCAGCTCTACAAACAATACACCCAAACACATAGACATAATGGGAAGACAGAGAAGTGCAATCCAAATGAATCAACAAAAGAAACCTCCAGAAAATGAACTGAGTGATATAGAAATAACCAAACTACTAAATGCAGAGTTTAAAATTAGAATTATTAGAATGCTAAAAGATCTTAGAACAATAATAGATGGACACAATGAGCACACAAATAAAGAGATTACAAGCATCAAAAAGGACATTGAAATAATAAAGAAGAACCAGTCAGAAATGACAAATACAATTTCAGAAATGAAGACTACACTAGAAACAATTATAGCACACTGGATGAAGCAGAGGATCGAATCAGCGATTTAGAAGTCAAGATAAACGAAAACACAGAAGTGGAGCAGCAAAATGAAAAGAGGCTGAAAAAATCTGAAGAAACTCTAAGAGAGCTCTGTGACAACCTAAAGAGAAACAACATTCACATCATAGGGGTTCCTGAAGAAGAAGAGAAAGAACACGGGAGAGAGACCTTCTTCAATGAAATCATAGCTGAAAACTTCCTTAAATTGATGCAGGAAAAAGTCAAACAAGTTCAAGAAGCACAGAGAACTCCATTAAAGAGAAACCCAAAGAAATCTACACCAAGACACATCATAATTAAAATACCAAAGCTAAGAGATAAAGAGAAAATAGTAAAAGCTGCTAAAGAAAAAAAGGTTCTCACCTACAAAGGAGCCCTCATAAGGATGACATCCAACTTCTCAATAGAAACACTTGAGGCCAGAATGGAATGGCAAGAAATATTCAAATAAATGCAGAACAAGAGCCTATAACCAAGACTTCTTTATCCAGCAAAGCTATCATTTAAAATTAAAGGAGAAATAAAAATCTTCCCAGACAAACAAACAAACAAACAAAGAAAAACTCAAGGAATTCATTACAACCAAACCAATGATGCAAGAAATGTTAAGGGGGCCTGTTGTAAACAGAACAAAAGGGGAAAAATATAGTAAAAGAGGAATAAAGCTTTAAAGAATAAAATGGCAATAAACAACTACATATCAATAATAACCTTAAAGGTAAATGGATTAAGTGATCCAATCAAAAGACATAGGGTAGCTGCATGGATAAGAAAACAGGACCCATTCATATGTTGTCTACAAGAGACACATCTCAAAACAAAAGATACACAGACTGAAAGTAAAAGGATGGAAAAAAATATTTCATGAAAATGAAAATGAAACAAAAGCTGGATAGCAATACTTATATCAGACAAAATGGACTTTAAAACAACGGCTATAGTAAGAGATAAAGAAGGTCACTACATAAACAACTTAACTCTTCATCTAAAAGAACTAGAAAAAGAATAGCAAGTAAAGCCCAGAGGTAGTAGAAGGAAGGAAATAATAAAGATTAGAGTGGAAATAAATGACAAAGAGGCCAAAGAACCAATACAGAAGATCAATGAAACCAAGAGCTGGTTCTTTGAATGGTTAAACAAGATCAATGAACCCTTAACCAGACTCACCAAGAGAAAAAGAGAGAGGACTCAAATAAATAAAATTAGAAATCAGAGTGGAGAAATAACAACTGACACAACAGAAATACAAGATATTGTAAGAAAATACATAAGAACTGTATGCCAAAAATTAGACAACCTAAGTGAAATGGACAAATTCCTTGAAACATATAATCTTTCAAAATCAATCTGGAAGAATCAGAAAACCTAAACAGACTGATTACAACAAATGAAATTGAAACAGTTATAAAAAAAACTCCCAACAAACAAAAGCCCTGGGCCAGATGGCTTCACAAGTGAATTCTACCAAATATTCAAAGAAGAACTAACTCCTATCCTTCTCAAGCTATTTCAAAACATTCAAGAGGAATGAAGACTTCCAAACTCCTTTTATGAGGCGAGCATAATTCTGATTCCAAAACCAGGCAAAGGCAACACAAAGAAAGAAAATTATAGGCCAGTATCCCTGATGAACTTAGATGCTAAAATCCTCAACAAAAATTTCAGCAATCCAGATCCAACAATATATGAAAAAAAAATCATACATCATGATCAAGTGTGATTCATTCTGGGGAGGCAAAGATGGTTCAATATTCATAAATCAATCAATGTGGTTCATCACATAAACAAAAGGAAGGAGAAAAACCACATGATAATTTCAATAGATGCAGAAAAAGCATCTGAATAAAATCCAGCATCCATTCATGATCAAAACTCTCAGCAAAGTGAAAATACAGGGAACATACCTCAACATGATAAAGGCCATCTATGAGAAACCCACAGCCAACATAATACTCAATGGGCAAAAATTAAAAGCAATCTCCTTAAGAGCAGGAACAAGAGAGGGGTGCCTCCTTTCACTACTCTTATTCAACATAGTACTGGAAGTCCTAGCTACAGCAATAAGACAAGAAGATGAAATAAAAGGCATCCAAATTGGAAAAGAAGAAGTAAAATTATCATTATTTGCAGAAGATGTAATACTGTATGTAGAAAACCCTAAAGTCTCAGTCTAAAACTACTTGACCTGATAAATGGCAGCAAAGTGGCAGGGTATAAAATAAATACACAGAAATCAGAGGCACTTTTATACACCAACAATGAACTGTCAGAAAGAGAAATTAAAGAAACAATTCCCTTCACTATTGCAACAAAAACATAAAGTACCCAGGAGTAAATTTAACCAAGAATGTTAAAGACTTGCACTTGGAAAATTATAAAACATTAATAAAAGAAATGAAGGAAGATACAATCAAGTGGAAGCATATACCATGTTTATGGTTAGGAAGAATAAACATCATTAAAATGTCTATATTACCCAAAGCAATTTATAAATTCAATGCAATATCTATTAAAATGACAATGACATATTTCAAAGACATAGAACACATATTCCAAAAATTTAGAAGGAACCAAAAAAGAGCACAAATAGCCTTAGCAATGTTGAATAAGAAGAATAAAGTGGGAGGTATCACACTTCTTGATATCAAATTATACTACAAGGCCATCGTACTCAAAACAGCTTGGTTCTGGCATAAGAACAGGCATATAGATCAATTGAACAGAACAGAGAACCCAGAAATAAACCCACACCTATGTAGATAATTGATACTTGACAAAGGAAGTAAGAGCATACAATGGAGTAAAGACAGCATCTTTAACAAATGATATTGGGAAAATTGGACAGCTACCTGCAAAAAAATGAAACTAGACCACCAACTTACACCACTCACAAAAATAAACTCAAAATGGATAAGACTTAAATGTAAGCCTTGAAACCATAAGTATCTTAGAAGAAGACATAGGCAGTAAGCTCACCTACATCTCTCACAGCAATATATTTGCTGATTTATCTCCATGGGCAAGTGAAATAAAAGACAGGATAAACAAATGGGACTGTATCAAACTAAAAGCTTTTGTACAGCTAAGACAATATGAACAGAATAAAAAGACAAAGCACACAGTGGGAGAATGTATTCGACAATACGTCTGATAAGGGGTTAATACCAAAATTCATCAAGAACTTGTAAAACTCAACACCAGGAAAACAAACAATCCAATAAAAAAATGGGAAAAAGAAATGAATAGACAATTCTCCAAAGAGGACATACAGATGGCCAATAGTCAGATGAAAACATGTTCAACATGACTAATCATTAGAGAAATGCAAATTAAAACCACAATGATATACCACCTCACATCAGTCAGAATGGCGCTCATCAACAAAACAACACAGAATAAGTGCTGGCGAGGATGTGGAGAAAAGGGAACCCTCCTGCTGGTGGAAATGCAGACTGGTGCAGCCACTGTGAAAAACAGTATGGAGATTCCTCAAAAAATTAAAAATGGATCTGCCTTTTGACCCAGCCATCCCACTTTTGGAAATATATCTCAAGAACATCATAACCCCAACTGAAAAAAAGAAAAGCATTCCATGTTTATGGCAGCATTTTTCACAATAGCAAAGATCTGGAAACAGCCAAGAGTCCATCAGTAGACAAGTGGATTAAAAAGCAGTGGTACATATACAATGGAATACTATGGGGCCATGAAAAAGAAGGAAATATTACCTTTTGTAACAACATGAATGGACCTGGAAACTATTATGTTAAGTGATATAAGCCAGGCAGAGAAAAAAAAAGTATCATATGACCTCACTCCTTTGAGAAATCCAAGGAACAATGAGAACTGAGGAACAGAATTGAGACAGAGGAGGGATCAAAGGGACCTGAGGAAAAGAGGACAGAGGGGAAGGGGATGATAGGATGAGATAAACCTGAAGGGAAGGGGGGAGGGTACCCTAGGGAGGGGGAAAAAGGAGATGTTGAGAGAAATACGGGGGAGAAGGAATGTATTCGGGGCACCCTAGAATCTATGTAAACACAATCAAGTAAATAAAATAAATAAATAAATAAATAAAGTGAATTGATTTGTCCAAGATAGGTGGCTGACTGTTGCCAGAGGCAGATTAGAGCCCAGCCATTTAAGCACTTGTACAGTGGTCTAAAAAAACTACCTCTGCTTTATAAAGTCCAATTATATAATATAATTATAAATATGAAAGCCTTTTATATTTCAGATATATAGATAGGCTAATGAAAATAGATACTAAAAAACAAACAAACAAACAAAAAGACTTTAAAAACAATCCAAATTGCAAGTAAAAATTAGGAAGAATAAGAGCCTTACCTGGTTTGCAATGGTGAGAACATTGATGGTTTCATCACTCATTGGATAAGATGTCATGGCCAAAAAATATATGTTTAGAATTATGCAGATAGTGAGAAAAAGATCAGTAAATGGGTGCATCATAATCACATGGACAAACTCTCTCAATTTTAACCAACAAGGAGAACAATTCCAGATCAAGAACATTTTAGCAAATTTACGCCAACACAACAGACATCTCTTCTGACATGTTTTATCTTCTGCAATAGAGGAATAGAAAAGTTAAACATTAGCAAATTGTTTAATAGAAAATTTTGACTTCTGCATGTCAAAAGAGGTTTGAAACTATACTTCTGATGTAGAATTAGCAAAGAAAAATATTTTATACTAATAAGCAGAGCAAAGTAAATTTCCTCTATTTTTTTCATTCTAGCTGAATTTAGACAAATGAAAAAGAGACAAACTATGTATTGGAAGCAAAACATGGGACTATATGTCAAAAAAAGAAATATGAAATATAGTTGAGAGTATTATAATTTATAGTTTCTAGATTTATATGCTTTACAAAATGATGTCTTTCAACATTGGCCATGATAATAAGTTACCAGTTATATGTTAAAAAAGCAAAGTGAATATAGAAAGGACCTTAATATATTATTTTATGTATTATATATATGCTGATTATAAATAATATATGTATGACAAGCTTTATTTTTAGTTACAAGTTGCTACTTCTATCTTACTTTCAATGCTAAAACAAAAAGTGTTTGGCATTCTTTGGTAACCCTTTCCAATGTTTAGAACACTTTGTTTATAAAATTTTTACAAATTTTTAATCCTAATATTCTAGTTATTTCTTAAGTTTTAGTTATCATATAAAATTCTAAAGAAATTATAGAATTTCATTAAAATTGGCTGCTATGAAAAGTATCTTTCATAGTGTCTAAATATTTTTTACTTTACCTTCTTCATGTCTGGTTGTCGCCTCATCCGACATATTCAAAGAAGTAATCATAGAAGTTGGTGATCTTGTCCTCATTTCTATTTGTGTGGTCTGGGTCTAAAAAAGAAATATGATGAGTCTAATCTTGGCTTTTTCCCTTTGTAGATCCAAGACTATAACTATAAGAACTTTTATAACCTTAAAATGCTGATTTTTACCTCCAGAAGCATTTTTGTTTTAAAAAATGTGCATAACTTGCAACTCAACAAAATAATTTTATATTATGAGGTCAACTATAAAAGGAATATATCAGAGAATAATAGTGGTATTACCTATATTTGACAAAGAATTCAATGTATAGTATAGAATTATTGTGAACTATGCAGTTGGCAAACATGCTAATGAATAACAACAATCCTCTACCACCTTATGTTTTTTCCTTCAAAATACGTTAACATTATAACTTGACAAATACTTTGATAAAATCAAAATGATTTGCCTTTGTAATGAAGTAATTCTTGAAGAATATCAGGTAAGAGAATGGATTATAAAAAAATGCTTTGGATTAGAACATATATGATAATTACATAAAAGAATCACTTCTTTCTTTCTCTGATGTCTCGAGTAATGGGTTTAAGATGCCCTCTAGTTTGCTGATGCAGTCACAAAGAATCCTTGCATCGAAAAGGCACTCAAAACTTGTAGGCTTTGATGTGAAGGTTACATTCATAAGTATTACAGATATAGCCTGAGATGTTTCTAGTGACCATGCATCAAATTTGTGATTGGATATAAACTGTAAGACATTGACAATGGGTAGATGATACTACACTATAGTTTCCAAGAGTTTTTACATTTGACACACACACACACAAAATAATAATATGTATATCTTTGTTAAATAGGGGTAAATAGATGAAGCTACTCTTGGTTAGAGGTAACTGGCTTAGTGGATGCTGCCACCTCAACACTGAGGGACTTAGTAGTTGAAGCTCACAGTAACCCATATATATACATTACACCCAGGTTGGCAAGTTTTACTGGGGTCTACCGGAATCTCACTCAGTTGCAGCCAAATCCCCTTTGATTTTACAAATAGTGTAGCTAGAGAGGTAAAAACCAATTGCATTACAGACTGAATTCCATTAGCAGATTTTGTAGGTCTACTGATCCTGTCCCCCCCCCCTTTAATTCAAAAAGTAAGCTGCAGATATAAATTTAATTTATTTAAACCAGGCTTATTTAAGTCACTATTTTAGCCTGACCAGGAAGTGGCTCAGTGGGTAGAGTGTCGGACTGGGATGCAGAGGACCCGGGTTTGAGATCCCGAGGTCGCCAGCTTGAGCGTGGGCTCCTCAGATTTGAGCAAGGCTCACCAGCTTGGACCCAAGGTCGCTGGCGCAAGCAAGGGGTTACTCGGTCTGCAGTAGCCTCCTCAGTCAAGGCACATATGAGAAATCAACCAATGGACAACTAAGGAACCTCAACAAAGAATTGATGTTTCTCATCTCTCTCCCTTCCTGTCTGTCTGTCCCTATCGGTCCTGACTCTCTGTCTCTGCCACAAAAAAGAGACTATTTTAGCTGACATCAATTCATATAAAATATGTTATACATTATACAATTTCAAATTTCCATGAGATATAAAACATAAGTATAATTTTTCTGTTATTAAGATTTGACAAGAATTTCCCAGATGTATCAATATCTTCATAAAGGTGATACTCAGGGACATGGGAATAATGTCCTCCACTATATTCTTAATAGAGAGAAATTATTTCCCATAGAGCTGTTTCTGATAGTGACAGTGTTTGATGGAATCACACCAAAGAGGAATTCAGTAAAGACAGTCTTCTGTTCAGGGAGTAGAGGGAGGCGGGGGGAGAAAAATAATATTATTTTTATAATAGTCAATGAAAATTTTCTACTAATTTTGGTAAAACTGTGGCTATGTTTTAGAATACAAAATGAACAAATTTCACATCTCAATTGAGCTTCTCAGAAATAGTAAATGAATGCCCACAAGTGGGCCAAATCTTGAGGATACAACTATTTATAATGCAAATTAAGAGAATCGTAACTCAGTAACTACTTTTTCGGTAGTTTAAGTGCTAACAAGGGCATATGCCTGTGTTTCAGACAATTGAATATTAAAATTAGACCGGGAAAGGGGACTAGGCTTTTCCTCCTAACAGGTTTAAATTCCTGAGTGTAAACTCAGTTCTCAGATTTCATCTCTAGTGTCAGTTCCTCAGAAAAACCTTTCTGACTCAGAAAAATCCTTTATCGTCTCTTGATGCACCATATATCTCTCATTTATAGCACTTGCTACAGTTTTCTTGTATTGTTTTGTTTTGGTAGAGAGTAATACAGTGAACCACCAGGAACCCAATATTCAGCTGCAATAAATAATAACATTATATTCTTCATTTTTCATGTATTACTCATTTATCTTCCTCTCTGAAAGATTTTCAGTTGGCCCTGGCTGTTTGGCTCAGTTGTAGAGCATAGATCTGGTGTGTAGATGTCTCGTCTTGATTCCTGGTCAGGGCATAGAAGAGAAGTGACCCTCTGCTTCTGGACTCCTCCCCCTCCCCTTCTCGCTCTCTCTTCTCCCCCTGCCATGGCTCAGTTGGTTCAAGCACATAGGTCCAGGAGCTACAGATGGCTTCATCTCAGGCACTAAAAATAACTTGTTTTTGAGCATAGCCCAAGATGGGCAGAGCATCTGCCCCAGATGGGTGTTGCCGGGTGGATCCCGGTCAGGGTGCATGCAGGAATCTGTCTATCTCCCCACCTATCACTTACAAAAGAGAAAAAAACAAAAAGATTTTAAATCAAATTTTAGACATCATATAATTATTAGAATAAGCTTTTTTTCTTATTTTTCAATTACTGTTTACATGCAGTATTATTTTATATTAGTTTCAGGTGTATAGCATAGTGGTTAGACATAATTTACAGAGTGATACTCCCTTAAATCTAGTACTCACCTAACATCTTACATAGTTATTACAGCATGATTGACTATACTCCTTATACTATACTTTATATCCCCATGACTATTTTGTAACTCATCTGTACTTAATCCCTTTACCTTTTCACTCAGTCCCCCTACCCCTCCCATTTGGCAACCATCAGTTTGCTAGCTATAGCTGAGTCTGTTTCTGTTTTGTTTGTTCATCTCTTTTGTTCTTTAGATTTCACATATAAGTGAAATCCTGTAGTATCTGTCTTTCTGACTCTGACAGAATAAGCTTAAGAAATATAATCACAATATTATCACAATCAACAAACTCAGTAATTCCTTAATATTATCCAATACCCAGAATATGCTCAATTTTCTTTCATTGCTCAGAAACATTCTCTTGTTAACTGATTTCTTCCAATAAAAATACAAATAAGATCTACATAATGTGCTTAGTTGATGGCTCAATTGATTATCTTGTGATTTAAATTTTTTCCCCCAAGTGATTTATTTGTTGAAGATTCTGAGTTAATTATACTGTAGAATTTTTCACACTCTTTGACAGAATATGTCTATTAGGTGTAATTTAATGTGTTCTTCTCTCTCTTATGGTCTCTGGAAAAAGATTGATCTAGAGCAGTAGTAGTCAACCTGGTTCCTACCACCCACTAGTGGGCGTTCCAGCTTTCATGGTGGGCGGTAGCGGAGCAACCAAAGTATAAATAAAAAGATAGATTTAACTATAGTAAGTTGTTTTATAAAGATTTATTCTGCTAAACAGTGAAAATCCAACATATAGTACTTGGTAAGTAATTATTATTATATGCTTTAACATGCTGTAACTCTGCTTTATAAATTTTATAAAGTAAAGTTACTTTCCTACTTTATAAATCACCATTACTGTGGAACTGGTAGGTGGTTAGAAAATTTTACTACTAACAGAGATACAAAAGTGGGCGGTAGGGATAAAAAGGTTGACTACCCCTGATCTAGAGGCTTAGACTTAGCTCAGATTTTGGAAAAGAATATATTGTATGTGGTGTTTTATGTACCTATTTCATAACAGTGGGAAACACATAATATCTGGTATTCCTAAAGATACAATTAATAATTTTATTGCTTATTTCTTTTCTAAGTCAGTAGCTTCATGAAGCTAGATACTATATTTGTATTTATTAAAGTATTTTTTATTAATCTTCAGTGTTTAGTACAAAGCTTGTACTTAGTACAGAGCATAGAGCAGACTGACAATAATGTTTTATTAAACTGGCTAGCTGAGTTCTAGAAATGTTAATTTATCTTTTTTTTTTTTTTAAAGTGAGAGTAAGTAAGCTAGAGAGACAGACTCCCGCATGTGCCCCAGCCGGAATCCACCCAGCAACCCCTGTCTGGGGCCAATGTTCAAATCAATTGAGTGATTCTCAGCACCTGGTGTCAACCCTTGAACCAGTCAAGCCACTGGCTGTGAGAGGGGAGGAGAGAAAGCAGCAGGACAGGGAGGGGAAGAGAAGTAGATGTTTGCTTTTCTTGTTTTCTGACATGGGATCAAACTGGGTCATCTCCACTCTAGGTAGATGTTCTATCCACTGAGCCAACCAGCCAGAGCCTAAAAATGTGTTTAGATGGGTAAATATTTTGAAAATACTTATTATCCTGTAGTTATATATAACTCTCTTCCTGAAGTTTTGCCATAACTGACAATTTATAGAAAAGTTTCACTTGCAAATTGTGTAACTGATGGTATAATATTGTTTCAGCGTTGAAACAATGCAGTAAAGTGGTGAACACTAGGTTCTCTTCTTCTGGTTGAGAAATCAAATACCAGTAAATAAAATCAACTTTGTGACTGGAAGTCCTCAAATGAGGATTAAATTTGAGAATTCATGAAGATCCTCATGTGTCTGGTACATACATATGTGACACTCAATAAGCATGTTCTTCTTCTTATTATTATTATTTTAAATTTCCCTAAAACAGAATATAGTAAAAGACTAAAGAATATTAGGTTGAGCTTGACCAGGCAGTGGTAAAGTGGATAGAGTGTTGGACTGGGACACAGAGGACCCAGGTTTGAAACACCGATGTCGCTGACTTGAGTGCAGGCTCATCTAGCTTGAGGGTGGTATCATAGACATGACCCCATGGTGGCTGGCTTGAGCCCAAAGGTTGCTAGCTTGCAGCCCAAGGTCGCTGGCTTGAGCCCAAGGTTGCTGGCTTGAGCAAGGGGTCCCTTGCTCTGCTGTAGCCCCCTGGGGGCTAAATATGAGAAAGCAATCAATGAACAACTAAGGAGTTGCTGTGAAGAATTGATACTTCTCATCTCTCTCCCTTCCTATCTGTCATCCCTATCTGTCCCTCTCTCTGTCTCTGTCACACACACAAACGCGTGCGCGCGTGCACACACACACACACACACACACACATTTTAAGTTAATGAAATATTCTCCATATGGATAGATATGCTTTTTTGGGCTTGTTTTCCTGTGTTCCCTATAAGTAGCCATTAACATTTATCAGTTACTTAGCATATTGTAAGAAGTGTGAAGTGCTTAACATGAAATTATTTAATTTGAATCTTACAACAACCTATGATACAGATACTATACCTATTTCCACATTACATATGAAGAAGATGAAGTTTAGAAAAATTTACAGAATTCACAAATATTATACATTCATTAATTGACTAAAATGTACTAAAATGTATATTTATCTGCCTGCAAAACTGGTTTTAGCTGATATTATCTACTGCTTTCCTATAATGTATGAATATGAAACATTTAAACACTCTCTCGAGCATACCAATATTGGAATTAGAATCTGACTAGTTTTTATTTAGACTAGTCACCTAAAGTGTTCTCAGAATGTTCCATTTTAACTTCTTCTCTCTCCAGTGTTTTCTTATGTATAAATAAATAATAAAAAAAGAAATCCTGTGAAGATGTTTTTTACTCTCATTTCCTGGAAAACCTTTGCATGACAAAATGTTCTAGTACTATTCCAAGAAATGAAATTCTTTACAACTGAAATATTCTAATTAAAATCAGAAAGGCCTTGTGTGATCCAGAGCAACCAAATGAAAAAGGATAATGGGAAATTAGGAAATAATTCAAGTTCTTAAGCAGAGTTAATAGGGCATCTTATCCTGGGATAAAAGCAGCATTGTGTTCTTGGATATATTTGTGTGTAGCCCTTGACATTTGAAATGTCACTTCAAAACAAATTACACATTCAACATATCATTCAGACTGTAATCATTCAATCTTAAGGACCCCAGACTCATTTCTAGAAACAGAAAGCTTTTGTAATTTGTTTTTCTGTGACTTTCTCATGGGTGATATAATGGCTATACTCAATAGCCTCTTTTTATACATGTTTTCTTCATATGGTCTATAATTGCTTCTTGTTTCGAAGGTATGGGTATTGTGAACCACACACACAAGTTATCTATCAATAAATTGTCATTTGGTATGATCCCACATCATGTCATTCAGGCTCCAGTTTTTGGAAGAATAAATTTCCTAGAGCTTCCTTATTAACAATGGCTTAATAAATAGAGTTATACATGAAAGCAAGTTAAAACATTTTCTCTTTTGTGATTCAGAAGAAACCTTCAGTATTCAGGAACTTCTCAGCCAGCCTTACTATACATCCCAATTAATGCTAGAGTGTATCTTGGAACTTTACTTTCCCTTAACTCTTCTATATGAGACAGTCCCTGGTACAGCTCCTTTCTATCATTTGTCAGCTCCCTCAATATGTCCTTTTTCCATCTATCAAAAAATGTAGGTGGAGCTTCCCCCTCCCGTATATAAACAATCTTTATTAGCAGTTATAAAGGGTGCAAATTAGTAACAAATCCAGAGGGACCCAAAGGAGTCAAGACATGACTCCCTTTCCACAGCTGAGGACCTGTAACCAGGCCAGTTGGACAAGAGCACTTGGCTGTCGCCACTTTGGACGCAGTATGCCTCAAACAAGATCCCAGAGAAAAAGGAGCAACACGCTGGAAGAGGCATGGGCTGTGTACCATCACAGGCTGCTCGGCTTCTGCTCACTGCACAGCTCCACTCCAGATAGGGGGTTAGGAGACTGCGCTAAAACTACCCCTCTCCAAACCAAGGAAGAGGTGTGAGACTGTCAGGTCTTGTGGAATATAAGCAAGCCACTTCTGGTTGTTTTCCTGGGTCCTGTTTGTCCACGTAGCACACTTTACAGCACCATTTATATTTTAAAAGAATTTCCTACAATTTCTTTAACGTTGCTTGTCAATTCTCTTAGACTCATAAGTTAAATCATTTGCTAGAAAGATAAAAATCTGAAAATGTATTAAAAATACTAACATAATTGAAAATTACAGTAAACACTTGTTAAGTTTTATTAATCATGGGTTTAATGATTCCATGAATAACACAATTCCCTATATCATGATGCAAACTCCATTTTCTCTTAAAAGAGCTAGATAACCAATAAAGTAATTTTTTTTATCTTTTTACAACTTCAGTACTGTACTTTCATCCATGCTTTTAATGAATTTTTGTGATTTCCAAATTATGAAAGGCATTAACCCTTTGAGTTGAACATCAAAATTTTTCATAGTTAATTCTGATGGGCTTGTCTAATACAGATGATGTATTGTAGAATTGTGCACCTGAAACCTGTATAATTTTATTAGCCAGTGTCACTCAATAAATTCAATAAATATGTAAATAAATAAAAATGTAAAAATTAAAAAAAAAATCTAATACTATACCTGTATTATGAGAAGTCAAGTTCAAAAATATAGAATATATCCATAGTTTATCAGCAGTAGAACAAATTTGGGAATAAAAAATGTTTTATTAATAAAATCTCTAAAGGTGTTGGCTCTTCTTACTATAATGCACTCAGAAAGGAATATTAACAGCAAAAGCAAGTGCTCTTATAAAATAACTTTTGACACTCTCACCATGTATCACACACATACTGAGCATCTAGCCATATACTCTAATACCTTGAGACAATAACTCAAACTCTGTGATTCTAAGAAACATTTTTAAGAATTATACCTCGGCTGCTTCATTTCCTTCTTGAGGTTCATTTAAAGTGTGCTGAGATTTTGATTCCCTTTTCTTAGCTTTTTCAGCAACTGTCAGCTTTTCTTCTTCATAAGACAGAGCAAGTATGCCCAAGAACAAACTTGCCATATAAAAGGCAAACCAGAAACTTATTACAATAAAAAATACTGTGTAGACCTTTCCAGAAGCATAAAGGATCTAAAAAGAGGTGGAAAACAAGACGAAAGAGGAAGTTGTTATTTATCTTCCTGTAATTTTGTTTTAAAATAAAAAATAAAATTGTTTATGAAAACAATTTAGTAATTAGTAGAGTATCATCACAAGACAGTGTAAGTATTAGTTCTATGTAAAGAAATAATAAAAAAAGCTCTTCACTCTACAAATATCTAAGGTATAGGACATATGATACAAAACAAAAAAAAAACTAGTAATTTCACTTGACTTTTATGTCTTCATTAATAAAGAAAACAGATTAAAAGAAAAATAATTACTTTCCAGTAAAAAAAGTGGAATATCTAAATACGAAAATTATTTTCTTTGCAATAGAATCTTTAAATATATGAAATTTAATAAAGTTAGAGAATTAATGTTCAGAGATTATTTTTTTAATATTTACTTTATGGAACTATCATAGCAAGATACAAAATAAGATATTCAAAGAAGTAGGAAAGAAAAATATTTCTGTATTTGTTAGAATCTGTATGGTAAAGAACCTTTGCGTGAATCAGAAGAGAAAGTCATATAATTCACTTATATGAGTTCATTCATAGATAAAAAAAATACAAATTTTTTTATTTCCAAACTGAGCATTTACTAGCTTTTATTTTATAATAATTACCTAAGATAAATTAAAAAGTGTTAAAGTTTAGATTATAAGTAGATATTACAAATCCAAAATATAGCCCACTAATTTATCATTCTCCTTAATTAAAAGTGTATGAACAAATTTCAAAAAAATTAAATAGTTAAATTTTAAGTATTCACTTGAATTAATAAATAAGCATTATTTCCACAAAATATTGTGTTGATATAAAGTTAAGAATGTTTACAGGTTAAAAGAAATTTCTAACATTCAATCAGAAATAATTTATTAATCTACAATATGTTGTCTTTAAAAGTATTTTAATAAACCCCATATCTTAGTGAATCAGCTATTTAGGATTTGATTAACATATTTTTCCGACTAAACTAGCTGTCATTTATTGTACTATATTCAGGAGTTAGTAATAGATTTTATAGAGTATACTGCAGGCCATGTTTATTATCTCATTAATTCTGTGCAACCCATTTATATTATATTTATTATTATTTCCAAAATGCAGAAGAGAGATGTAAATTAGATAGGCAAAATAAATTGCCAAAGATCTCACAATTGTGAGAGATGCTTGAATCTGATATTTTTCCTCTTTTCATTATACAAAATTGGTGAAGGATAAAAGATTATATTATAATTAGGTTGAAAAACTGTACAAATTCTAGTTCTATTATATGTTAGCATGAGACTGGCACTAATTTTAGACTCATCTTATAGTTCTATTATGAAAATCAAATAAAACTATGAATGCAAAGATCTTAGCCACTGGCAGGTACACAATAATTATTAACTATTGATAAACAAGAATCTTTTCTATGAGCATTGACAATTTATTTTGTTCATTTCTGTACCTGTAGTGTATCAAAAGTTTGTGAATAAAATAAACATTTGTTAAATGAATAGAGAATAATATTCTCCAAAACATAAGCTGTCATCTTTGGGAATAATTGCTCCATTTCCCTAGTCATAGTCAGTTTAGTTAGGGCAATGATAGAATGCCAATCCAGTCCAAATCAAAGAAAACTATGTCTACATTAGTCAATAAAACTTAGCATGTAATAGTGATCGGATACTGCATAGATTCCAACATTAGGGCATTCCCAGACTGATTTATCATTTCAATGGTAGTGGGAAAGAATTTTCTTTAAATCAATGCTAATAAGAAAATTAGCTAACACATTTTAAGGGCTTTAAAAAAAAGATGACATTTATTATTACATAAAGTGACACAATCCAAAATGCTTATTTTTTGTTTATTAAAATTTCATTAAGCATTTCTATGTGTTAGTGGTTGAGAACACAAAAATTAATATAAGAAATACTTTTTCTTGGTAGTATATCTCCTAGTGAAAGGAAAAACTGAACAAACAATTAAAATGAACACTATTAGAGGCAATTATCAAGTACCATGAACTTCCAGTATAGGATATGACATGAGCTTACAGAAAAGCTCAAAGAAAAAATTTGGCCTCAAGTCATAAATTAAGGGCATGAAACTGAAGACAGAAACTTGAACTTTTTGCAAACTAAAACATAGATTTAAAAAAGAAATTATGGAAAAGGTCTTGTAATAGCAAAGTCTATTTTATACTCAGATAAAACAAAAGTATATATTGGAATATTGTTAAGAAATAGATCTGCAGCAGTATGCAGAGACTAGACCTTACTAGCAGGGGTCCCCAAACTTTTTACACAGAGGGCCAGTTCACTGTCCCTCAGACCAATGGAGGGCCGCCACATACAGTGCTCCTCTCACTGACCACCAATGAAAGAGGTGGCCCTTCCATAAGTGCAGTGGGGGGCCGGATAAATGGCCTCAGGGGGCTGCATGCGGCCCGCGGGCCGTAGTTTGGGGATGCCTGCTAGTAAAGGGTACTACGTAGCATGCAGATAGACTTTGAACTTCATCCCATAAGAATCCAGGAACCATTGAATGATTTTTAGCAGAAGGATAACATGATAATATTATTTTAGAAATAAGAAATACCTAGTGTTGTGGAGGAGACAATGATATTTGTCAAAAAGTATGGGAAATAACAATATAAATACTAATCTTATAAAATTAGAAAGTATAGTTTGCATAAAGAAAATAATGTCACTTGCAATATTTTTATGTGCTTCTTTAGGAATATAATTATACTACAACTATGTTTAGTTTACTTGATTTTTACTTAATAATATAGCATGAACCACTGTTCCAAAAATATATTACACTATTCTATCTTTATTAATGGTCTGTACACACACACACACCATAAATTATCTATTCAGTCATGAAAATATGGTGCGTGGGTATGTGTATGCTTAAAAAATATGTTCTCCTTCAACTGTAAATACCTTTGAAATCTTTTGAAATTTTAAGTAATTTATTTATTTTATTTAATATTCTTTGATATTAAGTATGCTGCTAAAATAGCATTGCATATTGTAGGGTGGTAAAACTCTTAAAATAAAAATTAAATCTTTGTTTTCTTTGTTTTAATGAGCATTGTATCATTCTGAGGAACTATGGCACATAAATCATTGGTTATTGAAGAAAGATTTTCAGAATTTAGATCTCAAGTCTCGTAAGAGCAAGCCTTCTATTACAACTAAAGCATGATTGAATAGTGAAGAGTAATAAAAATAAATAGAAAAGTTGAAAAGAAATAGCACATTGTAGGTTTTTAATAAATAATTACATAATACTCTGTACTCATACAGGTTCAAATCTGTGACTAAAGCATTTGGTACCTAGAAATATTATTAACTTAGTTAACATCACAGAGCAGGACAGTGATTCCTGGCACATCCATGTGTTGTAACTTTTGGGAGGTTCCTCAACCACTCTGATCTTAGTGTCTTCATATAAAAAGCAGATACACATATACATATACTGACCATGTAGGATTGTTTTAAAGATCAAATAAGATATCATGCATAAGAACACAAACTTTGGCACAGTGTTAAGATATAGTTTGATATTAAATAATCTTGATTCTCTTTCCTTCTGTCTTTAAATTCTTCTCCACATAAAAATGTAATAAACCATGTTACATTCGACCATTATTTTCAAAGAAAGAAGCATGGAGCATGGTACCATTCTCATGAATGCAGCGGATAGTCTCCATTCTTACCTGGTGATACAGTGCTTCAGGGTAATCCTGTGTCATTAACCGGCAGAGGGCTAAGAAGGCCCAGAGGAAATTGTCAAAATTTGTGTAGCCATTATCAGGATTTCCACCAGCTTTTATACACACATAGCCTTCAGGACACTGACTAAAACGACAAACCAAAGAAAAAACTGCTTACTTTTAGGTTCAGATTATGGCCAAATAATAAATGTAAGACATTTGCCCCTAAGTAATGAAGGGCTTCCGCTTCCACAGGAAGCATTCTTCTCCCCGACAATTTCCAGTGAAAAAGCTCCAAAGGAGTTAGATTTTAAGTTGTTATAAGCAAACAGTGTTAATTAATCTAAAAAAAAAAAAAAAAAAAAAAAAGGAGGTGTGACAAATGTTTTCTGCCAAGCCTTTGTTAAAGGATTTTTACCACCCAGTACCGAAGCGAAAGTAGAGCTGATGAAATACACCACAGGTAAACATAAAATTGTAATAGTTGGGGGTTCAATTTTCAAATGATCTCATCTAAAATTCTTAGATCCCATTATTTAAAGTTGAGAAAACATTTATCACATCAATAACTGTTAGCAGTACTTGCATCACTGTGGAAAAATAAAATATTTATCTCATTTCCTTCCATAGAGCCTTTATACTTTTATCTACTGGGGGTTTGAGTGCTGTAGTCAGTTCCTACAGTAGAGGCCCAATAAATCATGCTTCCCTCCATCTACCTGCTTGCCTAGTTTCTTCCCACATTATTTTGCTTTAACCATGTGATTTGTTTTGGACATTTGTTAAAGGTTAATAAACGTGATACCAACAGAGATTTAAAAAGTATTTGTGCATTGAGGCTTGCTAAATTGCTCATCTACATAATCTGAGCAATTGAATTTTTGTTTTTGTCTTAAGGCACTGACTTTTGGGATCATTTACCCTGCAGCAAAGTATGATGACTGCAGGTAAAACATTGCATGACTTTCTCTTCTGGCCTTAAAATATATCCTTGTGATTCTGAATATCCATGACCAGATATTTTCAATACGAATTTGGAATGTTCACAAGAAGGGTTAGCTGAAATTGTATAGTACAGAGACAATGGGATGAGTTTAAAATTTGGATTTGAGAATAGAGTATAAGCCCAAAAGTAGCTAGGCAAAAACAGTTGAGCAAACAAGAAAATATCTAAATCAGCTGAACATAACTAAAATACATAACCAAGGTTCCTTTCCCCAGTATGTGCCTTTTGTCAATCTAGGCCCCAGAGCCTTAGAACCAGTTAGTCTACAGATAGGTATCAAGTCATCCCGCTGAGGAAGCTGACCTAAAGAACAATATAAGTCATAGCACTGCTGAGAAACACTCTATTTCTACTTCCTTATCTTTCCTCTGAAGTTACAGGACAAAGAGACATGAAAATTGTGCTCACAATGAAGAATTACTTATAAATACTGTTTTGAAGAAGAGTAAGTTTTGTATTAATGCAAATTATAGTCATAAAAGATACATAAACCATAAAACAAGTGCAATAACAGCATAACTTTAATATTTCTGTCTTCAAACGCTTCTAGCCAAAGAAAAGATTGTATGGCCTTTTTTTGGTAATTTCCCCTAGCTCTGAGACACACTGAAAACAAACAAATCAGATCTTGTTTAAGTCCCAGCTCTGATGTTTAATAACTTCTTGACTTTGAATAAAACATTTAGCTAGTTTTTTTGTTTGTTTATTTTTAAAAATTGGTTTAATAGTATTCCGTAGTGTTCACTTCATAGCATGTTTTGATGATAAAATGAGATCATCTAATTAAATGGGAGCCATCAATAAAAGCAATAATAATTCAATAAGTACTATTGATTGGTGATATTGACTTGATAGAAAAACACATTAACATCACTTACCTTGCATCTGTTCTGTTGCCACAAAGGAGAGCATCTCTATTTCCTTCTAAGTAATAAAAGTTCTCTGTATCTGAAAATAGGAAAGAATTTACATTTTATATCTAATCTTGAGTGAATGGCATATCTAAAATCCATTTAAATATTTATAGTGAGAAGGAATGAACATACAGTTGACTTTTTTTTTTACATCTAGGAAGCTAACACAAAGGCTAAAACATCTGGCAAACCACCTACTTCATGACCGGAAAGTAAAATACTCAGTAAAGAAAGAGGAGAATCCCTTTTAAAATCAGAGTTCAGTGAAATGAATATAACCGACCAGGTATGACGGGCTCCTGAAGGAAATTCCCACGACTATGTTTGAAAGCTGAGGATCTTTATTTCCAACATTTGTTCCTGAAGCTTTTCCCGAGCAAACCAGATGTTTCTGTCTTCGGGTTGAATTTTCATTCTCTTCCCACTTTGAAGCTTATTTTTCTACATTGAGTATCCAGTGTTAATTACTTTCCTGATGTCACTGAATTTCGACCACAACCCAAGTTTATTTAAATCATAACTCATTAAATTGATCCAGGTATCCCTGTCTGTCAGTTAGAATGTAAACTGTATGTTTATAAATGTTGTTACCAGAGTTGGGAACATGCATGTTTCTGAGCATTGGTTTTTAGGTTCTAAATTCAAATCATAAAGATCAAACCCATGAGAGCAATCTGAGTGTGTGTGTGTGTGTGTGTGCATAGAAACATATATAGGTACAGAAAATTTAATATATACTATATAAAAAGTTAAATTACTCAAATCTCAAATATCACTTTGTTACCTAAAATAATTTTAGAAGAATTTTAAATCATAAATAGAAATCATTGATCAAACGTTTTGAATGGCAGTAAAAAACCAAATGAAATTTGACATTAGTAGAATGAGGCATTTCCAAATACTATTTTAAGTACAAGAACTATGACATGGCAATTAGGTTAATAATGTAATATTTTCAGCAATTCCTAACATGTTATTTGAAGAAATGGATTATCAAATTTTAAAGTGTTAATCTTTACAAAGTGATTTCTCTATAATATGCTTTCACAAAGATGAAAAAAACCTGTTTTCTTAGCAATAACCAGTGAGGTAGCAAAAAACGTTTATTTTTTAAATAATTTGAGTATTTTAGTTACAATGTCAAAGAAACCAGTGGGTATTTTAGTTGAAATCTAAAGATTAATATCTGTCTCCCATTGTCCTCACAACTAAACTTAGGACCTTGAAATAGGTACATATAATAAGGAAACATTTCACATATTTATAGACTAATAGTTTTGTATTACTTGCATTATAAGAATATTATTAAGATTTGTTTTAGAACTTATTAAATAAAATTAATGTAGAAGGACTACATAAAATTTATCAACATTTGGGTTTTATTAGTTGAAAAATAGCCCTCCACCCCACAAATACTGTCAGAAAGTGCCAGATAATTTTAATATAAGGGAAAAATCCAATAAGAGTACAGCCTGGTGAAAAGGAAATAGTATTAAAGGCAGGTGTGTTGGTTAGAATCCTGGTTTTATCACCAAGTAGTCACAGTAGTCTGAGCACTCACTGAATTTCTATGAACTTCATTTTCTTGTTCATGTCTTCTCTGCAACATTATGATGAAGATCTGTGACCAGGCATGTGAATTACGCAACACCTATGAGGCATTATTTATATTTGCCTTAAATAGTCTCGTTATTTACTAAAGTATAACTCCAAGCATTTAACCTAAGCAGCAGTAATTGTATTCCAACAAAGGTAAGAATTTCTATATTGTAGACCATTTCTTCATCCGTAAGGTCATCTCAAAGTTTCTGAGTAAACTTACATTTATATTTTAAGTAAACTAGTGAAGAAAGGTAATATTATGAGGACTCTAAGCTGATGAAATTGCAAATAAGATTTTGGTCATATTTATTTATTTAAAAAATTAATTTAGCAATTTCAAACTTAGGTTTCCCTGATTTAACTTTCTGAAGACTGGAACATGACTACCCATGAAACTGATCCGAATTAGTACTTGAGCATAGTTACAGCATTTGCATGAAGTTTGTTCTGAAGTTGAATTTGTTCTGAACTTGAGGGTTCAATATTTCTGTGAAAACTTTTCTTCTATTAAAGAAAGTTGTTTTTTTTTTTTAATATTCTCACCTCGAATATCACATGGGTGTTTGGTTATGTTGTGCAGGATTTCTGTTTCATTTCCTTGGGGCATTCGGAAACATTTATGCTTCAGGTTGCCCATGAACAGCCCCATCCCAATTAGAGAAAATGCATTTAGAAAAAATAGAGTAAAGATAATGGCACCAACAAGTTTCTTCAGGCAATGGAGCAGAATCCTTACATAGGACTTCAGGCCTGAAAAGACAGGTTTGTTTTCAATAAAATACAGTATCTTAGTAAAGCAGCACCAACAAACTTCTCCCAAGGCAAATATATATATACTTCATCAAAATAGGTAACTTTGTGTTTCACAATCTAATTTATTATTATCTAGGTCTAATAAATAAAATAAATAAAAACCAAATCCTTGAAGTTTCTGTATTATTACTAATTTATTACACTTAACAAAATAATGCAGACATAAATATATTTTAAAATTAGTCATTTGTTTATTTCTCTTTACTACATAAAGAATAAGCTTTCTCTCTGTTACTGGTTTTCATTCTAATCACTATGGTTTATAAGCATGAGTAAAGTTATAGTTATTAATCAAAATGGGTTGCAAATGCTGAAACAAAAAATAGTTTGAAATAGCAGTATGCTATACTATTCTTTCATTAATTTTTAAGTATTCAAGTTTTGGAGCTGATTAAATAAAAAGTAAAAAATTTTAATGATTATGAATGAAAATAACACACAACTGTGATATATGCAGGCTATATTTATATCAGAATATTTACTAATTGAGAATTCAACTTAAAGTTGGTTTTATTTAAGGACAGTTGTTTTTCTTTTACTTTCTTTTTCTTTTCCACATGAGAGGAAAAGAGCTAAACACACTCTCACATGTGCCCCAAATGGGATTCACCCAGCAACCTGTCTTGGGCCCATGCTTCCAAAGGAGCTATTTTTAGTGCCTGAGGTGGAGGTATCCATGCAGCCATCCTCAGAGCCTGAGGTCAATTTACTCAAACCAGTAAAGTCATGTGGGTGAACAGAGAGAGAGAGAGAGAGAGAGAGAGAGAGAGAGAGAGCGAAAGGAAGGGGGAGGAGTGGAGAAGCAGGTGGTGTGTGCCCTGACCAGGAATCGAACCGGGGACATTTCCATTCCAGGCTGATACTCTATCACTGATCCACCTGGCCAGGGCTGACATTTCTTTTTCTAGTTATAAAGTAATACACACTTAATTCTGAAAACACAGAATACAAGAAAAAAAATAACACATAGAACTTCATAGGTGAAATTACAACCTTCCTTATTCCCTCCTTCTCTCACTTCCTCTCTCCCTCCCTCCCTCCCTTCCTCCCTCCCTCCCTTCCTTCCTTCCCTCCTTTCTTCTTTTATTCATTCTTTCCTTCTTTCCTATTTTCCTTCCTCTCTTTTTCTTTTGGTCTCTTATTTGTTGGTCTGTTTATATTTAGATTACTAATAACTATTCAGTTCATGAATGGATAAGAATATATTATTTAGTAGCTCTGTGATGCTGAGCAAGTTAATCAGTATTTCTATGACTACATTTTATCTTTAAAATGAAAATAATATTTCATATATGATTATGAGAATTAAAAATTTTATTTTTTAAATTACCTACTCAGATGATTAGCAATAGAATAGAGTTGGCCCTGGCTAGTTGGCTCAGCGGTAGAGCATCAGCCTAGCATGTGGAAGTCCCAGGTTTGATTCCTGGTCAGGACACAGAGGAGAAGTGACAATCTGCTTCTCCACTCCTGACATTCCTCTCTCTCTTTTTTCCTCTTCCCCAGCGATGGCTCAAATGTTTTGAGTAAGTTAGCCCCAGATATTGAGGATGGCTCCATGGCCCTACCTCAGGTGCTAAAATAGCTCAGTTGCTGAACAATGGAGCAGCAGCTCCAGATGGGCAGAGCATTGCTTGTTAATGGGCATGCTGGGTGGATTCTGATTGGAGTGCATGTGGAAGTCTGTCTCTCTGCCTCCCCATCTCTCACTTAATAAAAAAATAAAGAATAAGGTTGAAATGAAATAAAGTTATCCTGTGGGTAAAGAAATGTGATATCTAGATTAAATATACAATTTCAATTGCTGGTGTATTAAAACACATGTGTATAGCCTAATTTGCCACTTGAAATTATACTATTAGAATTTTTTGCTATATGCAAGTCTTTTTTAAATGTTAGAAATGGAATTTCTGTTCCAACACATATATAAGTTCACTTAAGTATTGATGTACACGTTCAAATTGCTTTTAAGAGATGTTAAACTAAGGGCTATATATGTATATAGCCAAGCTTTCATTAAAAATGAAACATTAAAAATTATTTCTAATTTGTTAGAAAAAAATGGGATAATTTTACTTTAGTGTAATTTCTGTTATTACTGTAATAAACTTTAAAAATATGTACATTTGCATCGTATTTTTCTTTGGTAACTGCCCTGAGTCTTCTGTATGTTATTCCATTGAAACTTTTTTCATATACTTTTTAGGAATTATTTTTAAGAATAGTTTTAAGTAAGAATATATGTGTGTGCATATATATGTATGTATGTATGTGTGCATGTATATACCTATATAAAAACTAAATTTTTTTTGTGAACTTTAATTTATTGGTAACATTTTTGCTGGAAGGTAAAACATCACCATCCATTTTTTATAGAATCAAATTTATAATACTGTAATTCTCATTGTTATCTATCTATCTTTGATTATTAACTGCCAGTTAAAGTTCTGTATCATATGCCAATTTTGATCTCCTTATATAACTGTCCCCTTTATTTTACTTTTAAACTTTTATTTTGTTTTAGTTTAAGTATCTCTGGTAGAGTCCAGTGTATTTATAATTTAATATTAGAGTCTATACATTCTTGCCAGAAAAATGCAACCCAATTATTTTTATTTTCATAAATTCACTTTATTTTGGATTGGCCTTTACCATCTTGTATTTTATTTTTATAATCCTTTTAGGATTTACTATGTGTTCTTTTTTTTTTTTTCAGGGACAGAGAGAGAGAAAGAGGGATAGATAGGGACAGACAGACAGGAACAGAGAGATATCAGAAGCATCAATCATCAGTTTTTCATTGCGACACCTTAGTTGTTCATTGATTGCTTTCTCATATGTGCCTTGACAGCGGGCCTTCAGCAGACCAAGTAACCCTTTGCTTGAGCCAGCGACCTCAGGTCCAAGCTGGTGAGCTTTTTGCTCAAGCCAGATGAGCCCGCACTCAAGCTGGCGATCTCAGGGTCTCGAACCTGGGTCCTCCGCATCCCAGTCCGACGCTCTATCCACTGCGCCACCGCCTGGTCAGGCTGTGTTCTATCTTTTTTCTAGTATTTTAGATAAACTATATCTATTTTGAGAACCTGTATCACACTTAAGTTCTTATTTTGAACAAACATGCTCTCTATATCAGTGGTCCTCAACCCCCGTGTTGCGGACCGGTACCAGTCTGTGGGCCATTTGGTGCTGGTCCGCAGAGAAAGAATAAATAACTTACATTATTTCCATTTTATTTATATTTAAGTCTGAACGATGTTTTATTTTTTTAAAATGACCAGATTCCCTCTGTTACATCCGTCTAAGACTCACTCTTGACGCTTGTCTTGGTCACATGATACATTTATCCATCCACCCTAAAGGCCGGAACGTGAAAATATTTTCTGACATTAAACCGGTCCGTGGCCCAAAAAAGGTTGGGGACTACTGCGCCTATATCATAAACAAAACTGTATCTAAAATAGCCTTACCATGTAAGGTAAGAACACAACTATCCTGATCAGGCAGTGGCGCAGTGGATAGAGCATCAGACTTGGATGCAGAAGAGCCAGGTTCAAAACCCCAAGGTTGCCAGCTTAAGTGCTGAGTCACCATCTTAAGTACGGGGTCACTAGTTGAGAATGGGATCATAGACATGATCCCACAGTTGCTGGCTTGAGCCCAAAGGTCGTCAGCTTGAAGTCCAAGGTAGTTGGCTTGAGCAAAGGATCACTGGCTTGTATGGAGACCCAGGTCAAGGAACATATGAGAAAGCAATCAATGAACAATTAAGGTGCCACAATGAAGAACTGATGCCTCTCATCTCTCTCCCTTCTTGTCTGTCCCTGTCTGTCCCTCTTTCTCTCTTTGTCTCTCTCTCTCTCTCTCTCTCTCTCTCTCATTAAAAAAAGGAACATAACCATATTTTCTTTCTTACATTTCTCAATTTCCACTTCTCAGTTTTTGGTAATATGATATATTTTAGAATCTTTGACAACTATAATTGTTAAATTTATGTATTTTCCACTGTATATTTATTATCTGTCATAATTTATAGAAAAGATGACACTCAAAATCTTATAAGGGCTTATTAGAAAACATAAATGAATGCAAATTGGGAGCAGAGGATACTTGGATAAATATGTGCATTGTAAGGCTTCAGCTGCTCCTAAACTACAGCTGGTAGTTGCCATGAAGAAATTTGATTGGATTCATGCTGACAATTTATCCAAATTAATTTAGATTTTAATTTTAAGATCACCGGATTTTTCTAAGGTTGGTATCTATTTCAAAGTTTTTCAAACCACAAACAAAGTATGTTTCTAGTTTAAAAGTGATCCACATACATCCATGCCACAATTTCTAATTTATATATTTCATATTCTGTTTTGCAACCTACTAACAACAATAATTTGGCATTTATTCTCTATTGAAATGATTTCAGAGTTTATTGTGATTACTTGTGGTGGTAAATTGTCATTGTGTTGACTATTTTATTTTTATACTTTTGTTTTTCAGCAGATATTCAGGAAAGACACACATGTAAAATTTCAGAACTCATGTGTGGTTAATATCTTTCCTTTGAGTTCACACATGAATGACAGACAGGATTCTTGTCATAATGGCCTTGCTTACATTCTGCTCTAGATCTGAAACTCCACTGTCCTCATAAGAGGTCTAAAGATACCCCTTCCACAGGCTTTTTCTTTGCTTCTTTTTGCTTGCAGGGGTTTTATAATTCTTTTATAAGTCTAGCTTTTAATTTTTTGCCTGGCATAGATGAATCTTTTCCATTTGTGATTAAGGTCTTTCTCAATTTAAGCAATTAAAAAAATTCTAGTCTCCTTTTGAATTATGTGTCTTTTCTATTTATTCTGCTCTCTTTTTTAGGATTACCAATTTTCCATAAAATGAAACTTAGTTTCTTTTCTTTATTAATCCACTCAAGTTTTGCTTTTCCTGTATTAACATAAAACTTCTCTAGTTTTTCTTTACAAAAGTGGTTTTTTATACTCTACCATAATGCTATTACAGATAACACTATATTTTGCTGCTTCTATTGCCAACAAATATTTACCAATGTCATTATAATTTTATTATTTTTTAGTTTTAACAGTATTTTTATTTGTCAGTTTATAATCCCATTTTCATCCTCTGCTGGAAAGAGTCTAGGCTTTCTTCTACTGGGATTACAAAACATATGATTTCTTATGCTTGCTCCTATTTCTTAGAACGCTTTTTTAAAGGAAAAAAAAGAATTATTTTTATTATCTTAAATAGTATGTTTCTCTTTCTATGTTGCAAAATATTTTTATACATTTTATATTGCTGCTTATGCCTTAATTATTTTCTCCTTTGAGAAATAGAATAGATCCTAGCAGCCAGTGTATTCTCAACTCAATTATGTGTATTCCTCTTGTAATAACTTGGATTCACTTGGTTTCCTCTATGATCCTTGCCTCTGATCCTAAGATGAAGATGCAGCTGATGCAATTTTGTATTCTAGTAACTTGCAGAGACCAATAGAGGAGCTAAGACTGTGACAATTCTTACTAGGGCAACTCTCACTGTTTTTTTCACTGGGTTTGGGGAAAATTGCCATGCCACAACCATATTTATTAAACAGCTTTTTTGAGATATAATTGACAAACCACACAATTCACCCATTTAATGAGTACAATTTAATGTCTTAGTATATCCAGACACTTACGCATTCTTCACTATACTCCACACAATTTTTTGCTCTTTTGCCAGCCTGGATTCCAAGTGCATATTATGCATATGTTTGGCATTCTTCACAGTGTCTTAGTGGACAAAAGTTGCCTCTAGATCTTACTCTTGTATTATTACACATGTCCTTGGGCTTACTGATCTATTTCACAATATTCTAACTCATAGCAGCCAAAAAAATCTTTGAGTGGAGTTGTTCTTATCTGATTGCTTTAATTTATTCCAAATAACAAATTAAAAACTGTTGGTGGTCTCCTTTAGAATATCTTCAGGAATGAGAGTTATAAATTAGTCCTCAGCATCTTCCAACAATGCTATTATAATTCTTTTTATTAGAACCTCCTTAAACTTTGTGGCATATGGAATGCACCCTATCCAAGTACTCAGAAAAAGGGAATTTATCTTATTTCATATTACTTTATTCATTTCATCTGATTTTTAGATGCAATAAGAAAAAGAAGGCAGATTAGATATCTGTCTAGACTTCTAACTCTTTCAAAAGTCTAAAGACAATTTTATAAGTTCATATTTAAGATATAAAAACAAAAAATAATACAAAAATAAAAATATTTTTGATTGATCCCTAAATTTTTTAATTAATGAACACATTTCAAATAAATAAGTCAAATTTGATATTTTTTCTTGCCTTTTCTGTAGTGATTGAAATGAATTTAAAGATCAGATAATTCATTGATTTCAGAGCTGAAATAGTATTCAATTTTATATTTTTCCAAAAAATACCAGAGAAATTCAAATGAATATATGGGAACACATAAAACAAAATATAGAAAAAGAACTCAATGCCATTTCTTACCTTGGTTTAAAGGAATAATTTTCAAAATTCTCAAATTTCTTATAATTCTAAATATTGGAATGTAGTTTAGAGGTACATACAGTGTTAGATACCTGTGGAAATAAGTTAGTTATTTAGAGGTCATATTGAGATTATGCTACTTATCTTTGGCTTTTTAGAGTCTTTGAAACATTTTTAAAACCAAATATCCAAACATTTTTCTTACTCTCATTACTCCATTTTGAAAAATAGTTTTATTATTGATTAGAAGATAAAGATTGCCACAACATGCAAAGTAGTCAGGTAAATATTAATCCACAAAGTATGAGACTTTATAAAATTTTGACACTGTGAATACTCTTAATTACATATATCATGTTCAAAAATATCTTGTTACCAAACAAATAAAAATATAATTAAAACTAAAAACCAGCTTGACCGGGTGGTGACACAGTGGATAGAGTGTCGGCCTGGGATGCTGAGGTCACAGGTTTAAAACCCTGAGATCACCAGCTTGAACACAAGCTCATCCAGCTTGAGTGGGGGCTAACCAGCTTGAGAGTGGGGTCACTGGCTTGAGCGTGGTATTAAAAGCATGACCCCATGGTCATTGGCTTGAGCAAAGGGTCACTGGCTCAGCTGGAGCTCCTCAGTCAAGGCACATTTGAGAAAGCAATCAATTAACAACTGAGGTGCCCCAACAAAGAATTGATGCTTCTCATCTCTCTTCCTGTCTGTCTATCCCTGTCTATCCCCCTGTCTCTCTCTTGCAAAAACAAACAAAAAAACTAAAAATAAAAAATGAGGAATAGTTTAAAAAAATAAAATCATATTTTTTTTTAAAGGAATGAGTTTCAGTTTAATGATTTAAACATTTATGGTGATTTTAATGATGGTAACAATGACGATGTGATAGTGGTGATTTTCACGATGACAATGGTAATGGTGATGGAAGAAGAAGGCATCGTGCATAGTGGTGAAGGGCACAGAACTTGCAGCCAGAATGTCTGTGTAGAAACCCAGGCTCCACTATGTACTGGCTGGGTGACATGGAAATATTACTTAATCTTTCTTACCTTACTTTCCTAAGAAATAAAGTGGAGATAATAATACTTCCTTATTCTGAGGCTTTTCTGTGCAGATTAAATGAGGTAATATATGTCAAGTGCATAGAACAGCACCTAGCACATGCTAAGGGATATCTAAGTATTAGCTGTGTTAGCTAAGTGTTTGCTGACAGCAACAGCAAAAGTAATGATAGTAATAGTAGAAGTAGTAGTGATAATAATTGCAATGTTTTTAGCTGCCATTTTTTGACTGCTTACAATATAGCAGACAGTAATTATCCAGCTTTAAAAAGATTAAAAAATTTTTTTTACCCCAAATCTATAAATGGAATAGTATTTAAAAAATTTTTTTAGTGAGATAGAGAGAGACTATGAGACAGAGAGACAGAGAGAGGGACGGACAGACAAGAAGGCAGAGAGATGAGAAGTATCAATTTTTTGTTGTGTCACCTGAGTTGTTCAGTGATTGCTTTCTCATCTTGCCTTGACCAGGGGCTACAACTGAGCCAGTGACTCCTTGCTCAAGCTGGCAACCTTGGGATCAAGCCAGCAACCTTGGGCTTCAAGCCAATTACCATGGGGTCATGTCTATGATCCACAATCAAGCCAGCAACCCTGCGTTCAAGCTGGTGAGCCCATACTCAAACTGGATGAGCCTGCCCACAAGCTGGAGACCTTGGAGTTTTCAACCTGAATCCTCTGGATCCCAGTCTGATGCCTATCCACTGTGCCACCACCTGGTCAGCCAGTATTTTAAATTTCTTTAACGGGTTTAACATCAGTGATCATTTACTCAGCCACAAAGCTGATACACTGAAACAGATACACTGAAAAACTAAATACATATGTAGATCATTATAATCCAGTATAATACACTAAGAAATGTAAAAAATGTATGTGTGAGTCTTTTTAAAATATCTTATTTAGAAATCTAATATATTTACTTGTCTTAAGAAATATAGCTAAATAGATTTGAGACTGAACCAAATATGCTAAGATCCTCTTCTAAGTATCCAGAGAACTTTCTGCTCATAAAAACACAAAACAAACAAAAACAGCCTTTAAAAGCAAAATACAAACCTCTATTGTCTTTACTTTATAAACATAGATAATATCCCATTCCTTTCATCTGAACTGAATATTCTGAGACCTAGTTCAGTTTGAGCTTTCTGAGTGAACTCAACTACAACTATCAATATAATTTATGAAATGTTCTTTATTCACAAAATTTGTTCAGGCAGAAAGGTTTATCATCTTCAATTTTTTAATGAAAAGCCTTTGTTTAGCAAGGTATTATGATGTTCACAACTTAAATACTCACTCAATCAAAGTTACAGTGAAATCAAGACAGTTCCACAGATCACCAAAGAAATAAAAAGGTCCTGTCCAGATGCCTTTTGCAATCAGTTTTACAAATAGTTCAAATGTGTAAACTCCAAGCAAAGAGATCCTGCAGAAAAAAAAATATATAATATATATATTAAAAGTGAAAATAATTGTCAGTTATGAAATACAATGTTTATGATAACTATCTGGCAATCAATCAACCAGAGAGCCAATCAATCAACCAGACAACAATCAAAAAAGTATTTGCGTTTAGAACCAAAGGACAGAGCTTTTAGATAAGGATCCTAGGGAGACCTAGGTCTCCTGGCATTAACCATAAATTTTGACTACCAGTTTTTCAACAAGTCCTAGCCCAGGGTTATAGTCTTTATATATATTTAGATAAATAGTGAAAATATCAAATATCAAAATTATTTCACAATATTTAAATGAATTGTAAAGGAGCTTAAAGAACAAACTGAATTATATGTATATATAAATATTTTAATGATGAATCAGTATTATATTTACCTTCCAAAGTGATCTAGTTTTAAAACAGAATTAAACTTGAGAGGTAACATCAAGAAAGCCTTCATCTCTAGAAAATTTAATGGGCCTTTCCATCATTATGAGCTAACACAAATCAAACTACTCACACCTCCAAGTAAGAGGAAAGACATAGAATAGTAAGAAAAAAATTTTCTTAAATAATGAAAAAAAAAATCAAGTTACTTGAGTTTGAAGCAAATCAGGTGTGGGATTGCAATAGTAAAGAAAATCTGAGGCACTGAAATATTATATTAATCATTAGTAATTAACTTTAAAATAAAATGACATTTGTGTGATACCATAGGCACAAACATATAGCTAAATACTCAAACATTTACATAATTTTAACCTAATAGGTTAAGGAAAAAAGAAAGCGTAGAAAAACATTAAAGTGATTAATTGACATACATGTATATTTGTTTCTATTTGGAAAATTCATTAATCATAGTATCTGTACAAGTATTATATTATGTACAATGAATATTATACATAAGATAAATATTACATTGTACAATGATATAGTATTTAGTTTATAATTTACTGTACTGCCTCATGTTAAATATAAAATATAATCTTATATAAAATTATATATATTGAAATTATATAACTTACTGTAATTCTGGCCACCATTTTGGCAAATTATGCAGGCACATAAATGTACAATCAGTCAGGACGGTAATTAAAATTAATAGTTGAAAAAGGGTAGGTTATAGTCAAGGAATAATAAATAATAATTAATACTGGAAATACATGTTTCTAAAATTGTTTATATAGTATATATGCATATAAGATAAAATAGTTTCTTAAATTATCAAAATATATATATTATTCATATCAAAAGACAATGAAGATTAAGATTTATTAACCTTTATTACTGTTGTGTGTACTTAAAAATATATTTTAATATATTTTCAGATATGGAACACTTAGTACAGGTATAATCCAGACTTTAATATGACTTAAAATAAGATATCAATTCAAAAGAGAAAAAGACTGCAGCAATATTACTTGAATAAAATAGTTACATTGATATTCGTATATACTAAAGCCACTAGAAAAGGATATGGATGTACCAAAACCTTAATAGTTGTTTTTCTAAATACATTGAAAGGAGACAGTGTACACCAGGTGGCATGAAATCTGAAAATTGTTCTCTTTTTATTTAATACCACAAAAGTCTGTAAGGAAGAAAAAAACATCGAGTGAAATTAGAACTATGAACTCTAATCTAACTAGATATGCAATATACTGACAATGGTAATTTCAGTCATGAACTCTAACAGTTATATTTTTATCTTGTGATATTCGTTTGCAGACAAACTCAATGGTAAGATTTTTTCTAAACCTCTTTTCATTGATATTTAGGCTTATCTATCACTAGCATTTTGTTTGTTTTGTTTTTTTGCTAGTGTTCTACCTGAGAAAGCCATTTGCCACACACCAACCCTCGGGTCTTCCCCTGTAACTAAAATAGGAAGAGAGGTATATATTAATGGCTCATGGAGATGCATTTAAACATACCAAAATTCAATGAATACAAAAAAAATAGCTAATTTTATTTCAAAGCAAATGAGATGTGGAATTATAATGGTAAAAATGACCTAAATGCACTGAAATATTATCATTAGAAATTATATAAGGCATAAAACCCCACTTGTTTATCATTGTCATAATACACATTTATGTCATGTAATAATAATATGTTGATATACAAAAGTATTAAAACCAAAAGTAATTAAAGATAAAAAATTTTATGAGTCATATACATATATACATTTATATATGTATATATGTGTGTGAATCTACAATATATACATATAAACAGTGAAAGTGTGCAAGTGTGTACACTTCTGTATATACACTTTTACAATAATACATACCAATTTGGAAAATTCATTTATTGTGGTGTGTATAAATATATTATATATACTGAATATTATATATATTATAATAGTTGGTAACATATGGTATATAATACAATGTACTATAATATACTAATATGACATATATTAAAATAATCTCTTGCCTGACTTGTGGTGGCACAGTGGCTAAAGCATCAACCTGGAATGCTAAGGTCGTTGGTTCAAAACCCTGGGCTTGCCTGGTCAAGGAACATATGGGAGTTGATGCTTCCTGCTCCCTGCCCCAACCCCATCTCTCTCTCTCTCTCCTCTCTAAAATGAATAAATAAAATCTTTAAAAATTAATAATAATACTCTCTTACAGGGTTGGGCAAAAGTAGGTTTACAGTTATTTGTATGGAAAATAAAACAATAGTTAAGAAATAATAATATACAAATAAACCATTTTGTATACAACTGTAAACTTACTTTGGCCAAACCCTATATATTATAGTATTATATTTTATATTTTATAATATATAATTATACAGAGGTACATATGGTGACTATACATTGATATTTATATTTGTATAAATATATACTTGTCACTGTTTATGAAAGCATTTCTGAATGGAAACCTTTTCCAACATACAATCTGTGGACATTTGGCCTGTATTCTAGATATTTTCACTATTTCCATTTTAAATGCAACAAGGAAATTTTAAAAGCCCCCCCAAACTAAATCGGATTATTTAAAATGTGCTTTCTATGTATTTTCCAGAACAATCTCAAACTTCACAGAAGATGGATGTGCACCCAGCTTATGTGTCACTGTGAAGCAATGAGCAATTCCAGTTATATTTTCCAGTTAATGTTTAAGTGCTCAAATTGCTTATTTAATTTTAGAATCATTAACTTAAATACCATCATTAATAGAATAAAGTTAACATAAATAAAAATTTTAATAACTGTGTCATTAATAACTATTTTTTATACTAAACTATGTTGCAGTTTTGACTTGTTTTATTTATCAAAATCCTTGGTTTTTTCTTCAAGTAACAAACTTGATTTGTTTACCACTTCTCTATATGCTACAAAGTATTCAGATCTCTGCTATGTTAGAGTTACCTCTAAGGTAATTTTTATATTTAAGTATAGCAAAAGCTCAAAGCAGAGATAATTGAGAGCTTACATTTTCACTAAATAGTCTCAAGATTGTACAGGTGTTTATTATTAAGATTATATAGCCTGACCAAGTGGTGGCGCAGTAAATAGAGCATCAGACTGGAACATGGAGGACTCAGGTTTGAAACCCTGAGGTCGCCAGCTTGAGCGCAGGCTCATCTGGTTTGAGCAAGGCTCACCAGCTTGAGTCCAAGGTCGCTGGCTTGAACAAGGGGTCACTCACTCTGCTATAGCACCCCCCAGTCAAGGCGCATATGAGAAAGTAATCAATGAACAACTAAGGTGCCACAACGAAAAAATTGATGCTTCTCATCTTTCTTTCTTCCTGTCTCTCTGTCCCTATTTGTCCCTGTCTCTGTATTTCTCTGTCACAAATAAAAAAAAAATGTATAATGTCCATGGAGGTTAACACAAATACCGGAGTCTTTTGTTACTATCTATACTTATACTGTAAAATATCAACATTCTTTCACCAGGCAAAGATTCAAAAGAGTTGTGATCATGCAAAATGACCATTTTGCCTTCCATTCAGAGTTTTGATTCAATTCTATTTTGCCCAGTTGTTAATATCTATGAATGCTCTACAAGAATATCAAATTACATTGGTCCACAATGGGGTTAATCCTCATCTCCCCCAAACTTGACTGTTTTTTATAGTTGTTGCATTTTTCTCAGCACCGCCATTCTTTCACACCAAAAACCTTGGCCTTATTATTCAGTCTTTAAATCCTGCTGATATTTCTCCAGTTTTTACCTCTCCCTTTCCTCTGACGCACTCCTACAATTCAGGCCATGGAACATCAGGCCTGGATTACTCTTTCTCTCTTATTTCATTTTTCTCATTTTTTCTGACTCAATCTCTTCCATGCAATAGTAATTTATAAATCTTCATATTAACTTTACTTAACTATTGCATTTATCATATCTGGCTTTTGGCTGCCACATTAAATTCATGTTACTATCACCCTTATTTTATCTATTTCCCAGAATTTGCAGAACAGTTGCCATGGTTCCAGTTCTATCACCTCCCTGTTTCCTCCCTATTGCAGAATTAATCTCTGATCTTTCTTGTTTGTAGATTTTCCCTTTGACCTGTTAAAATTTGAAATGGCCTGTAAACTATAACTCATATTCTATCTCTTTAACAAAAATTCTTCCAGCTGTTAGTCCACACAGATTCTCAGCCTTTTCTAAACATAACTGTTCTTATTTTTACCATTTTTGTGCTTGTTCTTTGATTGTTCAAATAGTTACCAGATTCCAAAACTTATACTGGAGATAAGGTAGAATGTGATTGTATGAATGAATAAAAAGGATAAGTAAAATATAGGTTGGCTTCCTAACTACTGGGCTAGATCATCAAGCTAAACATGTGAAAAAGTGTACATAATATAGAAATTTCATATTATAGTTATTTTAAAATTGAATCTTTAGTAGCCAACCGTCATATTCTCATAAAACAAATCACTATATTAAGACATAACAGTATAACCTATTACAATGTAAAGTGACCCCCAATAAACTAACCAGCCAGATAAAAAGTAAATTTTGATAAAAATATCAAATATGTATGAGATTTCTCACATAGTTTTATGTAACTTAAATTTACTTGTTAATTTATTCTTCATTTTCCTTTTATCATCCTATTTCAATTATATTTTTCGTATATCTGAAAAATAAAATAATAAAAATGTAGTCACAATAAATTCAATTAATCCTTACATTTTGATCCTGGTAGTACGGGTCCATATCTTCCAAGGGCTCTGACACCAATCCTTGAGGAATATTTCCATAAACAAATGGAAGCTCTTTTCCAACTTCCAAGTCAGTGTCTGGCTTTAAATCTTCGTCTTCTTCATGTTCCTCCTTGTGTTTTTTAGCAATATACTGTTCTATAAGTTTAAGAGATTGTCTGGTGAAGGGAACAAGGCCCTTAGGTACTGGGGAAGTCATTTTCAATTTTGCACCTGCAAGAAATGTATTTGCTTTAGTTCTATATAAAATTTGGTAATACTGTATAAATAAAAATTTTAAATTACAAATGTTTAGGCTATAAATAAAAGATAACAGTAAACTGAATACATGGGTCCAGAAAAAATTCCTGAGTTTTGTAGAAGTCTGAGTTGTTAAATTAGATTTTGTTATATGATACTTAATATTAGACTTATTTTGTATTTTCATGAGTAATTCATTCTATTCCATTTATTTATCTATTGAATTTTTTTCTTTTACTGAAATCTTTTTTTTACTTTTTCCTTGTAATGAAACAGCTCAAGTGTTGCTAGATATTTAGCTGTGGAAAGTGGGGACTGAGGAAAATCCAATCGGTTCACTCGCAGCTGCATTTAACCATTGACTAGACTTGTCTTCCCTAAAGGCAGTCTTCATTGTCTCTTGATCCTACTCTTCTTTCACTTTTTTTAAAATTAAATTTATAGGGGTGACAATAGTTAGGAAAATTAGATCGGTTTCAGGTACACAACTCTACAACACATCATCTGCACACTGCATTTTGAAAATTTAGAACCCCAGGTCACATCACCTTCCATCACCATTGATTTCCCTTTTACCATCTCTACCTCCCCCACTTTCCTTTCCTTTATGTAATCACCATGCTGTTGTCTTTATAAGTTTCTATTGTTTCGGTTGTATCTACATGAAAAAATTGAAAACATTTATTTGTATGCACCCTCACGTTCCTGGTAGTATTATTTACTCTTTTTTTAATAGCTCTGAATACTTCTCTTGGCTCAGTTATCACTTCCAAATTTTAAATCTGATATACCTTAAAATTAACCTTTTCCCTTCTGGTATATCTTTCTTTCTGGTGACTGTATAACTGCATTGGCAAACACATGGTTTTAATTATTGTACAAGGATACTTACGAAGTACATTTCTCAAAACATCATCTTTCCTCCATTATCTATGTAGTAATTTCACCAATGACAGAAACTTAAGTAAAAACAAAATTTGTTTTTTCCCCATGACTAGAATCATTCTATTCCCTCTATCCATTGTAAAAACAAATACAACTAATCATCTTGAAAATTAATCATGAATGTTTCTTTGTCATCTATTTTTCTGAAGAAAGTAATGTTCTTTCGATTATTTTTATTATGTATTAAATATGATCAATTGCTTATATATATCTTCATCAAAACAAGTCATCTTTGTAAATGTGTATCTGGGTTGCAGTAGAAGTCTTTACAGGTTCCCTTGAATTCTAGTCTCTATCTATTTCAAATCATCTTAAGGCCACTTAATTTGTCTTCATTAAGTATATATTTTTTGCATCAGTTACCCATTCACAAAAAAAATATGTTCTTCTGCTGATATTTTTCCAGCCCAATTCTTCCCAAAGTCTACTCAAGTGAGCTTATTTAGTGGCAACTGACTGATTATTCTTTATTCATTCTCCTTAACCCCTTTTTAAATTTTATTGTTGCAATTAAGAATAAGAAATTTAGGCCCTGCCGGTTGGCTCAGCGGTAGAGCGTCGGCCTGGCGTGCGGGGGACCCAGGTTCGATTCCCGGCCAGGGCACATAGGAGAGGCGCCCATTTGCTTCTCCACCCCCCCCCCTTCCTCTCTGTCTCTCTCTTCTCCTCCCGCAGCCGAGGCTCCATTGGAGCAAAGATGGCCCGGGCGCTGGGGATGGCTCCTTGGCCTCTGCCCCAGGCGCTAGAGTGGCTCTGGTCGCAGCAGAGCGACGCCCTGGAGGGGCAGAGCATCGCCCCCTGGTGGGCAGAGCATCGCCCCTGGTGGGCGTGCTGGGTGGATCCCGGTCGGGTCGGGCACATGAGGGAGTCTGTCTGACTGTCTCTCCCCGTTTCCAGCTTCAATAGAAAAAAAAAAAAAGAATAAGAAATTTTGTACTTGATATGGGGGCATTTTACACATGTATATTTTGTCTCTTATAGGGCTGGCCTTTGCTGAACTCTTTCCATAAGGCTTTCCTAAAGCAGAAATCACACATTTGTACACACATATATTCTGCACTAGAATTCCACACTGCTTGGTGAAACTGAGTTTCATAGTTTAGTCCATTACTTACCTATGAATAGAAAGTAAGAAAAGATATTTAGTTAATCATAATGGAGTACCAGCCATTGTAAATATCAGACTCTTACTGTTAGCTTAAATAAATGGAGTGTGGCAGACAGTTCAATACTTTTCATGGGTTAAGAGTTATGGGCTCTTGTTTTCTTTTAATTCTATCTAAAGTATGGCTTCCTTTGCTTATTCTTTTTTTTTTTTTTATTTAGACAATTTTAACGGGGTGACATTGGTCAACTAGAGTACATAGATTTAGAGAAAACATCTTCACATCATTTGGAAATTTGATTATGTTTTATACCCATCACCCAAAGTCAAAACCTTATATTTGTTTCTCTTTATGCTTTTCCCCTTCCCCTCACACCCCACTGTCTCCTCCCTTCCCCTTCCCCTGGTAACCACTGCTAAGAATGCACATTAAACAATGCCATCTCAGCTTCAAGTTTGTTAGACTTTTCAGTTTAAGTTCCCACCATATGCCTACAACCTCTATCTAAAAAGATGGTAATAAAACGATACTCTTAATTGGTCTAGTTCAACCTATAAATTTATTTCCCCTTAAGTTCAGTCACTTGTGACCAGAGAGAGGAATATTTTCACAATAGCAATAGCTTTTTATGCTTACTTCCTTCAAGAAATTTTATAAGGACAGGGTGTGAAGCAATTTTAAAGAGAGAAATATGGAGTATGACTATTGACATATATCTACCTGAAGCTCTCTTTCCATATTAATGATACAAAAGCTAACAATTGTGCTTCTTAATATTTACTTATTTTCCAAATATCTTGCTTAATATTATGCACACAACTAAGACATTAAAAGCTGGTCAAGAATCATTTGTATATACCGAATGTACATACAAGCATATCTATAGCAACACCTCATTTATCAAACTTTACTGAGAGGAGTCAAAATTCTTTGCATAAATACAGTGTATAAACATAGGCTAAAAACACTGATTTGTTCTTACATGTAAAATATTCCTTTAAAATATTAAATGTGCTTTCACATTTGAACTTTTGACATGGAGTTCCTTGAATATATATTAAATAGTTTCTTAATGGCTCATGATTATAGGCTAGTATAAACAAAATCATGAATTTTGGAATTAGACCTGCATTTAAATGCTAAATTTTTTGAGACTAAGAGACATGGACAAGAGTGTGGTGGTTACCAGGGGTGGGGGGAGGGAGAACAGGGGGAGAGTTAGGGGGAGGGGGAGGGGCACAGAGAACTAGATAGAGGGTGGCGAAGGACAATCTGACTTTGGGCGAGGGGTATGCAACATAATTTAATGACAAAATAACCTAGACATGTTTTCTTTGAATATATGTACCCTGATTTATTGATGTCATCCCATTACCATTAATAAAAATTTATTTAAAAAAAAAATAAAAAAAAAATAAATGCTAAATTTTTATTAATCAAAAGTCCTAGTCAAGTTACTTAATATTCTTGAATCTTCAGTCATAAAATTGGTATTTTCCTTTAGGTTAAGTAAGGATAAAATAAAATAATATGGGTGAAAATGCTAGTACAGTGACTGGCACCTAATAAATGGAAGTAAATATAAATTTTTATTTGTGATAAGATTTTTTTGTGATAAGAATTTTATATTTTTGAATGATGGGCCAAACCTAATGTAATAATATATACTGGGAATATATGTATGGTTAGGAAATTTGGACCCAAACTTTCCATTAGCACAAGTACAGTAAAAATGTTTTTGAAGCAGAGAAAACTTCCAAGGGATTCTACTTAACAGTAATTGCAATGTAAATCAATACTGATATGTATCTGCCAAGAAAGCTATATAACCTTTATCTGCATAGACAGAAGATGGAGAAGGCAGCACTTCTCTATTCTACTGTAATTCATGACCACACCCAAAAGACATGTAAGTAAACTGGAAGGTCTACAAATAGAATCAGAATATTGATTAGATATCAATAAATCATAGCATCTATAGACCACTTAAAAATAAAGTATATATTAAAGTAGAAAAGACAGAAGTAAAACATTAATTTTTCCCAAGTATCATATCATAGCCTGAGTTATATATCCTCACATGTAAACACTGGAATCCCCAATGTGTTGCACAAGGTCATAAAGGTTAAACAAAGCATATACAGAAATGCTGCATGACAGTATTAACTCTGTCAGGGCTAATTCTCTCCCCCAACTCATTTATCCCAGAAGATTTCCTAAGTGATGATTTTAATGTTGAATAAAACTACTCTAGGTTGGTGACCACGTAAATGAATTGATAGTGAGCACTGTCTTCTATAGTATGACAAAGAAATGCAAATACTTATCAAATGGTACTGGCTTGCATCTGACTTCCAGATGGCTAAAAAAAGATCGTAAATTATTCATCATTATGTCATAATTAGGTAAAAGCATTTCTGTGGGGAATTTGTAAAATAAGATCTAGTCACTATGCTTTCCGGTGAGTGATCTCAATACAGCACACTAAAGCCTGAAAAATATAGAACGATTAATAGTTAATCTATCCATTAGACTGCCTTTCTGAAAAATCGAAAGCTAAAGTAAGTTTTGGCAAGAATTGTATCAAATTCAACTCAGGCTTGGACTCTAACAAGTTATAGTTGCACTAATATTTTATATTGTTGATGAAAGTGCAAGCCATATATCTTGTATATCAGTTGAAAGTAGCACCAGCATCAGTATAGGGAAAAGAGATGCATTATTATAAAAAAAAATCTTCTTAAAACAATTTTCAAGCATTTGAGAATGAGCCAATATTTGTAATAATTAACATAATTATAATTTTGGTCACATTTACTGAGTAAATACCATGTGTGAGGCACTGGACTAGAGGTTTTTATTACTTCGTGTTCTCACATATCATTGTTGTGATTACCATTTATAAATGGAGGAAACAAAGACTGATGAGTTTCGTGTCTTTTCCATCATTGTATAGCTAGTTGAGTGGTGAAGATATATGCTAATCCAGGTGTGTCTAAATCTAAATTTGGGTACCTTTAAAGTATACCACAAATTGCTTAAAAGCTGTAAATTTTTAGACAAGTGCAAATAATTGATACCTCAGTATGGCTACTTTAGAGACATCCAAAAACTAATGGGTTTAATGGGATAATTTAGCCACCAACTTGCATCTCTGCGTGGCTGACAAATTCATCAGGCAGGATTGTCTGTAAAATGTTGTCAAAGTCAAATATGTTGTACAATTTTGTAAAATTGAAGAGAAGCAAGAATAGTGAGCATTAATTTGGAGTAGAACAGGTGCTGCCTAGCATGATGATCCTCTACATAGATTCAGGGAAATTGCTATTCTATGAATTATGGTGGGAGACCACCTGCAACAGAAGTGAAACATTGGGGTAATGCAGATAATGACTTTTCAAGGGTCTCCTGGGATCTAAGAAGTGACCGCATGAACTTCCCCAAACCAATCAAATGTATCAGCTCAAGATTTCTAATTTAGATTTAATGACAAAAATAAGAAGGGCAGTGGAGAATCCACTTTTACAAGGAAGGCAGAAGCTTCAGCAACAATATCTGGTGCTATATTTTTGGCAGTTTGAGCTGAAGTATTATTTATGCTCATTGGACTGTTTCTGTCAAATGAAACTGGTTGTAATCTTGGCTTTGACCTAGTCCTTCCTCCCCTCATTGTCTTCTATAGATGCCCAAGTTTAGGATTATTGAGAGCTGAGTTTAAATCTATCAATGGTTTCATTTCTCCCAGGCTAATTTGTTACTGTCATTAAGCATAATTTGAAGCATTGGTAGGATATAGAATCTACATAAAAAACTTAAGTTTATTTCAAATCAGAGTGGCAAAATAGAGGTTATACAATAATTGATACAAAGAAGTAAGTGGAAAATGCCTCCCCCCTCCTCAGTATTTTCACCATTAGTGTGAGTATTCTGTCATTTTACCTTAAATGTAGACCTCATTTTCTATAAAGCCATTGGAGCACAAGAGAGAGCACAAATGGATTTGGTTTTACTTTTTCTTTACAGGCAACTTGAAGTTTGGGCATTTTCAGACTTCTAGTTATGCTGATAATGTGGGTTTTGTGTAGTTTTGTTTTGTTTGTTTGTTTTTGTATTGTATTGTGTGTGAAGCATATGTAGGGAGGTTCAAAATTGGGCAGTTCCCATTATTCTTAGCTTCATGCATGTTTTACTTTTTTTAATTTTTAAGTGAGAAGCGAGGAGGCAGAGAGACTGGCTCCTGAATGTATGCCAACCGGGATCCACCTGGCAAGCTCCCTTAGGGAGATGCTCTGCCTGTCTGGGGCCATTGCTCCATTGCTCAGCAACCGAGGTATTTTAGTGCCTGAGCCAAGACCATGGTGCCATCCTCAGTGCCTGGTGTCGACTTGCTCAAATGAGCCAGCTGGAGGGGGTGAGAGAGAGAGAGAGAAAGAGAGAGAAAGAGAGAAGGAGGAGGGGAAAGGGTGGAGAAGCAGATGGCTGCCTCTCTTGTGTGCCTTGAACAGGAATTGAACCCGGGATTTCTACATGGCGGACCAATGCTCTACCACTGAGCAGCCAACCAGCCATGGCCCACTCCATGCACTTCTAATACCAAATAAAATTTTGATGACTGAATGATTTAAATGCAAAACAGAATTTAAATGTAAAAACTCAAATAAAATTCATAAAACTTAAATAAATGACTTCGTATTATTTAAAATGGAAGTCTTAGTTGAATGAAGCAAAATGATGGCTTACATGTGAGGAAATGAGTACAGTGGCACCTTGACACATGAGTTTAATTCGTTCCATGGCCAAGCTCATGACTCAATTTGCTCCTGTGTCAAATCAAATTTCCCCATTTAAATTAATAGGAATGCAATTAATCCATTCTGGCCCCCAAAAACTACACAAATTTTTTTGTTTTATAAGCTTTTAAGGAAGAAAATGTACTTTGAAAATGTACTTTATAAATAACAAATACATACATATATATATATATATACACACACACACACACATATTAAGAGAAAATGTAAAGAAATAAACTGGTTTATGAAGTGTATTTACCTTCCAGGTAAGGCGAAGATGCTGGTGGAGGGGGAGGAGACTGGAGGAGAAGGTTATCATTTTGTGCGCTATCGCTTAACATACTTACTCTATACACTACATTTAATTTCAAAATTTAACTTACACACTATGTATGATATCAACCTTTATTGCTAAACTTAATGGCTATATTTTTACTTTGCTTAATCATCACTGTATGGCTTCCTTCTCCTTCTCCTTCCCCTTGTTCTTTTCTGCTCTTTTCAAAACTTTTTGTCATAAAAACCCCTCCTCCAGCAACATTAGCATAATAATAGCCCTTCCCAAGCAGAAAGGTAATTCTCAATTTCACAGACAGCTGCCCAGTGCCATTTTTAACAATAAAAGTGAGCAAACTCAGAAAATACAAATTTTACAAATTCATTTGCCCAACAATCATCATTTTCTTCACTGACTTTAGGCTTTTTTGCCACACTTTCCTTGCTTTCACTTAGAGGCGATTTCAACAAAAACTTTTCCATGGAAGTTTTTTTTCCTCCCTTTCAGAATCTTCATTTCATCAGGCTTTCTAGTGGAGGGTGGCAGAAGCTCGTGGTTCAAATATCCACTTGTGACTTAAAGCAAAAAATCCCACAAGTGACTGCTTGTCTCTCAAATTGCTTGTGATTTAAAGTGTTCATGTGTCAAGGTACCACTGTAGTCTAATATAAACTTTTCTGGCAATATGAATTGGTCCATCTTTTTCAGAAGGAAATCTGGCACTAGTTCTCCAAAATAAAACACAACACCTTACACTAGCAATTTGAGCTATACAAACTTTTCCAATGAGTACACCTCAAAGCAATTAATGTGCACAATATTCAGAATTGTATTTTTATTTAATCTATTGGGGTGACACTGATTAATAAAATTACATAGGTTTTAAGTGTACAATCCTTTGGTACATCACTTGTATATTGTATTGTGTGTGCAACACCCAAAGTCAAATCTTCTTCCATAACCGTAGATTGGACTCCCTTTACTCTTTACTATCCTCCCTCCCAGAGTTGTATTTTAATGGCTAAGAACAGAAACAGTGACCATGTTTCTCAGGGGCAACTACTAAAAATATATTATGAAGTATATTCTTATAAGGGAATAATATTAATTTTTATGCTTCTGTAACCTTATGGATTTTTAAAAGTATATGTGTATGGAATTATTTAAAGAATAGAATCAGGTATTAACTTTAAAAATGATGTGCTTCTTAACATCTTTACAAATTAATACATAACCTAATAGTTGGTTCTTAACTATGTACATTAACCACAGGTTTTGACAGTGAGGTCTCTGAGATCTCGATTATAGTACTTGCATACCATATAGAGCAGGGGTCCCCAAACTACGGCCCACGGGCCACATGCGGCCTCCTGAGGCCATTTATCCAGCCCCCGTCGCACTTCCAGAAGGGGCACTTCTTTCATTGGTGGTCAGTGAGGGGAGCATAGTTCCCATTGAAATACTGGTCAGTTTGTTGATTTAAATTTACTTGTTCTTTATTTTAAATACTGTATTTGTTCCCATTTTGTTTTTTTACTTTAAAATAAGATATGTGCAGTGTGCATAGGGATTTGTTCATAGTTTTTTTATAGTCCGGCCCTCCAACGGTCTGAGGGACAGTGAACTGGCCCCCTCTGTAAAAAGTTTGGAGACCCCTGATATAGAGAATATGGACTATGAAAGAAGTATCAGTTTAGAGATTTGAAGAGGGAGAGATAATGTTTCATATTTTGGGGGTTTGACATACATCTATAATATTCAAAACTAAAACCTCATATATTAATTGGACATACGAATGTGGAGCTTAGTAAATATAATTAAACTGTATTTGTCTATACACATATATAAGTATTGTGTATATATGTATGTATATGTCATATAGTATATTATATAATTAAATGAATATATAAATAAGTGAAACCAACGGAGCACAAAAGATGTATATTTGAAAAATGTGTGAAATTTTTTATAGGATGATTTTAAGGACACTCACTAAAAAAATCTACATATCATTTAATATTTATAATGAAAAAAGTTTAGAAAGCAAGTCGTTTTATATATCATTGCTAATAAATGTATTAAGCCACATGAGTCAAATAGTAATAAAAATATTACTGTTAAAATACTGAAAGTACTTAAAGAAAAATGGCATATTGTATATTAAGAAACAATGATAAGAATAGTTACTGGCTTCTCATCACAATGAAACAAATACCAGAAGATGGTGTAATAATATCTTTAAAGAAAAAAATGTGAAGCTAGAATTTCACATACAGCAAAAGTATCTTTCAAGAATGAAGACTGAATAATGATATTTTCAGATATAAATTTAGATCTTCAAGAAGAAATAAAGTGAAAGAGAAACAAGAAATATATGGGAAAATATAAAGCATAATTACCAAAAACTGGAAGCAGCCCAGGTAACCATCAAGAGAATAGACAGAAAAATAAAAACTGTGATTTATTTATATAACAAAATTCAATTCAGCAATAGCAATAAACAAACTACTGATACACATAAAAATGACTGAGCTCAAAAGCATTATGCTGAGTGAAAGGAGCCTTAACCCAAAGATCACAGACTACATGCTTTGCTCTTTGTGAAATGCTAGAACACAGAGAGAACATCCAGGAGTGCACTGGGCACTAACTGGGAGGGGTGATGGAATTCTCTGGGGTAGTGGTAATGTTCAGTTTGCTAGAGGTTTGGAGCACACAGGGGTATAGATTTGTAAAATCTTATACGTTTATAAAAAATGATACCCTTAAGGTTTATGCATTTTACTTTGTTTTACCTTTCAAAAAGCCCATAAGCAAATATTGAATTCTAGTTCACTATTGATTCACAACGTATTTATAGGTGAGGTCTACTAATGTTCACGACTTATTTTGAAAGACATCAAAAATAAAAAGAATTAATGAATGGTTTGAGAAATACATACCTATAAATGTGATAAAGTAAATACTATAAAATGACACTTGAAGAGTCTAAGTGTTGTTTGGGTGTTTCCTGTGCAGTTTTGTGTGCTTCTGCATATGTTTGAAACAGTTTATAATACATATTTGAAAAAATCTAGTGCCATAACCAATATATTTGACTTGAATTATCTGGATTCAAATCTGGACATTAGGACTTTTTAACTATGACCATAAGCAAGGCCCCTAACCTCTCCATGGCTCAGATTCCTCAGCTGTGAAATAGGGAACGATGAGAGGACTTACCTCATAGTGTGAGCCGTGAGCACAGAATGAGTTAAGTATACATCATCTAGAAGGTGGCTGTTAGGTAAGATGTGCTCACTGAATACTAACTGTTACTATTTTAAAGCACAGTATTTTTATATTTAACCATCTTTTAAATGAAAATTACTGCTTTATTTTCCAGAATTTATAAAGAGAATACATACACTTAATATAATTTCTTCCTAATAAATCAAAGTAATAAAACTCAATTACAACCAACTACAATACTGTGCCATCGCTAAATAATTTTTAAAAGAGTTCTGGTTTTTACATTTTTCTCCTGCTGTATTTATTTGTCTCTCTTTTATCACCAGACTTTTAGGTGTTTTATTAGAGTTGCTTGCTTCTGTTGGAAAAAAAATATCAAACACACTATAAAAGTTTTAAATCTTAATAAATCTTCTCCCTTTTCCCTAACTCCAAGTCCCATTATTTTCTTGTCCTGAGATATAGCCCAAAGAGTTGATAAATAGGGCAGAGCTTATGTTTATTTAGCTTCCAAGATTCCAGTCACATCAAGAATAAATTGATGATATTTCTTTTTAGTATAAGTATAATCCAAAACATTGCAACTATTACCTGATGATTTAAAGTCCCAAAGGCAGAATTATTTCTAGATGGAAAGACTGAATGACAGGCAACCAGCTGGAGTGACCTAACATCTAGTAGCAAATAGCCAGGCACTTCTGTGATTATGCAATGTCTAGTCTCCAAAACTGGCTCAGATTTCATTTTATTTATTACATAATTAATGTATACGCTTAGATTCTCCCCATATTTGCATCTCCTTACTCTAGTACATTTATCACTTTTTTTATTTCAATTCTTCTTTTTGCCCCTGAGTTTGCTTTGCTCTTTCCTGACTAAAATGACTTTTGGTTTATAGCTCTTGTTTTTATATTCTTTGCAATTATGTTCTGTCTGCAGTTCAGCCAGTTTTGGCTAAGGCTCCTTAACATGTGTGCCTGACCTAGGACTGACTCACCCTTGATTGATGTTCTGAGCTTCTTTGTGCCTTTGGATTTCCTGACTGCTCAACTCTACCCTTCCTTAGTCCCCTTGTCCTAACTCCACTCGGTTACCTTAGCACACATTATTGAAATATACTTTCTTGCAGAAAGAAGTTGTGAACAAATAAGTCTCTCAGAAAACATATGTATTTACATACATACATATATGATCATCAATACTTAATTTAATTCTATATTTTAACATTTTAATGTCAGGTTTATTTTAAAAAGTGAGCTCTAGTTCTCCTCAAAAGATTGTTCTTGCCATTTGATATGTCATGTAGAGCAATATGTTGAACCATGGTGTTTGCTTTTGACATTAATTTATTTGACATTTATGAAACATATACTTCTTAAGTGCTGTGCACTATACCAGGCAGAAGTCCTAAAAATATTAACAAAATATAATCACTGAATTTAGGGACGATGGGAGGACTTATAAACAACTAATAACCAGGTCATCTTGGTCATCTCTAAAATTATTTTAAGAGCAACATTGACTGAAATTAAAATCATCTTCAACAATGGTGGACCTATGGATTCTACAGAGTGTGTCAAATTTTCTAATAATCTGATAATACTTAATGCCTCTCTTCTTGCAGTAGGGAGCAATCTAGGACACTAAGCTTCAGAATGACACAGTCTATATACACAGCAGGATTAGAAGCCCCTACCCCGTGTCAGATAACAAAGTCTCCCTTTCTGCATCTGAATGCAAATTTGTTAAATATTGTGAACAGAAGCAACTCCTAGTGGCAGTTAAAACACCAGGAATGGACACAGACCACTGGGGATAAAATCCCAAAGAGGATCTCCTGACTCACTAACAAATGCCACCCTGACAGTGATAAAGACGGTAGAAAGAAAGGCTACTAGGGACACAAAAGTAAAGCTGATTCTGCCTTAAATATTTGTACTTGAATCTTCCAGGGCAATAAAGGGTTTTGTTCCTTACCAGTGAGTCTGGGAAAGTGATCTATCTCCAGATTCTAAACCACTCAATGTCTCGTTTCTCCAGATGTTCCTCAGACCTCCTCTTTGGAAAATTGGCCTCTAGGGTTTTGAATTACCCCTTGTTACTCCAACAAAGCAAACAAGCTGTAGAGGAGCCAAGATCTTCCTAGAATTGTATTTCTGGTGAACCCAGTATATCAGATCCTTGACCAAAAATTCCTGGCCAGAAGCCACATCAGGGATCAACAAGTGAAAAAAAAGTAACATTTGTCACTTCCCAATGGATTGCATGGAAGTTTTGTCATTCTACCAGATTCTACAACTTGTCTTCAATCCTGAAGCCCTTGATAAAACTGGCTCTTCGAAGATGCAAGACTTGATCTCAATTTCTGTTCAATAAAATCCATAACTGGAACTTAACTTGAGGTCTTGAAGACCATTCACAACCAGCTGACCTCCCTGAGCATATTCGTAATCTGCAGCAAGACTCTTGAATTTCTCTTAACCTTCACTGTTGCCCAGCTTCTGAGTAGTGGAGATAAACTCACAGATTCACAAACCATGCACTAAATCTGTGACCAAATGAAAGAGTTCTGAACCAGTTTTCATACAAGGCAAACTATAATCTTCTAGCACCTAGTCTGGCTCTGGGTTAGCTTGAGATATGTACAAAATCTTCAACAATAGGCCCTGGCTGGTTGGCTCAGTGGTAGAGCATCAGCCTGACGTGCAGAAGTCCCGGGTTCGAATCCCGGCCAGGGCACACAGGAGAAGCACCCATCTGTTTCTCCACCCCTCCCCCTCTCCTTCCTCTCTGTCTCTCTCTTCCCCTCCCGCAGCCAAGGCTCCATTGGAGCAAAGATGGCCCGGGCATTGAGGATGGCTCCTTGGCCTCTGCCCCAGGCGCTAGAGTGGCTCTGGTCGAGACAGAGGCAGAGCATCACCCCCTGGTGGGCGTGCCGGGTGGATCCTGGTTGGGCACATGGGGGAGTCTGTCTGTCTATCCCCGTTTCCAACTTCAGAAAAATACAAAAATAAATAAATAAATAAACAAACAAACAAAATCTTCAACAATATATCAGACTCTGGAAGGCTGACAAAGTGTCATAGTGTCCAATCTGCACTTCACAAACCTGGGGGCATTTCAAAGGACAAAGGTGAGAGACTGATGGCCCCTGGTCCAAACCTTGTCATTGAGTTGTAGGGAAAGAAAATCCTCTCATTGCAGCTGATTTGAATTATTCCAGCCCTTGACTACCTATTAGAAATCCCCTGGTGTTAATATTGAAAATCTAGAAGCAAGCAGCCCAACCCAAACAATTTTAGAATATGTTGGGCTGAGGCCCCTTGAGATGAATGTAATGCAGCCTGTTAGACAGAAATATTCCTTTGGATAATAGCCAAGCTTTATCCTACCACCTTTAAAAAGCAAGTAGAGACACTGTTATATTTTCTTTAATTGTTTTTTCTCGTCTGATACCCTAAGTATGAGAGATGAATCACATGCTGGAATTGCTGAGGCAAATACCTGCTTTAGAACATCACTGCTCCAGAAGATCCACGTTCTTTTCACCTCTTTGGTACATTCTCTACTGTAGCTTGAGAATTTCCTCATTCTCTGGGGGCTTGCTTAACAATGACCTTACCAGATACTACCATTCTGCTACAGAGATCCTGGTGCAGAAGAGCTCTAAAGTTTGAAATCAAAGAAATGCTACTGGGACATCCACCTTTTCCTGTTGTTCTCTCAGAGATAACAATCCTCTTTTTCCTTCCACTCTTTCCTCTGTTTCTAACACACTCAATCTCATATTTAACTGGTGTGATTAGAAGTCATGGGTTCGGGAGATAGTTTGAGTTTACGCTGTTGTTAAGAACTAATGATTAATGGCATTCTCCTTCCTTTTCAAAAACATCCTGAGTTGGAGGATGAATAACATGGCCACCCAATCAGTGCACCAATGCTTGGCCTCTGTGTAGCTTAGTTCCCAGGAAAGAGGAGGGTTCATAGCATGCTATATCAACAATTGCAGCTGTATCTTCTGAGAGACAATAAAGGACAGCCAAGAAAGGGGATGTCAGGAGTCAGTGTTTTTCCGCTCTCCTCCCACTCCCTATTTCTTTTCCTGTCTCAGTTTGATTCCCAGAGACCAGCCTGCCAGTAATGCAGTCAGATTATGAAGACAGATTCTCCACATGTAGGGAGTGACTACTTAGGGAAGTCACAGCCTCCTCACTTTTAATTTTTCTCATCTTAGGGAATGAAACTACAACATCTAAATAATCAAACTCTATGCTTTCTGCGAAGCTGGATTTGACCCTAGGGATGAAAAACAAATGCTAGATAAGCTTTGTCAAAAAGAATTATAAAATGTTTCATTTCACACCGGATGATATATAATCATGTAAACTCCCAATTAATTAACCAAAAGATTTAGGGTAGCTTACAGGGTGTGAGCCATAGTGCAACATAATGTAAATTAGGAAAAATTAAGCATCCCCCCAAAACAAACAAACAAAGTAACAAAAACCAGGACAATGGATCCATAGGATAAGAACGGTATTCCAAATGCCAATTGCACTCTAACATGGAATAGGAAAGAAAAGGTAAAATGACTTCTCACACTTTACAAACTATTTTGAAACAATTATGCTTTCTACCAGCAAGGACAATGCATCAAGCCTACTGTACCAGTGAAAGTTCAGATAATTGTACTACAAAAAGGTAATGCCATAATGACAATGCTGATAAACAAGTAAACTTGAGACTCAAAGGTATTGCGTACACAAGTGAAGGAGACAGCTAATGTGATCAGTAAATGGAATCTATATCATTGAGAATGTAGAAATCACACCGGGTTTAGTGAAGAGACCAATTGAGATCAACATTTTTGGTTTGGGGGGCTACTTGACTATACTTCCTAGGAATACTATGGCTTATATTTCATCTTTCCCACATTCTGTGATGACTCACAACTAAATTCTCTGATGCAGAGTCATCTCCCTTAGAGTTAGCATCTTTTTTTCTCTCTAGGGTTTAGAACTCAAATGATATGAGATCCATTGCCTTTTTCCTTATGAAGAATACAAAATACTATCATTGTTTTTTAAGAAGCAGAAAAACATGATGAGAGGTAAATGAAACATTCTGAAAGATATGGATAAGATGAAAATAATCAACAACTTTAGCAGTATAGCTTTAGAAATATAACTGAGACTCTTCTTAGTGGATATGACCTTTGACTGCCTGGGATATGAAAAAAATGGGCATCTTCACACAGTTTTCAGGTGAGAGTGTCAATAAGGGCATTTTTATCTGATAGACTGTTTGGTAATAGTTTCATTTACTCTTTGGCCCCCAAATTAAACTACCCTATGAATATTCTTGGTGAAATTTGAGAAGTCATGTTTACAGAGAAGTTAGGCTTTTAATTTCAAAGACTGGAAACAATCAAAGTGTCCACACTTAGGAGATAATATCATAAAGATTATTAGGTTGTTATCATGAGACACTATTTAGTAATCATGAAAAATAAGATATGTCTGGTTAATATTTCTGTACTACTTGAATATAATTTACTACATCTGAATTACTGAAATCCAGAAATGGAATGCATGCACATGATGGCCTGGGAATAAAGGACAGCTTGACCAAAATGGCATCCATCTGCCTGGAATTTTGCAGCTGTCTGTTCCCCTTGATTTCAACATACTTGGTTTTCTGCTTTGGGATTATTTTTCTACTTGAACTGCTTACTTCCTGTTTAATTTACATTGTCTGACTCCCAATCTTTAATTCCTTCTGTAACAGTTTATCTCGCCTGCCTTAATTGACTTTTTCTCCTTTGTCTCTGGACCTGCATTCTGCCTGCAGCTGTTTCTGCTCCCAAGTCAGTTCATTTTGGCTTCAACATACCCACTTAACCCACTTAATTCTGGCCCCAGCTTCCTCACCCTGACAATTTCAGCCAACACATTTCTAGAATATCTCATCTTGCAGAAGATAATTATAAATAACTTGCTCAAAAACATAAAGACGCGTGGCCACTTTGTCTTCTTTATATTTCTTAAGAATATTAGTTCAGGCAGTCTCCTGGATTCAAAAACTAAGAAAACAGTTTTGTATACAAAAGAGCATCAGCAAAAGTTCAGAGGAACAGGTCCCATCTTTCCCCAAATAGAAAGATCTCTTTTGAGAACTGAACCCCCCTCAAAATCTGGTAAACTTAGATTCAAGAGATGGTTTATTGAAATCATCAGGAACTGAGGTCTTTGCAAATGTCTTCTTTCCAGGGAGGAGGAGTACAGATCACACACATTGAACATGGTAGAGCTTATACTGTAGAGAAGAAATCGGGATCACAGGGTCATATGACAGAGTCTCAGCACCCAGTCTCAAATTCACATACAAGAATGAACCCAAGGAAAGCTCAGTGGAGGTTGCAATGTCTTGAGAGGGTGCTGGACAAGTGAGTCTCTGCGGGGAATGCAGTCTCACAAGGTGAACTATTATGACTGGTGAGGCAATGAAGACAGGAAGAGGTTCCAGGAACATGAAGAAAAGCTGCCTTGGTTTTAAGTGTGTCCTCTTGAGCTTCTCTATGGCAACCTCATGGTTCACTAGCAGGATCCCTTGTTTCCATTAATATGACAATTTCCAAGCTGTGTCTGTCCAGCCCACAAAAACAAGCATGTTGGGGAAAGGCCAGAATCTTTCCAGAACTAACTGTTCTGTGACCCTAGTTAGTTAGACCCTTGACAAAAAAAAATCTGGCCAGAGACCATATAAGAGCTCAAGAGGGAAGAATGCATTGTTTCCCCTGCTAGATTAATACAAAGAAGAGCCTGTTATGCGTCTTACTTCTATACTCATCAGCAAGCTTGAGACCTTCTGACTTAGGGTTTTAGGTGCCACTGGATCTGTGGATCACAATGTTTTTTTTTAATTCCAGAAAGGCATATTCACTGGAACCCTGAAGCCTCCTCAAGCTGGTTGTTCCCTTTACTCCTGAACACTCTCAAAGAGTTGGTCTGCTTTTCCAGGATCTACTCCCACTTCCTGAAACTACTCTAGCTTCTCAAATGAGGAACCAAACACATAGAAATGAATCCACTTCTTAAATTTGAGAAAAACTACAGAGGAGCCTTAAAACATATTAAGGAAAAACTAGATATGAACCAAAGCCAAAGTTATAGTCTGTAATGAGGCACTGAGACCATGCAGCTTCTGGAAGAACTAGGAGAGTGAGAGGCTGGTAGAGTGGGAGCTTTACTCTAGCATCTGAAGCAGAAAGGAAGAAATATTCCATTTAATACCATATATTCAAACAAGGACTATGCCCCCAATTTAACATCCTCTGATATTTTAGTTTAAAACCAAATGCTTTCACCTATTTCAGGCATTTAGAAACAGAATTTCCCTGGGCAAGGCCATAGCTCCATCAAGCTCTTGTCTCATGTTAATACTGTCAGTTGGGCTGTTGGCTGGCCCCACAGAGCAGGTTATCCTCAGCCAGCAACAGGCCAAGTCCATTCAGTCAGAAATACTATGTATCCGAAAAAAATCAGTTGGCCAGACAAACTGAAGTCCCTGCATACATGAAGGGAAACCAGAATAAGCCTGGCTTATAAATAACAATGTTTGAACAAATACTTGGAAATCATAACCCCAGCCAGGCCAAGAGACATGGACCAGCTGAAAAACATCCCTAGAAGCCATCAGATGGGACTTTATCTTTAGCCTTAAAGGTTCACTCTTTCAGTGCTCTATAGATGAGACCTTGTTTACCAGGGTTTTTCTTTTTTTTTTAGCTCACACCAATTAATAGGAGAGAAGGGGACCAATTTAGGGGAAAATTTGATCTATCTGTACAAGCTAGTGACACAGGAGGGTGGGTGACTGTGCATTGTTGATAGCTCGTCGGGGAGGGGAGGGTTTACACGTCTCTCACAACTGACTCAGGTTGATATTGGATAGTGAAAATATTGAGACCAGGCTCCCAGAAATCAAGAATGTCCTTTTTATTCATATGCCCCGACCATAGTTTCAATAAAGAGTCTATGGTGGCAGAGATAAGATTATGGGTCACTGACGGTACAGATACTGTCATAATGAGATCTAGGGCTGAGGTGTAGTAGGATACTTCTTCCTTAGGAAAGTATTGAGCAAAATACTGTTGTTTTCATTTCCAGTGTGAAGGATTTTAACGAATCCCAGCAGTCAAAAGTCAAGTATTTATGCCTAAACTTTGATTTTCCCTATATTAATTAATAGACCAAAATATATTCAACAATATCCAATATTTTATGATTTTATCCCAAGGAAATATCACATACCTAAAACAAAATTTAAAACTACAAATAGAGAGAGGTAAAGCATACTTTGAGAGCATTCAAAGTTATTTAAATATGAAATGTTAGTTAGATAAAGCACACAATTTTGCAACGATGGAGGCTCACAGGTTAGGATATACTTAAAACTGTACAGGTAGCAAGAGATAATGACCTACATTTAAATTTCACTTCCTCTAGCGCATTCTAGTGAGGACTGTCAAAGCCCCTTTTATTCATATACTGAACTTGACCTAAAATGAGAGCTAGAATAATGAAATGGATAAAAACATTGAACAATTCTTTATGCAAGCAACAGTAACACAGGACATTACCTTCACAAAACCCTTCATGTAATCTCTGTATTTAGTCTTTACCAGGATATGTATGTTTTTGATGTGTGCTTTACAAATAAGAAAAATAAAGTGTAATCAAAAGTTAAATATTTGCTTTATTTTCAGAAAAATGAAAATCAAGTTTTACTATTCTCAATCTCAAAGTCTTCTTCATTGAACTTCAACTCATCATTGATTAGCTAATATATAATTATGTATACTAGCTAATTACTCCTTATAGGCCTTAATTTCTTGACTTGTAGTTTTAATCAGGGCTTCTTATAGGAGGTACGCTATCCAGGACTCTGTTTATTATAGGGACCAGCTTCCGTCTATTTTGCTATAAGCTGTTTTCCTGAACAATAGCCAGGTATAACCACAGAAACCACAGAAAAAAAAAGGCAAACCATTTGCCATTTCAAGAAATTTTTCTAACCAATATCCAAATTTGCCTCCATCATTTCCATTAAAACAGGGAGCCCCTCACTGTGTCATTCCACTTGTATTCACTGTTTGTCCTGCTTTGATGGATATCCTAAACACTGGAGGCAACATATAACCGGAGTCACAATGAATATTATCAGAACGTATGCATTTTACACAGCTAAACGATGAGAGAGAGGAAAAAAAAAAAAAAAGGGACCCAAAACCTGTTGATTCAAACAATACCAAAATGCCTAGTGGTTTAAACTGGGCACACCATTTCTCATTACAGCTATGCTTCTCATTTTGCACTGTCAATTCTTACATGAAGAGTATCAATCTTGAAATCACTAAATTACTTAAAATAAGAGATGAGATTTTTTTTAAGACAAGTATACTCCATCCTGCATAAGGTTTTATTCCTTCTCTTCCATTATTGTGTCATGTGACCTAAAAATCTTTGACATAAAGGGTTTCTAGAAATGTTACACTAACAGGGCATCTTCCTTTCAGAAGCTTACCTGGTGGGATGAGAAAACTGAGACACACACTGCGCAGAGCCAAGAACCACAGCCACTGCTGCTCCTGAAAGTAGCTTTCTTAATTTGTATCCAGAATCTTAATCTCCTGCTGGGGACCTAGGGGTGTGTATGGGGTGGGGCAGGTGGGGGTTGGGTGGCAGAGACTGGCAGCAGATGGCGGCTATCACAGTCCCGGGACTGGGCACCCACAGCAAGAAAAAGACACTTACTTGCTGCTGTGCGAACGGGCTCCACTAGCTTCTGGCCTCCTTGGAGCCCTTTTCTCCTCCTGGGGTTCTCTTTCTGATCTCTCTGGTTTCCCGGGCTCTGATTGCTTAGAAGGTTTTGTCAGGTTGGCATCTGCCCTCACCAGCTGATGCCACCCAGACTACGACGTCTCGGTAATAAATAGCCCCACTGATTTACCAGCTAGAAACCTGTCACTGGGGCGGCCGCCCAGCCAGTGACCCAGAGAACCCCTTCTCGCCAGATGCGCAGTGGAGGCGGGCCGCCGCCTGAAAGCTGTTCTTGTGCCCTTCCCACTTCTCCCTCCCCTTTTTCAACCTTACCACACTTCCTTCCCCACCCCCACCACTCCCTCACCTCCTGGCCCGTATGGGACTCCAGCCCCAGGCGTGGGCGGGGTGATGTTGACCGAAACCAGCGGCAGCATCTGCATCCTTAAGAACCGCAGCAGCTGCTGTGTCTTGTCCACCAGCTGTCTTGGAACGGGAGGGGGCGAGAGGAGCAGGATCTGTGGGAGGTGGAGCGGGGAGAAGACGTGGGCGTGAGGAAATGGAGAGGCGAATTAGAGCAGGGACGCAGTTAAGGTACGGGTGGGAGGGTAAGGGAAAGATGTTGAGAAAGAGGAGGGGAAGAGTAAGAGAGGAAGGCAGCAAACAGGTTACCTCCAGTTGCTTGCTCTCTCCCGTCGCTTAGCTGCCCCACTGGAGCCTGCAGCATTCAGCTCTAGACAAGGTGGTGTGAGTGCGTGTACGTGCGTGTAGGTGTATGTGGGAAAGAATGGGCTAGAGCTGCGACCTCCTCACTCTAGATTTTTTTTTCCGGCTTTCGGGATTTGAAAAAAAAAAGGGTCAGAGGGAAAATTATGCATTTTGATAATTTTTGGAAACTGATGGACAACCAAAAATTTGACGTTGAAGAGAAGAACTGTTGAACCTTCTTTTCCAAAGGGGTTTTGAAAAATTTTGCCACACCATAGAACAGTAGTTTTCAACCGTTTTACAATTGGGGACTGGTGAAAATTGGAGAATTCTTTTGGGGGCCACTAAAGGCAGAATTTGCTTAAACCATTAGGTCCATAATCTTCATGCAACTTCAAGGTGCCTAACTCTAGCAAACCGGCATGAAATTTCTGGCATTCTGGTCCTTGGACCAGCATTTAAAAAACATTGCTATAGAACTTTAATTCTATAATTCCAATATGTTTGAAATGGGTAAAGTTTCCTTTAAAAAAATAAAAAGAAAGATTTCTGCAACACAGCAAGAAAATATAATAAAAATGAGGAAGAGGGAAATCATGTATATTCATATGAGATTTAAACTTTATATTGCAAGTTATAGAACAGAAGAGTAAAGTGGAAGTGAGCTAATACTGGTTATGTGCAAACCAGCTTAGGGAAAACATGTTCCATCTGTAATTGTGAGAAAGGGTCTGTTGAGTATATTTTGTTTGTTTAAATTATACATTTGTTATAAAAATGTTGAAACATATACAATAATGCAAAGAAAGTATAATAAACTCTTATGTACCCAGCCTCAACTATTGTGAACATATAGACAATCTTATTTTATTTATACCCTCCTTTCCACCTTAAGTTAACTTAAAAGGAGTTCAGACATCATATTTTTTATCCAAAAATGCAACAGCATATGTCTCTGGATAGTCCTTTAAAAAATATAACCCAAGACCATTACATAACTAAAATAATTATTCTGTAATATCAAATATGCACTTGATTTCTTTTTAATAGACAATATATGCATTACCAGCTTCTCTTCCCCATATTTGTGGTGACAATACAAGTGAATTTTCTAGTCCATATAACTTTTCCTTGGAGCAATCTGACTTATACATCCCTCTCACTCAGTCAAATTCTGTGCATCTTTAACATTTAAACATAATATAAACTTAACTTAATAATATTAAATATTTGATAGCTGAAAAAAGATATCTGACATCAATAAAGAGAAGCAGAGCAGACCCCCTTACCTGTGGTTTCTAATTCTGTGGTTTTACTTACTTTTGGTCAAATACAATCTGAAAATATTACATGAAAAATTCCAGAAAAAAGACAATTTTTTAGTTTTAAATTGCATGCCATTCTGAGTAGTGTGAGGAAATCTCGAGAGTCCCTCTCTGTCTCACAAGATGTGAATCCTCTCTTTGCCCAGTGTATCCATACTGTATAGGCTTCTCCACTGTTAATTGCTTAGTAGCCATCTTGCTTAGCAGAACAATTGTCATGGTATTGCAAGACTTGCATTCCCCTAACACTATCTTACTTAATAATGGCTCCAAAGCACAAGAGTAGTTATGCTGGCAATTTGTATACTCCAAAGACAAACCATATACTTGTGAGTGAAAAGGTGAAAATTCTCTACTTAATAGGGAACAAATATCATATGCTGAGGTCGCTAATATTTATAGTAAGAACAAATTTTCTACCCATGAAATTGTAAAGAAGAAAAAAAAATGTGTGCTAGCTTTGCTGTTGAACCTCAAACTGCATAGATTGTGGTCACAGTGTGTAATACGTGCTTAGTTAAAATGAGAAAGGCATTAAATTCATGAGTGGAGGACATGAATAGGAACTTGTTCTGATTGAGGGCAATGTGTAATGCCAAAAATACTGAGTTTATCTGAAGACTTGAGCAAGGGATACCCTGGAACAAGTGATACCAAACCATTTACTGAAAGTAATGTATGGTTACACAGATTCAGGAATAATTTTTGTATTTTATCGTCTCACATCATTGCAAGAAAAGTGAGTACACTACAATAAAATATCTTGAGTGGGTAGAGAGACTACATTCACATAACTTTATTACAGTATATTATTATAATTGTTCAATTGTATTACTTATTTTTGTTAATCTATTACTATGCCTAATGTAAAAATTAAAAATTTACATATGTTTGCTTGTATAAGAAAAATATGGTATATACAGGGTTCAATAATATCTGTGGTTTAAAGTCATCTACTGGGGGTCTTGGAATGTATAACCATAGATAAGGGAAGATTACTGTACAGCTCTGTATAATGTGTAATGAACAGGTGTAAAGCCAGTAGACACCATCGTGGCCATTCACATGCAGGTTCACGTTAGGTTCCCGACAGGCGGTAATGAAACAATGGAGCCAAGAACTGGTGAACCATCATCTTTAATCCTAGCTTGCACTCAGCGGGCAAGTAAAAACACACACTGGGCTCCAAAACCCATTCATTCAGTGTTCACAAAGCTACTGACTTTTCCGAGATTCCTAGAATCAAAGGTTTCTAGCTCAACAGACTTATTCACCTCTGTTCCCCATCTCCTTCCTTCTCCCTGCACAAACTCTGCACAAACTGGCTTCTCACTCAGCACTCCACCATCTTGATTGCTTTTCCCCTCCTCTTCCACGTGGCCTTTCTCTGCTCTCCTCTCTAGCCCTAATCTCAGAAACCGACAGAGAGCAAGCTATCTGTTTGCCCCCATTTTATAGTGTAGAAATAAAAACCTTTAATCCAATATACAAATAAGGAAGTCTCTGATACAAAGTCACTTATCTGAGGCATAATGGGATTGCGTCACCCCACATCAAAAAGAGTGGGAAAGGCTGAGTCCTAAAACCAAGCCCCAGGCTACAAGGATCCTCCTGCCTGCCCACAGCCTGCCCCCAACACACATTAATATCACCTGGGCAATGGGCTTCCACGTAGGTAGCTCCATCTTTAACAAAGTGAGCATAATATATTTTATCTGCCCAACAACAGGCAACTAATCTCAAGACATTTTTCAGAGCAATAATATTAATAGAAACAAGAGGCAAATAGAAGTAAAACCAATGATACTGGATGTATCTTCTGAGTTGGACATCATTTTTGTTTTTGTGCCAGCGCAAGTTATTTTGCCACCACTGTTTGGTAATGTTGCTAGGTTGGATCTGATTAATTTTAGCAATTATTGTGCTCCTAATAATGAGCTGATGAAATTCTTTTGATTTGCTCAGTAGTGGGTGAGATGGGCGGGATGTGGTGTGTGGTGGGAGGGGTCAGATGCAATTTGTTTTCCACCCTTCTGCCTTAAAACCTTTATAATCCCTTGTTCTATGCTGTTTTCTAAGTCTGTGTTCAGAAGGTGGAAGATAGACCTACATGTTCTACCTTGTCAAAAGAAACCTGTTCTATCACATTAGAATTGAACTAAATAAGCTCTTGGGGGGATTAGTTTTCTTGCAGTCTGCTTAAGTGAGGGCTGTTCATTCTAATGTTAAAGATTCAGTGTCAGGAGTGTGGGTGGGCCTGGTGTTTTTTTCCACTCCACATCACTATATTTACTGTTGATAAAACCTTGTGTTAAAAATGACAAATAAACAATTATCCCAAAATACAAACAATTCAAGACGAAGATATGACCTCTATTTATATCACCCTTTCCTTCTTTCACTAGAGCAATATTTCATGGATATTTTTATTAAGGATTTATTTTCTGATTAACAATCTTCTCTTTCATTTGAATTCTTACTATGACCATTAAAAAATTTCTCATCCTTTTGAATGCTAATAACGATTTGGATGAAGCATCCCAGAACCTAGGTTTTGCTTTCCTCCCTAATGGATGACCTTTTTCTTCACTTAACCTCACCTATTAACTTCCACACTTACTCTTTGATTCTTGTCATAGCTAGCAAGTGAGTGCTTATGCTAAATATCAGTTGCTTATTTGTTTATATTCTGGCTGTTTCCATTTGAATATATGGTACATGGCACCAGGAACTTTTTTACCCCCTACTTATGGGGAAGTGTTTGGACCAGAGATTGTAACACAGTAGGTACCCAGTAAATTTGTTAAAGGAATGAATACCAAGCTGTGCACAATCCATTATGTGCTTCCCAGAAGATATGCTGATTCACTATAAGAACAGACCATTAAGCACAGGTAATATGAAGAACCTGAGAATTAGTTGTTGATCTACCTTCATTCTGCTTAATGTCTGGTACTTACACACTTGTGTGTGTCTGTAGTGAATAGGTTGAAAATTTCCTTTGAATGTGGTTGTTTTTTTACTTTTAGTTTTTGTATTCTATTTTACTGTTATCTCAATTGTTTAGGTAATAAAAGAAAGGATAAAGCTATAGTCACAATATCTGGAAACAAGCCTTTTATAATTCAGTATGCTCTGGGGTTTGCTGGAATTTTCATAATTAGTACATTTTATTATTATTTATACCACAAAAGTTTCTATTAAGTCTATTGACCTCATGCTGACACATAAATTATTTTCAGTAAATAAAAATGTATGTACTAATTTTCGGAATCTCTTTTGTTTTACTCTTAGAGCCTTTATTTTCCTCAAAATCAGCAGGAAACCTTACATGAAGAGGAAATAAAGCCCTGATTTCCAGCAAGTGTGAAAGTAAGGCAGGGGTGATGGAAAAGTATCCTGGGGATACTTGTATTAGTCTAAGTTTATTATTCATCTACTTTATTAATTTCTAAGCTCTGTCTAGAAAATGATAAACTTAAAACCACTAAATTTGAGTAAGTTTACTTATATTTGAACTTTTAGGCTTAGGCATAAATAGGTAGTAATGACGATAGTAAGCCCTCCAATTGCCAAAGCATTCAGTTGCTTTCAGACGTGACTCATCTTCACAAATGGTGAGGGAACTGCCATCTGCATGTGGCTTTCCAAATTTCCCAGCACCATTTATTGAAGAGGATTTTTTTTCTCCATTGTATGTTTTTAGCTTTTTTGTCAAAAATTATAACATGTTAGACCTTGAGACTATCATGCTAAGTGAAATAAGTAAGACAACAAGTTAAGAGCCATGTGATTTTGAAACCAGGAAAATGACTCTCAGATCCAGCTCACTCTTGCCATGAAAACCAATTACATCACACAGGTGCTGATGCAAAGGAAAGAGGTTTATTCAAGTGCCGGCCACCTGAAAAGATGGGGAGACTCCTGTCCTCAAAAATCCAACTTCCTCTTCTGCTGCAGACAGGGGGTTTTATATGGAGGGAGAAGGAGGGGGAATGAACAAAAATAAAACAAAGAAATAAAAAAAGGGGGGTTGAGATTTTTTTGCTGAAGGGTGGAAGGGGAGACTAGTGCAAGCCAGCTCGGAGTGTCCAGATAACAGAGTGAAGGCCACATGTCTTCTAGAGCCTGCATATCTGAGAGTTAGAATGTGTTCCCATCCTTGGCTGTTACAGAAATTGAAGCTATCAGGTAACTTAAAAATTAAGATTTCTGTTTTATGTGCCAAGTGTCCACAGATTCCCACAATCAGGTTGTCTTTTTGGTGTTAAGGGAGAATCAGAATTACAAGCCTCAGCTTAGTGAGAGTGAGGAGAAGCAGTTATTCTTGTCCCAATGTTCACCTTTGATGTGCTTTAGTCAGAGGGAAACATGCCTTTTCACTGTAATGAGAGCTTGGCCAGAGGTGAAAGCACAGGACTGATTATATACTTTAATTTCTTGCAGAATACCTAACTTTCATTATTAAACCAGCAATACTGAATTGTGGTTATAAGAGCAACAAACTGGATTTAGCATTTTACAGGAATCCTTTTATAAACTTAATTCATTTTTGTTTACCTCTATTTTATGACTACTCAGACTAATATTGGTAAATCAGTAATATAACATATTTATTCCTGACTACAACTCCTACTGACAATTCTGGCTTCATTTCTATGGAGCTAATAGTGTTTACCAAATCTTCTAGGGAAGTGGAAAAATTAGGCCTGTTGTACAGCATAATCTTGTGAGTTAAATGTAGGCTTATTTTCCAAAGGCACATTGTGAGACAGAAATGCATTTACATATATGTGTGTGTGTGTGTGTGTAAATATATATTATATAATATATATTTAGTTATATAATATATAATATATATTTACATATATATTATTATATACATTACAATTATATATAATATTGATATATATACAATTATATAATATAATATATATTTACACACACACACATATATATGTACTGATTATAAAAGTAAAAAGATTTAGGCAAATAAAAACAAGAAAAATTAGAATAGGAGAGTTAGTCCCAGTGAAAAATCTTTTCAGGTATGGACCAGGATCTCTGTGGTATTCATGAGAATAAATGTGTGAACTAGTCTCCACTCCCTGTGTCCTCCTGCTCTTAATAGAATCTTATGTTCTGGTTGGAATGGATGGAGAGGCTTATTGTTGTTGTTTTTTTTGTTTTTTTGTTTTTTTTACTGGAAGAAAAGCAAGCAGTGGCAATATGATGCATCCTTCTTACTTAAAGTTTGAATGTCTTTGGTGATTTGGTGATGTCATCAGGTGCTTAGGTAACCTCTGTATGGATTATATAACATTAGTCACTGAGATTGTTCAAGTTTATGTCATGTTTTTTAGCTGCAGTTTGCAATTGCAAACCTCAGGAGTAAAAAAGAATATTAATTTTCAATAATTTCATGTCAAAGAATGAAAGAAAAATGAAACAGTAGTTTAGAGACTTGCAATCAAAATATACAAGAGAACCAGAAAAATCAGGATCCAGTCAAGAATCTGACATTCATAACTGTGCTATAGATTTTTCTGAAACATAATTTCCCCTTAAAATTACCCTCATTTATATCAAATATAGTCAAATTAGGACTACCTACTGCATTAAGTCCAGTTTCAATTTTGCCTGATTATTTGCATAAATACAACAAAAATGGCATTTAATCATATAGGCTTTTTCAAATCTTCTTTGCTGGAATTTCATAAGGAATCTTTAGTTTGAACCCTAATTAGCTTTTCTGGGTGAAGAAGCTCCCTCCCATTGTCATCAGGCTTTGCCTGAAGCCCCTATATGTCCTCAAGTCCTTGAGGTCCCTAAAGATGTCTTAGATTCCTTCTTTGCCAACTTCCAGGAAAGTAACCTTCATCCCTTACCTAGAAAGATCTCTTTGAAGCACATGAACAAGCAAGAGACCAGGCTATTTTCATTCACTTCAGAAGTCAATCTCAATTCCTCAAGGCTTTCTGGTGCTTTCCAGAGCCCAGGCATTTTCTTTTCAGAGGTAACATTCTAGTCAAAGCCTTGGTTAATAAAACCACAATTGAAAACTGGTTTTATGTGTCCTATTATAAAAAGTACAGATTCTTATTGGATTTATGCAAACAAATATATTACCATAAAATAATACTTATTAAGAGTTGCCAAATTCTGAAGGGATCGTGTAGGGAGAAAAATATAAATGCCCCAATATTGCTTATAAAGGTATAATTCATCAAATTACTTTAAGCCAAAAGAAAAAGAAAAGTTTACTTATATCTCAAAAACAAAAAATTAAAAATCAACAATGTTTTAAAATCAGAAAAATAATAACTATTTTTACTTCTTTCAGTTCCATAATTAATTCTTGTTTATACTGGTTAATTACCAGTATTTCCATAAATTCAGTTATTGTTCAGATAACTATAAATCTTCACCCAGTCCAACAGTATGATCTAAATTTTTATTCTTGGAAATCCATATGTTAGAGTAGTCTGAGTCCTTTCCATGGATCTTCCTGAAGATGTAATATATCTGCAGAAGCATTAGACCAAAACAATAGCTTTCTCCAGATGACCAAAAGACACACTTAAAATGACATGATTTTAGACCTAATTCTAATGCAGTTGACAAAGGAATTTGTTTATTTTAACAACAGTAGGATAACAATCAGAATTACAAACAAAAGTATATCAGAAATTTGTAGACTCTTGGAGATTTTCACAAAATCTTCAGAACATCTACTTCAATAGTAATATATGTCTACAAATAAAATCTTTATTATTTATTATTATGATAACTTTGTAAAGTTTTCCATATTTTATCATTTCAAGCATATCAAATAGGCCAAAATAGGCAAAATATTTCTCTTATTAAGAGAGAGAACAAGTCCGTGAGGTATTCCAAGGGCATTCTGGAGTAACCCAAAGTCACTTCTGTCTCTCAAAATTGAAACACTGGGAAGATTGGATAAAGGCTTTTTGTTGCATCTATTCGGCAACTCCTATTACTGAGAGGGTTGCCTGACTCCTTTTGACCAATTTTGTATCTAGAACAGAATAAATGGCTTCAGTATTGACTAAGAAATTAATCAATTTGCTCTCCACTGTCAATTAAATCTGGGGAGTTTCTGTGGGAAATTAACAGTTTTAAGAAGCAAAGAGAGTTCCTGGGACTTTCCAGTTGTAGTTAAAGTCACTATTCAGTTTTATGACTTGTTTATGCGCCTTTCCTTTTTGTCATTTCTTTTTTCTCCTTTTTATTTTCTTTTTAGGACAGTTCTTCTTCTAATGTCTTTCCTTCCTGTAATATGTATGTCCTCTTCCTTTATACCCCTTTCCCATATTTTTTTCCATATTCTTAATTCTTACTTTTTTTGCTTCTTCCCCCTCAAAGACTTTCTGCAACTTACACAAAACTGCCGTGACTTACACAAACCTTCGGTAACTTACATACACTTTCTTTAACTCATTCAGAAATAGCTATTTTAGAACATATTTTTAATTCTTGCCCTTCAAAAGTGTATCTGTATACTTTTTATTATTTTATTACTAGAACTATAGAGTTCCTTTCTAAAATTCTTAACATTTAGAAGCCTTAACCTTCCATGACAATTAAAGTGAGCAATCAGCATTCTTTAGATTGATACTTTTAAGAACACATTTTATAGCTTTTAGAAACAGGTTTTTTCACTCATATTTCAAAAGACGTAACAGAGATAACAGAAACCTTTCGTAAACCCGGGCAAAACAAAACACGTATTTTCTGTTAATGACTTTACAAGACATTAACTAAACTTAAATCAGTGGGAACATCAAATAATTTCCCAGAACACTTGATTCTAAAACAACATTTGGAATAATTTATATTTTTATCATACAGTTAAACAGTATTGTTACTAGTTGGAGAGAACACAAGATTTTTCATTTGTCCTTGATAACTTTTCAAAGAGGCTAGAGAAGAGGGAGGGGAGAAACTGGGCAATGGCGACAGGGAGCTGCTTGAGTTTTTAAAAGCAACATACTTTCCCTTCAATTGGAGGTTGTGCTCTCACCCCTCCTACTCCTCACAGCCTGCACAAGGTTCGGGGTGATATTAATGCCCCTATTGTTCCTGGGACCACGGCAACTCCTGGACCTCCAGAAAGAGTCTTTAAGATGTTTAAAAGACTCCCTTTCCCTTCCTTTTTTCCCCCTTCTTCTTGCATTTTACTGTCTGGGATGAGAGCAAGATCCTTTTCACCACTTTGAACCATCAATTTATTTCCGTTCTGGGTAGAACCCTCATTTTGAAATAACAAGAAAGCTGGTGCATAACACAATTTTGATTAGCCACTGACTTACAGCTGTAAGCTGACCTGTCAGCTAGAACGCAGACTAATGAACTCTGGTGAAACTGAGACTGAGCTGCCGATTTTAAAACAAACAAAATCCAAAACAAAGACAAAGTTAAAACAAACTACTATTTATAAACCAGATCCTCTGGAAGGATGGACTGAGACACTAGTCTTAGTTTCTTATCCCACACCAACCTGTACTGCAAATGAGCTTTACAATGTCCAGATGACACAAAGACCAAGGAGGAGGAGGAGACCGAGGATTCCCCATATGCATAGAATGGCAAGAATTTTAGACAGACAGATAGACTGATAAGAGCTCTCAAACTGAAACTGACCGCCTCTATTTCACAAACCTGAGCACAGTTTTACATACTGTTATTAATATTAAGGGTTTCATGAAGAAGAGCCACAAAGGAATGAGGCAACAACAATTCTACCAGTGGAGGACCCCAACCCCTCCAGGATTGAGGTGCTTTGGAGAGATCAGTTATCCAATTTATTATGCAGAAGTATGTCATCTTGCATAAGAAAATAACAAGCAGAATACAGTGTACAATTTTATTATTTAGTTTTGCAAAACTGATTAGACTTCTCTTGCCCTTTCTGAGACATAACACCATCTGCTGTTTGATTCCTGACCTGCAGAAAGCTCCGGTTGGGCTAAACACTCAGTCCATAGGACTTCCCTGGACATACCTGCTTTCAGTCATGAGTGCTTGGCTTCGACCTTCACTTCCTCAGGATGGGAACAGAAAGTCACTCAGTGCTTTGGTTTTCTGCCAACAAACAGGATAAATATAATACAGAGACATAAGCATGACATATAAATAAAACCTAATCAAGCCAATTAGCAGAGTTGCTATTTGGCCCCCAACTCTAAAGAGAATAAACACAGAGTACAACAATTAGCATGGAAAGACCATACAGAGTATAAAAATAAAGAAACAAGTTCATAATCCAAAATTCCATTCCACTTAAATTTAAATGACTGTTCCTCAAGCATTCAAGCATTCAAATTTTAAAGCAATGACCCAAGTATCTAAACATAGGATTGAAATTAGTCTACAGAGTATATACAATCAGAATAGTATGCCTTACAGAATATATTTATTGAATGTACTAACAAAGTAAACAGAACAGAACTTACAGAACAACAAACAGAACAGAACTTACCATTTGGGCCAGAGCAATTTAGAAACCATCAACTTTAAAACCAACATTCAGAAGTTGACCAAAACCAACCCCCAGATTGATTGCTTGCAGATCCCTTTTCAAGGAGCTGGAATTTTTCATCATAAAGACTTGCTATCCGCTGGACAGCACTAAGGGACTTCTGTGGAATCCCAGGTGGTTCAGAAAGGACCCAGATGGAGGGACAGAAGGGTTCTGGTCCTGCATGCCAGGGACCCACCCAGTAGAGCCCATGAGTTAGTAGTGACAGACAGACAGACAAATACTTAACTCCTCTGTGGAGCTACTACTATACAAACAGGTGGACAAGCAACCAACTCCTCCTACAGAGGTACTGGGATCAAAGTCGTAGAGTCTTATCACCAGCAGATGATTTGTAGCTGAGTCAGATGACTAAAAAGTCCAAATGGTAGTAATAGAGGACCCTGGCATGCACACTGGTATGACTCCCCCAAAGGCCTGTTTCCTTTTACCAGCTGGGTACAGCAGGCAACCAGTGCCAAGAGAGAGTAAAAGACAATAAAATCACTGCTAAGGATTCCTAGGATCTTTCCAGGGGTTGGTCAGCAGCAGTAAGCCTGGGGAACTCCCTTCGAAGTCCAGAGACTTGGTGGGGAGAGTATTCTCCTTTCTTCTGGCTGGCTTACCAAAACTGAAACTGGAAAAATGACCCTCAGGTCCAGCTACTTCTTGCCATGAAACCAATTATATGACACAGGTGCTGGTGCAAAGAAAAAAGGTTTATTTAAGTGCCGGCCACCTGAGAGGATGGAGAGACTCCTGTCCTCAAACACCCAACTTCCTCTTCTGCTGCAGACAGGGGGTTTTATACGGAGGGAGAAGGAGGGGGAATGAAGAAAAATAGAACAAAGGAATAAAAAATGGAGGTTGAGAGTTCTTTGCTGAAGGGAGGGGGAGACTATCTCGGAGTGTCCAGATAACAGAGTGAAGGCCATATGTCTTCCAGAGCCTGCATATCTGAAAGTTAGTCTGTTCCCACCCTTGGCTGTTACAGAAATTGAAGCTATCAGGGAACTTAAAAATTATGATTCCTGTTTCATGTACCAAGTGTCCACAGATACCCACAGTCAGGTTGTGTTTTTGATCTTGAAGAAGAATCAGAATTGCAAGATTCAGCATGGTGCGAGTGATGGGAAGCAGTTATTCTTGCTCCACTGTTCACACTTGAGGTCTTTTAACTGCAATGAGACCTTGGCCAGAGGTGAAAGCACAGGATTGATTATATACTTTGATTTCTTACAGACTATATAATTGTAATTACTAAACCAGTAATAGTAAATCATCGTTATAAGATCAACAGCCTGGATTTAACATTTCACAGGAGTCCTTTTATAAACTTACTTTGTTAGTACATTCTGATTTAGCTCTATTTTATGACTAATCAAACTAATACCAGTAAATCAGTAATATAACATATTTGTTCCTGGTTATAATTTCACTCATATATGGACTTAAACCTAAAAGCAACCAATGAGCAAACAAGAAAAACAACCAAAAACTCATAGATACAGACAATGGCATGGCGGTTCCCAGAGGGAAGGGGGGAGGAGATAGGAAAGAGTAAAGGGGTCAAATATAATATATATAGTAGAAGAAGATTTGACCTTGGGGGGTGGGCACACAATGCTATATGAAGACCACGTATTATAGAATTGCACACTTGAAACCTATATAATCTTTTAACCATTGTCACCCCAATAAATAAATATAAAGAAAAAAAAGAAAGCTTCCTTAAAAGTCAGAGGTTATTTAGAATATTTCATGTGCCTCTGACAAGAGTTAGATATTTAATTTTCTAGTGTTTACTTAGGGATAATATTTTGTATAACTTTTTATGATAGTCTCTATTAAAAAAAGAGAGGAGATACTATTTTTTTCTTTTTGACTTCAGAAAGAGATATTTTAAGATGATTTCATAGGTAAAGAGACAAATGGCTATCGTTAAATCTACAGGTTTCTCTTCCAAATAAATATACTATATTCTTATATTTTCTAGGCAGTAATGGACCACCCATTTTTTTCTGTTATATGATGGTTTTTACTCAATGTACAATTTAAACGGCAAGTTTGATTTGTGAAAGGATTCCAGCATAATGCTGTTGTTTCGATATTGGTAAGTTTTCATCATCGCTCTCTTTTTTTTTCTCTCCTCTCAGTTTCCCTCTATACACTCGCCTTCTCCATCGTAAAATTCTCTACACCTAAGGAAACTGAGTCTTTGGGAAGACTTTAGAAAGAGACAAATTTTGCATGACACAGTCCAGCTATCTTTTAACAAACCCTTCTATTTTTTCCTGGATATTTAGTAAGATGGCATATTCTGGTTAAGAAGACATGTTATACAATACTGTGCCACAAAGGGGCTCTTATTTGCCTATTTCCTGGAAGTCAGGTGTGGCTAGTGGCCTGTGAGTGGGCAGGACCACTGCCATTCCAAGTATGGCTATTCAAAATTCCCATGTCACTATATTTCTATTTTTAAATTGCAGTATAATTAAAATACAATGTTGTATTAGTCTTAAGTGTGTAACACAATAATTCAATATTTTGTACATATTAAAAAATAATTACTACAATAAGTCTAGCTAATATATGTCATCATACATCTTGACACAAAGCACAGGTCTTTCTGCAATGAAATGGCAAACTAAGAAAGTACAGTTTTGTTTATGGGGAATGCCAAGACTCTCAAAGAAATAAAGCTCTCAGCATCACAAAAGACATTTCCCTTACCCTTATTCTAGAATAAGGGTAGTAAATAATTTTGTATTGTTGTCAAAATCCAGGCCTAAATATATTTTTTAGTATAAGTACAATATAAGTTATATTATAAAAAATCATGTCTCTCTGAATTATTTAAATGTTATGTTCTTAAGACTTCATTTTTTCTTTAGCAAATGCCAGTTAACTCTCTAAGCTTCATGTAAAATATCACTGGTTAATAAATATCACCGGTTAATACTTATAATCCTTTTTGTCTTAGTCAATTTGGGTTGCTATAACAAGTTTAATACCATAAATGTGATGGCTTATAAACAACAGAAATTTATTTCTCATAATTCTGGAGGTTGTAAGTCTGAGATCAGGGTCCAGCACAGTCAGGCTCTGGTGAAAGCTGTCTTTGAGTTGCAGACTGCTGACTTCTCATTGCATTCTCACATGGTAGAAAACAGAGGGAGAAAGCAAGCTCTCTTGGTGATCCTTATAAAGGCAGTAATTTGATTTATGAAAGCTCTAACTTTATGACTTTATTTAATCCTAATCATTTTTGAAAGGCTCCCATCTTTAATACTATCACATTGGGAAATAAGGTTTCAAGATGTGAAGTTTATACCTCCTCACATACCTACATAGAGACAGTGCTGCAAAGACAGAATCACTTTCTTATCATTGTTTTTATGTGCACAACAAAATCTTCAACTGTGTCCCAACTTCCACAACTGTAAGAATTTTTCTATAATCAGGGAATAAAACTGTGGAGTTACCATATTTCCCTATGTATAAGATACACCTTTTTTTGAAAAATTTGGGGTCTAAAACTGAGTTCATCTTATACAGTGATTGTGGAGTTTCAAATGATATAGATGGAAGTGAGGACGAAGCAATATATGAAATCAGTGATTCATCATCAGACACAGAAGAGGACAAACTAATGGATGGGGGTTTTGACAGTGATGAGAAGTTGTATGAATTTTATGATGAATAAAACTTGAGTTCAATAATTTTATGTAATACATTTTTTTTCAAATTTTGAGAGTCAAAATGAAGGTGTGTCCCATACATGGGAGAGTCTTATTTATACATGGGGAAATATGGTAGTTAGCAGTCACAAAAAAATAAAGCAAATGGCTTGCTTCTTAAGGATTCTCAGAAAAGAACAGACCATAAATGGAAAGAGCAAATTAAGCTCCTCTACAGAAAAGTGAATAAAAATCCTTCTAGAGCATTAATTATCAGTTGATACATTTCTAAAATGGTTCTAATTTTTCAGAGCTCCTCGGGTATATGCATCTATACACACACACACACATACACACACACACACCTATTTATATATATATACATTACTCCAGTTTGATTCTTTCCAAAAATCTTCCAAAGATAGTCACAGTCATAAAGAACGTCAGCAAAAAGCCAAATTAAATATTGGAGATCAAAAGATAAAAATATGTCAAGCATTTTATTTGGAAAAAACACACACTCATATAGTACATATAAGGTGGACCATTTAATGACTATTTATTTCATAGTTCCTCTTAGTTCTAAGAAACAGATTACAAAAATCACATTCACATCTATAGTTTGTTGAAAATATTTCTGTACAAAGTACATTCCATTTTGCAATTTTATATCCAATAATCATCTATAAAGTAACCCTTAGGCTTAGCAGAAACCCAGCATATTATCAAGTAAAACAAAAACAAAATAAAACAAAGATAATCACAAAATTTTTAAATGCTGTCATTTATCTGAACGTCCCATTATCTGTGTGCATATATGTGAAGCAGTTGCACATATTCATGCCATATGCAAAAGTCAGCTTTAACTGCTGTAATAAAACCTAAAATAATTTTGTCTTTAACATGCAGGCATTTTTTCTCTCAAACCCAATAATCCAAGTATAAGCAACCTAGAGCTACCAAATATCATGAAACCAGGTTCTTTCAATTTTTTTAACTTTTCATTGCTAGTGTACTATCTCTTTGTTTGAATGATAAAAGGTGGCTCAGCAAAACATTTGTATCCCAACCAGGGGGAAAAGAAAATAGACAAAATAGAATTCATGCCCATTTCAGTAAAAGTTATAATCAAAAAGTTTTATTTTATACATTCTTTAGTTTATATCATGTTGGCCAGAACTTAAATCCATAGCCACAACTGGTTTCCAGGAAGGTGAAGAATATCATATTTACTCTAGTGTCCATTTACTGAGCCAAAAACTGATGTTTCATTGTCCCAGTAGAACCCAAGCTCTTCATAGATCAGGCGTCTTCAATTCGACTTCTCTGCAAAGTGGAACACTCCCGCTTAACTGCGGGTCTGGCAGCCTCTTTGAGACTACTACTCTTGAGGCGGCTATGAGGATTCTACTTATCAGTGCTGAGACCAACTGCCACCGGAGGAAAGACACGACCACACACAAGTTAGTTGCAAGAATCACACAGGCAGTTTATTACTCACAAATCCTTTTGGTGTGCCTGGGTACAGCTCAAGGGGGCCCCGTCAGCATGCTCCTCTCAGCTGTCTTTGGTCAAAGCAGCATGGAGACAGTCCATGTTCAACGTTGGAGTCTGGGCGACTACTGCGGGGAGGGGGGGCGCTTAGCTTTAGAACCTTTTTCTGGCACAGGTGTCAATCTAAGGATTATCACCTCAAACAACCTTTTTGGGAGTTCCTTGCAGGGAGTCCTTTTTATGTTAATCTACTGAAATGTTACATCAAAACACTTTTAAGGTGTTCCTAGGGAAGCTTCTTTATGTTAATCTACAGAGTTATGACATCAAGCCACTTCTTATGTATATAATATCACACCCACTTACTGGGCCCTTCACAAAAGACAGAGTCTGTTTATCCTGTCTGTACACACTATATTAATTCGTATCCAGATGGCATAACTTTTTTTAATTTCCTTAATTGCTTTTAATATTATACCCTAATTATTTTTATATATCTTCCATATTTTCTATATTTCTATATATTTAATTACTATAACATTACATTACTGCAACATTCTACTAATGAAGAAATGGTAAAAATAAATACTGGAGACTGACTAGCAATTTCTGCCTGTCATGTCTGCACCTATAACTGGCATTCTATTTAGATGGGATACCTTGACAAACACAAAATGTTGTAACTTCTAAAAATTTAAGAACTTATACAAGCATAACAAAATTTATTAGTAAACATTTCTTCCCACTTAAATTACAATTACCAGGTAAAAAATTTATATTGGAAGATAATCAATCAAACAGTTACATTAATAGATTCTAGTTTATTTCCTCAAATGCATTAGGTTTCACATTTATATTACTTCACTTATTTCAACCACTTTGTTTTTGGTTTAATAATAAGATGCCAACTCAAAAATTTTTCTCATTCCTTTTTTTTTCTTCCAAAATTTTGTAGAAAGTAGTATATAGAAAAGAAATTGCTAACTACATTCAGTAAAACTATGAAGCATTTGTAACATTAAAACACAACATAAGAAGTGAATATACCAAAATAATTTGGTAAAGTGAAGCAAGGAAAATCTAATCTAATTGCCTATCAAGAATAATGATACTGGTGAAAGTCAATCCACTGCAGAGAGCTGGAAAATCTCAGGAACTGATGATACCTGGTTACCTTGCAAGTGAGCAAGTTTCTATGCTAAAAACAGAAAGTTGTTTGAAAAAATTTTAGGCCACCAGAGGCCCAAACCTAGCTCACCTTGCTAACTACCTTCTTTTTTACCTGATATCGGGAAGTGTCTTCTAGGCAATATGGATCACAGGAGCTTGAAATCTGGAATAATAACACAAAAGAGGATAAAGAAAGGTACTGGGCTAAAAATAGAACCATACTGAAAAGAGAAACATTAATAAAAGTTTATATTCTAAATGGTGACACTCTCTTCCGTTGTTTTTTTTTGTTTGTTTGTTTTTTTACTCCAGGTTCTTTTTTTTTAATCAGCACCCAGAATTGTAGTAGTCACATTTTATATATCAGGAGGGAGATTCTAGGATATTTCTAGGAAAAACCTGACCTATCTCACAGGATATAAGCTTCAAAACTGAGATTTTAATGTCTTCAACAATAAGAAAATAACAGATTACTAGATCATCCTTGAATGAAGCTTTCTAGTCTACAGAATTTATTTCCCCAACTCTCAAACACATGCACAAATGCATAGTCTATTCAATCGCTTGGTTAGTGATCACTAAACAAGAATCACTGGATATTTGAGGAATGCCTTCAGAGTGGCAGAGAAAAACTAAAACAAATCAATTGAGAGAAGTAACTCCACGGAGTCAGAGGCTGAGCAAAGCAAAAACAGTTCAAAGGCAATGTAATTAATATGAGAAATAGGAGGGATACATCCATGAAACAAAGGTAAGATGCTTTATTTTAAAGGAACAAAATGTGAAATAGCCCTTCGAGTCTTAATCCATGAAGAAGTAGAGGAAGAAAGAGAAGGAGAAAGAGGAAGGAGAAGACAGCAGAGGAGGAGAAAGGAATAAGAAGAAAGAAAAAGATGAAAAAGAAGGAGGAGGAGGAGAAGTGGGAAAGAAGGAGATAGGAAGGGGAAGGGAAGGAGAGCAGAAGGAAAAGGGGAGGAAAGAGAGAAGGAGGAAGAGGGAGGGGAGCAAAGGGGAAGAAGAGTTTAAAAAATAAATTTGTGGCCTGACAAGGCAGTGGTACAGTGGATAGAGTGTTGGAATGGGACTCGGAGGACTCAGGTTCACATGAACCCAGGTTCTAGACCCCAAGGTAGGCAGCTTGAGCACGGGCTATCGGGTTTAAGCAAGGCTCACCAGCTTGAGCCCTAAGGTCGCTGGCTTAAGCAAGAGGTCACCGAGTCTGCTGTAGCCTCCTTGTCAAGGCACATATGAAAAAGCAGTCAATGAACAACTAAGGTGATGCAACACAAAATTGATGCTTCTCATCTCTCTCCCTTCCTGTCTGTCTGTCCCTGTCTTTCCCTCTCTCTGTCTCTATCACAAAATAAATAAATAAATAAGTAATTGTGAAAATCAATTAGAATGTATTAAGAGATGGACAATAGGGTATTAAAGATAAAAATATAGAATAAATTCCAAAGGTTTAATCTTCAGCCTATAGGAAGTCCAGAAAGAGAGAACAAAGAACAGAGAACAGGGAGAGGAAATCCTCAAATAAATAATGCAAGAAAATTTCTCAGAATCGAAGGATCTAAGTCTCCCAAGTGAATGAGCCCAAAGGGTGGGGGCCTATCAAATTAAATGAAAAAGCTCCCCAACTGAATAAAATCATCTTGAAATATTAGACTCTTTGGATGAAGATAACATTTTAAAGTTCCCATACAGAAAAAAAAAAGAGTTTAAAAAGGGGAAGGAGAGGATACCTGTTTCTCAAATTTGGGGTCTAATATGATTCTTCAATTAAAATTAACCAGTATTCCTTTAGAAATGGCTGCTGTTAGGACTGGTGTAAGAAATTTATAAGGTAAGTCTGGAGCATCTTATAGTTCCAGAAAGTAAGGAAGAGCTCAAAAACAACCTCACATTAATGGAAGTATATCAAAGCAAAGGGACATGAGAGCCAGCTGAAAAAAGCTACTAATGAACAAAGCTGGAACAATTTGAGCTACAAAATAAATAAAGTATTGTTGGATTATAACCCAAACTATAAAATATCCATGAGTTCATACTGCTATAAATAAATGATTGAATAAATTAATAACTGTGGAAGAAGAGACAAATCTTTCATGCAGATTTCTAAATTATTGATGTAGATACTCCACACTAAAGAAAAGGGAGCATAATTTCTCCTTAAGTGTGGGCTGCAAATAGAGACTTACTTCCAAAGGGTACAACATAGAAATGGGAGGAAAGAGAAATTTTCGTGTGTGGAAATCTGACAAACATTATTACCTTAGCCTGCTGATCAAGGTTGACTTCCACACCCATAAATCATGTTGACAGTATGTAATCTTGATGAGATTAGATGGAAATGGTGCTTACATCTCTGAACTTCCTCCTAATAACCAAATCCCCAGGATAAGAGAAAAACACCAGAAAAATTCCAATAGGGAACGAACCTACAGTATACTTGACCAGTACTCCACAAAACTGTTAAGGACATCAAAACAAAAAGAAATCCAAGAAACTTATATCCAGAATGATCCTAAGGGTAACATAACTAAAGATAAATTTGGTAAGTTAGATGGGATACTAGAAATGGAGAAAGGTCGTTAGGTTAAAAAACAAAAAAAAATCTGAATGAATTATGTAATTTTGTTAATAATTATGTATGAATACTGGCTCATTAATTATAACAAATGTACCGTACTAAAATAAGATGATAGACTAGGAGGAACTATGTGTTTGTGTGTGTGGGTGAACATGGGTGATATGGTAATTCTATTATTGTCTCAATTTTTTTTGAGTAAATCTAAAACTACTCTAAAAAATAAAGTTTTTTTGTTTGGGTTAAAATTATGATGAGAAACAAAATATTTCTATAGTCTCAAAGAATCCAGTCACAAAATATATAATAATTATAAAGGGAGAAATAGCAATTTTACAGTAGAGTATCTAGGCAAAGGCCAATATAATAAAATAATCATAGTTAACATCACTAATAATAAAGACATGCAAACATCATGATTCTTCTGATATAATATACTGAGGAGATACCAATATTACTTCTGTGGTTATTTCACCAAATATGCATAAACTAACAATCAATTGAACTCACAAGACAACCCAAATTGAGGGATATTCTGGAATATTCTATAAGATAATGTCCCTTCAGAGGTGTTAGTCATTAGAGCTAAAGAAAGACTCAGGAACTGTCATAGATTATAGGAGACTAAGGAGACATGACAAGTGGATAAAATGTGGAATTTTGTATGATATTAGATCCTGAACCAACAAAATAACATTGGTGGAAAAACTAGTGAAATTATAATAAAGTCTGTAGATAAAAAACTGCAACAAAAGGGACTGGGCTATAATGGTATAAGAATTGGCAGTAACATCATTGGAATCCAGAAGGCAATGCAGTGGTATGCTCAAATTTCTAGAAAGAAATAATCTCCAATCTAGTATTTTTTACACAGCCAAGCCATCAGTCAATAAAAGAGAAAAATATAAATAATTTTTAGGCATGGAGATTCTCAAAAATTTATTTTCCATGCTCTTTTCCAACTCCTATGTATTATTTTGAAAATTTTATTTAGAAATTAAATTTAATGGGGTTACACTGATCAATAAGAGTACATACCATATTTTCCCATGTATAACACACTCCCATGTATATAAGCTGCACCTTAATTTTGGGGCCTGAAATTTGAAATAAAAAGTATATTACATAAAGTTATTGAACTCAAGTTTTATTCATCATAAAATTCATACAGCTCCTCATCACTGTCAAAACTACCATCCATTGGTTTGTCCTCAACTGTGTCTGATGATGAATCATTGTAATCAACAATGAGCTCAAAGATAACAAGCATGAAAAAGTGGGAAATGCAAGTAAAAAAATCTACAACCACTGTATAAGATGCACCCAGTTTTTAGACCCCTAATTTTCCAAAAAAAGGTGAATCTTATACATGGGGAAGTACAGGTAGGTTTTAGGTAAACATTCCTACAGTATTTGAACTGTTGATTGTGGGGTATGCCCATCACACAAAGTCAATTTTACATAAAAAGTTGCTGGGGACCTTACCTGGGTTCTCAGTGGATAGAGCATCATCCTAGAGCTTCGAAGTCATGGGTTTAATTTCAAACCAGGACACAACGCAAACATGAGAAGCAATTAATGAGTACATAACAAAATAGAACAGCTGAGAGAACAACAAATTGATGATTCTTTCTCTCTCTTCCTTCCTTTCTCTCTCTCTCTTTCATCAATGACAAAATTAAAACAAAAGAAAAGAAAAAAAGAAGTTAGTCCTGGCCAGTTGGCCCAGCGGTAGAGCGTCTGCCTGGCGTGTGGAAGTCCTGAGTTCGATTCCCAGCAAGGGTACAAAGGAGAAGTGCCCATCTGCTTCTGCACCCCTCCCCCTCTCCTTCCTCTCTTATCTCTCTCTTCCCCTCCCGCAGCCAAGGCTCCATTGGAGCAAAGTTGGCCCGGTCGCTGAAGATGGCTTCATGGCCTCTGCCTCAGACAATGGAATGGTTCCAGTTGCAATGAAGCAATGCCCCAGATGGACAGAGCATTGCCCCCTAGTGAGCATGCCAGGTATATCCCGGTTGGACGCATGCAAGAGTCAGTCTCTCTGTCTCCTTGCTTCTCATTTCAGAAAAATACAAAAGAAAAAAAAAAAGATTGGGAAATGTGATTTAGCCAAGGACAGAGCAATTCAAAAATGTTTCTGGCATCCAATAAACAGGATTTCAACACATGAAAAAGGCAAAGAGATGTTTCATAATGATAAAATGAAAGTGCCAGAATGAGAGCTGCATGTCAGGTCCCCAGAGCATCCAGTCTAGACTGGAGGTGAAGGTACATGCAGTATTTTACAGAAAGTTTGAAGAGTGTGAGGAAACTTAGTCAACAAATAAGAAAATTTTAAAAAATTAAAATGTTATTTATGTAATAACTCTATAAAAAACAAAAACAGGCCCTGGCCGGTTGGCTCAGCGGTAGAGCGTCGGCCTGGCGTGCAGGAGTCCCAGGTTCGATTCCCGGCCAGGGCACACAGGAGAAGTGCCCATTTGCTTCTCCACCCCTCCCCCTCTCCTTCCTCTCTGTCTCTCTCTTCCCCTCCCTTAGCGAGGCTCCATTGGAGCAAAGATGGCCCGGGTGCTGGGGAAGGCTCTGTGGCCTCTGCCTCAGGCGCTAGAATGGCTCTGGACACAACAGAGCGATGCCCCAGAGGGGCAAAGCATCGCCCCCTGGTGGGCATGCCGGATGGATCCCTGTCGGGCGCATGCAGGAGTCTGTCTGACTGCCTCCCCGTTTCCAGCTTCGGAAAAATAAAAAAAGAAAAAAACCCAAACAAACAAACAAAAACATATATTTAAGGAAATATAATTATTGCATTCTTCTTTCTTACCAGAGTCATATTATGAAAGCAACCAATGTGGGTTTAATCAGTGTCATATAACCACATTGGCAGGATTTTTTTTGCATGGAGAGGAGGTAAAAACAAAAAAGAGAGAGAGAGAAAAAAATGCTCCTTTTCCATAGTAGAATTGTAATATGTACATAATATCTAAATTGACGAATCAAAAAAGAGCAGTATCCAAATGTTATTTGTAAATTTGGTAGATTGCAGATAAAACAGGTAATATGATTTAAACAGTTGCCTACTCAGAAGAAAAGTCAAGAAGATGAGAGAGTTTTTATATCTAAGCCTTTTAGGACTATTTATGTTTTTAAACAATGTTTATATTCTCCCTTAATGAGACACAAAATGCATTGAAAATTAAGTTAATATACAATTTTTCAGAAAGTTATAAAAGCATGAAAATTTAAACAATGCCCCACCTCTGCCCTTGATGGCTCTTATATTCCACCAGAAGAAAAAAAAAAAAAGATTTGGAGTGATAGATTTCACGAAACAACTATTTAAGAGATGACTCTACAAAGAGATGGTATCTCATCTTTTCACCTCAGCAGAAACAAGCGGAATTTCCAAAAAACCACCAAATCTTAAACTAGTTCTTCTTTTATGAAGTGGATATTGCAGCCACAGCCAGCAAAATTCACCCCTACATCTTTCCAAATGCCATTCCCTCATTCCCTGAGGCCTATCTGCAGACTCCAACTTGTAACCTCCTTTCTGTTGGCATCTTCCTCCCAGAAGTTATCATATCCCTTGCAGAAATAATGTAATTGTATTTCAGAACCCCACCCCTTCATTACCTCCTAGCCTACATTACAGCTGATGAAAGGAACAAATCTTGAATGAATTTAGAATGAAATGCTCCAGGAGGGTTTATATCCTGTCAATACTGTCTCAGTTTGGACAAAAAATATCAGCTAAAGTACATTGCTACATCTAAATCCAGCCTCTGCAATGCTTATAAATCGTGAAGTAGATTGTTTTCCTTTACCATGTTACACAAAACAAAGAATTAGCTATCAGCTCATTGTGAGTCTGCTTCTTCTCCAACAGTATCTCAAGCCATTTAGCCTCTTGCTTTATTTTCTCTTCTGCCGTTTATCCTTAATTTTTCATTTATTTTTTTAAATTAAATTTCTTGGGGTAACATTGGTTAATAAGATTATATAGGTTTCAAGTGTACATTTCTATGCTACATAACCTGTATATTGCATTGTGTACCCACCACTCAAGGGCAAATTATCTTCTAACATCATCATATATTTGAGCCTCTACCTTGTACTATTCCTCCACCCCCTTTCCTCTGATAACCACCATACTCTTGCCAGTGTATATGTTTTTGTTGGTTTGTTTTTCTTGTTTATCTGTTTGTTGCTTTCAGTTTTATATCGCACATATGAGTGGAATCATGTGGTTCTTAACTTTTTCTGTCTGACTTATCTTGCTCAGCATGATATTCTCAAAGTTCATCCTTGTTGTCACAAATGGTAGTATTTCATCTTTTCTTATGAATGAGTTGTATTCCATAGTATATATGCCCCACATATTTATCCAATTACCTATTGGAGGACACTTTAGTTGTTTCCATGTCTTGGCCACCATGAATAATGTTGCAATGAACATAGGGATGCATATAGAGTAGCTTTGCAAATAAACGTTTTTGTTCATTTTTTAAATCCTTAGGGAAATTTTTGCTGTTTCTCCTACCAGAGTTATCTACACCAATTTGGCCTTTCATATTACACATTGTAATTAAGTTATTGTATCATTATTTGTTTAATTTATATCTTCTTCCCAAAATGTAACATTCAAGGAGTCAGAGAATTTATTGTTCTTACAAGTATGCTTTAGTATGAACTCTGAAGATTTAAGAATTGTTGCATATATTGCCTATAAAACAAGGTAATAGCATACTTATGTCTGAAATCATTGGGCTAATTAAGCAGTGCAATTAATTTAAGGCTCCTTAACATAGTCATTACTTAATAAATGTTATATTGATGTTGGGCTTTTTACTACAGGTTATTAAGGAACAATCAGAACAATAATAGAACAATATAATTTCAAACATCAACTTAGTGTAAAATAAATATAAACAAGTTAATGGAAATAATAACACATTATAATTAGATAGGCTACCTAGGTATTGTGACTACTTAATGTACAGTACAATGAAGATTTTGGATATGCTGAAATAAAGGCAGAAAATAAATTAGGTATGATAAATATGAAATAAAAGATTCCAAAATGTACAAAATACATGAAAAATATTAAAATTATATGGCACTAGATGTTTCTTTGCATAGTACAGGTCTTGGTAAAAGTAAACATATGGAAAAATTTTAAAACACAGTACTAAGCAGAATCAGCTTATAGTAAATGCTTAATTAGTATGTGTTGATGCATTAGTTTATAATCTGTGTTCTTACTTATTTTCTACAAGATACAATGTGTTGTTTAACAGAAAAAATTTTCTACAGAGAGGTCCTATTTGGAAAAAAATATTTGGAGAAAACCAGAGTGAAATCAAAAAGAAATTTGAAGTTCCTGGGACAGCGTTGAAGGGCTTCTCAATTTGGTTAACCAGCCTTTCTTCACAATGATGACCAAAAGTGAGACTTTTGTACTCTTTTCTAAGATTTACTTCTCTGTCTGATTCCTTTTCTTGCCTGCTTCTTCTGGGACCTTGTTCAGTTTTCTTTATTTTCAGATTCACCCATCTGACAACCTATAATAGATATGCTGCACACTCTACCTACAGAAAAAGACACAAATGCACAAACCTAGGAAGTTTTGTACTTTGTTTCACAAGATTCACGAACTAGTCTGAAGCTCATTTATTATTCTTAAAGCAGATAGTACAGTGAAACAAACTCCTGATCTTTCATATGTTACCACCCTCTCTTTTCTCTGTCATCTTTTTAGAAGAACAGTTTATATTCGATGTTGTTTTGCTTTCTTCCCATTGGTTTTTTATATTCTACTCTGGAACTTGGCTTTAGGCCCTTTCTCTCCTGCTGAAATGCACCAATAGGAGCATCTTCTATGAATGAAGAAGTTTCCAGAGGGCATACAGGTAGTGGTTGATGTCTCCAAAAGATGCCATACTAGTTCATCTGTCCTTCAGTGTATATTTTTACAAACATTTTACAAAGTTTACACTACAAAAATTAAAAGTGGATATGTTTCACTACTGATTAATTGATACATTTTATAATTCAGTAATTTCATTTGTTGCAATTATTTTCTCTCCTGGAAAATCATGATGTTATGTTAGGATACTGGGAAGCAGGGAGGCAGTGTATAAAGTTATGGAAAAGATTCCCTAAATGCCAGAATCAATAGACCCTTTTCAGTTTCCATCTGCCTGACACTTCTGATGTATTACTATTTTCTTCTTGAAACAATCTTTTTTTTTATGTATCTGGTGACACCACACTTTTCTGATTCAATTTCTTTGGCACATCATCTCAAGAGATCTAGTTTCATTCCAGTTTTCCCTCTAGTCCAGTGTGATAGAAAAGAACCCTCTGCTGTGATGGAAATGTTCCATGTCTGCCTGTCCAATACAGCAGTCATTAGCTAGATGCAGCTATTGAGCATTTGAAATATAACTAGTGAAATTAGAAACTGCATTGTAAAACTTTCATTTGTTATAATTGATTTAAATTCAAATAGTGACATGTGGTAGTGATTATAATACTGGACAGTATAGTGCTAGAAAAATAAGTGTGATGTTGGAGAATTGCTTCAACTATAAAAACAAAGGGGCCAGAACAGTTATTTTCAATTATTCTTTGTACTTTCTAGCTCTAAAATTTTTATTATGTTCCTTCACATACAAAAAAAATTTCTTAGGGAGGGGAATGGAGGAAAGGGAGGGGTGGGGGAAGGAGAGAGGCATAAAGGAAACCAAATAGAAGGTGTCAGAAGACAATTTGACTTTGGGTGATGGGTATACAACATAATCGAATGTCAAAATGACCTGGAGATGTTTCCTCTGAATCTATGTACCCTAATTAATCAATGTCACTCTGTTAAAATTAATTGTCTAAATAAAATAAAATAAAATAAAATAAAATAAATTGTTAACCAAAAAAGATTTCTTAAAAACACAAGCCCCAAAGATTATCCTTTTTATGATTTGAAGCAGTTTGAATAATGGGAAAGGAAATTTGCACTCAGCTAGTTTTTGGCATTGATTCAGAGAGTATTTGCACAAAGTAGAAAACCACTCAAGAATTTATAGCTTAGTTTCTAAGAAAGTAAATCTTAAAAGTTCTTATGACAAGAAAAAAAATGTAACTATGTATAATAATGGATGTTAATACTGTGATGATCATTTATATATATATTTATGTTACACACCTGCAACTAACATAATGTTATATGTCAATTATATCTCAATTTAAAGAAATGATTATAGTCTGCTTTTATAAAGGGCACATATATTAGTTACTTTGGTTTAAATTAAATTAGGAAGCATTGACTAACATAACATTGGAAGGATAATGGATTTAAAAATTAATCCACTTTAAATATGAGCTGTGCATATTATTTCTTCAGGAATTTCCTCAACCTGGTGGAACAAAAGTAGGTTTATAGTTATTCATATGGAATACAATACAATAAGGAATAAATAGTAGTACAAGAAAAAACCTGCTTCCCATACTTATAACCGTAAAACTACTTTTACCCTACCTTGTATTTTTTGAGAGTCTACACACAATGGGCATTGAATAAATAGGGTTGAGTGAAAAATGTTTAAAATTGAGTTTTTCATTTAGCTACTATGGTAAGGTACTAAAAAATTGAAAAATTAATATTAATATCTTAGGAGAAAGAGTCAGGTTTTTTGCTCTCTCCTTTCTGTAGGAAGTGAGGGGAGAGGAATGAGGGAGTTTTTCTGGCTTGCAGAGACATACTGTGTAGAAAACATCCTTTACTAGGAAGCTTAAAGGGCATTTTATAATTTGGGCTGAGGATACAGAGAGATTGTGTAAATATGATTTTTATACTTGTGTGTGATTTGTACCAACTCAGGATAGACGACAGCATTATATTGTAAATAGAAAGATTTTGTGCTAGGATTTGAATGGAAGTAGAAAGAAAACTTGAATTCTCTCCCTTCCCCCGCACTTGTGAGGAAGAGAATAAACACCTAGCTAGATATGGGGGAAAGGGAAGAGAGTTTAAGTGAAGTCTTTCCTTTTTCTTTCTTTCTTTCTTCCTTTCTTTCTTTCTTTCTTTCCTTCTTTCAATGAGCCATTCACAGATGCTTATCCCCTGGTGCCATGTAGGCTCCCCCTCCCATCTTCAAGGCATATAGTTAATGTATATACCTCTAGACAAAGGGATATCAGATGAACACTGAAAGATTTGGGAATGTCTTTTAATATGTAAAACAACATTTTTGCTATTGTGTTACCTTATAAGTTTTAATATATAGAAATATTTTTTATAAATCCTATAGACAAATGTTATAAGCTTGCTAATGAATTGTGTCATCTTTCCCTCCTTCTTCTCCTTTTCCCGTCAACCTGTGTGTGATCAAAGGTATATAACCTTATAGCGAACCTTTTTATAAAAACCATCCACTTTTGCAGTGCTGGTCAACCTGCTCCCTCCCACCCACTAGTGGGTGTTCCAGCTTTCATGATGGGTGGTAGCAGAGCAACCAAATGGCACTGCAATTGGCCCACCATGAAAGCTGGAATGCCCACTAGTGGGAGGGAGGGACCAGGTTGACCAGCACTGCAAAAGTGGGTGGTTTTTATAAAATGGTTTGCCATCACAGGTATATAACCTGCCTCAGGGCTATAGTCTGGACAGCATGATTTGGGTCAGCAATACCCCATGATAGTTATATGTGGCCAGCATATTAATAAATCTCCAACTTTAAATAAAACTCTTTAAAAGTTCAATTGGACTTGGTGTCTCTTCATAAAGCTGAAAGAACATTACTTTAAAACACTACATTATATTTTATTTTAGTTTGGTTTTAGGTGCTATAAGAAACCTTATAGTGGCAGACACAAAATGGCAGTGGAGTAGGCAGACACACAGACTTCCAGCTCACACCACCAAACTGAATTACAAATTAATTTAGGAACAATCAGTGTGAAAAACCAACTTTGGACCACAAGAACAGGTCTCAAAAACCAAGGAGCAAAAAAGAAGACACACTGAGCCTGATAGAGAGTGCAGGGCATGGTGGGAGCTCTTCTGCTTCCGGAAGAGAAGGGGTGGTGAGGCTGAGACCAGGAAGGGCTCTCATTACAAAGAGAAAAGCAGAAAATATTGCTCACAGCCACTTGCCTTGGGGACCTGAAAATGAGGTGGGCTGAGAGGGCTGACTTGTCTTCCAGAAGGAAAGTGGGGAGAGAGAGATAGATGGTGATGGGCAGAGGAATGCATGGGATGACCTGAGAAGCTGACTCATCCAATGCAGAGGCGGCTATAGCTGAGGGAGGGGTTGATCCCTCCACTCAGCACAAGCCTAAAGTGGCTCCAGGTGACCCATCTCCAGAAAGCTCTCCAGCTCCAATCAGCACTACAAATCACAGCTGAAAACAGGAAGTGGGGAGGAGGGGCAATAACTCAGGTCTCCATGGAGATCTGAGATACACCTCCTCCTACTGAAGAAGAGAAAGCACCCTGCCTCCTGAGAGAAGCTGGCAGAGCAAGCCTTCAGAGTCTCAGGTTACTCCCATTGCATTCCCGGATACAGTTCAAATCAGCCCCCTGCTGAGATCAGTAAACAAGATTACCACTGAGTTAAAAAAATTGATAAGAAAACAAACAAATCAAGACTTTAAAGGAGCTCTACTAGGTAAGGAGATCACAACTGGAAGAAGCCTATAAGTCATATAGAGAATAATGGGTAGGCAGAGAAGCATAAGTCATATGCTTTAATAAGATAAGTCCTCAGAAAAAGTCCTGGATGAATTGGAAGTAATCAAATTACCAGATGCAGAGTATAAAATAATGATTGTTAGGATGCTTAAGGATCTCAAAGCTACAATGGATGGACTTAATGAACACCTCAATAAAGACACTGTAAGCATCAGAAAGGTCACGGAAATCATAAAGAAGAACCAGACAGAAATGACAAACACAATATCAGAAATGAAGACTACACTAGAAGGAATTAAAAGCAGGCTGGATGAAGCAGAGGATCGAATCAGTAACTTAGAGGACAAGATAAGTAAAAACATGGAAGCAGAAAAGCAAAAAGAAAGAAGGATCAAAAAATCCAAGGAAACCCTAAGAGAGCTCTGTGACAACATGAAGAGAAACAATATTCACATAATAGGGGTTCCCGAAGGAGAAGACAAAGAACAAGGACTAGAGAATCTCTTTGAAGAAATTATAGATGAAAATTTTGCTAAATTGATGCAGCAAGAGTCACACAAGTTCAAGAAGCAGAGAGAACCTCATTAAAAAAGGACCCAAAGAGATGCACACCAATACGTATCACAATCAAAATACCAAAGCTAAGAGATAAAGAAAGAATATTAAAAGCTGTAAGAGAAAAACAGTCAATCACCTACAAAGGAACACCCATAAGGATGACATCCGACTTCTCAACAGAAACACTTGAGGCCAGAAAGGATTGGCAAGAAATATTCAAAGTAAAGCAGAACAAGAACCTACAACCAAGACTTCTTTATCCAGCAAAACTCTTGTTTAAAATTAAGGGAGAAATAAAAGACTTTCCAGACCAAAAAAAAAAAAAAAAACCCACAACAAAACAAAAACAAAAAAAACAACTCAAGGAATTCATCACAACCAAACCAGTGCTACAAGAAATGTTAAGGGGCCTCCTGTAGACAGAGCAGTATACACACACACACACACACACACACACACACACACACACACATACACACACACACACTAAAAGAGGAATATGAATTGAAAGAAAATGGCAATAAACAACTACATATCAATACTAACCTTAAATGTAAATGGATTAAATGCTCCAATAAAAAGACATAGGGTAGCTGAATAAATAAGAAAACAGGACCCAAACATATACTGTCTACAGGAGACCCACCTCAAAACAAAAGATAAACATAGACTGGAAGTAAAAGGGTGGAAAAATTTTTTATGCAAATGGAAATGAAAAAAAATGGGGTAGCAATACTTATATCTGACAAAATAGACTTTAAAACAAAGACTTTATAGTAAGGGATAAAGAAGGTCACTACATAATGATAAAGGGGGCAATGCAACAGGAAGAGATAACCATTTTTATATCTATGCACCTAATATAGAAACACCTAAATATATAAAGCAGATTGTGATGGACATAAAGGGAGAGATCAACAGCAATATTATAATAGTAGGGATTTCATTACTCCACTAACATCAATGGATAGATTCTCAAGAAAGAAAACTAACGAAGAAACAGCAGAATTAAGGGACACACTAGATCAACTGGATTTAATAGATATCTTCAGAACCTTTCACCCTAAAGCAGCAGACTATACATTCTTCTCAAGTGTGCATGGTACAGTCTCTAAGATAGACACATATTAGGGCATAAAACAAGTCTTAACAAATTTAAAAAGATTAAAATCATATCAAACATCTTCTCTGACCACAATGGCATGAAACTAGAAATCAACTACAATAGAAAAACTGAAAAACACTCAAAAACACTTGGAAACTAAACAGCATGTTATTAAACAACAAATGGGTAAACAATAAGATTAAGGAAGAAATAAATATTTTCTTTGAAACAAATGAAAATAAGCATACAACGCAAAATCTGTGAGACACAGCAAAAGCAGTCCTGAGAGGGAAGTTCATAGCATTACAGGCATACCTTAAGAAGCTAGAAAAAGCTTAAATAAACAACTTAATTCTGCAACTAAAAAATCTAGAAAAAGAACAGCAAATAAAGCCTAGAGAAAGTAGAAAGAAGGAAATAAGAAAGATCAGAGTGAAAATAAATAACATAGAGACTAAAAAAAAAAAATACAGAAGATCAATGAAAGCAAGAGCTGGTTCTTTGAAAAAGTAAACAAGATCGATGAACCATTAGGCAGACTCACCAAGAAAAAAGAGAACGGACTCAAATAAATAAAATTAGAAATGAGAGTAGAGAAATAACAACTGCCACAACAGAAATACAAAGGATTGTAAAAAAAATACTATGAAAACTTGTATGCAAAAAATTTAGACCACCTAGGTGAAATGGACAAATTCCTTGAAAAATATCATCTTTCAAAAATTAATCTGGAAGAATCAGAAAACCTAAACAGACCGACTACAACAAATGAGAAGAAGAACTAACTCCTATCCTTCTCAAGCTATTTCAAAAAATTCAAGAGGAAGGAAGACTTCCAAACTCCTTTTATGAGGCGAACATAATTCTGATTCCAAAACCAGGCAAAGACAACACAAAGAAAGAAAACTATAGGCCAATATCCCTGGTGAATTCAGATGCTAAAATCCTCAACAAAATATTAGCAAACCAGATCCAGGATTTTATGAAAAAAATCATACAGCATGATCAAGTGGGATTTATTCTGGGGAGGCAAACCTGGTACAATATTCGCAAATCAATCAATGTGATTCATCACATAAACAAAAGAAAGGGAAAAAAACAAATGATAATATCAACAGATGCAGAAAAAGCATTTGATAAAATCCAGCATCCATTTATGATCAAAACTCTCAGCAAAGTGGGAATACAGAGAACATACCTCAACATGATAAAGGCCATCTGTGATAGGCCCACAGACAACATCATACTCAATGGGCTAAAGTTAAAAACAATCCTCTTAAGATCAGGAACAAGACAAGGGTGCCCCCTTTTACCACTCTTATTCAATATAGTTCTGGAACTCCTAGCCACAGCAATCAGACAAGAAGAAGAAATAAAAAAGGCATCCATATTGGAAAAGAAGAAGTAAAACTATCATTATTTGCTGATGATATGATACTGTACATAGAAAACTCTAAAGTCGTAGTCAAAAACCTACTGGACCTGATAAAGGAATTCAGCAGGTGTCAGGATATAAAATTAATACTCAGAAATCAGAGGCATTTTTATACACCAACAATGATCTGTCTGAAAGAGAAATTAAGAAAATAATCCCCTTCTCTATTGCAACAACAACAACAAAATACCTAGGAGTAAATTTAACAAAGGAAGTTAAAGACTTGTACTCATAAAATTATAAAACATTGATAAAAGAAAACAAGGAAGATACAAACAAGGGGAAGCATACACCGTGCTCATGGTTAGGAAGTATAAACATCATTAAAATGTTCATATTACCCAAACCAATTTATAAATTCAATGCAATTCCTATTAAAATACCAATGACATACTTCAAAGATATAGAACAAGTATTCCAAAAATTCATATGGAACCAAAAAAGAACACGAATAGCCTCAGCAATCTTGAAAAAGAAGAATAAAGTGGTTGGTATCACACTTCTGAATGTCAAGTTATACTACAGGGCCATTGTACTCAAAACAGCCTGGTACTGACATAAGAATAGGCATATAGATCAATGGAACAGAACAGAGAACCCAGAAATAAACCCACACTTTTATGGACAACTGATATTTGACAAGGGTGGAAATAGCATACAATGGAGTAAAGACAGTGTCTTTAACAAATGGTGTTGGAAAAATTGGACAGCTACCTACAAAAAAATAAAACTAGACCACCAGCTTACACCATTCACAAAAAGAAACTCAAAATGGATAAAAGACTTAACTGTAAATCATGAAACCATAAGCATCCTAGAGAAAAACATAGACAATAAGCTCTCTGACATCACTTGCAGCAATATATTTGCTGATGTATCTCCACATACAAGCGAAATAAAGGACAGGATAAACAAATGGGACTATATCAAACTATATAAAAAGCTTTTTCACAGTTAAAGACAATATGAACAAAATAGAAAGGCAAAACACACAATGGGAGAACATATTGGACAATACATCTGATAAGGGGTTAATCATCAAAATTTATAAAGAACTTGTAAAACTCAACACCAGGGAGATAAACAGTCCAATCAAAAAATGGACAAAAGAAATGAATAGACACTTCTCCAAAGAGGACATACAGATGGCCAATAGACATATGAAAAAAATGCTCAACATCACTAATCATTAGAGAAATGCAAATTAAAACCACAATAAGATATCACCTCACATCAGAAAGAATGGTGCTCATCAACAAAACAACACAGAGTAAGTGCTGGCGAGGATGTGAAGAAAAAGGAACCCTCCTGCACTGCTGGTGGGAATGCAGACTGGTGCAGCCACTGTGGAAAACAGTATGGAGATTCCTCAAATAATTAAAAATGAAACTGCCTTTTGACCCAGCCACCCCACTTTTGGGAATATATCCCAAGAACCCCACATCAATGAGTCAAAAAGAGAAATGCACCCCCATGTTTATAGCAGCACTGTTCACAATAGCCAAGATCTTGAAAGAGCTCAAGTGCCCCTTGGTGGACGAGTGGATTAAAAAGCAGTGGTACATATACATAATGGAATACTATTGGGCCATGAAAAAGAAGGAAATATTATTTTTTGTGACAACATGGATGGACCTGAAAACTATTATGTTAAGGGAAAAAAAACAGGTAGAGAAAGAAAAATATCGTATGACCTCAATCATCTGAGAAATACGACAAACAATATGAACTGAAGAGTGAAATAGAGAGAGAGGCGGGATCAAAGGATCCAGAAGGAAAGCAGACAGATGGAAAGGGAATGATAGGCTGATAGGATGGGATGAAAGCAGAAAAGCAAATCCTGGAGAGAATGGGGGATGGCGTTACTGGGAGAGGGTCAGGGAGTGATGTACTGGGGAACACTGGGGAGGGGAGGATGTATTGGGGGGGCACTAAAATCTATGTAAACACAATACATTAATAAAAAAAACCCCTTATGGCTCTGGCTTGTGGCTCAGTGGACAGAGCATCAGCCTGGCTTATGGACGCCTTGGGTTTGATTCCTAGTCAGGAAACAAAGGAATCAACCACCTGCTTCTCCCCACCTCCCTCTTACCCATCTTTCCCTCTTGCCTTCCAACAGCCAGTGGATTGATTAGTTTGAGCGTTGGCTTTGGACGCTGAGGTTAGCTTGGTTGGTCCCAGTTCCTCAGCCTCAAGTGCTAAAAAAAAGCTTGGCACTCCAGCATCAACCCAAGACAAGGTTGGCAGGTGGGTTGCAGTCGGGGCACATGCAGGAATCTGTCTCATTATCTCCCCTCCACTCACCTTAAAAAAAAAAAAAGAAAGAAAAAAGAAAAAGAGAAGAAACCTTATATTTCACAAACTGTTTTGATGGCATTTTATTTTGAATAAGAAAATACTTTACTGCCCCCTGGTGTTCTAATTAAGCCTTATTCCACATCCTCATCATTTTAGTGAGCTTTTTCTTTGGAGATAAGATATTGTGCAAAATTTTGATTCCAATAGATCTATTTTTATTCCAGCTGTGACTTTGGTGAAATTAGAAATTATACCTGATATTTTTTAGCTGATTGAATTGGTATATTTGATTTAATTCCTCTCTAAAATTTAAATTTCAGAGTCTGTTTGCTCTCTCTTTATCTCACTCTCCTTACTTCCTTGTTCTTTTTTTACTGTCTCCCTCTCATTATTTACTCATTTTGTATATACATTTATGCACAATTTGCTTTAGGATGCACGTTCATTTAATGTGCCTTTTGCCCCTCTTGTACAGAATAACTCTGAAGAACATCAGAAATTAGATATTATTAGATATTCAGAGCTTGAAATGATCTCTAGAGAGCATTTAGTTCAACTTACTCATTTTAGAATTTAAGATGTATTTCATAAGGAACGTTTAAGGTAACAGAGTATCAATGATAGAGTGTTAGATGTCCTATCCACCACTCATACAAGCTGATGTGGAGTTTTCACTGTTAATTTTACATAAAAATATTTGTGGGATACTATGTGCCAGACTTTGTGTTAGGCACCAGGAGACCTACCTCTTCTTTCCTCATGAAAAATATAGTTTAATAGAGGATACAGATAAGCAAATAGGTTTTACAGTATAATTTTATAAGTCATTAAAAGAATAAATAGAAGGTACTGTAGAAGATCGAGAAAAATCATTCTGATCTAGATGGCAGAGATTAAAATAACTTTTCATCAGATGGTTAAACTTTGAACAATGCAACAACTTCAACACCCACTATAACAGTCAGTTTGGTTGTAGTTACAAGAAATTTGGTCATGAAGTATATAAGAGCAAGAAGCTTACATTTCTAGAAGCCATAAATCACGTTTGAAATTCTAGGTAGACCATAGAGAATTTGTTTGAAAACAGTTCTCAAGCTTTATTTAATTAAGAGAATTTGTTTCAAGAACTCAGAATGCAAGGAAAATGTTGCTACATTGCGGGGGGGGGGAGGGTAGTTGAAAGAAAAGGGACCATTTATATTGGGAGCTAGGAAAAAAGACAAACATTTTCAAAGTCAGAATTAGTTACAAGTTACAGATATTGTTTTAGAAAATTACATTTCACATTTTAATGACAATTGAGAATTTGTTTTCTTAGATACCTGGGACAGCACATTTTAAAATTTACACAAATACTGTAATTGTAACTAAAAGATCCTTCTGAATATAATCAATTGCAATTGCTTTTTGGCTTCCAGCCTAGTAGTCATTAAGAATAAATGTCAGTATTCATAATAGCACAATAATTAGTCTTGCTGCAATGGTAATGATTTTCAATAGTCCAAGCGCAGGGAAGAAAACTGAAAATGCAGTTAGAGAGTGAAGATAATGTAAAATATATATTACTGCTTATGCAATTTTCTTCGAGACCTTGAGACTAAGAAGACTGTGATTGTCTCAGAACTCACAGTTGTATCTGAAACATGATGGCTTCATTTTACTTAAAATCAGTTCTCTTAAAAATATTATTTGTAGTTTAAAATGTTATTGATAACATTATATACAATCCATATTTCAACTCAAACTTACACTTACGGTAAGTATTTATTTTATGGAGGATTATTTATTGATATCAGAGGCATAACGGAGTATGTGAATAATGTTGTATATTGTACTCTCCAGTAATTTGTTTGCTTGAAAATAGCCTAGATCTCTTTTTAGTAGAGTTTCTCACTCCTCACCCAGTTATTTCATTCCCTATCCATCTAAGATTTAATTATCCTTCACTTGCTTTGAAACTTCAAATAATCCTGAATTGCTCACCTTGGTGACAGTTATTTGGGGACAACTCCGCTGATTTTTCTCTGACATTTAACACAACTGAACATTGGTGCTACTACTTAAGTAAATCTAGGGTTTCCAATATGTCGAGCAGTATCTAGACCATAATAAATAGATCCCTGACTCCAGAAAAATGCAGAATGTCATCTTTTTCAATTAAAAACATCCCAAATTATGCGGGTTTTCAAATTTAGTTAGAGAATTCTTAAAGCTGAAATGAATTCATTAAATGCAACATGTCAGGAGCAAAGGCATTTAAAATATAAAGTTTTGCCTTGACAATGATTATTTTAGCCAGCATTCATTGAGCATGTATGTATGACAAACTAAAGGCTCATAAGGGAAGTAAAATGATCATCTCAACATAAATAGTCAGCCCTGGTAAATTTATTTTAAGGTCTATGTTCTTAACCCCTAGTGGATAAACTCTTAATCTTGACTTTAAGTCAACTCATAATTCCCAATTTTCAGTTTGCATAAAAATAGCTAGTAAAACTTTTTGCAAATCTAGTAGATAAAGAATGGGGTTCTGCCCTGGCCGGTTGGCTCAGCAGTGGAGCATCGGCCTGGCGTGCGGGGGACCTGGGTTCGATTCCCGGCCGGGGCACATAGGAGAGGCGCCCATTTGCTTCTCCACCCCCCTCCTTCCTCTCTGTCTCTCTCTTCCCCTCCTGCAGCCAGGGCTCCATTGGGGCGGGGATGGCCCGGGCGCTGGGGATGGCTCCTTGGCCTCTGCCCCGGGCGCTAGAGTGGCTCTTGTCGCGGCAGAGCGATGCCCCGGAGGGGCGGAGCGTCGCCCCTGGTGGGCGTGCCGGGTGGATACCGGTCGGGCGCATGCGGGAGTCTGTCTGACTGTCTCTCCCCGTTTCCAGCTTCGGAAAAATACAAAACAACAACAACAACAACAAAAACTCACATAAAAAAAAAAAGAATGGGGTTCAAGGATCTACATTTTAATGGCAGTCTATATCACACATACTAAAATATTGTGCTATACTGGTTTGGCCATGATCATGTTACAATAATGACATCATTTTGCACATGTAAACGTCCAGTGTTTGCTTTCTGTTAATTGAAGGAGCCAGCTTCTTCATTTCTGTCATCCCTCCATGCATCACTGCACAGCCAGCACCAGCCAAATTCCCTATTAGTTCTGCTCTGTTCTCTCAGGAAGAAACTATTGGCTTCCTCCAAATATTCATTTTTCCTAATGTAACTGCTTTGGCTAAGCATTGACATCTTAGAATATAATGCCAAGAGTTGGAAGAACATAATACTCCTCACAAGCCCACTGGGACTTTACTAAGAGCCATAATTGACAAGTTAAATTTAAACCCATATTCTACACACCATTTAATGGTAAAAGAAATGGAAGGATAGAAGCAGCTATCTCTTATAGTAATAACATAATTTTCAGTTTCATCATAACTTGGATATAAAAGAAAACTGTTAACTTTCAAAACCCATTAGCATTGCCCATTTTTATTCCTACTTCTGACCATACAGTTCACTGTTTTCTAAATGTATTTCTAAATTTATTTTACTGTGAATATTGTTATAACCATCTAAAAGGGATCCAATTTTTGTCATCATGCCAAGTTTTATGATGTCTGAGAAGTGCATTAGACACTCAAGAAATGTTATCACAATTACTGCGTTTACTCTAAGAAGTGCTATAAAATAACAAACAAAAATACATTTGGGTAGAATTAATGGTTTTAATAAAACTTGCTATTAGCGCAGGTCTTATTAATATATTCTGAATTTCAATGTAATGTATAATTTATATTTTTTGAATGATAAATTGCTTGCTATATAAACCTCGTATGCTCTGCTAAGATATGTGACATGTGTCCCAGATCTTAAAAATGCAATAATTCTGATCTTACAAACAAGTTTGGTTGTCAGTCTAACAGTGTTCTTGAATATGACATTGAAAACCTACAAAGCCTGACCAGGCAGCAGCACAGTAGATAGAACATTGGCCTGGGATTCTGGGGACTAAGGTTAGAAACTCCGAGGTCACAGGCTTGAGTGTGGGCTCACCAGCTTGAGCGCGAGGTTGTCTGCTTGAGTGTGGGGTCATAGACATGACCCCATGGTTGCTGTCTTGAGCTCAATGGTTGCTGACGTGAGCCCAAGGTCGCTGGCTTGAGAAAGGGGTCACTTACTCTGCTAGAGCCTCCCAGTCAAGGCACATATGAGAAAGCAATCAATGAGCAACTAAGGCACTACAACAACAAGTTGTTGCTCCTTATCTGTCTCCCTTCCTGACTGTCCGTATCTGTCTCTCTGTCTCTCTCTCTAAAAAAAAAAAGAAAAAGAAGGAAGAAAGAAAACCAGCAAATAGTTTTATTCATTAAAAAGGTAACAGCCCAAGTGTCCGTCAGAGGACAAGTGGATTAAAAAGCTTTGGTACATATATACTATGGAATACTACTCAGCCATAAGAAATGTTGACATCAGATTATTTACAATAACATGGATGGACCTTGATAACATTATACGGAGTGAAATAAGTAAATCAGAAAAAATTAAGAACTATATGAATCCATATATAGATGGGACATAAAAATGAGACTCAGAGACATGAACAAGAATGTGATGGCAATAGGGGTGGGAGGTGGGGGGAGGGGGGATGGGGCGAGGAAGGAGAGAGGGGGTGGGGGAGGGGAGGGGCACAAAGAAAACCAGATAGAAGGTGACAGAAGACAATTTGACTTTGGGTGAGGGGTATATAGCACAATCAAATGTCAAAATAATCTGGAGATGTTTTCTCTCAACATATGTACCCTGATTTATCAATGTCACTGCATTAAATTTAATAATAATAATAAAAAAAGGTAACACTAAAAGTATGAGATACATTTTAAGAATTTAACAGGCAGACTCATGCTATCTGAGTGCAACTGGTACCGCTTATTATCACTACAGATCTTCTCGAACTCATTTTGTTTCCTAGACCAATTCTTTGGTCCCAATTGTTGTTGACCGACTAACTTTACATAGAACCTGTCCCTACAGTTGCAGAACAAACTAAGGTGAAATTTTGTGATGTTTGTTCCTCCCATCCCTTCTGACTCAAAGGAAGTACCACACAGCAGGCAGAGGAATCGGGCTTCCTGGTGATAACTGAAACAATCAGGTGAGAAACCTAAAAATGAAGCCAAACTGATATTCCATGGGGGAGAAACTTGGACCAATGTGGAACAGGAAGAACTAGGAAGAAGAGGAAGAACCAGAGCGAACCAGAAGAATTTACCTGTCAGCATCCTCCTAGATTGAATTATTTGAGATAAGGTAGTAGTTCCTTACTTTTTCTTTTTTTTTCTTTTTTTATTTATTCATTTTAGAGAGGAGAGAGAGAGACAGAGAGAGAGAGAGAGAGAGAGAGAGAGAGAGGAGAGACAGAGAGAGAGAAGGGGGGGAGGAGCTGGAAGTATCAACTCCCATATGTGCCTTGACCAGGCAAGCCCAGGGTTTCAAACCGGCGACCTCAGCATTTCCAGGTCGACGCTTTACCCACTGCGCCACCACAGGTCAGGCCTACCACCACAGGTCAGGCCACTTTTTCTATGAATGTTATAAACGTATCCAGCAAAACTATTTTTTATTTTGTGAGAGAGACAGACAGAGAGAGGGATAGACTAGGACAGACAGACAGGAAGGGAGATAAGAAGCCTCTGTTCTTCGTTGTGGTACCTTAGTTGTTCATTGATTCATTTCTCATATATTTCTCATATATACCTTGACTGGGGGGGGGGGCTACAGAAGAGTGAGTGATCCCTTGCTCAAGCCAGCAATCTTGGGCTTCAAACCAGTGGCCTTTGAGCTCAAGCCAGCGACCATGGGGTCATGTTTATGATCCTACGCTCAAGCCAGTGACCCGTACTCAAGCTGGAGAGTCTGTGCTCAAGCTGGCAACCTCCGGGTTTCAAACGTGGGTCCCCCGCTTGGCTGGGCAGAAAAACACATTATTGTTACAAAGGTGTGGCTGCCTCAGTAATCCACCCTACCTATCTGTTCTCTCTTCTTTTATAGAAATCAGAACCTGAAGTAAAGCTATTTGCTTATGTGATATTGGTTTTAATGCCTTATTCAATTTTTAAATAGGTATAGAACTATTCATGTTTTTCATTTCTCCTCATGCAAGGACAATTACAATTTAAAGAATTTTTCCAATCATCTAAATGTTTAACTTATTTAATTTCACTTTTTTTTTCTGAGAGAGACAAGAGACAAGAAGGTAGAAAACTGAGGGCATCCACTGATTAAATATTGTCTACCAATGACTGATTCTGTAGCCCTTCACACAATTAGCAGTATTATTTTGTGTGTATTTTCAATGGTTTTATTGTTCTTTTAACCCAAATTTCTTTTCTCCTCTTCTTTCATGGAATTTCCTACAAGTTTCTTCAGTCTCTTGTAGAAAATAGTCCTTCCTATCTTCAAATTATATAGTAGCAGCTAAGTCTCCAACTTCAGCTAGCAGGGTTGCATGTGGTTTTAAATTCTTTCAACCATGTTTAATAGTGACCATCTCTTTTTAGTCAAGAAAATCTCTTACTTATTTAGAATTTGAGTTTCCTTGCTGATTGGGTTGAAAATACTGTTTAGTTTGCAATTTTATAGAGGAGTTTTCTGCCTTTCACTATACAATGGAAACAAACAAATAAAAAATTTAAAAAAGGAATATTGCACAGAATATTTTGTCTTCTATCTTGATAAACAACCTTTTTCCCCAAACCACAACTCCAGTCTGGTTAACTTGTATGCCTTGAAATAGTAAATTTTAATATCATATGTTCAGAGTTAATCAGTATTCTTGGCTCATCTCTAGAGTGATCATTTCAATCCTAGATAAACTCAGCTTTCATTTTGAGGACAAATTTACCAAAGAGTTAAAAACTAGTTTCACACCAATTTCTAGACCTCTCCAGTATTCCCGGGAATATAGCTGCTATCTATTCAGCTAGATACTCAAGCCAGAAACTTAGGAGACATCCGTGGCACTTTCTTCTCCTTGATACTCACATTCATTCCATCATTATTAACAGAACCAGTTGATTTACTCTTAAACAGTTCAAATCATATACTCATCTACACTTACAATATCACTACCCTGTTCTTAGCTGCTATCAACTCTCACCAGTACTAATGCTACGAATTCCTACTGGTCTAACCAAATATTCTTTTCTATTCTAAGTATTCTTGGAAGAAAAATATTTTCACAATACAAAATTTATTGTATCAACTCATTTCTCTTAAAGACAAAGAGCAAAATCACTAAGACTCACATTGCCCTATATCGGTGTTTCCCAACGTGGGGCCCACGCCCCACAGGGGGGCAATTCGATAGTTAAGGGGGGCAATTTGAAAATGGACTCGACACGACTTTAACTCTTTCGCCCTGGGCCATTTAAATGCAATGTTAGATATCGGTGCCAAATTTAACAAAAAATGCAATTCTTAAATAATTGCAGTAAATAATTATTAAGTATAATTTCGTTTGACGAGACCAAAATATCAACTGGGTGATTGGCGTCGTCAAGTAAACTTCGTCCTGGGTTAAATGCGGAGCATGCTGTCTGCCGCGGGGAACCCCGGACGTTTTAAAAACTCGCTAAACAACGCAGTTATTCTCACCTAATTGGCCCATCGCAACTTCTGTAGTGTTTCACATCATTCAGTTGGTGTTAATTTGAAATAAGTGTCAGTCAAAACTGTTGTAAAAGCTCGTTGATTTAATAAAAATACATATATATATATTGCATAGATATAATTGGTATTTGATTTTATTTTTATCAATATTAAACTCTTTATTAAGTACTTCTTGCATCGGGGCTAGAAAGCACTAATATTTTATAAATATTATTGGGGCTACAATAGTGCATGCACGACAATTTTAATTTTAGAAGCATAACTTTCCAGAAAATTTTGTCAAGTGGAAAAAATATAGATACCTTTTGATTTGCGGTGGTAGTGTAGTAAATGTGTTATATACATTTAAATAAATATGAATTTTTAGTATATGTTTACTCTATGTCACATTGAATATATTTTAACACATATTTTAATATTAGTTTTTAATTGATCTTATTTTTATTTCTTATAGCCCATAGTAAAATGAGTGGTGCAAGCAAGAAAAAAACTCACCAATATTCAGAGGAATATTTAAAATTTGGGTTCATACCCGCTGTTCACGATGAGCAGATTCCTTTTTGTCTTTTATGCCAGCAATGCTTGACCAATGAATCAATGAAACGAGGTCGTCTTAAGGCGCATTTGAAGGCGAAACATAGTGCTCATATTAATTCAGGTTTGAGTTACTTTGAAACTTTAAAGAAAAATTTTGAAAAAAGAACAACATTAAAGTCTCTATTTACTGCTCGTACTTCAACTAATAATTGTGTTCTTGAGGCTAGTTATCAAATTTCTTTATTCATCGCTAAAACTGGAGAAAATCACACTATAGGAGAGAATTTAATAAAACCGTCAATATCAGCATTTCTTAAAACGGTTCTTGAAAAAGATGACAAAGATGTAAAAGCTATGCCACTCAGTGACAATACTGTTAGCAGAAGAATAGACGAAATGAGTGAGGATATTGAAAAACAACTTATTGAAAAGCTGAAAACAAGAAAATTCTCCTTGCAAATGGATGAATCAACTTTGAGAGACAGTGAGGCAGTATTGATAACTTACGTAAGATATATTGATAAAGGACATTTTGCTGAAGAAATGTTGTTCTGTAAAAGATTAGAAAGCACCACTACCTCCAAAGATATATATATATATCTAATATATATATATAATAAGCTAAAAAACTACTTAGATGTCAATGATATACCAATGAAAAACATAACATCTTGTGCTGCAGATGGTGCTCCCAATATGATGGGCAAGAAAAATGGCTGCTTAAAATTGATGAAAGATGCGAATCCAGAAATGATTCTTGTGTATTGTGTTATTCATAGGGAAAACTTGGTAGCTTAAAACATCTCGCCTGTTCTGAATGAAGTATTACATACAGTAATAAAGTGTGTTAATGCTATTAAAGCTAGTGCCAAATGTGAGCGTCTTTTCAAGCTATTTTGTGAAGAACAAAATGAAGACCATGTGAGACTTTTACTTCATACTGAAGTAAGATGGCTATCTAAAGGAAACTGTTTGAAAAGATTTATGGAACTGTTTGACACTCTTAGTGATTTTTTAAGCGACAAACCTGAAATGAAGTATCTGTTAACAATAGATGGTAAAGCATTTGTGAGTTATTTAGCCGATATCTTTGAAAAACTAAATATATTAATTAAGCAACTTCAAGGAACAAATAAAACTCTTGTCGATGCAAAAGCAAAGATATTTGGTTTCATTACCAATATTGAGTTATGTCAGAAACATATTAACAACAAAAACTTTAAACAGTTTCATTGGCTCCAAAAAGGTGAAGTAACTGATACCACTTTACTTGTTATTGTCAATCATTTGAATATTCTATTGGCTGATTTAAAAGAAAGATTTTCTGATTTAAAACAAATTGATTTCCCAACATGGATGATGCAGCCAATGTTAGTGGATTTGTCTGATATATCAAATATGCAGTATCAAGAAGAACTCGCAAAATTGCAAAATGATGAGTCAGTTAAAGCTTTATTTAATATCAAAGTAGCGATGGCATGGCTTTGTGAGGAAACAGAAATCAAATACCCAAATTCAACCAAATGTGCAAGAACACTATTGCTACTGTTTCCATCTTCATTTTTAGCTGAATGTGGATTTAGTGCTGTAAATGATTTACTGGTAAAAAAAAAAAAGAAATCAGCTGGATATAACACAACGTGGAGACTTGAGACTAAAGCTAACCAAATTGGAACCTAATATAAAATCTCTGTGCAGCAAGCATCAAGCGCAAGGATCACACTAAATTAAAATAATAAATTAATATAGAAAAATCTGTATTAAAATTATTTGGAATTTAAATTTCTGTTTTTCATTATATGTTTTAAAATTTTGCTTACTGTGTTTTGTTAACAATTTCATAGTGATTTCTTCCTAGAACCTATGATTTATGTTTTTTAAGTGAACAAATCAATTTTTTAATGTTAAAAATTATGTATGTTACATAGGGGGGGGACATAAAAATTTTAGAAAGGTTAAGGTGGGGCATGGCACAAAAAAGGTTGGGAAACACTGCCCTATATGGTCTGTTCTCTTTCTGTCCCTCATACGTCTGTCTTTCACTTCAAGTGCCAAAGGCTCCAAGTACTGAAGGTTCAGTTTGGTACCAAGGCATATTATTAAAAATCAGTATTCTTGCCTGACCAGGCAATGGCGCAGTGGATAAAGCGTCGGACTGGGATGCGGAGGACCCAGGTTCAAGACCCAAGGTTGCGAGCTTGAGCGCGGGCTTATCTGATTTGAGCAAAGCTCACCAGCTTGGATCCAAGGTCACTGGTTTGAGCAACGGGTTACTCGGTCTGCTGAAGGCCCGTGGTCAAGGCACATATGAGAAAAGCAATCAATGAACAATTAAAGTGTCACAACGAAAAACTGATGATTGATGTTTCTCATCTCTCTCCATTCCTGTCTGTCCCTATCTATCCCTCTCTCTGTCTCTGTAAAAAAAAAAAATCAGTATTCTTATTTTTTCACTTTCAATATTTTTTTAATGGAGAAATTAAATTTAATGGGTTTACATTGATTAAAAAGAGTACATAGGTTTCAGGTGAATATCTTAATAGTGTTTGAACTGTTGATTGTGTTGTGTGCTTATTACCCAAAGTCAAATTATTTTTCATTACCTCCCTTACCCCTAGTAACCACTTCACTTTTATCTATGTTCATGAGTCTGAGTTTTACATCCCACCTATGTGTGAAAGCATATAGTTCTTAGCTTTTTCTGATTTACTTATTTCACTTAGTATAATGTTTTCAAGGTCCATCCATGTTGTCATTAATGGAAAAATTTCATCATTTTTTATGGCTGAGTAGTATTCCATTGCATATGTGTGCCACATTTTCTTTATTTGATCTTTTATCTAGAAACACTTTGGTTCTTTCCATGTCTTGCCCACCATGAGTAATGCTGCAATGAACATGGGAGTGCATGTGTCTTTGTGTACCAATGTTTTTGAGTTTTGGAGACACACACCCAGTAAAGATATTGCTGGGTCATATGGTATTTCTATTCTTAATTTTTTGAGGAACCACCATATTGTCTTTCATAATGGCTGTACCAGTTTACATTCCCACTATCAATGAATAAGTGTTCCTTTTTCTCCACAGCACCTCCAACACTTGTTATTACTGTCTTGTTGATAATAGTTAATCTAACAGGTGTGAGGTGGTGGTATCTCATTGTGGTTTTGATTTGCATTTCTCTAATAGCTAGTGAAGATGAACATCTTTTCATATATCTGTTGTCTATTTGTGCATCTTCTTAGGAGAAGTGTCTGTTCAAGTCCTCTCTCCATTTTTTGATTGGATCATTTTCTTGTTTGTTGCTGAACTTCATGTGTTATTTATATATGTTGGATATTAACCCCTTATCAGAGCTTTGTTTGTGAATATCATCTCTTATTTGGTTGGCTGCCTTTCTGTTTTGTTGTTGGTTTCTTTTCCTGAGCAGAAGCTTTTTAGTCTGATATAACCCCGTTCATTTATTTTTGCCTTTGGGGTCAAATTGATAAAGGATATCACCAAGGTCCATAACTGTAGAATCTATATTTTCTTCTATGTAATTTATAGTCTCAGATCTTATATTTAGGTCTTTGATCCATTTTGAATTAATTTTTGAGCAAGGAGACAAAATGTAGTCAAGTTCATTCTTTTATATGTGACTTTCCTATTTTCCCAGCACCATTTATTAAAGAGGCTTTCTCTTCTCCATTGTGTGTTTTTGGTATCTTTGTCAAAGGTTATATGCTCATCTATATGTGGTTTTATTTCCAGGCTCTTGATTCTGTTCCATTGGTCTGTATGTCTGTTTTTCTGCCAATACCGTGCTGTTGTGATTATCCTGGCTCTGTAGTAACGAATTTAAAGTCAGGTAGTGTGATACGTCTGGCTCCATTCTTTTTCCTCAGGATTGATTTGGCTATTCCGAGTCTTTTATGATTTCAAATAAATCTGGTGATTTTTTAGTTTTATTTCTTTAAAAAATGACATTGGTATCTTAATGAGGATTGCATTTGTATATTGCTTTGAATAATATGAATATTTTAACTCTGTTGATTCTTCTGATTCATGAACATGGAATATTTTTTCATTTCATTGTGTCATTTGCAATATCTCTGTGTGTGTGTGTGTGAGAGAGAGAGAGAGACAGAGAGAAAGACAGGAAAGGCAAGAGATGAGAATCATCATAGCTACAGCACTTTAGTTGTTCATTGATTGCTTTCTAATATGTGCCTATGGACAGGGGTACTCCAGCTGAGCCAGTGGGGTTTTCTATATACAGAATCATGTTATCTGCAAAAAGTGATACCTTTCCCACCCCCCCTCCCGCTAACTTAGATGCCTTTTATTTCTTTCTCTTGCCTGATAGCTCTGCCTAGGATTTCCAGTACTATGTTGAATGAAAGTGTAGAGAGTGGGCATCCTTGTGATTTTCCTAATTTAAAAGAAAAAGCTTTCAATTTTTCACCATTAGCATGATATTTGCTGATGGTATGTCATCTATGGACTTTATTAAGTTGAGGCACTTTATTGAGTGTTTTTAAACATAAAGGAATGTTGTATCTTATTGAATGCCTTTCTTGCATCTATACATAGAATCATATAATTTTTGTCCTTTGTTTTGTTGATGTGGTGTATTATGTTGATTGATTTGCATATATTGAGTCATCCTTCTACTCCTGTAATAAATTACACTTGATCATGATATAGTGTTCTTTTTTAATGTATTGTTGTATTTGATTTGCTAGTATTTTGTGCAAGATTTTTGCATCTGTATTTATTAGAGATATTGGTCTGTAGTTTTATTTTTTGTCTTGTCTTGTTAGGTTTTGGTTTCAGGGTTGTGTTGGCCTCATAAAATATGTTAAGAAGTAATGTTTCTGCTTCAATTTTTGGAAGACTTTGAGAAGAATAGCTACCAAATATTGGAATGTTTGGTAGAATTCACTAGTATAGCCTTCTGGTCTTGAACTTATATCTTTGGGGAGGTATTTGATAGTTGTTTTTATTTCCCCCTTCTTATAGGTCTATTTAAGTTTTCCACTACTTCATGATTCAGGCTAGAAAGATTGTATAGTTCTAGAAACTTATCCATTTCTTGTAGATTGTTGAATTTGGGGGCATATAATTTTTCATAGTAGTCTAATATGATCTTTTGCACATCTATGATGTCTTTGCTAATGCCTTTGGTTTCATTTAGAATTTTGTTTATATGAGTCTGTTCTCTTTTTTCTTTGTAAAATCTTTTCTCTCTCTCTTTTTAAAGAGTCTAACCAGAGGTTTGTCAATTTATTGATCTTTTCAAAGAACAGGCTTTTTGTTGTGTTATTTTTATTCTATACTTTCTGTTCTCTATTTTATTTAGTTTGGCTCTAATTTTTAATATTTCCTTTCTTTTGCTGACTTTGGGTTGCATTTGTTCTTTTTCTAGTTCTTTAAGATGGAATGTTAGGTTGTTTACTTGGAATCTCTCTTATTCTTGATATATGCCTGTCATGATATAAAACTTCTTATTAATATTGCTTTTGCAGCATTCTAGACATTTTGATATGTTGTTTTGTCATTCTTCTTTATGAGTACATGTCTGTTGATTTCTGTTTTATTTCTTTTTTGACCCCGTCATTTTTTTAGAAATATGTCATTTAAATTTACATATTTTTGTGGGTTTCTTGAGAGGTATGTTGTTTAATTTCCACATCTTTGTGGCCCAGTATATGGTCAATTCTTGAGAATGTTCCATGCACACTGGAAAAGATTGTATAATCTGATGTTTTTGGATAAAATGTTCTGTAATGTCTATTATGTCTATTTGGTCTAGTGTGTCATTTAAGGCCAATATTTCTTAATGGTTTTCTATTTGGATGGTCTATCTAAAGCCGTCAGTGGTCTGTTGAGATCTACAAGTATGGTTGTGTTTTTGTCTGTTTCTATTTTTAGATCACTAAGTAAAAGTCATACATTTTGGTGCTTCTTGTTTTGGTGCATATCTATTAAGAAGTTTTATGTCTTCTTGATACAATATCCCCTTTATCATTATGAAATGTCCATCTTTGTCTTTTGTTACCTTTCTATTTTAAAGTCAGCATTGTCAGATATTGGTTTGGCTACATATGCTTTTCTTTGGGTATTATTTGCTTGGAGAATCAGTTTGTAACCTTTCATTTTGATTCTGATTTGTCCCTGCAGCTTAGATGTGTCTTCTGAAGGCAGTGTATGGTTGGGTTTTGCTCTTTGATCCAATCTGCTACTCTGTGCCTCTTTATTGGTGAGTTCAGCCCATTTATATTTAGGGTATGGTAATTATTGACACATGACTATTTCCTGTAGCCATTTTATGTTTTATTTTCTGGTAGCACTATGTCTCTTTTGGATCTTTTTCTTTGTGTTTCTGCCAGTTGTTTTTGTTTGGTGATATTCCATGCTTCTTTCCTCTATTTTTTCTCTTTCTAAGCTATGTATATTAGTTTTGTTTGTTTCAATAACCATTAGGTTATTGAAAAAAATAATTTCATATATACAAGAGTCCTTTTCTTATGAATGTTTATGCACTCCATCCTCCTTTGCTACTGCAGATGTTTGTCATCTCTCCTTTTATGTTACTGTTGTCACAGATTGTCCTTGTTCTTATCGTGACCTTCTTGGAGCATTTATTTGTAGTTTTGATTTGTTTTATTCTTTGTATCAGGTTGAATAACCCCCTTGAGTATTTCCTGCAGTGGGGGTTTTCTGGTGATAAATTCTCTCAGTTTCTGTATGTCTGGAAAAGTTTTTATTTCTTCTTTATATTTGAAAGTTAATTTTGATGGATATTGTTTTCTTGGTTGGTAATTCCTCTTTTTCAGTACTTTGAATCTTTGAGTTCACTCTTCTGGCTTATAGAATTCATGCTGAAAAGTCTGATCATAACCTGGTGGGCTTTCCTTTATGTGTCATGCTCTTCTTTTTCCTAGCTGCCTTGAGGATTCTTTGTTTGTCACTGAATTTTGACAGTTTTAGTACAGTGTGTCTTGGAGAAGGTCTGTTTGGATTGAGGTAACTAGGTATTTTGTTTGCTTGTTTCATGGATTCAAGGATCTAATTGTTTCCATAGGTTTGGAAATTTCTCAGTAATTATTTAAATAGGCTCTCCATTTCCTTTTCCCTTTGTTCTTCTTCTGAAATAATCATTATCTTTTTTTAATTTTCTTAAGTGAGAAGTGGGGAGGCAGAGAAACAAACTCCCGCATGCACCTCAACTGGGATTCACCTAGCAAGCCATGTACCAGGCAATGCTCTGCCTGTTTGGGATGCTGCTTCATTGTTTGGTATCTGAGCTATTCTTTTAGCACCTGAGTTGAGGCCATGAAATCATACTGTGTCCGGGGCCAATTCTGCTCAAACCATTCAAACCATGGCTGCAGGAGGGAAAGAAAGAGTAAGTGATAGGATTGGGGAGGGATGGATAAGCAGATGTTAGCTTCTCCTGTGTGCTCTGACTAGGACTCAAAGCTGGGACTTCCACGTGCCAGGTCAATGCTCTACCACCAAGCCAACTGTCCAGGGCCCCACATTATTCTTATAGTGCTCTTTCTGATGGAATTAAACAATTCTGATTGAGCTCTCTCACTTTTTTAAGTTCTTCAGTCTCTTCCTTTTCCTTCTTTATCATCTCTAGTTGCCTGCCTTTGATGTCACTAATTCTCTCCTCTATCAGCCTCTATTAGCTAAACTTCCTACCTCATTTTTCTAATTATATATTGAGTTCTTTATCTCTGTTTTTAAAATTTCAATCTCCTTGGTGAGGTATTTGTGTTGTTTTCTGAGCTCTAAGTTGCCTATTAGTGTCTTCTCATATCTTGTTGAGTTTTCAGAACTTCAATTTTTAATTTTCTATAATTTAACTCCAAGGTTTTCATGTGATTGAGAATGCTTTCTAGAAATTTTTCATTTTCTTTTTGAACTGAGTCTCCTTCTTGAATAGCCATGTTATTTGTTTTTTCAGCTTGAGGGCATCTGAAAGTGGTATTGTTAAGAAATCAAGCAAAAAACAACAACAATGAATAAAAATAAACAATATATTGAATATTAAAAATAAAACTAAAAATGAAACAAAAGAAAAAAACAAAAGACAAATAACAAAAACTAGAAAAAATAATCAAAAATAAACAAAACAACAATAAAATACTAAAGAAAAACAGAAAATTAGAAGAAAAAAATCTCCCCCAAACACCCAGGCAAATAGAAGACTTCTAAGAGGTTTTGTTTTTGTTTTTGTTTTGTTGTTGTTGGTTTTTTTTGTAGGTGGTGCTGGACTACAAATTTAAGCTCTGTGAAATTTTGGGGCTGGCCTTTGTTGAGATGCTGTGGTGGTGATGGAGATTGGGCAGCAGTCACAATTATGAGTGGAACATGCTGTGTGGTTTACAGCTTTAGCAATAGCAACCTCAGGCCTCTGGGTGCTTCTTGAATCTCAACAGACTAGGGGATGAAACACAGAGCACCTTTGTTTTTCAGGGGAAAGAGTGCCTCTGTATAACTAGCTGTGGGGTATGTCTCTGTCAACTCTCCATACCCATGAGAGGGAGTTCGGATCTGGGAGGCTGGGGACTATACTTTGCATTTTTGTGTGTCTATGCTGAGCATGGGCTGCTGGCAGACCATGGGAACACTGGCCATGACCTCATGCTCTGCTGATGTTTTGGTTCAATATCTCTCCAACTTCCTCCCAATTTCTGCTCTTCTCAGAGGAAGAGGATGCAGTCATTCCAAGTTTCTCTCCTCTCTGGAGCCCCATAGACAAAAATACAGACAGTCTGGATTTCTCTTCTCTCTGGAGTGGACCACAAGTGCATCTTGTAATCTTCTCAACCCTTTCCACCTTTTGTCCATTCAATGTATGGATCTTTCAGGCAAGCCTGCTAGCCCAACTGGAGTTCCTTTGCTGTGTTATGGTTGTTCAATTGTTTGAAATTTCAAGAGGAGAGATCAAGGGTATCCTTCATGCCACCGTTACTTTGAGGTCATATTCAATATTTTTTATACCTTTTGCCATCTTCATTTATTTCTCTCTTTCCTTTATTCTCTCCTGCACTCTAACCAAAACTTATCCCACTAGCCTCTCTACTTCTCCAGCTTTCCTTTTTATTTACTAGTAGAATAAGGATTAGTTTCTTTGGGTAGAAGATAAACCTTATAGAAAGAACTGAAGGCTGCAAAACAATAATGGTTACCATGTGTTAAGAGCTGGTTTCAGCACTTTACATGAATTGGCTTTAAACTTCAAAATATCCCATTAAGTAAGGACTAAAACAGATTTTTTTTAAAGCAGGGTAAAGGGCAGACAGATAAGAAGGGAGAGAGATAAGAATCATCAACTCATAGTTGCAGCACCTTAGTTGTCCAACGATTGCTTTCTCATATGTGCCTTAAGCAGGGGACTACAGCAGAGCAAGTGACCCCTAGTTCAAACCAGTGACCTTGGGCTCAAGTCAGTGACCTTGGGCTTCAAGCCAGCAACCCTAGGGCTCAAGCCAATGACCATGGGGTCATTCTGTTACCTCACTCTCAAGCTGATGAGCCGTGAGGTCAAGCTGGTGACCTCAGGGTTTTGAACTTGGACCCTCAGCATCCCAGGCCAATGCTCTATCCACTGTATCACCACCTGGTCAGGCAACAATTCTTATTTTATTGTGTATAAATGTGAGGCACAGAGGAATTAGTAATCTATCCATATCATAAGTATGAAATATGGTTGAGCTTCTCAATGAACCTAGAAAGTGAGTCTACTCTGTGATCTTCATCACTAAGTAGTAGGCTAAATTTTCCCTAGAGCAACAAAATTATTCTCAGTGGTGGTGAGCCTGGAAAAGGCTGTGAAAACACATGCACAAATGTATTTTTGCTTTTCACTCCTCACTTCATACAACATCTAGCGCAAACTTTCAAAAATGACCAGTAACGTATCAGTAGAATGAGTAAATTAATGAAATAATTGATTAAGCAATGAATCAGTCTTTCAAGAGGTATGACTTAAAGGGTTGAAGCAACAAAGTGGTCAATAAATAATCTGTGTTTAGAATAATAATCTATAGGATTGATTGTTGGTGATAGCCTTGAAAAAACACTAGTAACTAGACACTTATAATCATTTACATATGAAGTGATCGGCTTGGACTAGAATATAATTATGAAGCTGGTCACATAAACATCTTTTACTAAATTTCTTTATATATCTGTAGAACAGATAAGGTAGCTAATGGAAGGAGAAGGCAATTTATAAATTGTTTAAATATCTCATGACTCAGATTAAAAAATAACTCTCCTAAAAGAAAGCTGATTCCTTCCTTAACAGAACTTATTTCCCACTTAATATCTGATCAGAATTTTATCAACCTCTTTCACTGTCACTTTAGTGATAAGGAATAAATTTAAACTGTTCCCCAAAGCATCTTTCTCTTTCACTCATCTCTATTGTTTTTTTTCTCATTAAAGTTAAACTTAAATTTCTAAATGCTAGTAAGTAGATAGAATAATGTTCTCCCTCACCTCCCATCAAAGATGTCCATGTCCTAATTCTCAGAACCTGTCAATATGTTTTCTAATTTGGCAAAATTGACTTTGTATATGTGATTAAACTCAGGATCTTGTGATGGGGAGACTATCTTAAATTACTTGAGTGGGTGCAGTGTAATCATAAGGATCCTTATAAGAGGGAAGTGAGGATGTCAGAGTCAGAGATAATTTTGAAGATGAAATGCTGTTGTGATTGAAGATGGAGGAAGGGACCAGGAGCCAAAGAGTGTAAGAGACCTCTAGGAGCTGGAAAAGGCAAAGAAACAGATTCTGCTTTGGATCCTCCAGAAAGAATGCAGTCTCCTGATTTCAGGGTTTCTGACCTCCACACTGCTAGAAAATGCATTTGTGTTGTTCTAAGCCACTAAGTTTGTGGTGATTTGCTATAACAGCAACAAGAATCTAAATCCTTTAAGGTATGCCCATAACTTTTTTATTTTGTTTTAAGATTGGCAAAGAAGCAAGGAAGTGTCTGACCAGGTGGTGGCGCAGTGGATAGAGCATCGGACTGGGATGCGGAAGACCCAGGTTCAAGACCCCGAGGTCGCCAGCTTGAGCACGGGCTCATCTGGTTTGAACAAAAGCTCACCAGCTTGGACCCACGGTCTCTGTCTCGAGCAAGGAGTTACTTGGTTTGCTGAAGGACCACGGTCAAGGCACATATGAGAAAGCAATCAATGAACAACTAAGACGTCGCAACGAAAAACTGATAATTGATGCTTCTCATTACTCTTCGTTCCCGTCTGTCTGTCCCTATCTATCCCTCTCTCTGACTCTCTCTCTGTCTCTGAAAAAACAACAACAACAAGGAAGTAATCTGAGAATAATTCCAAAATATCTTCTACATTCATTAAATGATGTGTGATTAGTAAGTTTTAGTCCTCAAAATAATTTAAGGAAAAAGCCCTTTACCTGCCAGACATTACTCTTACCTCTGTTACACTTATTTAGGGGAGAATTTTCAAAACCTAAACAAAGTTTTGCTTTCCTAGTAGCTACAGAGTGCAAAATGATAGGCTGTGATCTCACTAGATGAGGCTGAAAGAATCTGTTATTTCTGCCTGATTGCATGAAAACATAATTCTGATGAATGTCCTGAGACATGGGCTTAGTCAAGATATTTACAATCTATAATCTAAAAGAAGGAGCCAGTTTAAATGTTGATTTAAATGTAGACAACTGATGTTTTCTCTCATCTTAGTAATTTATTGGTCAGCCACCTTTTTTTTCAATTAAAGAATATATCTTTGTTCTCAAATTAACTACTTCTTACATAAACATTCTAACTAAGGGAAAAAAGGATCCGTTGCTCTCTTTCCTTCTATGTACTTGTTCTTGTATCAATCTTTATTTTGTAATTGAACTACACCATGCCAAACAGTCTGTTTAAGTGGTAACTACCACTGACCCTTGTAATTCATCCTACATTCATTTACAATTTCACATTGTCTCATTAGGTTCTGCTCTAGCCCAATATAAGATCAGACTATTAATTTGTTAGTCTTGCATTGACTTCATTATCAGCAATCACTTAAGAAGCTCTCTTAAACAATTCTCAAATGAAGGGGAATTCAGCAGATTCTAGAGTTACTCTGCCTTTGGGTGTATTTTAGTCAGATGTCAACATTCTATAAACAGTCTGGATGTACTCTCAAATAACCTCAGGCATGTGTTATAATTTCTATGGTTCGTATTGCCAAAGAGGTTTGAGTGAACCTAATTAATCACTCTTTGCATCTTTGGGAACTTAATCAATTGAAGTCCAACAAGGATCCAGTAATTTTTAAAGTAGGCTCATCATTTTCACTGGTAAAGTATTTACTTTGAGCCTAGAAATGACAACCTCACGTTTCTGACCTATCCATCACATTGCAGGTGAACAAGGTCTTCCAAAAAGAAGACTTCTTCAGTTTATTTCATGATATTTATAAGAGTAAGCATTACTGTGCCTGGACACAGTTCTTTCAAAGGACAAGAAAGTGGGACCGTGCTACCTAAATTATAACGCTTTAGTCTGAACCTTATGATTATTTGATTCAGGGAACAGTAGGAAACTCTCAGTTGGAATGCTCACTTTTACAATGGGGAAAACTCAACTCTAGAGCAAGGTGAGAAGCCAAGTGATGAAGTACTCTGGGGAAATATAGAAGAAATGTCTTCATGGAAAAATAGACTTGGAGAAATAGCTCCCTGCACTAGGAAAAATACTCTCATGTTCCAAGTGCATGACACCCTGACTTCCAAGTATTTCAATGGTACTGCTTAGAACTTGAACTCAGCAGCCATGACTTTAAATCTCAAACTTCCACCTTTCAAATAGACCATTGGATTAATATCTTAAGTGTCTAAACCTCAGTTTCTGCATCTAGAAAAGGGTAATGATACCAGTATCTATTTCACAGAGTTGTGGATATTAAATGAGAAATTACATGTAAAACATTATATAAAGTACCTGACTTATAGAAAAGTTCTACCAAAATGATGACTATACTAGTAATTGTAGTTGTTATTACTTATTATCTTGTTATTATGCTCAAATGAATATATTTTTTGAACTGAACTTGCTTATACATTAGTTAATATATTCACATAGAGATAAATGGTGCCAATTCACTTATTGAAATCAATATTTAACCTAGGATTAACAAACATATCACACAAGCCGAATTCAATCCCAAATTCCTAATATATATATATATATATATATATATATATATATATATATATATATATAAAATTGTGTACTGGATCACAACCACACTTACTAATTTACATATTATTTATGGTTGCTTTTGAGCACCATGGCAGAATTGAGTAGTTGGGACAGACACCAGATATCATGTAGCTCACACAGCTTCAGATATTTACTTTTACACCCTATATAAAGAAAGTTGGCAATCATTCCTAACATCGGTGTAGGGATATGTGAAACATCAAAATGGGTCCAACTTGGGTGATATGAAACACTTAAGGAAAGTCAAAACTAGATTAAATGTCAATACACTTTGAAAAAAGGCAATGAGTAAGAAAGTTTGGGTTTATGAAGCAGTCAGACTTTGAAAATTTTGCTGGGATGACTTTGAAATAGTATTGTGTTTGGCCCTTCCAACAAGCCACAAAAAGCCATGTTTTGTTTTATACAATTTATTTCTTTAAAAAAATTTATTAGGGTGACATTGGTTAATAAAATTATATAGGTTATAAGTGTACAATTCTATGATACATCATCTGTATATCGCATTGTATGTTTGCAACCCAAAGTCAAGTCTCCCGTCTCCATATATCTGACCCCCTTCACCCTTTAGTACCAGCCACTCCCCTTCCTTCTGGTAACTGCTATACTCCTGTCTGTATCTATGAGTTTTTATTTGTTTTCCTTGTTTGTTCATTTGTTGCTTTTAGTTTTATATCCCACGTATTAATGAAATCGTATGGTTCTTGACTTTTTTGGTCTGACTTATTTCACTCAGCATGATGTTGTCAAGATCCATTCATGTTGTGCAAATAATTTTTGGAAAAAAAAGCCAAAAATGTACAATGAAGAAAAAAAACCTCTTTAATAAATGGTGCTGGGAAAATTGGAAAGCCACAAACAAAAAAATGGGGCTAGAATTCTCTTTGTCCCCACACGCAAAAATTAACTAAAAAATGTATCAAAGTCCTAAATATAAGACCTGAAAGAATAAATTACGTAGAAGTACATTATTGTTTCTTAATAAAATGTTTTTAAGCATATTAGTCCTTTTTCCCTTTACTCATTCTCTTTCTTCATTTCTTTGGGATTTTTATTCTTTTCTAATTGCTTAAGTTGAAACTCATTTATTTTTCATTTTCATTAATAGGGTACTGTAAGGTTACAATTTTTTCTTAATTCTGCTTTTTCCTGTATACTATAGGTTCTGTTATAAAATAGTCTCCTTTCCATTGTTTTTTTTAATTTATGATTTTCTTTTTTAAAAAAAATCAAGTTAAAGACAGGGAGGCAAAGAGACAGATTCTTGCATGCACCCCAACCAGGATCCACCCAGCAACCCTCATATGGGCCCAGTGCTCTGCCCATCTGGGGCCACTATTCCATTACTCAACAACTGAGCTGTTTTAACACCTGAAGTGAGGCCATGGAGCCATGCTCAGTGCCTGGGGCCAACTTGCTCATTCAAAACATGGCTTTGGGAGGGGAAAAAAGGAGAGCGGGAAGGAGAAGTAGGTGGTCGCTTCTCCTGTGGGCCTTGACCGGGAATCAAATTCCCTTTTCTTTTCTTTTTTTTAAAGAGTTAAGAGTGTGGAGGAGTGACGTCATGGAAATGGCGCCATGAGCAGCGCGTCCGACAGATCTCCCCAAAATCTCAACAAATTTATCAACTGGAAACAGAAAAATTTATCCTCGGAGCATTCCGGACTTCCACACACACACTGAAAGCAGAGGGACTGTTGCCCAGGAGGGAGTACATCTGTGGTGAGTCAACCCAAATGTACAGCTGCCCGCCCACACTCGGGGACGGCAGCCTGGGCACTGGCGGCCATCCCAGCATACCCTGAGAAGCCGCGCGCGCGCGCGCGGCCCCCCGTGCTGCAGTCCGACCACTGGTGTGACGAGAAACAGCACGCCTGGTGCCGCGATCCAGAGAGGCCCCGTCCACTGGCGTGCTGAGAAACCACGCGCACCCCCGTGCCGCGGTCCCCGGCCACTGGCGTGCGGAGAAACCGCGCACTCGCCCCGCACCGCGGTCCCCGTCCACTGGCGTGCTGAGAAACCGCGCGTGCGCCCCGTGCCGTGGTCCCTGTCCACTGGCGTGCTGAGAAACCGCGCGCACGCCCCGTGCCGTGCGGGCGCCAAGGCTGTCCTTCCTAGTCAGGAGATTCTCTCCGGGGGCGGGGCACCTCACCCAACCATTCAAGCTAACAATCAAGCGTTGGGGGAGGGGCGGCGCAGGCAGCCTGAAATTCTTTTTGGAGCACAGCTGCGGATCCAATCACTGAAATTAGCTTAACCCACGAAATCTACGCACCCACGGGGCTCTAATTGATAAGATCTCTCCCAGTTCAGCGATCCAAGACAAGAGGCGTGATATTTTTCAGTGCCTTTCGCTAAAGGGGCGGGGGCAACTTCTGATTGACAGAGCCTCCATATTCAGGGATATTCCTAACAAGAGGGACTTGGCAGATATTAAGATCCATAAAGCAAACAGCGACTAGTGCTTCTTCATCCCAGCCAAAACAGGCTACCAAGTGTGGTAAGCCTGGGTTGAGTGGTCCAACTGATTGATAGGCGCTGAACAGTCACCTTGACAACAATTGACTCCCAGCCCCACCTGATTACGCTGGAGGCTCTGACTGCCAAAGCCTTACCCAGAGCCTTGCGCTGAGTGAGGATAGAGTGGGGATTTCCCAGCTCTTTGAGCCTCTTACTCCCCAGACAGAAGCAGTGGCAGCCTCATAGCTGGATCATCAGGCTGCTAATTCAGGAAGGGGAGACTAGGAAAGAGACTCCAGGAAAGAAAACTCTCTCATTGTTGGACTCTGCAAATGCCAACAAGCCTTGACTACCAGCGAGACTAAAGCCAATTATATGACATTGCCATAGAATCCCATCAACTGCAAATTCCTACCTAAGAGTGACATAGGGGCAGAACCTGGGGTATAGAGTCACCGACCAGAAAGAGGGAGAGAAAAGAAAAAAGGAAGAAGTTAACCTCTCAAAATCAAGAAAAATCCACAGACTTTATAACTTGTTCCACTAATTCTTTGTTGTTGTTGTTTCTTTCTTCTATTTTGTTGCCTTTGTTGTTGTTTCTATTTCTTCCACCTCGGTCCTTTTGCTCTCTGCCCATCTTATGCTACCCTTTTCTTGAACTACACTGCCCATGAGTGTTACATTTTGTTTCTTTTCTTCATCCTAGCTCTCCTTTGGGGTTGCACTCCAGGGCCCTTGACTCTCACTCTCTCCCCTTTTGTTTTTTTTTCCTTTCCTTTTTTTCTTCCTTCGTTTCTCTCTTACTCTTATTTTTTCCTTTCTATTCATTTCTTCTTTTCTCCTTTTGCTTTTCCTCCCATTTAGGCCTCAATTGCGAACAGATTGTTTGATTTGGGACTCAAGTTTTTGTGGGGGTTTTCTTGGTGTTGTTGTTCTTTTTTTTCTTCTTCTGCTTTTGTTCTTGGTTTTTCTTTATTTGTTTGTTCTTGTGGCATTTTGGGCACTTTTTGCATTGCTTTTTGGCTCACTGGCATTCCTCCCAACCCAAAGTCTCCATAGTATTTAGTCTTCGCTCCACTTAATACAACAGATTTTGCTTATTGTTTTTATTTTTGTTTTTTTCTTCTTTAATTATAGTTTTTCTCTCCTTTTTTCTGTTTCTCTCTCATCCCTATCATTATATCTCTTGGTCGACCATCACTTACAGGCAAATCATTTTATGCTTGTCTAAGATTTTCTCCCTTTTTTTTTTTTTTTTTGTATTTAGTGGGTCCCTAATCCCTTTTTTGCCCCTTGAACTCTTCACCCCAAATCAGGCCCTCCATTATAGGCAGTTTTTGTTCCATTTGGCATAGTATAATTCACAGGTCATCACGATATTTCCCTAAGGAGGTGAGAGGAGGGGAAGAGAAGAGAGAAAAAAGGGGGAAATAATAAATTATTACTTTTTTTTTGTGCAGTTTTCCTTTTTTTTTTCTTTTTTTCTTTTTTTTTTTTCCTTTTTATTTTTTATTAATTCTAATTAACACTATCATCAAGACCACCTTCAGATGCCAATAAGAAAAAGGAAATCGAACATTATGGATACAAAAGACAGAGAGATAACGCAAATTGATGTGGAAAAATCTATGGAGAAAAGATTTAACATATTGGAAGCCTTGGAGCCAAATGACAGAGAATTTAAAATAGAAATCTTAAAAATACTCAGAGATATACAAGAAAACACAGAAAGGCAATTTAGGGAAATCAGAAAACAACTCAACGATCACAAAGAATATATTACCAAGGAAATTGAAACTATAAAAACAAATCAAACAAAAATGAAAAACTCAATTCAAGAGATGAAAAACGAGGTAGCAAGCTTAGCTAATAGAACAGCCCAGATAGAAGACAGGATCAGTGAAATAGAAGACAAGCAACTTGAGGCACAACAGAGAGAAGAAGAAAGAGACTCAAAAATAATAAAAAACGAGAAAGCCCTACAGGAATTGTCTGACTCCATCAGAAAGAATAACATAAGAATAATAGGTATATCAGAGGGAGAAGAGAAAGAAAATGGAATGGAGAATATACTCAAACAAATAATAGATGAGAACTTCCCAAGCCTGTGGAAAGAATTAAAGCCACAAATTCAAGAAGCAAACAGAACACCGAGTTTTCTTAACCACAACAAACCCACTCCAAGGCACATCATAATGAAGATGACACAAACCAATGACAAAGAAAAAATTCTCAAGGCAGCCAGGGAAAAGAAGAATACAACATATAAAGGAAGGCCTATTACATTATCATCAGATTTCTCAGCAGAAACTCTACAAGCTAGAAGAGAGTGGACCCCAATATTTAAAGCCCTGAAAGAGAGGAACTTTCAGCCAAGAATACTATACCCATCAAAGCTATCCTTCAAGTACGAAGGAGATATAAAAATATTCACAAATACAGAAAAGATGAGAGAATTTATCATCAGAAAGCCCCCACTCCAGGAAATACTAAAGGGGGTTTTCCAACCAGATTCAAAGAACAAAAGAAAACATAACCACAAGTAACAGCTCCACGAAGAAAACAATAAAACCAAACTTAAACTGTGACAACAAAAGAAAAAAAAAGGGGGAGAAAGGATGAAGATTAACAGTAGCAAAGGACGATGAAGCGCAGAAATACTCATAAGAAAGGGTACTACAATGAATATGGTAGGTACCCTTTTCATTACTTAATGGTAACCACCCTTGAAAAAACCACCACAAAAACACTTGACTTAAAAAAGGTAGCAACAGAGGAAAGAAGTATGGAATACAAACAAACAAAAACAAATGATAGAAAAACAAAAGAGAAGAATCAAACAAGATACAAAACTAACAGAAAGCAATTTATAAAATGGCAATAGGGAACCCACAAGTGTCAATAATTACACTAAATGTAAATGGATTAAACTTACCAATAAAAAGACACAGAGTAGCAGAATGGATTAAAAAAGAAAATCCAACTATATGCTGCCTACAAGAAACTCATCTAAGCAACAAGGATAAAAACAAATTCAAAGTGAAAGGCTGGAAAACAATACTCCAAGCAAACAACACCCCAAAAAAAGCAGGTGTAGCAATACTCATATCTAATAATGCTGACTACAAGACAGAAAAAGTACTCAGAGACAAAAACGGTCATTTCATAATGATTAAGGGGACACTGAATCAAGAAGACATAACAATCCTTAATATATATGCACCAAACCAAGGAGCACCAAAATATATAAGACAGCTACTTATTGACCTTAAAACAAAAACTGAAAAAAATACAATCATACTTGGAGACCTCAATACACCGCTGACAGCTCTAGATCGGTCATCCAAACAGAGAATCAATAAAGATATAGTGGCCTTAAATGAAATACTAGAACAACTGGATATGATAGACATCTACAGGACACTTCATCCCAAAGCGACAGAGTATACATTTTTCTCTAGTGTACATGGAACATTCTCAAGAATTGACCATATGTTTGGCCACAAAGACAATATCAGCAAATTTAAAAAAATTGAAATTGTGCCAAGCATATTCTCTGATCATAAAGCCTTGAAACTAGAATTCAACTGTAAAAAAGAGGGGGAAAACCCCACAAAATTGTGGAAATTAAACAACATACTTTTAAAAAATGAATGGGTCAAAGAAGAAATAAGCGCAGAGATCAAAAGATATATACAGACAAATGAAAATGAAAATACGACATATCAGAATCTCTGGGATGCAGCAAAAGCAGTAATAAGAGGAAAGTTCATATCACTTCAGGCCTATATGAACAAACAAGAGAGAGCCGAAGTAAACCACTTAACTTCACACCTTAAGGAACTAGAAAAAGAAGAACAAAGACAACCCAAAACCAGCCGAAGAAAGGAGATAATAAAAATCAGAGCAGAAATAAACGAAATAGAGAACAGAAAAACTATAGAAAAAATCAATAAAACAAGGAGCTGGTTCTTTGAAAAGATCAACAAAATCGACAAACCCTTGGCAAAACTCACCAAGGAAAAAAGACACAGGACTCAAATAAATAAAATCCAAAATGAAAGAGGAGAGATCACCACAGACATCATAGATATACAAAGAATTATTGTAGAATACTATGAAAAACTATATGCCTCCAAATACAACAATCTAGAAGAAATGGATAAATTCCTAGAACAATACAACCTTCCTAAACTGAGTCATGAAGAAGCAGAAAGCCTAAACAGACCAATCAGCAGGGAGGAAATAGAAAAAACTATTAAAAACCTCCCCAAAAATAAAAGTCCAGGTCCAGATGGTTATACTAGTGAATTCTATCAAACATTCAAAGAAGACTTGGTTCCTATTCTACTCAAAGTCTTCCAAAAAATTGAAGAAGAAGCAATACTTCCAAACACATTTTATGAGGCCAACATAACCCTCATACCAAAACCAGGCAAGGATGGCACAAAAAAAGAAAACTACAGACCAATATCTCTAATGAATACAGATGCTAAAATACTAAACAAAATACTGGCAAATCGAATACAACAACATATTAAAAAAATAATACATCATGATCAAGTGGGATTCATCCCAGAATCTCAAGGATGGTTCAACATACGTAAAACAGTTAACGTAATACATCATATCAACAAAACAAAGAACAAAAACCACATGATCTTATCAATAGATGCAGAAAAGGCTTTCGATAAAATACAACACAATTTTATGTTTAAGACTCTCAACAAAATGGGTATAGAAGGAAAATATCTCAACATAATAAAGGCCATATATAATAAACCATCAGCCAACATCATATTAAATGGCATAAAACTGAGGACTTTCCACCTTAAATCAGGAACACGACAGGGGTGTCCACTCTCTCCACTCTTATTTAACGTGGTGCTAGAAGTGCTGGCCAGAGCAATCAGACAAGACAAAGAAATAAAAGGCATCCATATCGGAAAAGAAGAAGTAAAGGTATCACTTTTTGCTGATGATATGATCCTATACATCGAAAACCCAAAGGACTCCACAAAAAGATTACTACAAACAATAAACCAATACAGTAAGGTCGCAGGATACAAAATTAACATACAGAAGTCCATAGCCTTTCTATATGCCAACAATGAAATATTAGAAAACGAACTCAAAAAAATAATCCCCTTCACGTTTGCAACAAAAAAAATAAAATACCTAGGAATAAACATAACAAAGAATGTAAAGGAGCTATATAAAGAAAACTACAAGGCATTGCTAAGAGAAATAAAAAAAGACACAATGAGATGGAAAAATATTCCTTGTTCTTGGATAGGAAGAATAAATATAATTAAAATGGCCATATTACCCAAAGTAATATATAAATTTAATGCAATTCCCATCAAAATTCCTATGACATTTTTTAAAGAAATGGAACAAAGAATCATCAGATTTATATGGAACTATAAAAAACCCCGAATAGCCAAAGCAATCCTAAGGAAAAAGAATGAAGCTGGGGGCATTACAATACCTGACTTTAAACTATATTATAGAGCCATAATAATCAAAACTGCATGGTATTGGCAGAAAAATAGACACTCAGACCAATGGAACAGAATAGAAAGCCCAGAAATAAAACCACATATATATGGTCAAATAATCTTTGATAAAGGGGCCAACAACACACAATGGAGAAAAGAAAGCCTCTTCAACAAATGGTGTTGGGAAAACTGGAAAGCCACATGCAAAAGAATGAAACTCGACTACAGCCTGTCCCCGTGTACTAAAATTAATTCAAAATCGATCAAAGACCTAAATATAAGATCTGAAACAATAAAGTACATAGAAGAAGACATAGGTACTAAACTCATGGATCTGGGTTTTAAAGAACATTTTATGAACTTGACTCCAATGGCAAGAGAAGTGAAGGGACTACATCAGAATTAAAAGTTTTTGCTCAGCAAGAGAAACTGATATCAAAATAAACAGACAGCCAACTAAATGGGAACTGATATTTTCAAACGACAGCTCAGATAAGGGCCTAATATCCAAAATTTACAAAGAACTCATAAAACTCAACAACAAACAAACAAACAATCCAATAAAAAAATGGGAAGAGGACATGAACAGACACTTCTCCCAGGAAGAAATACAAATGGCCAACAGATATATGAAAAGATGCTCAGCTTCATTAGTTATTAGAGAAATGCAAATCAAAACTACAATGAGATACCACCTCACCCCTGTTAGATTAGCTATTATCAACAAGTCGGGTAATAACAAATGTTGGAGAGGATGTGGAGAAAAAGGAACCCTCATACACTGTTGGTGGGAATGTAAAGTAGTACAACCACTATGGAGGAAAGTATGGTGGTTCCTCAAAAAACTGCAAATAGAACTACCTTATGACCCAGCAATCCCTCTACTGGGTATATACCCCAAAACCTCAGAATCATTGATACGTAAAGACACATGTAGCCCCATGTTCATAGCAGCATTGTTCACAGTGGCCAAGACATGGAAACAACCAAAAAGCCCTTCAATAGAGGATTGGATAAAGAAGATGTGGCACATATACACTATGGAATACTACTCAGCCATAAGAAATGATGACATTAGATCATTTATAGCAAAATGGTGGGATCTTGATAACATTATACGGAGTGAAATAAGTAAATCAGAAAAAAACAAGAACTACATGATTCCATACATTGGTGGAACATAAAAACGAGACTAAGAGACATGGACAAGAGTGTGGTGGTTACCAGGGGTGGGGGGAGGGAGGACGCAGGAGGGAGGGAGGGAGAGATTTAGGGGGAGGGGGAGGGGCACAGAGAAAACTAGATAGAGGGTGACGGAGGACAATCTGACTCTGGGCGAGGGGTATGCAACATAATTTAATGACAAGATAACCTAGACATGTTTTTCTTTGAATATATGTATTCTGAATTATTAATGTCATCCCATTAACATTAATAAAAATTTATTAAAAAATAAAAAATAAAAAAAAAGAGTTAAGAGTGTGCTTCTTAATTCCCAATAATTATGATATATTTATATTATTTTTTCTATTTTTTTAATATTATGAGTATATGATATATAAACACTTTATGTTTTGGATTTATAATATTAATTTTATTAGCAAAGTGCATGATTAATATTTTGTAATTATTTGAAAGATTATTTTCTATTTGATGAAGTGAATCCTCCCCCATTTCCTCATATATAGCCATAGTTATATAATCAAATATACTGATTGCATTATTCATAGCCTCTGTGTCCTTACGAGTTTTGTCTACTATCTAATCCAATTCCAAATGGGTATATTGAAATCTTTCTCTTGCACTAAAAGAAAAAAAGAAAGAAAGAAAGAAAGGAAAACATGCTATCACCTTATTCATGCTTATGTGTGAACTTTCTTATTCCCAGGTGGTAACTGCCATACTGACTTCCATCACCATCCCATTCTTATTTCGAACACATCAGGATTTCTATTATTTTATACCTTTTAAAATTTAAAACTGGCATATGAGTAATTCTATTGTTTTGCCATGTAAATGTTTGTCAAATTCCTTATACCTAAATTCCTTATAGCCATGCTCTTGCATGTCTGTTTTTCAGGACAGTAACTAGAAGACATAGTAACCTCACTTGGCTGTACCTGCTTTTAGTCAGTAATAGCTTTATGCTCTCCACCTAATCTGGTCTTGTCCATGACAGGTTCGTTTCCATATTCAACATGTGATCCCACTGTAGGACAGTAGATGGGGCTAAAATCTCACTTAATCTTCTCATAAGGGACGTGTATCTGGGTTTTCTCACAAATCAATTCTCATTTAGGTTGTTCTTTTACTGGGCCATATTCCTTATCCTCATATACAGGCCACAAGCCAGAGTGTTTTTTTCTTTTTTTAGATTTCAATATTTATTAAAAAGTTAGAAAAGAGAAATAAATGCCAGGCCTTGTAGTATATTGAAGGCATTATAGTCTGTTCTATACAAACCAACGGGGGGAACAAAAAAAAAAAAAAAAGAACTTTACCTATAGAGAAAACTGTTAAAATAAATGCAAAGGAATAAAAATTTTTCTAAATCATAGAAAGCACAAGTCCAATAGCTTTCTTCTCAAAGTTTCTCAATACACAAGATATACACCAGAACAAATGTAAATCAAAATGGGCAAAGAAAATCTGACGCTTCAAAATCCTTCATATAAAATCAAACATGGAAAAATAAAACGTTTAAAATTAAGTTTAGTGAGAATAATAGACATAGATAAAAGTGAAGTGATTACGAGGGGTTGGTGTAGCAGAGTAAAGACGGGCAAATATACAGGGATGAAAAATATTTGACTTTGGGTGATAGACACACAACACAATCAACAGTTCAAATACTATAGAGATGTTCACCTGAAACCTATGCACTCTTATTGATCAATGTCGCCCCATTAAATTTAATTTCAAAATAAAATAAATAAATACATAAAATTAAGTTTCAGTATCTAACTATATAGAAAGTCCAAGTGTTTTAATAAGTAGAATAGGTTTTGTATTGTTAAAATTTGGTTATTCTTTCTAAACTGCTTTTTTATGGTAGACTAATCCAATTGTTTTCTGAGAAAAGAAGTTAGGAGTTATGTAAAGGCAGTATCCACAGCCACTATCACAGCAGCCTGGCCCATGCAGGGTCCTACTGGATTCGGACAGTCGGCAAAGAAACAGCAGAGCCAAAAGCTGGTGGGCCATCATCTTTAATTCTAGCTTGCACCCGGAGGGCAAGTAAAAACACACACTGGGCTCCAAAACCCACTCACATTCAGTGCTCACAAAGCTACTGACTTATCTCAGTTTCCTAGAATCAAAGGTTTCTAGCTCACCAGACTTATTCACCTCTGTTCCCCACATCCTTCCTTCTCCCTGCACAAACTCTGCCCAAACTGGCTTCTCACTCAACACTCCACCATCTTGGCTGCTTCTCCTGGCCTCCTCCACGTGGCCTTTCTCTGCTCTCCTTTCTGCCCTCTCCTCTAATGTTAATAATCCCAGGAACAGAGAAAGCAAACTCCCGTTCTGTCCCCATTTTATAGTGTAGAAATCAAAACCTTTAATCCAATATACAAAATAGGGAAGTCTCTATTACAAAGTCACATATCTGGGGCATGATGGGATTGCACCACCTCACATCAAAAAGGGTGGGAAAGATTTCATCCTAGAACCAAGCCCCAGGCTACAAGGATCCTGCCTGCCCACAGCCCACCCCCAACACACATTAACATTACCTGGGCGACGACTTCCATGTGGGCAGCGCCATCTTTAATAAAGTGAGCATAATATATTTTATCGGCCCAACAAGTTACAATTGCAATATGTGGTAAAAAATACTAGACTTTAGTATTGTAATCTAATAACTCATGTTTTGAATTGAAGTTTTAGTAGGTTTAGCTATTCAGTTTAGTATGGTGTAAAGCCAAAAGGCAGAGCTAGGGCCAGGCCCACTATTACAGCAGCCTGGCCAGTGCAGGTTCGCATTGGATTCGGACAGTCGGTAAAGAAACAATGGAGCCAAAAACTGATAGACCATTTTCTTTAATTCTAGCTTGCATCCGGCGAGCAAGTAAAAATACACACTGGGCTCCAAAACCTACTCACATTCAGTGCTCACAAAGCTACTGACTTATCCGAGTTTCCTAGAATCAAAAGTTTCTAGCTCACCAGCCTTATTCCCCTCTGTTCCCCATCTCCTTCCTTATCCCAGACACAAACTACACAAACTGGCATCTCACTCAGCACTCCGCCATCTTGGCTGCTTCTCCTGGCCACATGGCCTCTTTCTGCTCTCTGCTCTGCTCCCTCTGCTCTCTCATGCTAATCATCCCAGGAACCCAGAGAGCAAGCTCTCGTTCTGTCCCCATTTTATAGTGTAGCTTCACAACCTTTAATCCAATATACAAAATAGGGAAGTCTCTAATACAAAGTCACTTCTCTGAGGCATGATTGGATTGTACTGCCCCACATCAAAAAGGGTGGGAAAGGCTTAATCCCAAAACCAAGCCCCAGGCTACAAAGATTCTGCCTGCCTTTAGCCCACCCCCAATACACATTAATATCACCTGGGCAATGGCCTCCATGTGGGCAGCGTCATCTTTAACAAAGTGAGCATAATATATTTTATCTGCCCAACATATGGTTATTAAAATATGGGCATTAGAGTGTGGCCTGATTCATAAAATATCAGTCGTAGTTAGAAAGTGACTGAATACATATTCCAGGTATAAGTAACTTATGTGTCTAAGACTTAAGGACAATCCCTCATTCACCTAGAATATTCATTCCAGAAATATGGATGCTGTATCTAGAGAGCTGAGATTAAAGTTTTGGGCACATTACTGCTCACTTAACTTTATATGTGGCAACTGGAAGAACTAAATATTTATATCAGCAATATTAAAATTGTCTTTGTATAATATTAATATAAAGCCAGCAGGCGTGGCCAGCATCACAGCTGCCTGGCCTATGCAGGTTTGCATTAGATTTGGACAGACAGTAGTGAAACAATGGAGCCAGGAACTGGTAGGCCATCACCTTTATCCTAGCTTGTACCCAAGGGGCAAGTAAAAACACACACTGGGCTCCAAAACCCACTCATTCTGTGCTCACAAAGCTACTGACTTATCAGAGTTTCCTAGAATCAAAAGTTTCTAGCTCACCAGCCCCATTCACCTCTGTTCCCCATCTCCATCCTTCTCCCTGCACAAACTCTGCACAAACTGGCTTCTCCTTCAGCACTCCACCATCTTGGCTGCGTCTCCTGGCTACCTCCATGTGGCCTTTCTCTACTTTCTTCTCTAATGCTAATCTCAGAACCAAGAAAGAGAGCAAGCTTCCACTCTGCCCCATTTATAGTTTTGAAATCAAAATCTTTAATCCAATATACAAACAAGGAAGTCTCTGAAACAAAGTCCGTTATCTGAGGCTTAATGGGATTCCTCATGAGAGTACACCACCTCACATCAAAAAGGGTGGGGCTTAATCTTTAAACTAAGCCTTAGGCTGTAACAACTTTTTTACAGTCTGTCTCTCACACCCAATGCAAACTATAAGTGAGCAAATATATATCATATTAAAAAACTTATTTGACCAACAATCAAATTTTACAAATTTACCTGTAATCCACACTCCTCTCATGGTTGCTCCTTCCATGAAAGTTGACACTCTTCTTTAGTGGTCTCAGTAATTTTTTCAACATAATTATTTCTCAAGAAAAGGAAATCTTCTAAATAACTCTTCTTGAGAAGTTCTTTTTTTGTTTGCTTTTTGGATTTATCTAGATTTTCAGAAACTTTTCAAAAACATTTACAATAGGAGCTAAATTAGTTTTTCTATAAACAAGTCCATGTTCAGGATCAGATTCACCTTTTTGTCTTCTTCATTAATGAAAATAGCATCCAATTCATGGAAAATGGAGCTTAAGGTTGGAATTATAAATTGATCAGACTGGTTCACATTTTGTAAATCAGTAGACTCAGAAATTCAAGTATTCTTGAAATGCTCCAAACACTGAAGTTGAACTGTAATGCTTTGAAAATTCTGCTGAAATTCAACATGAAATGTTTCAGTACCAAAGACTAAAATCTTATCTTTATTTTCTTTAGTTTCAAGAATATCTTCTCAACCAGGGTGTATTCCTTTCTCCAAGTACTTTTTATTATGTTAGTAGATTTTATGACAAAGGGTAATGTTGGGCAGATAAAATATATTATGCTCACTTTGTTAAAGATGGTGCTGCCAACGTGGAAGCTGTTGCCCAGGTGATATTAATGTGTGTTGGGGGTGGGCTGTGGGCAGGCAGGATCCTTGTAGCCTGGGGCTTGGTTTTGGAATTAAGTCTTTCCCACCCTTTTTGATGTGAGGTGGTGCAAACCCATCATGTCTCTGATAAGTGACTTTGTATTAGAGACTTCCCTATTTTGTATATTGGATTAAAGGTTTGGATTTCTACACTATAAAATAGGGTCAGAATGGGAGCTTGCTCTCTTGGTTCCTGAGATTAATATTAGAGGAGAGAGCAGAGAGGAGAGCAGAAAGAGGTCATGTGGAGTAGGCCAGAAGAAGCAGCCAAGATGGCAGTGTGTTGAGTGAGAAGCCAGTTTGTGCAGAGTTTGTGCAGGGAGCAGGAAGGAGATGGGGAACAGTGGGGAATAAAGTCTGGTGAGCTAGAAACCTTTGATTCTAGGAAACTCAGATAAGTCAGTAGCTTTGTGAGCACTGAATGTGAGTGGGTTTTGGAGCCCAGTGTGTGTTTTTGCTTGCCCGCCAGGTGCAAGCTAGGATTAAAGATGATGGCCCATCAATTTTTGGCTCCGTTGTTTCTTTACCGACTGTCCGAATACAATGCGAACCTGCATGGGCCAGGCTGCTGTGATGGTGGCATTGGCTACTGGCTTTACAGGTAAAGTGATCAACTTTTTTACAATGAAAAGGACAAAAATAAGTTGAAGAAAACAATATCGTAAATAAAAGAAACATTTTATTCATTGCAATAATAATACACTATAATATGATAAATACATAATAAAAACATCTATAATATTTATATTGTAATTATGATTACATGCTTATTAATTTTTAATAATAATTATAAGAAATTATATTATCTAAATGAGTACGTTTGCATTAAATAAATATTTTTTGTCAATGTATCATCTTGTAACAATATATTGGAAATATCTGACCAAGAAATTTCCTTTGTTGGTCAAACAAATTTGTAAATATAATGTATATGTTTGCTCACTTATAGTTTGCATTGTGTGTGGGAGATAGGCTGTAAATTGGCAAGGTCCTTATAGCCTAAGGCTTAGTTTTAAGCCTAAACTCTTCCCACCCCTTTAGATGTAGGGTGGTGCACTGTCATGAGGAATCCCATTATGCCTCAGATAAGTGATTTTGTATCAGAGACTTCCTTGTTTGTATATTGGATTAAAGGTTTTGATTTCTGTACTATAAAGTGGGGCAGACTGGGAGCTTCTTTTCTTGGTTCCTGAGATTAGCATTAGAGGAGAGAGCAGAGAAAGGCCACGTGGAGGAGGCCTGGAGAAGAAGCCAAGATGGCAGAATGCTGAAAGGGAAGCCAGTTTGTGCAGAGAGAAGGAGATGGGGAACAGAGGTGAATAAGGCTAGTGAGCTAGAAACCTTTGATTCTAGGAACCTCGGATAAGTCAGTAGCTTTGTGAGCACTGAATACGTGGGTTTTGGAGCCCAGTGTGTGTTTTTATTTGCCCACTGGGTGCAAGTTAGGATTAAAGGTAATGGCCCACCAGTTCTTGGCACCATTGTTTCATTACCAAGTGTCCGAATCTAATGAGAACCTACATGGGCCAGGTGGCTGTGATGGTGGCTGTGGATATTGGCTTTACAACCAACATGTCAAATATCAGTTTTCTTCCAGTTAGTTTATAAATCCAATGCATTTTCAGAAATATTCTGCTGTGGTATAACTGAATAAACTCATTAAATATTTTATGTTGACTGAAGACCTATAAATTGTTAGGTTTACTTTAAGAAGATAAATAAAAATATTGATTGGATACTAAGATGTAGTCCTCCAGCCCACTGGGAACTACCAGTGTCTCATGGCAAAAACTGCTTAAGACAAATTATTATCAAGATGTAAAGCCAGTATCCACGGCCATCATAACAGCTACCTGGCCCATGCAGGTTCTCATTGGATTCGGACAGACAGAAATGAAACAACGTAGCCACAACTGGTGGGCCATTATCTTTAATCCTAGCTTGCACCTGGTGGGCAAGTAAAAACACACACTGGGCTTCAAAATCCACTCACATTCAGTGCTCACAAAGCTACTGACTTATCCAAGTTTCCTAGAATCAAAGGTTTCTAGCCTCATTCTCCTTTGTTCTCCATCTCCTTCTCTCTGCACAGACTCTGCATTAACTGGCCTCTCTTTCAGCACTCTGCCAACTTGGCTGCTTCTCCTGGCCTCCTCCTTACTCTGAACTCCAACCTGCTCTCTGCTCTAATGCTCACCTAAGGAACGGAGAGAGATCAAGCTCCCTGTCTGCCCCACTTTATAGTGTAGATACCAAAACCTTTAATCCAATATACAAACAAGGAAGTCTCTAATACAATGTCACTTATCTGAGGCATAATGGGATTCCTCATGAGAGTGCACCACCCTACATCAAAAAGAGGGGGGGCCTGACCTGTGGTGGCGCAGTGGATAAAGCGTCGACCTGGAATGCTGAGGTTGCCGGTTCAGAACCCTGGGCTTGCCTGGTCAAGGCACATATGGGAGTTGAAGCTTCCTGCTCCTCCCCCCTTCTCTCTCTCTCTCTCTCTCTCTCTCTCTCCTCTAAATGAATAAATAAATTTAAAAAAGAACAAAAAAGGGGGGAAAGTCTTAGTTCTAAATCCAAGTTTGAGGCTACAAGAATCCTTCCTGCCTGCAGCCTACTCCCAACACACATTTCTATCACCTGGGTGATGGGCCTCCACATGGCAGTGCCATCTTTAACAAAATGAGCATAATATACTTTATCTGCCCAACAATCCACCCCTATGCTCACTTTATTACTCACAGTCTACATCACTGGCATCACTGTGCAAGAAAATCAGGCACATAACACAAATTACAACAACATGACAAATCATACAATTTCAACAATTACAAAGGTACATTTCACCAGTTTCTGAGCACTTTGCCAAAAGTGCAAAATGTCCTCGGCCTTCTTTCTAGCCATGAGAAAAGCTTCCCGGAGCACGGGAAGGGCCTTCAGTAAACCTGCCCCCCCCACCCCCATCAGGGTATTTCACATTGTCCAAAATCCGTAAGTCCATCCAACAAAGGAGTCTGTGCTCACTCCGGTCATAGTGCAGGAAATCAGTCCACGCACATGGGGTGTCAGCCACCCCCCTCATTTCTGCGATCCTGGCAGGTCTTACACTGTCCCAAGGAAGAGCACGTGGCAATGGCAGTCAGCATTTCCATCTCTGCTCTGGAGAGCATGATGGCATCCATCCCTATGTCCCCAAATCATAGACCTACCAGGAATATAGCAAGTACTCCTTGCTGCTGCGCTCTCATCTTCTGGGGACTGCGGATTGCAACTCCAGCCCAATTCTCCTCATCCTCCAAAGAGGAATGGAAAACACCAGCTCCCACTGCTGGGCTCGAGCCCTGGGTTGCTGCAGCCTTCTGCTCAGCAGACCTTGCAGCTCAGGACCTGGCCTCAGCCTCAGCCTCCTGCCGCTGCTGGCTCTCCACAAAGTCCAGAGCAAGCTGAAACTAATGAACCTGTGATTCCTTCTCCAACAGCTGCTCCATTTCCAATCAAATCTTGCGAACCTGGTCGGCCTCTTCCTCTAGTGCTCCCTCCAGCTCCAGGGTCAGCATCTCTTTCTCCCACGTTTGCTCCACCTCCTTCTACTGCTCAGTTTGCAGGTCCCAGGCAGTGTCTTCCACAGAGCTCTCGGTTTCCTCACACATGGCTGTAAAAGTCAGCCAGCCTATGGCTCCCAAAAGAACAGCCATGGGGAACCATAACAGCAGCCAATTCTCTACTCCACCGCTCAAAGGTGGTGGTGGCTCCTTGCCGATCTATATCAAGTTCTTCCACAGACTACACCAAATGTAAAGCCAGTATCCAGGGCCACCATCACAGCCGACTGGCCTATGCAGGTTCGCATTGGATTCGGATAGTCGGTAAAGAAACAACAGAGCCAAAAACTGGTGGGCCATCATCTTTCATACTAGCTTGCACCCAGCAGGCAAGTAAAAACACAAACTGGGCTCCAAATCTCACTCATTCAATGTTCACAAAGCTACTGACTTATCTGAGTCTCCTAGAATCAAAGGTTTCTAGCACACCAGCCTTATTCACCTCTGTTCCCCATCTCCTTCTCTCTGTATGGACTCTGCACAAACTGACTTCTCACTCAGCACTCCACCATGTTGACTGCTTGTAAAGCCAGAAGTCAAGGCCAGGGCCACCATCAGAGCAGCCCAGTCCATGCAGGTTCGCATTGGATTCGGACAGTCGGTAAAGAAACAGTGGAGCCAAAAACTGATGGACCATAGTCTTTAATTCTAGCTTGCACCAGGCGGGCAAGTAAAAATACACACTGGGCTTCAAAACCCAGTCACATTCAGTGCTCACAAAGCTACTGACTTATCCGAGTTTCCTAGAATCAAAGGTTTCTAGCTCACCAGACTTATTCACCTCTGTTCCCCATCTCCTTCCTTAACCCAGATACAAACTCTACACAAACTGGCATCTCACTCAGCACTCCACCATCTTGGCTGCTTCTCCTGGCCTCCTCCACGTGGCCTTTCTCTGCTCTTCTCTCTCCTCTAATGATAATCTCAGGAACCAAGAGCACAAACTCCCGGTCCTGCCCCCACTTTATACTGTAGCTTCACAACCTCTAATCCAATATACAAAGTAGGGAAGTCCCTAATACAAAGTCACTTCTCTGAGGCATGATTGGATTGTACCACCCCACATCAAAAAGGGTGGGAAAGGCTTAATCCCAAAACCAAGCCCCAGGCTACAAGGATTCTCAACACACATTAATATCACCTGGGCGATGGCCTCCACGTGGGCAGTGCCACTTTAACAAAGTGAGCATAATACATTTTATCTGCCCAACACTGCTTCTCCTGGCCTCTCTCTCTGCTCACCTTTCTGCTCTTTCTTCTAATGCTAATCTCAGGAACTGAGAGAGCTCCCTGTCTGCCCCACTTTATAGTGTAGGAACCAAAACCTTTAATTCAATATACAAACAAGGAAGTCTCTGATACAGAGTCACCTATCTGAGGCATAATGGGATTTCTCATGAGAGTGCACCACCCTACATCAAAAAGGGTGGGAAAGGCTTAGTCTTAAAACTAACCCTTAGGCTTTAAGAATCCTGCCTGCTTACAGCCTGTTCCCCACACCCATGCAAACTATAAGTGAGCAAACATAAATATCATTATTTACAAACTTATTTTACCAACAAGCAGTCAAGAGTGCTAACCTCCTGAGTCTCCTTCTCCCAGAACTTCTATTGATCAGAAGCAGAAACTTTTTTAGAAAAACAAAAGTAACAGGATTGTAGGGGATGGAGGTAAGGTGATAAGGGGAAAGAATGACTAATGTACTTTTTGTTGATAAGAACAGGGGCTAGCTTCAGTCAGTATATTCTTTTTCTTTTGCTAATTAACAAGCACAAAGGGAATGTTATTTAAAAACCTCTAAATCATGTTCATATGCATTCTTTTGTGTTTGCATCCAAGAAATATAATTCCCTGTGTTTGCAGCAAGGGATTACATTCATATTACCATTCACATTCAGAGGTTTTTTGTTGTTTTTTAAAAATTAATTTTGATAGGGTGACATTAATAAATCAGGGTACATATATTCAGAGAAAATATCTCCAGGTTATTTTGACATTTAATTATGTTGCATACCCATCACCCAAAGTCAAATTGTCTTCCGTCACCTTCTATCTGGTCTTCTTTGTGCTCCTCCCTCCCCCCACACTCTCCCTCTTCCCCCATCCCTCATAACCACCACACTCTTGTCCATGTCTCTGAGTCTCATTTTTATGTCCCACCTTTGTATGGAATTATATTTTTGTTTTTTTCTGATTCACTTATTTCACTCAATATAATATTATCAAGGTCCATCCATGTTGTTGTAAATCATCTGATGTCTTCAGTTCTAATGGCTGAGTATTCCATAGTATATATGAAACACATCTTCTTTATCCAATCATCTATTGAAGGGCTTTTTGGTTGTTTCCACGTCTTGGCCACTGTGAACAATGCTGCAATGAACATGGGACTGCATGTGTTTTATGTACCAATGTTTTTGATTTTCGGGGGTATATACACAGCAGAGGGATTACTGAGTCATATGGTAATTCTGTTTTTAGTTTTTTGAGGTAATACCATACTTTCTTCCATAATGATTGTACTACTTTACATTCTCACCAACAGTGGATGAGGGTTCCTTTTTCTCCACAGCCTCTCCAACACTTGTTATTACCTGTCTTGTTGATAATAGCTAATCTAACAGGCATGAAGTGGTTCAACATACGTAAAACGGTTAACGTAATACACCATATCAACAAACAAAAAACAAAAACCACATGATCCTATCAATAGTGCAGAAAAGTCATTTGAAAAAATACAACACCATTTTATGTTTAAAACACTCAACAAAATGGGTATAGAAGGAAAATATTTCAATATAATAAAGGTCATATATGATAAACCTTCAGCTTACATCATATTAAAGGCATAAAACTGAGAACTTTTCCCCTTAAATCAGGAACAAGACAGGGATGTCCACTTTCTCCACTCTTATTTAACATGATACTGGAAGTTTTAGCCAGGGCAATGAGACAAGAGAAAGAAATAAAAGGCATTCATATTGGAAAAGAATGTAAAGGTTTTACTTTTTGCAAATGATATGATCCTATACATCAAAAACTCCAAAGACTCCACAAAAAGTTTATTAGAAACAATAAACCAATACAGTAAGGTCACAGGATATAAAATTAATATACAAAAGTTCATTGCCTTCCTATGCCAACTATGAAACATCAGAAAATGAACTCAAAAAAATAATCCCCTTCATGGTTGCAACAACAACAACAAAATACCTAGGAATAAACATAATAATCAAAAAGCCATTAGTTCTAGAACAGGTGTCGGGAACCTATGGCTCGTGAGCCAGATGTGGCTCTTTTGATGGCTGCATCTAGTTAACTGACAAATCTTTAATAAAAAAATAACGTTAAAAATATAAAACATTCTTATGTATTACAATCCATTTATTTTCTACCACTCATGTTCATGGTTGCGGGTGGCTGGAGCCAATCACAGCTGCCCTCCGGGACAAAATCAAATTTTTATTGGATAATATTTAAGGTACATGGGTCGTTGTATGGCTCTCCTTGAATTACATTTTAAAGTATGTGGTGTTCACGGCTCCCTCAGCCAAAAAGCTTCCCGACCCCTATTCTAAAACTAGCATTATCATTATGCAACAAAAGACTAGATAAAACATAATAGAAACTTTAGAAAAAATACATGAAAATATGGAAGCACGCTATTTTATGAAGTGGCACCAAAAGTCAATGGTTAGACAACATTACGGAAAACAGATTCTCTTATTGGAGAAAAGTAGCGTGAGCTTCCCTTATTCCAGGGGTTGGGAACCTTTTTTGGCTGAGAGAGCCATGAATGCCACATATTTTAAAATGTAATTCTATGAGAGCCATACAACGACCAGTGTATGTTACGCATTATCCAATAAAAATTTGGTGTTGTCCAGGAGGACAGCTGTGAATGGCTCCAGCCACCTGCAACCATGAACATGAGCAGTAGGAAACGAATGGATTGTAATACATGAGAATATTTTATATTTTTAATGTTATTATTATTTTTTATTAAAGATTTGTCTGTGAGCCAGATGCAGCCATCAAAAGAGCCACATCTGGCCCTGGCCGGTTGGCTCAGTGGTAGAGCGTCGGCCTGGAGTGCAGAGGTCCTGGGTTCGATTCCTGGCCAGGGCACACAGGAGGAGCACCCATCTGCTTCTCCACCCCTCCCCCTCTCCTTCCTCTCTGTCTCTCTCTTCCCCTCCCGCAGCCAAGGCTCCATTGGAGCAAGGATGGCCCGGGCGCTGGGGATGGCTCCTTGGCCTCTGCCCCAGGCGCTAGAGTGGCTCTGGTTGTGGCAGAGCGACGCCCCAGAGAGGCAGAGCATCACCCCCTGGTGGGCAGAGCATCGCCCCTGGTGGGGGTGCCAGGTGGATCCCGGTCGGACGCATGCGGGAGTCTGTCTGACTGTCTCTCCCCGTTTCCAGCTTCAGAAAAATACAAAAAAAAAAAAAAAAAAAAAAAAAGGAGCCACATCTGGCTTGTGAGCCATAGGTTCCTGACTCCTGCCTTATTCCCTATACAAATGCAGATTCCAAAAGTGTCATGAGTAAACCATGTGAAATTTGTACCATAAGCACCATAGTATGCAAAGTTATTCCTAAAAGAAATTTAGGAGAATAGTTTTGTGGACCATGGGGGGGAGGGGAGATATAAGACCTCTAAAACACAATTTTGATATGAAAAAGCCAATTGTTATGTTATCAGTAAAGTGGTTTTATGTTCAATAAAGGATATAGTTGATAAATGGGTAAGCTACTAGTTACATTTAAAACTAAGAGATTGCTATGCTTTATTAATCAAGGAAAGGACTAAAACTCCATTGTGAAAAAAAGAGTGAATGAATGAGATAAACTACCATAGATCAGACTTCTTCACAGCTAATTAGTACAAAAGGAAAGTATCATTCTCATTATCATACAAATGCAAGTTAAAACAGGAAGAAATCACCTTACTCTTATCAGAAAGAGTATAATTAAAAAGAAAGATATCAAGTATTAATGAATGTGTATTGAGTGCTAACTTTCATTCACTTGCAGAGAAAAGTATTTTGGAAAGTAATTTTTCTGAATTAAATATAAATATGTCTCTGACCTTATGCATACATCATACAGAATTTTTCAAAAATCTTTGTACATAGTTGAGGACAAGTATATTGATTGTGGTATTGTTTGTGGTGACAGAGTTGGTGTCAACCTTAATGTTCATCACTAGGAGACATAAGAGATATTTAAAAGTGGTGGATGTTTACTAAGATTCACTATGAAATATTAAGAATAAATAATCATGTTTCAGCAACACTGAAAGAGCTCTAATTAGAGATATGAATTAGAAAAGTAGAAAACAGAATGAGGTGTACACGATTTGGGTAAATTAGAAATATCCAAAAAACATAGTACACATTTTATAAAGTTATATATAAGGGCAGAGTCGAATTAAGGTTGGTTGAGGCCCCGGGTGCAGAAGAAAATATTGGGCCCTTTGTCATTAGAAAAAAGTATAAAGTTGGAGTTTTGCAGGACCGTTTAGAAGTAGGGACCCAGGGCATGAGCCTATTGCACCCACCGTTAAATCTGCCTCTGTGTAAGGGCATAAATCGAGCACATTACACTGGGGAACAAAAGTTTGTTGCATCCACAAAAACACTTGTTCTTACCTAATCGAGAGTGCTGATCTCAAATCTGACATTAGTTTTTCTCTGTAAGCTTCAGTTTTTTTGCAACTCAAGATTTTAGGTTTTCATCTTATTGTAAACTTTCCAACATTTAGTTTAACATAATGAAGTAGAATGTCTTCTTGGGCATCATCTTTGTGAAAATATAATATTTAAATAATGCAGTAAATACACCAAAAGATATGATTGCATCAGAATTTGTCTACAATTTTAAAATAGAACATATTAAAACACTTATTTTAATCATAAAATTTGGCCTGACCTGTGGTGGCACAGTGGATAAAGCGTCGACCTGGAAATGTTGAGGTTGCCGGTTCAAAACCCTGGGCTTGCCTGGTCAAGGCACATATGGGAGTTGACGCTTCCAGCTCCTCCCCCCTTCTCTCTCTCTCTGTCTCCCTTCTCTCTCTCTCTCTCACCCGCTTCTCTCTGTCTCCCTCTCCTCTCTAAAAAAAAAAATCATAAAATTTGTGCAAAACTTATTTAAATTCTATTCAGGCAAAAATTTGCATTTGTAGCTCTTGCGTTTGTGTACTTGTTGAGGACAATCTCGTTTGATGCTTCAGCAGTAGTCTGCTCATCACTAACTACTCCAAGATTTTTGGAAAACTTATCAAGGTGAGTGTTCAGGAAATGAATGTTAATGTTAATGTTACATCCAATATCACGGAAAGCTAACAGCATCTTTGAACCAGAAGTTTATAGTTTTCTGCTTTTTTGTTGCCAAGGAAGTTCTTTGTAACTGCCACAAAAGACTGCCATGCTGCTTTCTCCTCCTTATTCATGTTCCTGGAAAATTCTTCATCACATATGAGGGTTTGAATTTGAGGTCCACTGAATACATCTGCTTTTATCTTCTCAAAAGACAAGGCAGGAAAAGCAGAAATAATATGTTGAAAGCATTCACTTTCTCTATTCAAAGCCTGAACAAACTGCTTTATTAAGCCAAGTTTGATGTGAAGTGGGGAAAAAATGATCCTGTCTTGATTAACTACAGTTCATTCACAATATTTTGTATCCTTACTGCCAGAGCTTCACGTTTCAGCCACTTCCTCTGTGTCCAGTGTTTCTCCTGAGCTTGGCTGTCTCACAAACACAGAATGCAAGGATACTTTGTGAAACCTCTCTGTTGTCCTAGCAGGAAATGTACCATTTTAAGATCTACACAAATGATCCAATTATACTCCTCATATTTCAGAAAGTCGAGGACAATTTTTATGTCATTCTTACTAAGTCATTTAATTTGGATTGGCTAACCTGCTGAGGGGTTAATGACTGCTTAGCATCAGAAGAAGACCCTTCAGATCTACAACCATTTCCTCATGCATCTTATCAAAATACACTTGATCACCACGTTCACTTTCTTCGTCCTTAGAAGAAGTAAAACCATTGAAAACTGGAACTGGGAGTGTCTCAGAGTGTGGGATAGGTTGTATTGCTGAAGGAATATTAGGATATGCGATCATATGCTGTTTTTTCTTGCCAATGTCCTTTGTATGGATCAGACAGAAATAATAGTCACTGCTCTGGTCCTTAGGTTCACGCCAAACCATGGGAATACCAAAAGGCATTCCTTTGTGTTTTCCTTTTGTCCAGTCATGAAGCATTTCCTCACAATTATGACCCACAACATGAGAAGCCCAATTCTTGTCTTGATTGCCAAGAGGAACTTGAAAATAGGCAATATATGCACATGTCACAAATGATGAAATATTGCGCCTTTGACATTGAAGTGTGTTATAGCCACATATATAACAGAAGGTGTCAGGACTATTCTTACATTTAAGCCTACTTGAAGAAGCAATGATTCAATCTTAAAACAAAATTGAGGGTGTTTTTATCAGATAATAACTTTTTACATTTAAAAACAACTACAATTATGTAAAAGTGATGTTTGTAACACATTAATTGCCTTGTAGTTATGTTCAATCCAAGAGCTATTGCCCTTTAACTCCAATATAAAAACCAATGCATGCCATTAACTGTAACAAAAAGAAATTAAAATTGCATAAAAACTAGAGAATGCACCAAAAAACAAATTTCAGATTTGGAATCAGTGATGCAGAAATATATAGAAACAGTTCTAAAACCTCATGCAACAGAAAATGAAAAAAAAAAAAAATGTTCCCCTGTGTTATCGATGGGATATGGGAAATAGAGATAGTGGTCATGAAAGAAAGGTAAAAATAAAACAAGAAAGATGATTGTCAGAGTAGATGATGGCAATGTGCTTTTTAATTTAAAAGTGTGATTAACACAATTCTTTTAAACTGAGCTCCAATACAGAGAGAAAAAAAAAGAATGAGAGAGAGGGAGAAGAAAGGAATGAATAACACCACTAATATTTTTTATTGTTACTTGGAGTTTAGAATGTTTTATTTAATACTTTATTTAAAAAGGAATATATTGATTATTTTAGCTTATTGGGCTTGGTAGAGAGAAAGGAGTACCCGCTGATATATTTTTAAATGTGAAATTCTTCTTTATTACTTATTCTTATACCAATTATTGATTGTTATTATTGTTTTTTACTGTACTACTATCATTATATCACTATAATGCATTAATATAGTGATTAATCCTTATTTATACTGTTTGTTATTCTGTGTATAGCTTCCATGTAAAGAATTATGTCTCCCAATTATACTATAATATGCTCAGCCTTACCTCTTTGAGTATTGTTTCTCCAATACTACTTCATTTATCTTTCTTTTGCATTCTTATTAAAAATAAATTAGATTGCCTTACAAAGTATGTCATTTTACATCTATCTCTGAACTTTATTTTGTGATTTTACTCTTTATTTTACTAGCTCTTCTAAATTTGGTGTTCATGCTTATAGTAATATGTAAATAGTTCTAATTCTTTATTGACTATTTCCTTTCAACTTCAACAATCTCTTAAGTTTTACCTTGGCTGGTTGGCTCAGTGGTAGAGCATTGCCTGAAGTGTGGATGTCCCTGGTTTGATTTTAGGTCAGGGAACACAGGAGAAGTGAATATCTGATTCTCCATCCTTTCCGCTCTCTCTTCTCTCCCTGTCTCTTTTTCTTCTCCTCCTCTCCTGCAGCCATGACTTGATTAGAGCGAGTTGGCCCTGGGTGCTAGGATGGCTCTGTGGCCTCTGCCTCAGGCACTAAAAAATGGCTTGGGTTGCAACAGAGCATGGGCCCCAGATGGGCAAATCACTGCCCCTTACTGGGCATGCCAGGTAGAACTCAATTCGGGCCCATGCAGGAGTCTGACTCTACCTCCCTTGTCTCACACAAATACAAAAAAACCCTTAAATTTTAAATTTTAATGATTACATTTTTAATCTCTGATATCTACAACCATTTGTCTTTCCTATAAGCCCACTTTGTGTTTCCTGATTTTCTTTGTCATGTGCCTTTGAGAATCTGCAACATAATTATTTTAATATTATCTTAGATTTATTATCTTGTACTATATCTCTAGTGAACTTTGATTTTGTTATTGTTCCTAGCATAGTTTTTTTCATTTACTTTGGAATTTTGGTTTGCATTTTATTCTTCTGAAAATATTGGGAAAAACTAAGATGGAATCATGGCCCAGAAAGTAGCTTGGTAGTTATCCCCAGCGGAAATATTTTTCTATTTCTTCTCAGGTCCTTAGGTATGCCTCTTTATATAAGTCATTTCACTGAGAAGAGTTAAGGCTTTTCTTTGCCCCAGTTATAGGGCTGGGTGCAAATAGCCTAAATTCAGTATCCACCTCTATGAAACATTTTTAATCTTTCCTGATCCCTATGCTGCTTGTTGTCCAATAGAAGTTTCCACTCTGCTTTCTGTTCTCACATTGGATTCCATTTCTGATCCTATAGATATTTATCTTATGTTTAAAATTTTCTATACTTTAAAATATATATATTAGATTTTTACTAAAATTGGTATTTTTTTTAACATATATACAAATGCTGTCTCAAAGACTGGTTTTGGTCTTGTCATTAAAAACCAAACAAAAAATAACTATAAAATTTAAGAGTCTCTTAAACACATTCAAAAAAATAATTTTCTCAAACAAAGTCTTAAAATGTATAACTATATTTTAGTCTCCATCTAAAATCTTTCATTTGAGTGATGCATCAAAAATAATTTTTCTGAATTCATAAAAATTATTTTTAATCAGCTAGTTGCTACTCAAGATTTTTAAAGTTTAAAATGACATAATTATAGCTTTTAGAATTTGTCACCTTTCTTGATTATGTACTAGCAAACATAATTGCAAATAATATTGCTTAATAGACAGACATTTTAGCAGCTTAGTCTAACTCATTTTCACAGATTTATTTTGTAAAAATATAACTTGAATATTGAATGTGCTTTATCTGCATTATTAATTTGGACCAATCTCCTTATTGGAAAGTATAACTTCACACATTTTTGTAAAATATAAATTTTGAAAGTACATTAAAAATACTTATACATAATATGCAAAATATACATAAAATATGTAAAGGTATATTTAAAATATTTATAATTTTGGATAAATATTTAGATCACAGAGAGATAAATTTATGTTGATAAAAATAACGATCAAAATGTGTAGTAAAGGCCCTGGTTGGTTGCCTCAGGTAACAGAGCTTCAGCCCAGTGTTTGGACATCCTGGGATCAAATCCTGGTCAGGGCACACAGGAGAAGCAATCATCTGCTTCTCTTTCTCCTCCCTCCCCTTTCTCTTCCTCTTCGCCTCCTGCAGCCCAGTGGCTCAATTGGTCCAAAATTTGGCCCTGGGCACTGAGGATAGCTCGGTTGGTCCAAGATGTCAAATTCAGGCACTAAAGATAGCTTGGTTGATTTGAGCATTGGCCCCAGATGGGGATTGCCAGGAGGATCCTGGTGGTGGCGCATGCAGGAGTCTGTCTCACTATCTCCTCTCCTCTCACTTAAAAAAAAGTGTAGTAGAATGATATAAAATAATAAGAAGAATTATCTGTGTAGTAGCTAATCAGAGTGTGTTTTTACATGCTTTAAAAATACTTATTTCTATAAATTACCTTTTCCAGATATTTGTCATAAAAGTATTTATTTTTTTATTGTGTCTGACATGTTAGAAACTACAAAGTACATATTTATTTTTCAACAAAGAAGTTGCCAAAGTTAGCTTTATACAAGAAAATAATGTTGGAATTAAAGACATTAAAAAGATATCATTTGTTCCCTATTAGGTACAAATTCCTATAATAAATTAAATTGCATTTCAGTTATTTTTCTTTTTTCAGTCTTTAGCAATTAGCTAGTTCTGACTACATATGTTCTTTAATTCCATATTCATTCATTTTATTAACTTAACAAGTTTATAATTACAAATATTTTAAGCCATAATTTGTAGTTTTTATCTTAGTATTTTAACCTTTCATAAATTAGGTATAGAAACAAACCTGACCAACTTTACATGAATTAAATATGAAAAGCCTATGGGCTCTGGAGTTGGAGAGATCTGAATTTGTATTCAAAATTCACCACTTAATGCCTATATGACCTTAAGAAAGTTATTTAAATCTCAGTTTCATTATCTGTGAAATTCTGGAAATAGCACATAACTCCCAGGTTTATTGGAGGATAAAATGAGATAACGTGAAACCATTGGCCCAACACCTATCCCATATTAGTGACACAGTGATGATTCTATTAGATATGAGAGTTCTAAATTTGGTCTATCTGTTTGATTCCTTGGAACCAAAGTATCTAGAGCAAACTAGCATCTTTTAAATATGTATATTGTAATTAACAACTATTACAATAAGTATTCATTCTAAGGCCTCTATAGTGCTAGTTATTGGCAGTACAAACATGAGCTTAAATTCTACTCTGTGGTGGAAGAACATTTATAATTAGAAATTTCAGTAAAAAGGCAGATAGAATTAGTTATGGGAATAAGAATAAGTGCTCTGGGTTTGGGGGGTGTCCTTAGCTTCTCTCACCCCTGCTTCTTTTGTGGGCCAGTTTCTTTCATCTTTTCCCTCACGCACTGGATTTCTTTGTTAAGTTGCTTATGGCAGCCCAGTGACAGCCACATAAGACTCTTTCAGTGCATAGACCACATATTCTGATCTCTCTGGATAATGACTCCACATTCCTTGGGAACAAATTGCAATTGATCTAGTTTTGGTTGACTGTTCACGGAATGCAACTGGCGGTGGCAGGTTACAAGGTTGTGGAGTTGGCTGTTGAGTCAAAAAAAAAACTGGGAGGATGTAAGGATCTAAGGATGTGTTCTGTGCAGGCTGGAATAGAATAGTTTCTAGCCACTAATACATATTCTTAAGAAGGGAAAATATATTCAGCCTGACCACGTGGTGGTGCAGTGGATAGAGAGTCGGACTGGGATGTGGAGGACATAGGTTCGAAACCCCACAATCATCGGCTTGAGTGTGGACTCATCTGGTTTGAGCAAGGCTCACCAGCTTGAGCCCAAGGTCACTGGCTTGAGCATGGGGGTCACTCCATCTGCTGTAGCCCCCAGTCAAGGCACATATAAAAAAGCAATCACTGAACAACTAAGGTGCTGCAACAAAAAATTGATGTTTCTTATCTCTCTCCCTTCCGGTCTTTCTGTCTCTATCTGTCCCTCTCTCTGTCTCTGTCTCTGTCACAAAAGAAAAAAAGGAAGGGAAAATATATTCTTCAGAGAAAGGAATGAAAAAAAACAAAACAAAACCTATCATTGACTGAAATATGATCAACCATGCCATATCTGACTTCATCTAAATGTTCGCACATCAAAGATTCTTATTATAATGCAGTAACAAGAAGGGAAGTATTTATGGGAATTGATGAAACTATTTCATGAAACTAAGAATTCTCTAGCAAAGACTTTTGATGTCTTAATAAAGTGGTATAATTTTACAAAACCTTCTTTAGACATCTTTATAAACCCAATTTTTGGTTAGTTCATTTGTTTCAAATATCTTGCTGATGTGAAAAAGGACATAAAACATTTGGTTTTATTCCACTCCACTGGCATAAATGGTCCCCCAAACTCCAGCCAAAAAGAATGTATTGGTCTGAAAGATGAACTGAAACTCTGTATGTATGTATGTATTTTAAAATATATGTTTTGGCCCTGGCCGGTTGGCTCAGTGGTAGAGTGTCGACCTGGCGTGCAGGAGTCCCGGGTTCGATTCCCGGCCAGGGCACCCAGAAGCGCCCATCTGTTTCTCTACCCCTCCCCTCTCCTTCCTCTCTGTCTCTCTCTTCCCCTAACGCAGCCAAGGCTCCATTGGAGCAAAGTTGGCCCGGGCGCTGGGGATGGCTCTGTGGCCTCTGCCTCAGGTGCTAGAATGGCTCTGGTTGCTACAGAGCAACATCCCATATGGGCAGAGCATCTCCCCCTGGTGGGCATGGCGGCAACAGAGCAACGCCCCAGATGGGCAGAGCATCGCCCCCTGGTGAACATGCCGGATGGAACCTGGTTGGGCACATGTGGGAGTCTGTCTGAGTGCCTCCCCATTTCCAACTTCAGAAAAATACAAAAAAATATATATATGTTTACACAACAATATTTGAGAAAGAATTTATGGTAGATTGTTCAGTACTTGCATCAAAAAATATTACTTTACTAGAAAAGTATTTCAAATAGCATACTCTATTAAAAGTGGTTAAAGGGCATTGCTCAACATTACACATAAAAAAATCAATAGTATTAACTGGAATTTACATCTAGAAGAAAAAGTTTTAATATCCAAGGACAAAAAATAAGTTAGACAGAAGTAGAAACATAATTAGGATTCTTAACACCAACTAATTCGTTAGTGAGGACAATAAAATTTAAAACAAATTAGAATGGAGAGCAAATTTAAAAATAAAGCATTTCTCAGACTGTGTGCCCCTAAGGAGAATTAATAATATATGATTTACATGGCTGAAAATTACTCTTTTTCTTGAACAAAATTACGTTTAGTAAAGTTCAGATCAACCAATTCTGAATTCCCAACATATAAGATTTCATACTAGGTTTTGAGGGTAGAGAATTAATGAAAGTTATATTGTTTCCTTTTGAGATTTTAAATGAGGATATTAGATGAGGAAGACATGAATATGATAATTATTAATTCACTGTTACTTTCAGAAATATAAAAGCATGCATATAATATAAAAATTAATATAAAGAAAGCTTAAAACTATCAGTATATAAAGCACTAATTTTATAAGTTTCAGATATATGAAGACTAAGGATTCACCATAAATCTTAATGTCACCTTGCCAAGGTAAAAAGAATTGACAACAGATTTGTTTTTCATGGAGGGTCAGAGCTTTAAACTAAATGTTTGAGGTATTAAATATTAAACTAGTAATCAGTCAGTGGATAGAGGAGGTTTTTTGTTTTAATGTAGTAGGACCTTCCCATACATCTGAAATCAAAATTTGTAGACAATTACCAACTTCATGCCTTGTACATGGAATGGGTTTTCTTTCAATGTAACTCCACTTGGGACCCCTATTTGTGACAGATCTCAAACAATTTTCCTGTTTTTTCTGTCTTTATTTTTCATTCCATAGCCCCATTTTATTCATTCTTATGACATTGTATGGTCTTCTTCTTATGACTTCCAGCTCTAGATATATTTGAAGGCTGTCCCTCATTGCCTACTCAAACTTGGCATCTATGATGTTGCTTTTGTTTTGTCCTGATGATCTAAGCTCTGCCTCAACTTTTACCAGTAGATTCATGTCTGTTGACATTATGTATCGACTGTAAAAAGTAATTTTTCATGCCTTGATTACCTGACCCAGATTCTGTTCTCTTCTCCTTGCAGCTTGCTATAAAACTTTGGAATTGTATTAAGAATATATAATAGTTTTACTGTATTGCTCAAAATCTGATTTACATTTGGTTATTATATCAAGAGTTTGCAAAGTTTTATTTATTTTCATGCTCATTGTATCTTCAGATCCCATACTCCCCCCCTCTTTTTGCCAGTGCCAGTGAGAAGCATCTTGACTAAGTTTGTTATTAGAAGCCTACCATGGAATATTATCTGAAAATACTTCCAACAGTAGTGCAAGTGATTGATGTGATAGAGAATGGAAATCATAGTGTGGGTTCCCTTGTACCAGGCTCTCTTCTCATTGCAATGTTTTTTTTCTGTGCTTAGATATTTGATTTTAATGAGTTCCATTATGAATACAAGTAATATTTAGAAAAATAATTCCTTAAAATTATTTGACACAAACTCAGTTATGATTATATATACTGTATTGTTAATATTTTATTAGCATTTCCATTGAGGGAAGATGTGGAATACAAGACAAGACATAAATACATTAGAGGCAGTTGGGGATAAGTTAACAGAGGACTTTAATTATTATACTGTATATACTGATTACTGGAACTAGCAATTAGGAGATCTCCATCCTAATCTTAAATATGCCTCTGACTATAATTGGCAAACAATTAAATTTCCATACTTTCAATATTTTCTTCTGAAAATAAGAGAAATTAAGTTTAATACTTGAAGGTGCCTTGGCTTCCATGCACAGTTTTGCATGCATGTTAGAGCTTCATTCTTTGCTTTAGATAAATTTTTAATTGAAAATACAATTATTTTTTTGTGTGTGACACAGACAGAGAGAGAGAGACAGAGAGAGGGATATATAGGGACAGAGAGACAGGAAGGAAGAGAGATGAGAAGCATCAACTCTTCATTGTTTGTAGATTGCTTTCTCATGTGTGCCTTGATAGAAGGGGGCAAGGGAGGCTACAATAGGGCGACTGACCTCTTGCTCAAGCCAGCAACCCTTGGGCTCAAGCCAGCAACCCTTGGGCTCAAGCCAGCGACCATAGGGTCATGTCTATGATGCTGTGCTCAAGCCAGTGATCCCATGCTCAAGTTGGTGAGCCCGTGCTCAAGCCAGATGAGCCCACGCTCAAGCCAGCGACCTCAGGGTTTTAGATCTGCATCTTCTGCATCCAGTCCGAGGCTCTATCCACTGCACCATTGCCTGGTCAGGCTGAAAATACAAATATTTTTATTGCTTTAAAAATTCCCCGGAAATAATGGCAATTTATAAATTGTAAAATAAAATAAATAAGATACAGAACATCAAAAATATTTTAAACATATCTGAGGAGTGAAAGTTGTTTGTATTTAAGCATCCTTTTAATATGGGAGATTAATAAGAAATTCAGTGCAAAAAACCAGAATCAACAAGAGTATATATCAGTGGCATTGAAAACCCTCATTCTTCATTTTATGTTCTTTTCATTCACAGAGATGCTCTCTCTTCAGAATTTCAGTCAGTCAGAGCTCTCAAATTTGTATCTTCTCTTCTAGTTAAGGATTTACAAACAATATGAAATAATGCCTAAATATATGATAGAAGCTAAATTTATTATTCTTCTCAAAACTTAAATCAAGCATGGTAAGTAATTAACTATTTCATAGCAAGACAGTTCTATTCTTATGTTCATTATATGTTCTCTTATACTTGAGAAAAGTTTATATTTAAATTGTTCATAACAGAATTTTCTTAACTGTATTGCATTTTTCATGTCTTGCTTACAAAGACATTTCAAACTAAGACAAATTATAAAATGTGTGAAAAATAAGTAAGTTAAATTTTATTTTACTTTTCATATTTGAACCAGAGACATTAGCTAAATAAAAAAAATAATTTTTACTTCTATGAAATTGTGTGCTAAGGGGTAGGAGAAAAGCATTGCTTTATATGTGGGGAGTTAAAGTATCCTATACTGCTGAGCTTAGACTTGTTGTTGGACTTTTCTAGGACCCTGATATGTTGTAATGTTCAAAGGTGGTATGGAAATCCAGACCTGAGGAAAAGGTCTTGCTGAAATGGTAAAATGCTATCCAGAAAGGCAGAAAATAATGAAGTTTAACAGAACAAAGGTTGCTGACCTTGTTTAATAGTTGCATTGCAGACTTATTGGTCTCAGTTTCTAAGTTTTCAGATAATTTCATTTGTGCTTCCTGCTAACACTTTTCTTTCTATTTCTAATGCATTGTTTGTATACAACACCAAAAGCTAACAGTTTGCAAGAAGGGTGTTAAAAAAGCAAAGAGAACATAATTTGATTTGCCTTTGAGATTTATTACCTTGAAAAAAAGAGGCATAGGAGAGAAATTTAAGAACTTCGTTGTCGAGCAAATTGAATGAGACTGAGAGTTGAGCTGTTAGAATACATGTTAATTGATTAACATATAGTCTTGTTGTAAACAAATATTATGATGCTATGTTTTCTACCTTAAAATATATAATTTCTGTTTGAGAAATATGCCTACAAGTTAAAAAGGTAGTAAAAGCATTTATCTATATTTTCATAAAATGAACACATTTCATTCCTACTATTTAAAAGAATACTTTATGTATAAAGGCTGATGTGTGGCTTTGACAGGCAGTTGAATTAAATTATCACTAAAACAGAATTATCTTCTCATCCATTCATAATTGTAACACCCAATATTATTAATCATTCTATCTCAACAATAGACTTCAAATTCAGCTTTCTAGAAGACGGATTTAACAATATCTATGTTAGTTTATATATGACCTTGTATATTTCATTTAAAAATGTATAAATTTGACATTATTCAATACTCAAAAACTTAGGCATAACTCTTAAGAATTACAACTTAAAATGATGTATGCAAAGAGCAATGCAAGTGAGTTTTAAGATATCCTTTAATTAGATTTAAACTAAAGCTTTCTGACCACATGTTAACTGGTGCTATAGTGTTACTTTTAAAGCATCATTGGAATTTCTTGTTTGAAAATACAAAGATTCTCTGCTAAAATTTGTAACAACTGAAAGTAGAAAAGACCATTCAAAAAACACTTTTTTCTTTTTAGAGGGAGATAGGGGAGAGAGAGGGGGTGGGGGAGAGAAACAGGAAAGAAGCCAGAAAACAAAATATTTTTAGTGCTGGATTATTTTCCTACTTTAGGATTAGTAATTTAAAATTGTTATGAAACAATATGAAGATTATTACATTTAAAAAACATCAAGCTTAGTTTTTGCAAAAAGTCTCACAAGTTGCCTATTTCTGAGATTTTAAGTATAAATGATTCAAAAGCTATTTTTTTGTACTTTTTCAGTGATTATATTCTGTAAATATGGGATGAATTCAAAATACAATATAAACTCATAGGGGACTATGGCTATCTGTAACAGGATTTATACTTTCATATGAAAACAACAAATGTGTGTGTTTTGTTTCCAATTATTGAATATTAGGCGACACAGGAGAGTGATCATTAAGCTCTGAGAGAGGGAGGAAAATGAGGTGAATTTGTAATTGCCTTAACTTATTGCCTATGACTTTCTAGGATGCAGTACAGGAAGGTGGGGACCCATGTAGGATCCCAGTGTACTTCCTGAATTGAGGAGATGGAGCTTAGAGCCTAGGGAGGTCAAAGTGTTCACATGCCTCAAAGTAAAGTTTTGGAGAGGCCAGATCCTCACAGAGGGATAACTAGAGATTTTCAATGGGTCTTGTGCAGGTGTTCAGCTTAGTAGAAACTACCTGAGGCCTGAAAAATAACCATCTCAAATGAACAGAGAACAACCCACAGAGTTTACACATGACCTGGAAAAGTTGGTCTTACAATCCAAAAACCTTGTATTTTGTTGGATATTGAGTATTGTCACAGTAGTGGGGTGTTGCTTTAATAGTAAGAGAAATTAACCCTAGATTAAAACTGCTTTGGTTTCAGATAATAAATTTTAAAAGTATGTTTAGAAAAATTCAAAGAGTTTTTAAGAGTTTCCTCCCAAAAAACTCAGAGTATATAGGGGATATAAGTACTATATAAAGCTCCCAGATAGGTAAAATTCATACTGTCTAGCTTTCAGTCAAAAATTACTAGGCATGCCAAAGAGCAGAAAAGTATGACTAATAATGAAGATGAAATAAATAAATAAGTAAGAAAACAAAAACCAAGAGATACATATCCAGCTTGAGCACAGGGTCACTGGTTTGAGCATGGGATCATAGACATGACTCTATAGTCATTGGCTTAAGCCCAAAGCTCACTGGCTTGACACTTGCTTTAGCAAAGTGTCATGGCTGAGCTGTAGCCCCCACGCCCTAATCAGGGTATATATAAGAAACAACCAATGAACATCTAAAGCACTGCAAGTATGAATTGATGCTTCTCATCTCTCTCCCTTCCTGTCTCTCTCTCTATCTCTGTCTCTCACTAAAAGAAAGTAAAAATAAAATAAAAGCTTTTAAAATAGAAAACTAAAAATCTTTTAGATGAAAAGTACAGAAGAAACTATCCCACGTGAAAATTTAAAATATGACTTTAAAAATATGAATAAAGGAGATAAGAACTGTGGGACAAGTTTAAGTGGCATAACATATGTAATTGAATCTCAAAAAAGAGGAAGAGAATAAAAAAATTGAAAAAGTAATGGTCAAAATTTTTCTAAATTTTATATAAACTTTTAACCAACAAATTCAAAAGCTCAGTAAAATCCAAGCACAAGAATCTTTAAAACAAAATAAAAAACTGTAGAAAAGCACATTATAATCTTTCCCTAATATTATTGAGATATTTCAATACCATCTAGTTCAAGGAGAAAAGAACTTTGAAAAAATTATGATTCCTGAGTTATTCCCTCATTTCAGTTAATAAAGTTTTCAGGAAGACTGTTGGATAGTGAATAGTTCAACAGTAAGAAATTCTTGGAAATTCCACATTTTGAGGAATGGTGGGTGTTGAATTTTTTCCAAAGAACACTGTATTCTTCATAATAACATGACTTTTTTATGTCTTACCTCAAGAAATCTCATCTACAAATTACATTCTCATCATAATCTCTTCTATCTTCCTTCAGCTCTGGTTTTATTCTAAATTTTGTAATGGAAATATTTATACTAATTCTGAAAGCACCTATTTCATCTGTCAGTCTTCCATGGCTGACAAGGTTTATAAAAATATATGAATATCACAACAGTAAGAAATTATAAAGGAAAAATTTTTTTGACATATAATTCTGATCAAGGGATTAAATGAAGGGGTTAAGCATAGTAGTGGGTGCTGGTTTGGGGACTTTGAGCTTGACTCAGATCATGGGGTCAAATGGTTATCTGAGAGATTTTTTTGTTATTTCTCTCATTTGTAATTTTCTTTCTCTGTTCCAAATCTATCATTTCTTGGTACTCTTTATGAAAATGTCAGTAGAAAAAAAAATTTACTTATATTTCAATAGCAATATTTTGTTTTCATAACTGGGAATAGTATACCAGTGCAGCAAAAAAGTAGAGGTGAGTGAAATATTTTTAGTATACTTGGCAAAAGTCTGAGTAAACTATTACATTTGCCTAAGAAAATTGCACTTAATAAAGAGGTTTTGAAAACTAGAATTGAGCCTTGGCCAGTTGGTTTAGCAGTAGAGTGTTGGCCCAACATGTGGAAGGCTCAGGTTCAGTTCCCAGTTAGGGCACACAGGAGAAGTGATCATCTGCTTCTCCACTCCCTTCCCCCTTTACCCTCCTCTTTATCTTTCCTGCTCTCTCTTCCCCTCCTGCAGCCATGGCTTGAATGGTTTGAACAAGTTAGCCCCAGGTACTGAGGATGGCTTCGTGGCCTTGCCTCAGGCGCTAAAATTGCTCACTTGCTGAGCAATGGAGCAGTGACCCCAGATGCACAGAGCATCACCCTTTAGGGGTTTGCTAGGTGGATCCTGGCTGGAGCGCATGCAGGAGTCTGCCTTTCAGCCTACCCACTTCTCACTTAAGAAAAAAAAAATTAAAATTAATACCACAATTTACATTTTCATAGATAATTACTAAGAAAAAGTAGAATACAATTAGTGATATTTTCATCTCTTTTCTGGACAAAAATATAACATTTGAAAGATTAAATTAATTAATAAAACTAATAAACAGGACTTGATTTCTAGGACTTTGATCCATAAATCCAGAATTATTTTCTTTACGAGAAGACAAAGAATATGTATTTTTTAGAAAAGCTAATAATTTGGTTAAAAATGCCATAAATTTAACAAAAAACAGTAGCTATGATCATATGGTCATTTCCAAATGTCAATGCAATTTAAAATAATAATAAATTAAAAGAATAAAATTTAGGTATTTCAAATCCGAGACATTTCAATAAAAAAGAAGAGTATCTGTGACTACATGGAAGCCTTTCTGATGTGCTCAGATTTTAAATGTACATTTATAAATATGATGTAAGAAATATTATATAACCTTAATAAAATAAAAATATCCTACAAGAATAGACTGAACAGCTATGGACCATAAAAAAAATGGTGTTTTGAAATAATGAAATCTTTTAAGGCTATATTCAGAAAAAAGAATTTAAAAAAATTTTATTTGGACAAATGATATAAAATTATCAAATAATATTAAGAAAGAGAGAGACAGAGAGAACACACAACCACAACTTTTTGGGTTTTCTTTTTTCTTTTAGGTTATTTGCTTCCTTAGAAGGAAATGTTTATAGATAAATATGATAATTACACATTCATATAATTTTGTTGAAAAACATTAAACATTGAAGGTATAAATGTAACATCATTTTCCAGAATATTTTAGATGTAATAGATAAGGGCAACATACTAGAAGAATAAATATTAGTGAATGTTGACATTGTTTTTAATAAAAAGAGTAGATTTAAAATTATTAGATTAATCATTGGAAGTACATATAAATGTTATTAAAATTAATCACTTTAAGTTATTTAGAAAAATTATCTCTGGCTCTATTAAGAACATTTCTCTGGCCTGACAAGGCAGTGGCGAGTGGATAGAGCATCGGACTGGGATGTGGAGGACCCAGGTTCTAAACCCGAGGTCGCCACTTTGAGCGTGGGCTCATCTGGTTTGAGCAAAGCCCACCAGCTTGGACCCAAGGTCGCTGGCTTGAGCAAGGAGTGACTCGGTCTGCTGTAGCCCCCCCCCCCCCCCGGTCAAGGGACATATGAGAAAGCAATAAAGGAACAACTAAAGCACCACAACAAAAAACTGATGATTGATGCTTCTCATCTCTCTCCGTTCCTGTCTATTCCTATCTATCCCTCTCTCTGACTCTCATTCTGGCTCTGAAGAAAAAAAAAAAAAAAGAACATTTCTCTGAAAGATATTTTTCCTTTAAACATTTTTTAATTTGGTTAAGATCTCTATAACAGTCGGCCAAATCAGGATTTCTTGGTCTCTGTTGAAGTAGACTACCCTTATCTAAATAAGAGTGATTAAGTACAAGTTTACTATGAGCCTAAATTATATAACTTAAAAGTAACATAAAGAATTTCCAACAATTAGAATGAAGAAGAAAACAAGACCCATACATATGCTGCCTACAAAAGCCCCACTTCAGCTTGAAAGACAGGCACAGACTGAAAGTAAAGGGATAAAAAAAGATATTTCATGCCAATATCTCTGTTGAACATACAAAAATCCTCAACAAAATACGAGCAAACTGAATTTAACACTACATTTAAAAATTTACACATCATGATTAAGTGCAATTTTATTCCTATGTTCATTGCAGCCTTATTTACAACAGCCAAGATATGGAAGCAATCTAATTGTTCATCAACAGACAATTGGATTTCCAGAAACCTGATTGTTGCAGTAGTAAAGAACTAAATAGAAGAGCAAACACATGAAAAAAAAACACATTTATCGATTACAACTTCATTAGAACCAGGTGACAGAGGATTTCATTTTTGATTAAGATGTAAAAAAAGATATAGTCTTTACTCCTATATTAACACAAAGGGAAACTTAGATAAAGTAGAAAAGTCATACTCATCTATAAGATTACTGAAGAGCAGTGGATGCAAGAAAGTTTTGATGAACTGATTACCACAGAGAAGATTGGTTGATATGTGGGCAGTAAGCCCAAGAACAATTCTAGAGCAACTGCTGGGTCTGGTTCAGACAGACAGGAGAAAGTCTTTCAATAACCATAGGAAATTGATTTAAGATAGGCCAGCTCTGGTGGTCAAGGTAGTCAGGCAGGAATGACTGTAGTCTTGAACAGTTAACTGAAACAATAGTTTGCTTGGCCCAATAACTGTCTCTACTACTCACCATCAGTACCAACTTTGCTGCAAGAAGTGCAGTAAAGGTAAGGATGTAAAACAAGAGCTTGACCTGTGGTGGTGCAGTGAATAAAGCATCAGCCTGGAACAATGAGGACGCCAGTTCAAAACCCTGGGCTTGCCTGGTCAAGGCACATATGGGAGTTGATGCTTCCAGCTCCTCCCCCCTTCTCTCTCTCTGTTTCTCTCTCTCCCTCTCTCTCTCTTCTCTAAAAATGAATAAATAAAATAAAAAAGACTAAAAAAATCAAGACAAAACAAACAATATAATGTCAAGTTTTCTAGTATTAGAGTATCTGAAGAAAGAAACAATAAATGTTTAAAGAGCAAAAATTTTTAAGAAGTAATTATTTGACAGGTTCCAAATTTCATGAAAGATATTAATCCACAAACCTAAGATGTTCAGAAAAAACAGGAGGGTAAGAAAATCACAGATAGGCATATCATAGGAATAATGCTGAAGATTCATTATAAATTTTAATAGCATCCAGAGAAAAAAGTTACATACAAGAAAGCAAAGTTAAATATGATGGCTGACTTCTCATTGTAAACAAAGCATGACAGAACTTATGGAATGATATCTTTCAAGAGGTTTTGAAAAAAGGAAAGCCCTAAACATAAAAATATTCCCCAATAACAAGAGCAAGAAGGCAACTATAAAAATAGATTTATATATTCAGCATAAACATTCTTTCAAAGTAAAAGTTGAATAACAACATTTTTTAGATTAAAGCAATAGGACTTGAGGCCAACAGTTCTGTACTATAAGAAATGCTAGAGGCAGTCCTTCTGTTTAAGCAGTCTCAAACAAGTTGGAAAGGTAGAACAATATGAAGAAGACTATAAGTGGTAAATAAAAACATATAAAATACTCTTTCCCCTAATTTCTTCGAATTACAATAGTCTGTTTAAAGCACAAATAATATTTTATTGTGAATGATAAATTGCATCGTAACCAGCAAAAAAGATAGCAAGGGAGTAATAGGGAAGATTACTTTTGTAATCTTATATTATATCTAAATTGGTTTGATATTAAATTCAAGAAAGACAGTGAAAAATTAAGAATACTATTTTAGCCCTTGAGTAAACACTAAAACATTAAAACAAAAAGATATACATATAAACAATAAAGAAAGCAAAATGAAATGCCCTCCTTCAAAAAAACTTTAAACTATTCAATCCAAACAGGTAGGGGGGAAAAAAGGATCAAAAGAACAAAGAACAAAGAACAGAAGAGAAAACAGAAAACCTGTATCAAGAAAGCCAATAAACTCAATCACATAATTACATTAAATTTAAGTGGATTAAACACTCCAATTAAAAAGTAGGATTGACAGAATAGACTAAAAACAAAAACACAATTCTAATGTTCATAAGAGATGCATTTTATTTTTATTATATTTGTTTTGCTTTTTTTTATTTTGAAATACCCTCTAATATTCTGAATGTATGAGAATGGTAAAGAGAATTTCCGATTATCCCTTATCCAGATTCACTAATAGTACAACTTTGCCACACAACAATTCCATGAAGACATTGAAATCCTCCTGAGTCATCAAGCATCAGAGAGCTTTAAATGACTTTCCTAAGGCATTACAGCTATTAAGCACTGGTGCTGCAATATAAACTCAGTTTTAAGTCCAGAAGACATATTCTTAAGTACTATGTCTTACTACTAGATATGTGAATGAATATAATTAATACTCAAATGAAAGTTTAGCTGGCTTAATAATACTTTTTGTATCCCAATGTAAAATAATTGTTGTCCATAACTGATTTGTCAAGTCAATTGTAATATTTTGTAGAGTACAGTAGAGTAGTAAGTTTATCAAAAGGGTTCTTAAAGGTTACAGCTAAATGACAGCATTGCATGAATAGTATATAGAGAAATTCTGCTTTGGGTAAATGATTAAATTAAATGAGGAAGAAAAGCCCCTAAAAATTCTAAAAAATTATTATTATATTACCTGCTGTTTTCTTGGAATACTCACAATTTTAGTTGCTCGATTGGCTGTTTCCCTCCAATCCAAAAAGTATATTACATCCTTTAGAAGTTAACTTGATTTATCAATAGATTTCATTGTATTCATAATTTCCTTAGGAATTATGGTACTTTCCAGATAATAAGCAAAATCTTCACAATTTTAAATAGAAGAGGGGTCTTATGTCTTATTAAAACATAAACTTCATTAAAAATTTCAAGCCCCATTAAACTTAGTTAAGCTTCCTTAAATAAGGCCTAATGTCTTTAGTCCTCTTAAACAAAGCTAACAATATCTAAAAATTTAAAATTTCTTAAGTATTTAAGCTAAAAAAACTAGATAAGACTGGTTAAGCATCTAAAGTTAATTAACCTGCGATCATTTAACATCTTTTCTTCATGCTTGACAGAACACTTGGTGTTAAATCAATTTGGATTCCATTAAATAATTTTAAATATTATTAAATATTGTTAAGCATCATCAATCCAATTAATCATCATAAAGGCAGTATATGCTAACTGTTGTTTTATTTTTTTAAAAAAATTCTTGGACAAAGTCATTAAGTTTATGAGTAAATTAATATTTATTATTTTAGAATTATTAACTTAAGCTATTTCTATTTAGAGTTGAATGGATTGAGTTAGAAATTTTACACATTTCCTTTAGCAATCTATACATCCAATGTCATAGAAATATTGAAAATCCAGTTTATGATCCAGACTTTGTCTGTTTATCTATCTATCTATCATCTATCTATCTATCTATCTATCTATCTATCTATCTATCTATCTACCTATCAACGAATGAATAAATATGCCAGATATGGTAATTCTATATATGCAATTATTTTTTTTTTGCTGAAAGGAAGAGAACGCATAGCAAAAGGCACTTGAAACAACACACGGTTTTTTTTGGATCACCATCTGCTATTTGGTGGGTCCTTAGCCTATTTCATTGTTTCAGTACCATTTGAATTAATGTTTAGGAATGTATCTACACTCTTCAGAAAGTTAAATATTCTTAATGGCTTTTTTCTTATTTCCTTTTGATTAAAGAAAGGTATCAATCAGAACAAAGTTATGTAAAAGAGAACTTAAATATTTAAAGTTGATAAAAAGTAACATTTATTCATTCTTCCAACACATATAATATATTTTCATTTAAGCATGGGATGCTGCTGCTCATATCAACTTCATCATTCCATGATCAGGCCGTGAAGAACAGTTGATTTGAATTCATCACTAAATTCCCAGGTCATCACTAAATTCTCTACCAGGCTGCAACAGCAATCTGAGAACTGTGCAGAAGAGTGCCTGTCCTTAATCCAAATCAACCCTTTCTTTCCCTAGAGCTTTCCAGATGCTTTGTGGGGCATCTTTTCTATTAATACTTCCATTGCAATTGGGCATGATAGATAATAAAGCCTGAATGGCAGGGGCAAGTTGTACTGTCATCTTGGCCTACTATGGAGTCCTTTCTCCATCAAACCTTGTGCTAAACTGGCTGTATATAGGTCAGAAGAGTAGTCTCCAATGGTATATGTTTTCTTCAGTTATCCTAAGAATCCAAACAAAAGCATTGTGCTTCTTTCCTTGTGGGGTATGGTGTAAATTGCTTCTCACTTTAAAACGAGTGTTCCTACATATTCCCTTTGCTTATTAGGAGTATGCACAGGTGTATCAGAATCCTTAACTTTTATAAGGTTCATTAATATTCTCTTGCATTATTATGTCTTACTAAGTAAAACAGCTAGACAGTTTGTCATATTCTATCAGGCCAATCAACATGATGTCATCAATATAATGATTCAGCTTGATATTCTGAGGAATAACAAAATAGTCAAGGTCTCTCTAGATTATATGCATAGTATGACCAGAAACAGAAGAGTTGACAATATGATCTTGACTCCTGAGGTAAGAATCAAGTTGTTCACCTGTTTTGGAGCATGATTATCTTTGTTGATAAGAAGTTTAGCAGGCCCTAGCAGGTTGGCTCAGTGGTAGAGCATCAGCCCAGCGTGTGGATATCCCAGGTTCAATTCTGGCCAGGGCACACAGGAGAAGAGCCCATATGCTCCTCCACCCCTCCCCTTCTATCTTCTCTCTCTCTTCTTCTCCCCTCCTGCAGCCATGGCTCAATGGAGCGAGTTAACCTGGGGTGCTGAAGATGGCATTATGGCTTCCACCTCAGGCGCTAAAAAAAAAAAGAAAATAAAATTGCTCTAGTTGAAACAAAGCAAGAGCACCAGATGGGCAGAGCATTGCCCCCTAGTGGGCTTGCAGTGTAGATCCCAGTTGGGGCACATGTGGGAGTCTGTCTCTGCCTCCCCTCCTCTCATTAAATTAAAAAAAAAAAAGTTTAACAAAAGCAACATAGATGTGTCAGGATATATTGGTTATATCCACTAAATTTTTGTTTTCACCACAGTTGTGACTGGTAAAACTATCTGATTAAGTTTGCAATAATATCCAATTATTCATTTTTAAAGACCTGGCTTCTGTATTAGCCAAAAGGTAAATTAATAAGCATGTACTAGTAATCATCACCACTAAAATTGCAAGGTACTATTAGATAATAGTATTGATTTCAGCCAGTCTCCTGGGATAAAGTATTGTTTTAATTTACCATACTGATGCAGGTGTGACTTAATGACTCCCACTTGACACACCAACCATAATGACCCTCACTGCACAGGAACAAATCTAGGGATTCTTCTAGTTCTGTGATGGCGAACCGTTTTATAAAAACCGCCCACTTTTGCAGTGCTGGTCAACCTGGTCCCTCCCGCCCACTAGTGGGCATTCCAGCTTTCATGGTGGGGGTAACGGAACAACCAAACGGTGCTGCTATTGGCCCACCATGAAAGCTGGAATGCCCACTAGTGGGCGGGTGGGACCAGGTTGACCAGTACTGCAAAAGTGGGCGGTTTTTATTAAAAAATTCGCCATCAAGGTTCTAGTTACTAAGTATGTATTCTAAGTCCCAGGATACAAGCATATGTGGCCCTGATTCCACTGGATGTCTTTGTCAGGTGGGTCAGACTATGTCTTTGTTTGTAAACTAACTTTTAATGCCATTTATTCTGACCATGGATTCTTCGTGTAGTTTGGGTCTCTAAGAATTAGATTGAGTTGAGAGATAACTTCCAATAATTCTCAGAAGGTCTGGTATTTCACTTTCCCTAGGCATGTTCACCTTGCTATATTTACATTAGCAAGTTTCTGTAATTCTTTTGGGCGTAGTCTGTCTTTTCTCAAAGTAGATCTTTTACTTCTCAATTTGGGCTATGGTAGGACAAAAATCTCTTATTGTGGGCTTCCTGACAATCAGAGGCGGTAAGGTTGGGTGTGTATGAGAATCAGGCATCCTTGGGGCAAGTGCCTGAGGAGAGCAATACTGGTTCTCTCAGATAGTGAGTGGCTGCTTCTGTAAGTAAGAAGAGTTAGGCTGATTTGGGAATTCAGATTTCTTGGTCTTACCTATTTTTACCAAAATCACTCTGTACCTTAGCTTCCAATGTCTTCCACATCATGCCTTAATGTCAGTGAAAAGACTTGCAGAAGTTCTACATTTAATGGCACTGCAACTTTGTAACCCTTATATCAGACTCAGTGTCATCTATTTTGTGGCTGTAGAAAACAAGGAAACTTTTAAACAGTTTACAGAGATTTTAAATCTCTTTTTTTCCACATTTACTGAACCAGGCACTCAAAAATTGCACTTCTCATTTTCCCTGGGTACCACCTAGGGTTTCCAGAAGCAGCTGTCCCATGCCACAATCTTTATAATCTCTTTATGACACAACCACTAATGGAATAACCGTTAATATTCAAATATCAATATAAACATACCAAATATATATAACATTCCCCCCAATTTATATAATAGTTCAATCTTTCAGGAGAACTGATTTTATAAATTAGAAGACTACAGAAATCTACGTTAAATCAAGCATACTCAAGTAACAATGGCTCCTCTTATAAGAACTAAAGTTAATAAGCTCCTCACCAATTAAATCTAAGTTTAAATGACAACCTGACTCAATCAGAAGAGCTAAGTCTCAAATTCAGGTAACAGACATTAATCAACTTCTTTTGTATAAATTTGAGGAATTTGTGACATCATAACCATACAAAATGAATCTCATATAATCCTGCAAGGTGGACATTAAGATGTCAGGCTGCCCCAAGTCCAATTTAGTATGGTAATGGTTGTCAGTATTTTCTCCAGTTTGTTGAAGCCTTTTAAGTCCTATGAGAATCTTCACGATTGAAGCTTCTTAATATACAGATGCAGGACTAAGCAAGGGTTGGGTAAATGGTAATCATTTATTCAGAGGAATTTGTCTAAGCCTCTCTGATCTGCTCTGCTTCTCTGTGAAATACCTGGAGCACTGATTCAGTTTCCTGCCCAGGATTTTGGAGCATGAAGTCTCTCCATTGTTCTCAGTTACCATCACTAGCTGTTTGACTCTTTGAAGACTCATGCCACAAAATTGGAATGTGTTAAGATTTCTGCTCTATAAATTTCTGTAATAGATTCAACCAGATTTCTCTCACCTTCTAAATCCTGTTGAACGATATTAGACATGCACATCTTCATTACCCTCATTGTGCTAACAGAATCTAATCTGGTACAATTATCTGATTGTCTTCATATTAACAAATGAAACTGTGTCTGGTTCTACACTGCAAGAAAAATTTCTTGGTATTCTAGGTGTCATCTTCCACTCATTTATAGAAACTATCAGCCTTAATATCAACTTACTCAAATTTTGTTTTCTGTTTCAGAATATGAACAAATTACCAATCAGGAGTAATATTTAATAAAAAATACATTATATTTTAAGTTGTTTCATCTAAAATATGAAAAGGTCTATCTCAATAAGTAAAATTATGGATTAAAAAGCCTATTCTTACATAGAAATCCCATTTTATAGCACCTCTAGCATGCTATATTCAGTCTTGAACTAGACAGTTTCCTAGAGAAGTGGAACTTAGAAAAAATTTAACTGATAGCTAAGAATGATTTATAATTAGTGTATCAATTATTCATATGTAAATGTTTCCAGGCTACTAGGAATATGTATACAATTTGTCACATAAGCAGGGCAATTTCTTCACAAGATAAATATGCTTAGCAAATTATTTTCTCATAAAGCAAAGGTGAAATTAAGCTGAACCCTTACTGAATTATCAATATGTGAATTAGGCAAAAATTAGTTTTTCCTGTAGCCTTAAAAACAGTATCTAATAGCTTTACCAATCATGTGATATTTAATATCCATATATTTGCATATAAATTACTCTTTAAGATATCTTTAATATTTATATGGAAAGACTGCTGAAAATGTAGTGAATGTTAAACACAGCAGTAAAATATATACATCTATTGTTTGAAAAAGTGTTACTCCTGAGACTGCATCGATGACTTTCATATTAAATTTTCTTAGTTCATGCTTCCCAACAATGTATTTCTTTCTTATTTTTTTAAACAATGTTTTTCAAATTTTCTAATGTAATAAGCATAGCAAGTTGACTACAGATCAGACTGTTTATTCTGCTGCTAGTCACTAACACAAAAACAAATTTTGGAGTTAGCATTTAGCTGACAATTTTGCAGATGATACATGAGGCAGATTATTGGTATTCTTTCAGTTCAGTGATGGTCTAGATTAGCTCCCTTAATTTTCCTTCACCATGATTCCAATATTGAGAGCAAAAGCTATGCATGTCTGCAGTCAAAAAGGATGTGAAAGAATAATCACTTTATATCATGAAAAGTGCAGTTGATGAGCAACTTAAACTGAATGCCACTCAATGATTTGGGCTAGAGCCTCTTAACCATCTGAGAACAACTTGTGATACAACACCTGGTATTACAGGTTGAATTGTCTGCTCCCAAAAGTTATGTCAAAGTCCTAACCCTTGTTACTTGTGAATGTGCTCTTATTTGGAAATGAGATTACTGCAGATGAGTTAGGGTTCTTAATCCTATATGACTAATGATCTTATAAGAAGAGAAAAAAAGACACAGTCAAAAACACACAGGGTGAATGCTTTGTGATGATGGAAGCAGAGCTTGGAATGATGCTTCATAAGTATAAGTGTACAAAGAATTGCTGAAAACACCAGAAGCTAAAGAAGGCATAGAACATCTAGAATGTTTCCTATAGGGCCTTCAGAGAGAGCATGGTTCTGCTGGTACCTCCCAGCCTCCAGAACTGAGAGAAAATACATTTCTGTCATTTTTAAGCCACATGGTGAGTGGTCATTTGTTACAGCAGCCCTAGGGAACTAGCACACCTGAATTTTTATGAGAGGCACTGCTTTCATTAGACAATGGAGGCCTGTATTAAAGTGTGTTTTTTTTGAAAGGACAATAAATGAATATATTATTCAACTATTAATATAGCTACTATATCTTTCTTCAAGTAGTAAATTAAAAAAATGAGACAAAATCATACACATTTTTAATGATAATAAAAAAAATTACAAAATATAGAATCTATCGAGGATGGAGTGATAGAGCTGGAGCCTGACAACTGTAGTCTCTATTTATTCACCAGGTATAGTGAGAGCTTATTAACTAAAAAAAAGCAGAAAGATGTGAATTGGGTGGCAATCAAGGTGTTATAATATCATATAATTTCACACTGTATTGAAAACCAGGGAAAACAATAAAAATGTCCCATGATGGCCCTGGCTAGTTGGCTCAGTTGTAGAGCATTGGTCCAGCTTGTAGAAGTCCTGGGTTTGATTCTTGGTCAGGGAACACAGGAGAAGCACTCATTTGCTTCTCCACCTTTTCTCTCTATCTCTCTCTTCCCCTCCCGCAGCCAAGGCTCCATTGGAGTAAAGTTGGCTCTGGTGCTGAGGATGGCTCCATGGCCTCCACCTCAGGAGCTAGAATGGCTCTGGTTGCAATGGAGCAATGCCCCAGTTGGGCAGAGCATCACCCCCAATGGGCATGCTGAGATCCCAGTTGGGTGCAGGTAGGAGTCTGTCTCTCTGCCTCCCTGCCTCACTTCAGGAAAAAAAAATTCCCATGATGATCACATCAAGACCAAGTAAAAGAGGAAACTGGATGGAGATAAAAAAAAAAATTCATAACATAGAGAGTCCGTTAAGCATGATAATGTTCAACATTTGCCAGTGTTAGAATAAAATATAGGCTAGAGAGCATTAATGGAAGTAATTAATGTCCAATAAATTGAACTAAATTATTTCTTAGAATGTATTACAGTGATAATATTGATATAAATGATATGAGATAAAGAAGGAATATTCATATGATAAGAATGGATCATTTGAAAACTGTAATCATCTGGAATAATTTATTTTATTTTATCTAATTCTTACATAAAGCTTCATTGAGATTGTACGGAAACTTTACTCATTTAAGCAAAAGCCCTGAATTTAGATTATTATGGGAAAAACCTACTCTAGAAATATAAATTTTACAATTTAAAAAGAACAGAACTCATAACTATTATTTCAACTTATTTTGTGAAACTTTCTTAAAGCACATTTATTTGGTTTGTTATTCAAAGAATAAAGAAGACCATGTGGTAATCCAGACAAATTTTAAGGCTTTCCAACAATACATGATTGAATGGCTTTAGAACCAAATTTTTGATGGTTTAAAAAACTAATCATATTATTTTTTAAAAGTGGTTTATTTTACTGCCTCTCAGGGATTTTTTCTTCTATAAGTTCTTAGAATTCATAGTGCTAAGTAGGAGCTAAACTGTGTGAATGACAAGCAAGCAACAAATATACAGGCAGTTGGGGTTACTTAAAGAAATGGAGGCCTGATAAAATCCAGAAGTTTCTTATACATAACTGACAAAAATTATTTCAAGTTGAAATGGCCAAAAAAGTTATTGATATTCTTTCAGTTCAGTGCCAGCCTTGATTATTTATTTTTTTTAATGTTCATAGCAGTTTTACTCATAGTAATCAGAATCAGGATAATACAGATGCCCATCAATAGGCGAATAGATAAACATATTTTAATATACTCATATAATATGATATTACTTAGCAATAAAGGTGAAAAAATTACTAACGCATACAACATTTGAATCTCAAAAAGATGTTGAGAAAAAGAAGACATAAACCTCAGTGTCACATACCATATTAATCTACTTACATGAAATTCTACAATAGGCAATAGTAATCTATAATGACTAAAAGCAGATCAGCTGTCACCTAGGACTGGTATCAGTGGCAGTGATTGTAGTGGTAGTTTTTTTTTTCATACAATATTATATTCATTTCAGGTGTACAACCCAGTGATTAGACATTCTATAACTTACTAAGTGATTATTCTGATTGGTCTCATACCCATTTGACACCATACATACATAGTCTTGACTATATTCTCTATTCTGTACTTTATATCTCTATTACTTAGAGATATAAGTATTCATTAGTAACAGTAATGAATATTCTGTTACTTTCAATTTGTATTTATTAATCTATTCACCTTTTTCACCCAATCCCCCTAATCCCTTTTCCATCTGGAAACTCCCAAAATATTTTCTGTATTTTGAATCTATTTCTGTTCTGCTTGTTTATTTTTTTAAACATTTAATTATTGATAGATATGTATTTATTGCCATTTTATTGTACATATATTTCTTTTCCTTCTTCTTCTTCAAAACCCTTTAACATTTTATGTAATACTGGTTTAGTGTAATGATCTCCTTCAGCTTCTTAATGTCTGGGAAGATCTTTATATTATCTTTAATTCTAATTGGTATCTTTGCTGGGTAAAATAATCTTGGTTGTAGGTCTTTGGGTCTTTGCTTTTCATTACTTTAAATATTTCTTGCCACTTCCTTCTGGCCTACAAAGTTTCTGTTGAGAAATCAGCTGACAATTATAGGAGCTCCCTTGTAGGTAACTGACTTCTTTTTTCTTGCTGCTTTTAAAATTTAATATTTGGCTCACCAGTAGAGCATCAGCCTGGCATGTGGAAGGCCCAGGTTTGGTTGCTGATCATGGCACATAGGAGAGGTGACCGTCTGCTTCTCCACCCATCTCCCTTTCCATTCTCTCTCTTTCTCTCTTCTCCTTCCACAGCCATGGCTCAAATTTTTCAAGCAAGTTTTTCCTGGGTGCAGAGGATGGCACAATGGCCTTGCCTCAGGAGCTAAAATAGCTTGGTTGTTGAGCAACAGAGATGGGTAGAGCATTGCCCTGTAGGGGGCTTGCTAGGTGGATCCCAGTTGGGGTGCATGCAGGAGTCTGTCTCTCTGCCTCTTAATTAAAAAAAAAAGATTCACTCTTTGTCTTTAGCCTTTATTATATTAATTATGATGTGTCTTGGTGTGGACCTCTTTAGGGTTATCATGTTTGGGACTCTGCATTTCCTGGACTTGTATATCTATTTCCTTCCTTAATTTAAGTAAGTTTTCTGTCATGATTTTTAAAAAATAAGTTTTCATTTGCTTGGTCTTTTTTTTCCCCTCTGACAACCCCATGATATGAATGTTGGTATGTATGAAGTTGTCCTCAAAGCTCCAACACTATCTTTATTTTTCTTTAATTATGTTTTCTTTTGCTGTTCTGATTGGGTGTTTTTGCTTTCTTATATTCCAAATCATTGATTTGATTCTCAGCTTCATCTATTCTACTGTTGATTCTCTGTAAATTAGTCTTCATTTCAGTTAGTTTATGCTTCATTTATGAATGGTTCTTTTTTATGGTTTTTATGTCATTAATTTGTTCCCTGAGCATTCTTATAACTATTGTTTTGAACTCAGTATCAGATAAGTTTGTTTGCCTCCATTTTAATTAGTTCTTTTTCTAGAGATTGCTCCTATTCTTTCATTTGGGACATGTTTCTTTGTCTCTGCATTTTGACTGTTTTCTATGTTTCTTTCTATGTGCTTATAGAGCTGCTACATCTCCCGGACTTGGTAGAGCAGCCTTATGTAATAGGTGTCTTGAAGAGCCCTGTGGCACAGCCTCCTCAGTTATCTGAGCTGGGTAATGCCAAGTGTGCTCTTGTGTGGGCTGTATGTGCTGTCTGGTTATAGTTGAGCCTTCACTGATGTTGATGTCACTGGGAGGTATTAACCCCCCTCTCCCTGGCCAATTGGCTGTGAAGACCGGCTGTGACTACAGAGAAGGAGTTGCTGTGCAGGAGTTGATCCTATGGAGCAGGACTTGCTTCAGTGGAGCTTTGGAGTTCACTGAGTCCACTCTGCTGGGGCCACCTGGCATGAGCTACAGAATGATGTACAGATGGGTGCTACTTGTTCTGAGCTTGGAGGTACCCAGGAGAGAACAAGATGTGAACCAAGGCCAACTGCTGCTAGTGCCAGGCCCGGACCACTTAGCAAAAAGTACAGGATATGCAGTGGCCAGATGTTGCTTGTTTGAGAGATTTTGAATAGGCATGTTCCAACTCTGAAGGGATAAGAGGTTAGCTTGTGAATTTTTGTCTAAATTTGAACTAAACTAAGAGGACTCTTCAACCAAGGAACACTGAAGAAGCCACACTGAGACTGGTTGGAAAAGCAGAAACGTGGAAAGGGCTGCCCAGTTCCCCGGAGTGAACGGCAGCTGGGAGAGATTCGTGTGGGTGGAAGTGAGTTTAGCAGAGAGGGGAGGGTCCTGAGCCCCAGGAACAAAGCCCCAGCCTGCAGCCCCAGAGCCTAGAACAGGTGTATGGACATTATTTAGCTGGAAACAAGTCAGGATACTGTTTGTGAGAAAGAGACTGATTTCTCAGACCCAGGATTCTTCTTAAAGGGACCATGCAGAAAACCCTCTCTCACAACCACTCACCTGGGGCTCCGGGGGATGGGGAGAGAGGAGAGTACTAGAGTAGCAGGAAGAGAGTGTAATCTAGGAGGCACAGGGAGAAACATTTTGGGAGACAGCCACTCTAACCCCTGGGACGAGTCACTCCCCAAAACTAAAGTGAGTATTTCCCCTGGAAACAGCAATACCAGCAAAGGGAAGCAGGACACCAGTCAAACAAGCTCTCCTGTGGCACTCAGAGCAGAGTTGCTTAGAAAGAGGGAGCTTTCAGGACTACAGTAGGGAGTCTTAGGGTCTGAGCTATAACACCCACACCCACACGGCTGAGGGCTCACCGGAGGGCGGGTGTCAGTGGGATGTGGTGGCACAGTTCTGTCGGCAAGGGCAGAAGCTGACTGGCCACCACTGGGCCCAAGTGTAAGCTCAGTCTTGCCTGGCTGGGGAGGAGGGGGCGTGCAAAAGCGGTCAAGCCCAGCTGTGGGTAGCCCATAATCCAGCCTGCAGGAGAAGGGTGGGAACCCCAGAAGGGTTGGAAACCAGCCCTTGAGCAAGGGCACAGGAGCACAGCCTTGCTTGGCCCACGGAACCAAGGCTTGTGGCCTGATTTGGGAGCTGGCTACTCCCACGGGGGTGGAGCCAAAAACCCAGAACAGGCAGAGTCCTGCTACTGAGTGTAGGCACGCAGACCTACCTGGCCTGTGGAGCCAAGGCTTGCAGCCATCCCATGAGCAGGCTCCTCCTGCAAGGGCGGGGTAAAGCCCAGAAACAGGCAGAGACCCGCAGCTGAGCAAAGGTGCTTGCCACTGCTCTCAGGGCCGAGGATAACACCACCTACAGGGCGGGGCAAAGGCCAAGGCCACCAAGGCTTGTACACCCGAGCAAGTGATGACAGCTACTCCAGTGAAGAAGAGGTGGAAACCACAGCAACAGCCCCAGTGGGCAGGCACCAGCAACGCCCATACCCAAACACCCTAGGCAGCAACAGCAGAGGGGGTGGTGGGCCTGCAGACAGACCATACCTAGGGAATAGAGGCCATATCCAGTGGACTCCAGTGGCCAAAACCATCCTTTACACCAGGGGTACCCAAACTTTTTACACAGGGGGCCAGTTCACTGGCCCTCAGACCGTTGGAGGGCCGGACTAAAAAAACTATGAAAATCTCTATGCACACTGCACACATCTTATTTTAAAGTAAAAATCAAAACAGGAATATATACAATATTTAAAATAAAGAACAAGTAAATTTTAATCAACAAACTTACCAACATTTCAATGGGAACTATGGGCTTGCTTTTGGCTAATCAGATAGTCAATGTCCGGTTCCATAGTTGTCACTGCTAGCCGCAACAAATGATGCAAGTGTTCATTGGTTAGTCTAGATCGGGTTGGACATTTTAAATTTTTCATCCTAGAAAATGTCTGTTTGCAGACATAAGTACTGCCAAAAATTGTTGACATTTTAAGAGCATGGTTCCTGATATGTCTCTGATGAGAGAGAGGCATAGAAATTAGGCAAGTTGTTTGACTTGAATGCGTCTTTCAGAGTGTCACAATTCTGCAGTTCAGCCAGTTACATTTGGTAAATTGAATCCACATTTTTCAATGTCAATAGAAAATGGGTTACAGAAAAGCTGAATGTCCTGTTCATGGAGATGAAGCTCTTTAAATCTAAATTGGAAATCCTTTTGCAACTTTTCCAGTGAATCCACACATACTTCTTTTGGGAATGCAATCAAGGGTTTTTCCACTAACAGATTTTGAGTTAAGGGGAGATGGCAGAAATTTTCCTCCTTCACTTGTTTAATAAGGAGGCCTAATTTTACTTCAAATGCTTTTACATGTGATTGCATATCACATATGAGCTTCCCTTTTCCTTAAAGTTGCACATTGAAACTGTTGAGTAGCTCTGTTACATCTGTCAGAAAGGCGAGGTGCCATTTCCTTTCTGCATCATTGAGCTCTGGTACTTCTTTGTTTTTTTGAAAGCATAAAAGCTGTAATCTGTGGAAATAAGTCATAGAAATGTCTCAAAAATCTCCCTAGACTCAGCCAACGGACTTCAGTGTAGTACAGTACATCTTCATAGGCCACATTTAGCTCAGACAGAAATTCCTGAAATTGCCTGTGGTTTAGTGCATTAGTTCTAATGAAGTTAACACAACGTACACAATTTTCATAACGGAGTCCCACTTCAGTGATTTACTACATAATGCTTGTTGGTGGATGAGGCAGTGTATGGCTATTGGATGAGAATGGTTAAGTTTGTCCATCTCTAGGTTAATGCGAGCAATTACTCCTTTCTTAGGCCCCACCATACTAGGCACACCATCAGTTGTCACACTGGATAGTTTAGCCCAGTCCAGCTCCAAATCCTTCACAGTTTGGGAAAGCTTTTCATAGATATCCTCTCCCATAGTTGTTCCTTTGATGCTTTGCAGTGCAGCAAGCTCTTCTGTGACTTCGAAATTGTCATTCATCCCACGAATAAAAATTAGAAGTTGTGCAGAATCACAAATATCATTGCTCTCGTCGAGTGCCAAGGAAAAATAAGAAAGTTTTCTCACAGAGTTTTGCAAATGCTGATGCAAATTGTCCCCCATTTCTTCAATCCTTCATGTTATTGTAGATCCTGAAAGACTAACTGTACTAAATAAGTCTGCCTTTTCTGGACACATCTCTTTGGCAACAGAAAGAAGGCAATCTTTAACAAATTCTCCCTCCACGAATGGTCTGCCAGCACACACTATTAGCTTGGCAACTTGAAAACTTGCTCGCAGTGATGAAATATTTAGCTGCTTCTGCTTCACAAAAGTATTTTGCTGAGTTGACAATGAATTTTTCAGTTTTAATATTTTATCTTTTCTCACATCTCCAACCAAAAAATCATATTTATCTTTATGTTGAGTTTGATAGTGTCAACGCAAATTATACTCTTTGAACACAGACACTATGTCCTGACATATCAAACACACAGCTCTTTCCTAGTACTGAATGAAAAAGTAATCATAAGTCCACTGTTCTTTGAATATCCTACACTCTGAGTCAATTTTTCTCTTTCTTGACGTCATTGTTTCCTAGGAATTCCAAATTGATAATAGTTAAATACCAATATATATATGCTCTCTGCCCCTCCATATACGTCCCATGCTCTCTGCCCTTCATGTAGGTCCAGGCCTCTGCCTCCCATGTAGGTCCAGGTTTCTGCCCACAATGTAGGTCCATGCCCTCTGCTCCCCCCATGTAGGTCCATGTCCTCTGCCCCCCATGTAGGTCCAGGTATCTGCCCTCATGTAGATCCAGGTCTCTGCCTCCCATGTAGGTCCATGCCCTCTGCCCCTCATGTAGGTCCATGCCCTCTGCCCCCTATGTAGGTCCATTCCCTCTGTCCCCATATAGGTCCAGATCTCTGCCCCCCCATGTAGATCTAGGTCTCTGCCCCTCATGTAGGTCCAGCTCTCTGCCTCCCATGTAGGTCCAGGTCTCTGCCTCCCATGTAGGTCCAGGTCTCTGCCCCCCATGTAGATCCAGGTCTCTGCCTCCCATGTAGATTCAGGTCTCTGCCCACAATGTAGGTCCATTTTTAAAATCCAATTAAAAAATAAATAAAAAATATACTTACCTAGTGCAGCAGCTGCTGCCGCACTGTGGACCCGGCACCTTGGTCTTCAGTCTGTCAGGCCTAGATATGCACGTCGTGCGCTACAACGTCGCGACATGATCATCTAGGTAGGACAGTGAGTGCCGAGCGCAATACAGGAAAGAGAGTTCCTGTATAGCGGTGGGCGCATTATTTCAATTGTAAGCGCCAGAGCGCTTACAATTGAAATGAATCAGGGAACCAGCTGAATCCCCGTAAGTGCGACGGGGGCCGGGTAAAAGGCCGTCGTGGGCCACATACGGCCCGCGGGCCATAGTTTGGGGACCCCTGCTTTACACAGAGAAAATGATAAGGCAAAGAAATACAACACAAATGAATCAAGTGAAATCCCCAGAAAAGGTCCTGAATGAATCAGATATAACCAAATTACCAGATGCAGAGATTAAAATGATGATTGTTAGGATGCTCAAAGATCAACAAAATGACAACAATAGATGGTCATTACAAACACTTAAATAAAGAGATAGCAAATATCAAAAAGGACATTGAAATAATAAAAAAGAATCAGAAATGACAAATACAATATCAGAAATGAAGAACACAATGAAAGGAATTAAAAGCAGGATGGATGAAGCAGAAAATCGAATCAGCGAGTTAGAGGACATGATAAATAAAGGCACAGAAGCAGAGTAAAAAAAGAAAAGAGACTCAAAAAGTCTGAGGAAACTCTAAGAGAGCTCTGTGACAACATGAAGAGAAATAACATCCACATCATAGGGGTTCCTGAAGAAGAAGAGAAAGAACAAGGGATAGAGACTTTCTTCAAGCATATCATAGTTGAAAACTTCCCTCAATTAAGGCAGGAAAACATCTCACATGTTCAAGAAGCACAGAGAACTCCATTAAAGAGAATCCCAAAGAAATCAACTCTAAGATACATCATAATTAATATACCAAAGCTAAGTGATAAAGAGAAAATATTAAAAGCTGCTAGAGAAAAAAAGACTATCACCAACAAAGGAGCCCCCATAAGGATGACTTCTGACTTCTCAACACAAACACTTGCGGCCAGAAGGGAATGGCAAGAAATTTTCAATGTAATGCAGAACAAGAGCCTACAACCAAGACTACTTTATCCAGCAAGGCTATCATTTAAAATTAAAGGAGAAATAAAAAGTTTTCCAGACAAAAAAAAAAACTCAAGGAATTCACTACAACCAAACCAAGGCTGAAAGAAATGCTAAGGGGCCTGCTGTAAATAGATCAAAAGAGAAAAAGAATATAGCAAAAGAGGAATAAAGTTTTAAAGAATAAAATGGCAATAAACAATTACATATCAATAATAACCTTAAATATAAATGGATTAAATGATCTGATCAAAAGACATAGGGTTACTGTGTGGATAAGAAAACAGGACCCATACATATGCTGTCTACAAGAGACACACTTTAAAACAAAAGATGCACATAGACTGAAGATAAAAGGATGAAAAAAAAATATTTCACGCAAATGGAAATGAAAAAAAGCTGGGGTAGCAATACTTATATCAGACAAAATGGACTTTAAAACAAAGACTATAGTTAGAGATAAAGAAGGTCACTACATAATGATAAAGGGAGCAGTCCAACAGGAAGATATAACCATTATAAATATCTATGCACCTAATATAGGAGCACCTAAATATATAAAGCAGACTTTGATGGATTTAAAGGGTGAGATCAATAGCAATAGTATAATAGTAGGGGATTTCAATACCCCACTAACAATATTAGATAGATCCTCAAGAAAGAAATTTAACAAAGAAACAGCACTTAAAGGACACACTAGATCAACTCAATTTAATAGATATCTTCAGAACTTTCACCCTAAAGCAGCAGAATATACATTCTTTTCAAGTGCTCATGGTACATTCTCTAGAATAGACCACATGCTAGGGCACAAAAGCAGTTTCAACAAATTTAAGAAGATTGAAATCATATCGAGCACTTTCTCTGATCACAATGGCATGAAACTAGAAATCAACCACAACAGAAAAACTGAGAAATACTCAAACCCTTGGAAATTAAATAGCATGTTATTAAATAACAAATGGGTAAACAATGAGATCAAAGAGAAATTTAAAAATTCCTAGAAATGAACAATAATGAGCATATATCAACTCAAAATTTATGGGACACAGCAAAAACAGTCCTGAGAGGGAAGTTCATAGCATTATAGGCATACCTCAAGAAGCTTGAAAAAGCTCAAATAAACAACTTGACCCTACATCTAAAAGAACTAGAAAAAGAACAGCAAGTAAAGCTCACAGCTAGTAGAAGGAAGGAAATAATAAATATTAGAGCAGAAATAAATGACATAGAGGCTAGAGAAACAATACAGAGGATCAATGAAACCAAGAGCTGGTTCTTTGAAAAGGTAAACAAGATCTATGAACCTTTAACCAGACTCACCAAGAAAAAGAGAGAGAGCACTCAAATAAATAAAATTAGAAACGAGAGTGGAGAAATAATAACTGACACAACAGAAATACAAAATATTGTAAGAAAATACTATGAAGAACTGTACGCCAAAAAACTAGAAAACCTAGGTGAAATGGACAAATTCCTTGAAACATATAATCTTCTAAAAATTAATCTGGAAGAATCAGAAAACTTAGACCAGTTACAACAAATGAGATTAAAACAGTTATCAAAAAACTCCCAAAATAGAAAAGTCCTGGGTCTGATGGCTTCACAAGTGAATTCTATCAAATATTCAAAGAAGAACTAACTCCTATCCTTCTCAAGCTATTTCAAAAAATTCAAGGGGAAGGAAGACTTCCAAGCTCCTTTTATGAGGCAAGCATAATTCTGATTCCAAAACCAGGCAAAGACAACACAAAGAAAGAAAATTATAGGCCAATATCCCTGATGAATTTAGATGCTAAAATCCTCAACAAAATATTAGCAAACTGAATCCAGCAATATATGAAAAAAATCATACACCATGATCAAGTGGGATTTATTCTTGGGAGGCAAGACTGGTATAATATTTGCAAGTCAATCAATGTGATTCATCACATAAACAAAAGGAAGGAGAAAAACAATATGATAATTTCAATAGATGCAGAAAAAGCATTTGATAAAATCCAGCACCCATTCATGATCAAAACTCTCAGCAAAGTGTGAACACAGGGAACATATCTCAACATGATAAAAGCCATCTATGACAAACTCACAGCCAACATCATACTTAATGGGCAAAAATTAAAAGCAATCCCCTTAAGATCAGGAACAAGGCAGGGGTGCCCCCTTTCACTACTCTTATTCAACATAGTTCTGGAAGTCCTAGCCACAGCAATCAGACAAGAAAAAGAAATAAAAGGTATCCAAATTGGAAAAGAAGAAGTAAAACTATCATTATTTGCAGATGATATGATATTGTATATAGAAAACCCTAAAGTCATAGTCAAAAACTACTAGACCTAATAAATGAATTCAGCAAGGTGGAAGGATATAAAATTAATACTCAGAAATCAGAGGTATTTTAATACATTAACAATGAACTGTCAGGAAGAGAAATTAAGGGAGCAATTCCTTTTACCATTGCAACCAAAAAAATAAAGTACCTAGGAATAAATTTAACCAGGGAGATTAAAGACTTATACTCGGAAAATTATAAAACATTGATAAAAGAAATCAGGGAAGATACAAACAAGTGGAAGCATATACCGTGCTCACGGTTAGGAAGAATAAACATCATTAAAATGTCTATATTACCCAAAGCAATTTATAAATTCAATGCAATACTGATTAAAATACCAATGACTTACTTCAAAGATATAGAACACATATTCCAAAAATTTATATGGAACCAAAAGAGAACACGAATAGCCTCAGCAACCTTGAAAAGGAAGAATAAAGCGGAAGGTATCACACTTCTGGATATCAAGTTATACTACAAGGCCACTGTACTCAAAACAGCCTGGTACTGACATAAGAACAGGCATATAGATGAATGGAACGGAACTGAGAACCCAGAAATAAACCCACACTTTTATGGACAACTGATATTGGACAAAGGAGGTAAGAGCATACATTGGAGTAAAGACAGCCTCTTCAACAAATGGTGTTGGGAAAATTGGACAGCTACCTGCAAAAAAATGAAACTAGACCACCAACTTACACCACTCACAAAAATAAACTCAAAATGGATAAAAGACTTAAATGTAAGCCATGAAACCATAAGCATCTTAGAAGAAATCATAGGCAGTAAACTCTCTGACATCTCTTGCAGCAATATATTTGCTGATTTGTCTCCACAGGCAAGTGAAATAAAAGACAGGATAAACAAATAGGACTTAATCAAACTAAAAAGCTTCTGCACAGCTAAAGACAATAAGAACAGAATAAGAAGACAAACTACAGAATAGGAGAACATATTTGACAATACATCTGATAAGAGGTTAATAACCAAAATTTATAAAGTACTTGTAAAACTTAATACCAGGAAGACAAACAATCCAATCCAAAACTGGGCAAAAGAAATGAATAGACACTTCTCCAAAGAGGACATACGGATGGCCAATAGGCATATGAAAAAATGCTCAACATCACTAATCATTAGAGAAATGCAAATTAAAACCACAATCAGATATCACCTCACACCAGTCAAATGGCGCTCATCAACAAAACAACACAGAATAAGTGCTAGCGAGGATGTGGAGAAAAGGGAACCTTCCTGCACTGCTGGTGGGAATGCAGACTCATGTAGCCACTGTGGAAAACAGTATGGAGATTCCTCAAGAAATTAAAAATTGAACTGTCTTTTGACCCAGCTATACCACTGTTAGGAATATACCCCAAGAACACCATAGCACTAATTGAAAAGAATAAATGCACCTCCATGTTTATGGCAGCATTGTTCACAATAGCGAAGATCTGGAAACAGCCCAAGTGTCCGTCAGTGGACGAGTGGATTAAAAAGCTTTGGTACATATATACTATGGAATACTACTCATCCATAAGAAATGATGACATCGAGTCATTTACAACAACATGGATGGACCTGGATAACATTATACTGAGAAAAATAAGTAAATCAGAAAAAACTAAGAACTATATGATTCCATATATAGGTGGGACATAAAAAATGAGACTCAGAGACATGGACAAGAGTGTGGAGCCCTGGCCCGTTGGCTTAGCGGTAGAGCGTTGGCCTTGCGTGCAGGAGTCCTGGGTTTGATTCCCGGCCAGGGCACAGAGGAGAAGCGCCCATCTACTTCTCCACCCCTCCCCCTCTCCTTCCTCTCTGTCTCTCTCTTCCCCTCCCGCAGCCGAGGCTCCATTGGAGCAAAGATGGCCCGGGCGCTGAAGATGGCTCTTTGGCCTCTGTCTCAGGCGCTAGAATGGCTCTGGATGCAACAGAGCGACGCCCCAGAGGGGCAGAGCATCGCCCCCTGGTGGGCATGCCGGGTGGATCCCGGTCGGGCGCATGTGGGAGTCTGTCTGACTGACTCCCCGTTTCCAGCTTCGGAAAAATGAAAAAAAAAAAAAAAGAGTGTCGGAGGTTACAGGGTGGGGGGGAGGAGGAGAGGGAGGGGGTTGGAGAAGGGGAGGGGCACGAAAAAAATCAGTTAGAAGGTGACGGAAGATAATTGGACTTTGGGCGATGGGAATGCAGCATAATCAAATGTCAAAATAACCTAGAGATGTTTTCTCTGAACATATGTACCGTGATTTACCAATGTCACCCCATTAAAATTAATCAAAAAATATACAAAAGTCCATTGCCTTTCTATATGCCAACAATGAAACATTAGAAAACAAACTAAAAAAAAATCCCCTTCACGATTGCAACAACAAAAAAATAAAATACCTAGGAATAAACATAACAAAGAATGTAAAGGACCTATATAACAAAAACTACAAAGCATTGTTAAGGGAATCGAAAAAGATACAATGAGATGGAAAAATATTTCTTGTTCTTGGATAGGAAGAATAAATATAATCAAGATGGCCATATTATCCAAAGCAATATACAAATTTAATGCAATTCCCATCAAAATTCCAATGACATTTTTTAAAGAAATGGAACAAAAAATCATCAGATTTATACGGAACTATAAAAAACCCCGAATAGCCAAAGCAATCCTAAGGAAAAAGAATGAAGCTGGGGGTATTACAATTCCTGACTGCAAACTATAAATATATTATAGAGCCACGACAATCAAAACAGCATGGTAATGTCAGAAAAATAGACACTCAGACCAATGGAACAGAATAGAAAGTCCAGAAATAAAACCACATATATATGGTCAAATAAGTTTTGATAAAGGGGCCAACAACACACAATGGAGAAAAGAAAGCCTCTTCAACAAATGGTGCTGGGATAACTGGAAAGCCACATTCAAAAGAATGAAACTCGACTAAAATCTGTTTCTATGTACTAAAATTAATTCAAAATGGATCAAAGACCAAAATATAAGACCTGAAACAATAAAGTACATAGAAGAAGACATAGATACTAAACTCATGGACCTTGGTTTTAAAGAGCATTTTATGAATTTGACTCCAAAGGCAAGGGAAGTGAAGGCAAAGATAAACGAATGGACTACATCAGACTAAGAAGTTTTTGCTCAGCAAGAGAAACTGACAACAAAATAAACAGACAGCGAACTAAATGGGAAATGATAATTTCAAACAACAGCTCAGATAAGGGCCTAATATCCAAAATATACAAAGAACTCATAAAACTCAACAACAAACAAACAAACAATCCAATAAAAAATGGGAAGAGGACATGAACAGACACTTCTCCCAGGAAGAAATACAAATGGCCAACAGATATATGAAAAGATGCTCATCTTCTTTAGTTATTAGAGAAATGCAAATCAAAACTGCAATGAGATAACACCTCACACCTGTTAGATTAGCTATTATCAATAAGACAGGTAATAGCAAATTTTGGAGAGGCTGTGGAGAGAAAGGACCCTCATCCACTGTTGGTGGGACTGTAAAGTAGTACAACCATTTTGGAAGAAAGTATGATGTTTCTTCAAAAAACTGAAAATAGAACTACCTTATGACCCAGCAATCCCTCTACTGGGTATATACCCCCAAAACTCAGAAACATTGATACGTAAAGACACATGTAGCCCCATGTTCATTGCAGCATTGTTCACAGTGGCCAAGACATGGAAACAACCAAAAAGCCCTTCAATAGATGACTGGGTAAAGAAGATGTGGCACATATATACTATGGAATACTACTCAGCCATAAGTAATGATGACATTGGATCATTTACAACAAAATGGTTGGATCTTGATAACATTATATGGAACGAAATAAGTAAATCAGAAAAAAACCAAGAACTGCATGATTCCATACGTAGGTGGGACATAAAAACGAGATTAAGAGACATGGACAAGAGTGTGGTGGTTATGGGGGGGAGAGTTGAAGGGGGAGGAAAAGGGGCACAAAGAAAACTAGATAGAAGGTGACGGAGAACCCTCTGACTTTGGGTAATGGGTATGCAATATAATTGAATGACAAGATAACTTGGACATGTTTTCTTTGAACATATGTACCCTGATTTATGGATGTTACCCCTTTAAAATTAATAAAAATAAAGAAAAGAAAAAAATCTTGGTTAAGAGCAATACAACTTTAAGCAAAAATGAACTAATTATATCTTTTTTGATGCTTCCTTCAAAATAAGTTTTGAGAATCACCTTGGAGATTTGAAATTCATGTAATAAGAGAAAATTTAATGAAACCCTTTTCTGAAATTATAAGACAACAAATATAGCAACTAAAAATAATTTCACTATTTTCAATGTTTTTCTGGGTTTTTTTCCCTGAACCTTGGAAGTATTTATATGTCAAAACCAGGACACTCCACCTTTAAACATTCCTTTGCAATATTAATTAAAATAAACTTAATATATAAAGCATTATTTTTTATTTAAAACCTAAAATCTAGGTGTTTCTATACTAAGCCATCTAAAATCCAACAAAAAATGAAACTGAATACACACACACACAACAAAACTAAATATACACACAAGTTTTTTTCTTATTATGAATTATTTATTGTCCAGACTTCCTCCCCATTGTCATTAATTTATTATCAGTTTTGCTGATAAGGACTTTTTCTTATTCTCATTTCTGCATATGTGTCCCTTTGTATCAGCTTTATTATTTCCTAGTACATAGAAGAATATTCTGCCCTTTAATATTTCAATAAACAGATATTTTATTTTAAAATCCACACATACATTTCTGTGGTGCATAGATTTGATGTATGATGAAGTCAATAAAGGACTGTCTCAGATGAAAAATATATCAATAGCCTCATGACAGCAAGATAGATTAATTCAAATTAATACCAAAATAGACCATGATATATTGGTTTTCCAATAGTACTTCATCTTCTCACCAATAGGAATTACACTATGCAGTGTAGATAATATTTAGAACTCTGATTTCTCAAGCTCAAGTGACTTATGTATATAAAATTCATGATTACACCTAGAAGAAAAAACAAAACAAAATGTTACTGTTTTTGTGACAAAAGGACCTATTTAGGAGACATTACTGTAAATGACAAAAAGCTACTAGAAATTCTCTGAAGTTGAAATAGTAAAATTTCAACTTTGAATTTCTGAGATCTGAGAGTCTGAAGTTCAACTTTTAGCAGAAATTAATTTTTTATATCCTGACATCAATAATACAGATAGGCTTGGTATATATCTGTAATAAGAGGGAAAGCCACAGACAAAGGCAAGCCCTAGACAGTTTTAAAAGACCTATTCTCTGATCTCCCAAGCAGTTGAGACAAAAATAATGAAGAGAAATACCTATGTGGAAAACCCTGACATTTTTAGAAAAAATTACTTTCACTCTATCATTTATATGCTTTCTGGAACAATTAACATAAAATTGTTTACAATGATAAACTTTATATTAATCGTTGGCTAAAATAACTAAGTAAACTCAGTGTCTTTCATCCTTTGCCAGTAACTCTTTGGTCTCTACCATGGTTGGTTTCATCATGAGATTCTTACTAAAACCATGGAACCATGGAATTTGTCCCAGACTTCAGAGCAGTTCATGACAATAAAAGAGAATGGACAGAGGTTATTTAAAGAATCACTTCCAGAAGATAAAGAAATTATGTCACAGTTTCCCAGAAAATTTTTTCTCACATCCCATTATTCTAAGCTGTGTCACATGTCTATTCTTAAAACTTTCATTGATGAGGAAGGCTGGGGTGACAATTAGTTCAGTTGGGCCCAATTTAGCAGCTGAATGTGAGGTCAGCTTCTACAGACATATGGGGAATATATGACATTATATGGGGAAAGATCTAATATTTATACCAAAAAAAAGGAACTCTGCTAGAGATTAGATGAAATGGAAGAATAGATACTAAACAAATAAATGATAATGTACACTAGAACCATATATATATATTATTAACAACAATCTATAAAGAAAATACATCTTCATATTACTGATGCACGTAGATCAATGTATACTTTTTTGAAAACAAAGCTTCTTTGATAAAACTCAACTTGTTTCCAATACTGGATTGCTGTTGTCAATAATTTTATTCCCATTACAGAATCAGATTGCTTTACAGGTCACAGAATTTTCTGTTATTCCAAACAAAAAGAAAAAAAAAATTGGTTCAAAACCTAATTAAGTGAGCCTATAAAAATTAATTGAAATCCTATTCTTTAATTATATTGCCTCATATACAATGAAATTCAACCCAATCCCCCACCATGATTAAATTTATATCCACAGGTGTTCATTCCTAACTTAGCTCTATTTAGCATTAAAAAGTAAATTTCTTCATCCTGCAGATTCTATATTTTTTTCAGTTCCAAATCCATTAATCCATCAGAAGCCCATTTCTTCTAGCAAGTAAGATTTGAATGGAATATTAGATAAATATTTCATGTAAACTGTGCTGTATTCAGACCCACATGCTATAGTGATTGGAGACCTATTTGGTCTCACAAACTCCATTTGCCCCCAACTCCATCTCAGGACACCATCCACTTAGTCATTTGTCCTGAAGAGAACAGAAAACTTCTGACCATGTATATCCAATTAAGGCAAAAAAATAAACAAATAAAAAAGGGTGACTGTCCTCAGGTGCCTTCTTTGCTAAGCTGACAAGTAAGCATGTAAATCAAGCTGCAGACTATTAGTTAATATAGAAAGATTTTAGAACAAGCTGTCTAAAGATTTACTGCATATTTTTCCTCTTTTAAAAAATTGTTTTTGTGAAAATATCTAAAATCAAATTTTGGAATTTAATTTCTTCAGAAATTACTTGAAATAAACAGTAAAGTCGGTGTTCCAATTAATAAAGTCATGACAATAACTGATTAGTTGTTCAATCTGATTAGCTTTAACTGTCTTTAGTCAAATCCATTAAGAAGTGCTTGCCTGATTTCAGACACAATACGGTAGTGGCGCTGGAGTTCAGCCAGTGCTGGGGGTAGGTGTGAAAGTGGGAGTAGAGTACAGCCAGGTAGTCTTATGTCTGTTCTTTCTTTTTATTCCGCAGCATTTGAGTTTGCAGAGCCCTGAGAAAAATTAGCCTATGAAGCAGAGAAATCCCCGGGAAAGAAACCTGATTGTCCACTTTTATAGCTAACTGTCTTGGGAATATTTTCAGGAAGTAGAGTAAAACTTATTATGTCTGATTTTACATAAATGTGCCTTTCTTCTTTTTATTTTCTCTATGGCCAAGGTGTGGAGAAAACCTTGGGATAGGAGGTTGGCCAGTCTAAATGGAAGTTTTTTTTGTTTTGTTTTGTTTTTCCCCATATAGCTATTAAAGTCACCTAATAAAACAGTATACTTAAAAAATAATAATGTTTGAGGATCCTTAGACCGTTTTAGGGGCACATTTTAACTAAAATTTTATTTAATTTTATTTTATTTACTTTTTTTTTTATTAAAATTTTCTTTTTTATTTAGCTTTAAAAGTTCTAATTTTTTTTTCCCTTGAAAGCACTCTGTAGTTCTCATGTTGGGTACTTTTTAAATTGACTTTATGGGGGTGACATTAGTTGATAAAATCATACAGGTTTCAGGTGCACAATTCCACAATACATCATCTGTATACTGTATTTGTATTTACTACCCCAAGTTGAGTCTCCCTCCATCTCTCCTCCCCCATCTCTCCCCACCACCTTTCCCTCCTGCAATCCTCACATTGTTGTCTGTGCCTGAAAGTTATTTTTTCTTTGCTTAATCCCTTCACTTTTTAAAAATTAAATATACCTTTAAGGTAAGTTCTTTTCCAGAATAAAATAAACTCATATATTGGGGTTCAACAAATAAGTGAATGTAAACTGGATGAGGATAGCCAAGTTTCTTACTCTTGGGAAAGCCACAGGGTAGAATGTACTGTGTGGATCTGGATTAGAGGTAAAGACGTCAGTATAAACTCATGTTTAACGTAATATAGTTGGATAGATCAGAAATAATGACAGATTTGTATGTGTATATTTTCTAGTTTTGTCGGCCCACGGGGCCTAGGAGCAGTGAGAGCACGCTAGCAAGGACCCAGGTCATGGTTTACTCTGCCAAAGGGAAATAGGATTCCTTGGAGAAATGATCAATTCTAGGGATGAAGGAAGGAAAACACAAGATAAAGGTGGAATCTACTGTAGTCTCAGAAATTAAGAAAGTGCTAAGGAAAAAAAAAGGGGGTAGGTGTATGGGGTCATGTTAAAGGGATTCGGGAACCAACCAGAAAGAGTTCCTAGTTACCAGTACTGGAAAAAGTTGAGCAACAAAATAAATAATATAGTGTCAGATTACAACTCAAAGTATAGAATAAATACTAATGAATATATAATGTCAAAAATAATGATTGAATAAATAAATAAGTGGGTGAGAAGACAACCTTTCATTATAGAATTTCAAAGACTTCTTGTAGCTACTTCCACTCTAGGGTATAGAGCTGATTCCCCTTCTCTCCATGCCCTCCCAGATGTTGAGTAGAATACAAAAAAGGGGAAGATAACTTTATTTTGGAAAAACATAACTAACTCTAACTCTACCGGTACAAGGTTAACATCGGTAATATGTTATGTTGACAGTAGATACCCTTGATATGATATGATGAGAATGACATTTCACTCTCTGATCTTCCTTCCGAGAACTAGTCTTCTCAGACTAACTGGGAGAAAAGCATCAGTCAAACTTACTTGAAGAGCATTCTACAAAATGCCTAAACTGAAAATTATAAAGCATTTATAAAACAAGGAAAGTCTGAAAAGTGGTCACAGTCCAAATGAAACTAAGGAGACATGGTGACTAAACTTAAAATGCCACAGTGGATTGGATGCTGGGGGGCGGGGGGAAGGACATTAGTGGAAAACTATTAAAATCTAAATAAAATGTGGAGTTTAGTTCATTAGTAATGTATCAATATTGGTTTCTTAGTTGTGATAAATGTATCATGGTAATGTAAGATTTTAGCAATATAGGAAACTGGTGAGGTATATATAGGAAATCTCTATAATATTATTACAGCTTTCCTATAAATCTAAAGCTACCCTAAAACAACAGTTTACTTACATATATATATATACAATCTCTATGAATTGAATTGACAGGCTCCAATCTGTCATTTTACCTTGTAGTATAATGATCTAAAGTGAAATTAAGATACTATCATATGTAAGTAAATTTAAAAAATGTAATCCATGTTGTTTTAAATGGGCATTCAGTTGAAATGAACTGCGCCACCACAGGTCAGGCACTGAAATGAACAACAGCTTTAAATGCCATGAAGGAAGTGAGGAGAGACAGGGGTCTATGCAATTATTATATTATCCTTTTAAAATTATTTTTAAAAGAGGAAAAATCCAAAATTATAAAATGTATTGCACAGGGTCATAAGTTTAGAGTCTTTTAGATACTTTGATCAGCAGATGTGAAGAATAGAAAGGCTAGAGCAATTCATTACATAATAATATTTTTGAATTTCAAATCTACTATTAAAAAGATTTGATTTTATCACAACTTAATATCTTCATTTATTGTGCTCTTTTAATATTCCATATAATTCCATATGGTTTAGCTATGCTATCTTCCTAGAAGAGCCCTTGAGCAATTTTTGCAAAGTAAGTGTTTTCCGGAAAAGTATGGTACTTTTAAAATAAGTTTAATAAGATTTACTGTATTTCCTTTAAAATTTCTGAATAAGAATATTTTAACAGTGAGAAATAATTAAATAGAGAGTTCTAAGCCCTCAGAAGGTGGCTGATTCAATCAAAGACCAATTAGACATATTTTATTCACAAAGACGGAGGAAGAACTTTTCTGATGTCAAAGTCACTGGAGATTTTTTTATAAGAGGCTCAAAAATTTTCCATTATAAGGTTTAGGAAGCAGACTTATTAGCATACAGGTTTTAGAGTCAAAAATAGGATTGGATACATCTTCATCTATTATCTCTGTGATCTCTGGACAAATAAGACTTTTTTTCCTTAACTTCTGATTTTCTATATAAAATGAGGAAATAATAGTAATTATCACACTAGGCTAATGATCAAATTAAATGAAATAATTCCTGTGTCAGCACAGTGCTTAGCAGATAGTAAACAATTCAAAATATAACACCTACTATTATTAAATTTCCATGTTACTTTCCCCAAACTACAATTCTTGGCCAGTTCTTATCATTTCATTATTCTACATATTATTAGTAAGTGGTATTACATACAGCTACTACTATCACACCAATCGTTCATGGTCTAAGGGGAAAACTGGTAGGGCACACAAACTCTCAGGAGCTTCTCTAGGCCGATGGCAAAGCTGTATCAGTACAATGAAGGTGTTCCGTGAAGATAACCACTGGTGCTGACCTTTAGAGGCAAAGAAAGAAAGCAACCAGGCGAGAGGTGCTCAGAAATGCAACGGGAAGTATGGACAGACTACCAGCAGTGCCCATTCAGTCTTGAAAATATGTGATCTCTCTTGTAACAGGGGGTATCCTGAAACACTCTTCACCTTCTACCTCTTAGATTTCAACTCAAATGTTACTGTCTCAAGAAAACTTTCCCTATTACAACTGTTTAAGCATTTCAAATAGCAAGCCCTCAAAATAGTATCCCGATTGATTTTTAGGTTGTAATAATACACATTTATTGTCTATTTGCCTAATATTTTTTTTTCATACTCATGTTATCCATTAGCATGACTGTGCCTACTTTTGCTTATTGTTTTACTCTGGATATTGGCATATAGTAAGGCCCTCAATAAATATTTGTGGAAGAAAGAATAAGTGAAGGCAGGGAAAAAATTGGAGTCCAAATGCTTCAGAAGTGCATCTTGGGAAAATTTAACTTCAGCAAGAATTTTACAACCTTCCCTCATAATTAGGAGAATTAAATGTTTAAATCAGCCTGACCAGGCAGTGGCGCAGTGGATAGAGCGTCGGACTGGGATGCAGAGGACCCGGGTTCGAGACCCTGAGGTCGCCAGCTTGAGTGCGGGCTAATCTGGTTTGAGGAAAAGCCCACCAGCTTGAACCCAAGGTCGCTGGCTCCAGCAAGGGGTTTTACTCGGTCTGCTGAAGGCCCGCGGTCAAGGCACATGTGAGAAAGCAATCAATGAACAACTAAGGTGTTGCAACGTGCGATGAAAACCTAATGATTGATGCTTCTCATCTCTCTCCGTTCCTGTCTGTCTGTCCCTGTCTATCCTTCTCTCTGACTCACTCTCTGTCTCTGTAAAAAATAAATAAATAAATATTTTTATTTATAAATAAATAAAAATAAATAAAAAGTGTTTAAATCAATTTGATCCCACTGATTACATGCAGTTTGTAAAGAAAAAATTGACACATATAATACAATTGGGTTGTTTTTTGTTGATGAGTACAAACATGTTTAGGAAGTTAAGACAAGTCTGTCTCACTAAACATATTCTATGTTTTCCAAAATTGGTTAAGTCCCAACCTAGCCAATGTATTTTCAACTCAGAAACTCAGTCTTTCATCGGCAAGTCTTTCTTGAATGCTGGCTTTGTGTTGAGCAGTGTAAGTTACTGAAGACACTAAGATAAGAGGAAGATATATTGTATAGCAACTCTTATGATAGCCAGTTGAAAAAGATAGATACTAAATAAATGAGGACACATTTACTTCAGAATAGTTGATATATGGTGAGAAGGTAAAGTATGGCCATAAGTGATGATAAAAAAAGATTTTTTTTTTGTAATTCTGTGAAAAACAGGCTACTTTTAAAACATAATAGCAGTCAAGAGCCCATAAATAAGCACTGTAAATTTGGCTACAAATTCCTTTTTCTGAATGGCAAATCACCCTAAATGCAAAATAAAAATATACAATATAAATGACACGGAGAATTCCCTTTTGAGTAGAATTTAAAGGTTTTAGGAAGCAAGTGTTCCTGCTGTAATGATGATAAAAACTGGGATAACTTATAATAATATTTTTTAATGTAGCATAGGTATGGACAGAAAAGGGACAACGCTAATATTTCTCGGAGGAAAGAGCTTTCCTTAGGTGAGGTGACCAGAGACAGCTCTTTCCTTTCTCAGGGGTGTTTTCCCAATTCTGAGTACAAGCTGCAAATTGCTTTGGCTTTTGTTTAGGGACAATACCAAGGGGAAGATCAGTCAGCAGAGATTTCTGAAGATCATTAATCTAGTTGGTCTGATGGATGAGAATCTAGGGAGGTCTTATATACAATGCTAGTTTTACTCCCCAAGTATGATGTGGGAGACTCTGAAGCCATAAGTAACAAAAACCTGACCAGGCATGTTCAAAATCTGTAACATGCAGAACTAAAAATTATGTTGCCAATTAGGAATGAGGCAACAAAGACTTGCTAGGCTGTAAATACAAAGACTGTGGTGGGGCATATCAAAGGAATAAGGAAGCACTGGGAAAAAACCCTAGCTCTCCACCCAACTCTAGCGCTCCACCCAACTCAATCCCTGACTGAATGGATAGACTCAGCACTTCAACCTATTTATTTGGCAGAGTCAAGAGGAGACCCTTCTGCCAGGAAAGTAACATTATCTACAACCTCTATAGTTTATTATTATTATTATTATTATTATTATTATTATTATTATTTTCAAGTGAGAGGATAGTGAGTCAGATTCCTGCATGCTCCCTCACACTAGGATCCACCTGGCAACCTCTGTCTGGGGCTGATGCTCAAATAAACAGAGCCATCTTCTGTGCCTGGTCCATGCTTGAACAAATTGGGCCACTCTCTGTGGGAAGGGAAGAGGGAGAGAAGAGGCAGAGGGAGGGGGAGAGAAGCAGATGGCTGCTTCTCTTGTGTGCTGTGACCAGAATCAAACCCGGTACAACCATGCACAGGAGTGACATTCTATTCACTGAGTAAACCAGCTAGGGCCTATTTTTTTTTTAGGCACAATATTTAATTTAAAGTAAAAATCATGAGTTATACAAGTTGGCAGAAAAATACTTTTAAATTATTGAGGCCCTGGCCAGTTAGTTCAGTAGTAGAGCACTGGCCCAGTGTGTGGATGTTTCAGGTTCATTATCTGGTCAGGGCACACAGGAGAAGCAACCATCTACTTCTCCGCCCCTCTCCCTTTCTGTCTTGTTCTCTCTTGTACACACTTTCTCTCTCTTCCCCTCCAGCAGCCATGGCTTGATAGGTTTAAATGAGTTGGCCTCTGGCTCTAAGGATGTCTCGTGGCCTTTGCCTCAGGCGTTAAAAAAATGGCTCAGTTGCTGAGCAATGGAGCCATGGCCTCAGATGGGCAGAGCACTGCCCCCTAGTGGGTTTGCCAGGTGGATCCTGGTGGGGTGCATGCAGAAGTTTCTCTGCCTCCCCTCCTTTCACTAAAAAAATCTTTAAAAAATTATTAAGCGGAAACAGGCAGTAGAGTCAGACCAGAAGATGGTTACAGACATTGACCTTAGCGGGACAAAGACATTAGAATAATTATTATAAATACTTTAATTAAATAGATTACAATATAGTAAAAGATGTTGAACTTAACCAGAGAATTCAAATTTGTACAAAAAACAACAACAACATGGGCTTTCTGTAACTGAAAACAATATTAAACAGACTTAACTTGGGAGTGTGGGTAAACACACAGTATGCTCTACAGAGATGTGTTGTAGAAGTGGGCACCCAAAACCTGTGTAGTTATGTCTGGGGAAAACAGCTGTGTTAGGCTTGCTCAGTGCCTGTAAGCACTTTGCATGCTTAGTGTGTGAGCACGTGGCAGAAAGCCACGTGTGTGTCTCTATGAAAAGTTATGGGTGCTTTCCCTCAAGGGCGATTCTCCCAGATCATTCTTCTGTCACTGTGAGGTGCAGTTCCCTGATTCCCTCAGCTCCCACCATGAGGGTCCGTATTTCTGATCCCTTGCCGTCCACTGTGAGAAGAAGTTTTTTCTTTGCTTATTCACTCACCCATCTCTGCGAGCCTCCAGTAAACAGGTAATGATCCAATGTTTTCCAGCTCTGGCTCCACAGTTTCTCTATTGTCTGCTCAAACTCAGTGTGAAGCTTCCTGGTGTTGGCCACTAGCATTACATTATGTTAGCCAGTGTCTCCCCAGTAAAATTCAATTAAAAAATGGAAATATAATATTTGAATTGAATGATTAAACAAAGCAGAAGGCAGAATTAATGACCTGAAGATGAGTAAATAGAAAATATACAAACTAATTCACAGAGAGGAAATAAAAGAATAGAAATAAAACAAGTACACAGCATAAAAGAAATATAGGACATATCACATGGGAATGGGAAGCATTGTATAATCTAATGATTAAATATCAGTAGGACTTTTATTTTTGTAGTACTGAGTCCCTGGACAGTGATGTTCAAAAGCACTTCTTAGACTCCCCCCCCCCCCTTCTTCTAAAGTAAATGAATAAGGCGAGAGGGGTATAAAGTTATCTAATTTTGTTGTCCTTCCCCGAGATCAGAAAAGTCTCTGGTAAATAGTGTCCCTTGAGGCAGATCTCTGACCTAAAATATTCTGAACCTATTTCAGAATGGTTAGTTCCCTTTTCCAGACTGAAGCACTAGTGAAGTTTTCCTCCAATCTTCACCATAAGAACCTGGAATTCCTTTCTCTCCTTTTTTTTTTTTTTTTTTTGACAGAGAGAGGGACAGATAGGGACAGACAGACAGGAAAGGAGAGAGATGAGAAGTATTAATCATCAGTTTTTTGTTGCGACACCTTAGTTGTTCATCAGTTGCTTTCTCATATGTGCCTTGACCAGGGGGCTACAACAGACCAAGTAACCCCTTGTTCAAGCCAGTGACCTTGGGCTCTGGTGAGCCCATGCTCAAGCCAGCAACTTCGGGGTTTCCAAACCTGGGTCCTCTGCATCCCAGTCTAATGCTCTATCCACTGCGCCACTGCCTGGTCAGGCTCTTTTTTTTCTTAAGTGAGAAGCGAGGAGGCAGAGAGATAGACTCCTTTATGAAACCCAATCAGGATCCACCCAGCAAGCCCCCTATGGAATGATGCTCTGCCCATCTGGGGGTTGCTCTGTTGCTCAGCAACTGAGCTATTTTAGTGCCTGAGGCAAGGCCATCATCCCTTGTGTCAGGGCCAGCTTTCTTCAACCGAGCTGTGGCTGCAGATTGAAGAGAAAGATAAAGAGAGAAAGAAGGGAGAAGGGGAGGGTTGGTATGGGGGCAGTTGTGTGAGGCTCTCTCACAGGGTTACCGACTGCAAGCACTTTGCCTAATTGGTACGTGAGTGTGTGGCTGCGCCATATGTGTATGACCTATATAATGCTGTGGGTGCTTGTGCTTGAGAGAGATGGGGGACTGTGGATGGTGGGTTGCGTGCCCGCCACTGTGAGGGGCCATTCTTGCTGTTTGTGTGCTGGAGAAGAGGGGGCCATTCTTGCTGTTTGTGTGCTGGAGAAGAGGTTTTCCCCTGCCCGTGTGCTTGTCTGCCTTTGTGAGACTTTATTAAATGGAATGGCCCTAACACTTTTTGACTTTGCAGTTTCTCTGCCATCTGCCCAAATTCAGTGTGGATCTTCCTGGCCCTGGCCACTGTCATTGCAGGTGGAGAATTAGATGGGTGCTTCTCCCATGTGCCCTGATCCAGAATCGAACCCGGGACATCCACAGGCCAGGCTAATACTCTACCGCTGAGCCAACCAGCCAGGGCCAGAATCTTGAGTTTCTTGAAAGTAAAACCCATGAAAGTGTAGGGGCTTTCTTAAGAACAGGCCCCAGGCACTTTTAAATTCTCAAGCCAGTCTACACTCAGGACCCAGGAATTAGTCAATTACCATTCAAATGTTCCTACAAATAATGGGCCCCAGCTGGTATACGGATCTCAGCTGTGACTGTATAGTCACCTTTCTCTCCAGTTTTCCAGTCAGCAGTTTTCTCTGTGAACCCCCTTCTGGATGGCTCTAAGAAGAGTTGCTGAAGTGAGATTGTTCAGTGATGAGTGCCAAGCTGTTAGACGTGTCAGAACTAAGATGGTGAGTCCTAATCCTGATCACTTTTTATTAGTTTTTGCTTTGCAGCTTTCCTGACAACACTAATATCATACATTCAAAATATAAATGTATGTGAATGAAATCTATTCTTAGAAAATCTTGAGATTGTTTTATCACTCTAAGCCCAAGATAAAAAAATATCGTTAGTGTGTTCATTGGGTCTAAAAGTTCTTTCCTTTAATGTTGCCTTTCCTTTGGAGAGGCAAGTGGACAAACTGAAATTCTTCCAGTAAGTATAATCATTTGTTTTAGTGGTTACCAGGTGAAGACTGTATAAGGCAAAACTGAAGGGGGGGAAAACCCTGCAAAACTCTGGTGTTTCTGAGTCTGACACCCAGGTCAATAGGATATAGGTTCCTGTTAATACGGTTTGTTTGTTTGTTTTATTTATTCATTTTAGAGAAGAGAGAGAGAGAGAGAGAGAGAGAGAGAGAGAGAGAGGAGGGGGGAGGAGCAGGAAGCATCAACTCCTATATGTGCCTTGACCAGGCAAGCCCAGGGTTTCAAACTGGCGACCTCAGAGTTCCAGGTTGATGCTTTATCCACTGCGCCAGCACAGGTCAGGCCAATAAGGTTTTTTGATATTATCCATCTGAAAAGGTGGTTTGGCCCTGAATCTCAGTAAGTCTTTTGGATATAAAATGTTATCTACTATATTTGATTCTGAGGGTAAAAATAGAAAACATCCATTCTTTTTCATTTATGGATTCGTTTGATTGTCACTTAGTGGTTGTGGGGTGGGTTTCCTTGGGGAGTGCCATCCTGCACAGTGTTATGAAACATGGAGTCCAGTAGAGTAGATCAACTTTTAAAATGTTATGTATGGATCACTGTACTTTCTGGGATAAGGAAATCAGGTACTACCTGTAATACAAGTGGTTGAGGCCAGGCAGGTTCACATTGGCTTTGAGCAGACCACAGAAGAGCTGCGGAGCTGGAAGGTGTTGGGCTGTCCCTGTTCATTGGATTCTCACAGAAGCAGGCAGGTGAACAGGCAGAGGGAAACCGCACCTCCTGGCAGCAGGGAGCTAAATGGAAAATCCCCCTTGCTGCGGCAGGGCAGGCAAGAGATCCGCCCTGAGGGCAAGTACCTGTAGCCTTATGGAGGCTATACACACATGTGGCTTTCTGCTCCTGTGCTTACACACTAATCATGCAAAGTGCTTGCAGCCGGAAAACAATAAGGAAGCAAGCCTAACCACTACTGTTTTCCCTACACTATCTCTCTGTAAAATTAACGTTTTAAGAAACATCACCAATATATAAATTTTCCTTGGTTATTTATAACTCCTTATTGAACTATCAGTTGATTGTCTTTTAATTTTGAAAATTTTTCATTTTATCTTTGGTGACCTAGTTTCAGCCTTAAACTCTGTTGAGGATGTTCTTACCTCCCAACTTTACACAAAGATTTTGTTTTCTCATGCGACTCTGCATAAATGGCTTCAGTCACTTTCCCACATAGTTATGTTTCAGTGCTTTTTCTTCCTGTTCCCCCAGCATCCTCTATATTTTATTGGTAACGAGATTATAAATTTATTCATGGTTATGAAGTGTTAGTCTTATCACTATAACTCTTAATCTGAATATATTTATTAACTCAAAGCTTATTCCTCATCTCTTCTTTGACAAGGCTTTGTTTCTTCTCTTAGTATTCCCTCCTTTTACCATTCCACTGGAAAATAGGAGCTGCGTATTCTAAAGCTGTCTTGGCCTTGTTTTGTAGAACTCTTGTCCAATCTGTCAATCATGTATCCACATGGGCATCATGATACAGTGATGGGATTTGAAGTAACTGCAGAAATACAGTTGGTGAGATACAAATTATAATTTATCATCATTGATACTAAAAATAGAGAATTTGTTTTTTTCTCTTACTAGGTTATATATAATACTAAACAATGAATGAAAGGATTTAATGTTCTCAGTATTTGGCTAAATACAAAATATTAGAGAGATATTTCTTTAAAACCATTGCTCTATTTGGACATAAAATACAAATGTATCTTTATACTACATATTCTATTTCCAAAAATTCTATTAAAATAAATTAACATTGGCTTCCCCACCATTTCTCTCTATGCTCCAAATAAGTCATAAGAAATGATTAAAAGTCTTTTGTACACAGTATATAGTCTGCTGTGCCTAACCTTTTTGAAACTTCACAGCTTGAGTGAGTGGCATATGCTAATATACTCATCATTGGCTTGTTAGTGTAATAAAAATAATAATTGAACATGAAGTTTCTTAAAGATCTTTGTATCTACATGAAGGGTTTTAGCTTTTGGATTGCACAGCTTGTCTTCTAGATTTATAACGCAATCTCCTATTTTTAGTTTTTGAATAATGCAAAAAGCAGGCAAGTTACTTTGAAAAAAGAGTCTTGCCTTTTTTTTTTCATAGTGGCAGCTGCAGCTGCTGCTGCTGCTGTCATTGTCATTCATGTGCAAGGATATAGCTGAAAATACCAATTCATGGTCAAACAAAAGTAACTGTGAATCTAAAAGGTGTTATGGGGCCTGACCAGGTGGTGGCACTGTGGATAGAGTGTTGGACTGGGACGCAGAGGACCCAGCTTTGGAACCCCAAGGTTGCTGTCTTGAGCACAGGCTCATCTGATTTGAAGCACAGATCACCAGCTTGAACCCAAGGTCGCTGACTTGAGCAAGGCATCACTGAGCACAAATGAGAAAGCAATCAATGAACAACTAAGGTGCCGCAACAAAGAATTGATACTTCTCATCTCTCTCTCTTTCTGTCTGTCTGTCCCTATCTGTCTCTGTCACACACACACACACACACACACACACACACACACAAAAAAAAAAAAAAAGGTGTTATGGGGAAATATAATCATAAAATGTAAAAATAAATATATTTTTTAAAATCAATAAAATCTTTCTTTTCAACATTTACTCTAAAATGTGCATAACTATATTACCTATTAAAATATTGATTTCTTTCCTTGGCATTTTCTCTTTCCTTGGCCATTACTTCTGATTTTTCTAAAATTAAATATGAGAACAGAAAAATTATATAGCTGATGAGTTGAAAATTCGGTGGCACTGAGAAAACTACAACCACACTTTTCCTTGAAGCAGGCAGTGTAGCCGTGAGCGAACATCCCCCATTAGCTAGATTCTTGGTAATGGTACACTGTGGACCCACTGCTATGAAGAACGAGTGTTGGCAGATATTTGACCTTTTGTGAAATGAAGCAGATTTAACAAATGTTATGAGCCTGAATTAAAATTGTGGGGTTATTTGGCCCATTTCCCAGGGTTTCTCAATGCTTTTACTCAGCCGATTAGTTTCAGTCACCTGACTCTTCATAGAAGAAAGTGGCAAAACATTATGAGTTGTTCCCAAACACAAAATCATGTTTATATAGAGGGGAAAAATATCTTGTGTTAAACATTTTTTTTCGCGTGTCCCAAATTTAGATGGAGAGCATCAATAAAAAATGGTATAGACCTGTCTCATCTATTAGTCACCAGATGGTTCTTACCTTATACTAAATCATTCCTAGTGACATTCACTTTCTATAAGTGATTCAGAAGAGAATTGCATCTAATGAAAACAAATTATAAAAAAATTAAGATTTACTTTGTGAAGAAATAATTTCAGTGTGTTTCAGCACAGAATGTTCTTCAACTTGAAAATGAAAATGTAAACTTCCTAAGAAATGTATGTGGCCATAAGCAATAAAAATTAAGGAAAAAATGCTATCATTTTCGTAGGTATATTTGACATATTATGTGATATATAGTTTATAGTTAATCAAATCATTTGCAAGTAAAAAATAAAGTAGCCAAAATTTTGAATGAAATTTTCCGTAGTTATACTTACATGTTTTTACATGAGAGAAGGCACTTTAGATATCATGTCATAAAATTCTGTGTAGATTTAAGGAGGCATTGAAGAGCATTTAATGATATACCATACTGGGGGGTCCTCAGGTTATGACACAGTTCAATTCCTATGACAGTGATGTAACCCGAATTTTGGTGTAAGTCAAAACACACCCTAGCCTAAGTCACTTACCTATCCTAACACAGTTGTAAAAATTATCATCTAGAACATAAAAACACAACTAAGCCACAGAAAAAGGAAAGGGACGTAAATATACTATACTGTTTACTGTACTGTTTACTGTAGTAAGAGTAAAAAATGAGTAAGCCAAAAACACGTCTCAATTTTTTAAAGTTTTTATGAGAGAGTCATAAACTCGAAACGTACGATATGCAATCTTACAAGAATGGTGATGAGTCCCAGAATTTGAGCATTGTTTATATCCTTAGAGTTCACGTTGTCTGTCTTTCTCATTTGACATATGAGGTGGCAAAGCTGTTTTAATCCAAAGTACGTACCTTGCTATTGATAACAATTACAATATAAACCTCTTTTTATTTTTTATTGAGCATTATGTTTTGGTTGAGTTACATTTTATTTTCTGATTTTTCAGATGAGAAAACTGAGAGAAACAAGAAAGCTTAGTACTGCTTATGTTCACACAGCCATTTTATATCTGAGCCGGTCTAGTTGAACCCAGGCCCAGGTAACTCAAGTCAGCTTAGTCCACCACACCCAGTGATTCTTCTCATCGTGTACCTTTATAACGAAAGCAAAAGAGTGGTCAGTCATTTTTTTCACACTAGAATTTTTCCCCATTTTCCCGCTTAAATAATAGCAGTTTTATCTAAAGGAGAATTTGAAAGGAAGCAAATCTGGGGGTAGGCAAACTCCTACTTTTATATTTCTTATCTCTGCCTTTGTCAATGGCCACATTTTCTGCAGCTTTCTCCTTCTCTAGCCATCCTGCGCCTACAAGGGGACTCATGTGACCCAGGCTCCTTAATTTCAAGTTACCATTATGGTGTCCTCTCTCAGCAGTAGTATGTCCCTTTGATCCCTTTGAAAGCCTGTTTCCTTGTTAAACTTTACCTCTTCTATGACAGAAGATTGGGGACTGTACTCCATTTTCTAAGGTGACAGCGGACAAATTAACCTACACACTGGGGCTGATAACTGTTACAGCTGAAGGACTATGTCTTTTCTATAGGTATAAGTACTTTATCAGGATGTCACAAGAGTTATTTGAAAAATGCTGTAACCCTTTAATGATGGGATATGTGAGTTCTGTGTAGCAAGGATTTAAGGGAGAGATTTTGTGAAGAAGACACGTTTGTTAGACACCTTAAATCTCACTGTGCTTGCAAGTAAAGCTAGTTCTAGGTGTTTTTTTTTTTTAACCTTAAGAAAATTGATGATAAAAATAGCTAAAATACAACATTTTTTTCAAAGCAAATTATGGAAAATAATCATTAAAATCACAATAACTTAAAGAAAATAATCATAAGGTTAAAGTTACTGTTGTAATATGTATTTGGAGTAGCAGTATGTTGAAAGATATAAACAATATAAACATTAACCTGTGTGTATAAACTAACACATTAGCAAAAAGTTGAACATCAAAAGAATACCATGTTCATTAGCATCAGTGAAGGAAGATAAAAAGTGATTGGATGAAAATATAACTAGCGTAATTTTCAGGGAGTGGCTTTATGGAATAATAGGATGAAATTCCTTTTTCTTATAATTCATTTTATTTTTATTGTATGAAACAGTTCTATTATTGCTTTGTTTAACAGCCTGTGGTTAGTGGGTCACACATAATTAATAATACATGCATTAAAATACTATCATTATAAACCAATTGACTGGCATTATACTGTAAGTATTAATATTTACCTAGAAGATAAAATTTGAAAGTATTCTCCAAGAATGTGATTCTCAGTTATAGGTGCTCTGGTCTTAAAATTGCACCAAACTCCTGGACATGGCTCCACACACCAATTTTTTTTTTTTTTTTGAGTCTCCAAAGTTGATTTTAGTGGGATGTTAGAACTGACAAACTCCAGCCATGATATGTAGATGGTAGGATTAATAGAGGGACTGATTGAGAAATAGAACTTACTTATTATTTGGTAAATATTACTGGTGCTTACCAGTATTTTTAGATCACTTCCTGTTTCTAACCATAGAGAAGCATTATCTGTTGAACTTAAAGCTGTGTGACTTGCTTCATTCTATAAAATGAGTGGTAGCACTTAGTGTTACAATTCTCCATACCCTGTTCCCTTGTTACGTGAACCCTGAAGCACTGTTGAGAGGTGACATGAGAATGCCTGGAATTCTGAGGTATCTCACGAATGTTAACTCTTTTCCTGCATTTGCATGAATGAGAAAATAAATTTCATAACATTATTACATTAGCAAACAAAACCAAATTCTCAGTGGTTTGGTGCTGTTTGCTAATGTAATATAGCTCAGCTTTCTGATTAATGTATGGCTCCAGGTGTTCATAACTCTTTTCCTTCAACCTTTTCTATTTTCCCATCACTATAATAGAGAATGCACTTCTTGTCTCCAAGAGCAATCTATCCATTTTTATAATATAAGTTACATGAGGAAAAGGAGCTGTTATAATGCTGTTTGCTTTTTGTTTTGCTTCTTTGCTTCAGTCATATAGCCTAAGTACTTGGGTGGATTTGGATCTCAGTAAATATTTTTTGAATAAATAATTGTGCTTTGTGTCTCATTGCCTTCATATTATCAGAAATTTTTCTCTTCTATTAGCATTTGAAATTGACATATTTCTTTGACTCAAGTTACTTTGTCTCCTTTCCCCTCCGTTCATAACCAAATGATGATGTCATGCAATCACTTTTTATTACCAACCAAGATGCCACCCATTCACTCTATTAAACATTTAGAAACTACATCAATAATGACTTGCTTATCTCTAAATATAATGGGCACTTTGCACAGTCCTCATCTTACTCAGTTTTGACCAGCAGCAGTCAACACTAATGAACATTCTCTTTTGAGACATTCTCTTCCTTTTACCGCTGAAGTACTATCTTATTTATCATTCTCAGATCTCTGGAGGCAACTTATCTGTTTCCTCTCCAAGTTCTTCTCTACCAATCCACAAATGTTAGAATTTCACAAGATTCAGCCCTTAGCTTTCTTTTTTTCCTCCTAGCTATTCTCTTTATAGGCAATTTGCCTAGAGGTAATTACTCCAAAATTCATTTTCCCAGCTCATTTCTCCCCAGGGAGTTTGTCAGAGACCAACTGCTCCACAAGGGAGGGCTTAGGCGGTGAGATTCCCATGGTAAAGAAATCACGAGAAACCAGAGAAATATGAGACATGTTGTAAAGCTTTCTTCCTATCCTAGCAAGTGCTGGAGTAGTAGATATAGTGTTTAGAGACAATAGTGGCATGGTGCTAATGTTACATTAGTCAAAGTGTGGAAAGACGATGTCATGGCTTTTATAGCAGTTGCTAAGTCAGGCAGCCCCGAAAGGCACGGGAGCGGGAGCTGTTGTGGGAGGAAAATGGCCTCTAATGTTCATATTGTTGACCAGAGCCCACATCCTGGGTCTCACTGTCATTTCCCCACAGAGCTTAATGTTTATTGAACTTTGACTATGTGAAGAGACATTGTTATAAGCACTGGGCACATGGAATTATGACTGGACATAACACCTTTTTGTTATGGTACTTGGAGTATAATGGAAGAAACTGAAGCTCCTTTCAGCTGTCACTATTACATTTATAATGTAATTACTTGTGATATTCCTCCTCCTCAACTTGAGTGCAATAATTATTTGTTGAGTGAATATATGACAATGAGTGAGTACACAAATGGTCCATATCTATACTTTATGTGAGAGACTACTTCAGCTTCATTGTTTACTCTTCTGAATAAATCTATTGCACTCTTTTGTACTTGATATTCAAGTACACAGATACCTAAACTAGCAAATGGAAACAACTTCAAATCTTGCCTGTTCCAACTAAAGTTTATATAAATCATATAAGCTACAGCATATTCAGATATAAAAAAAAAAGATGTAAAATACCAGCACTAATTTTAAAGGTGAAAAATGTAGTAGTCCTTTCATCTTTTATTCGAGAATTCCAAAGGGCTTTATGAATATTTTTAGTTATCCTTATTTCTCTAAGTAAAAACTCTTATTTGGAAATGATTGATAGAGTTTAGACTCATATTTATGTGTTTCAACCACAAGGCAGTGTTCCTTTGATGCTAATAAAGTATTCTTTAATGTTAGTTTACATTAGATACCAAAGGTAAGATTCTGAATGCAGAAGTATTATTTTTTAGTAGAGTTGTTGTTCTAAAATTAAAATACTGTCTCCAGTATTTAAAGAAACTCTCACCCTACTGTTACATTTCTGTGACCACAAAGCCAGCGCCAGCACATACGGCAGTGTAGGTTTCACACCATACAGAGGCACTTGCCTGAGAGCACAAATACAAGTTGAAATTAGTTTATGGAATATATGGAAAGGCATCTGGTTTCTATGAGTCACTAAATTTTAAAACCTATTCCAAAAAGATCTTACTGATTTAAGAATCTCTGAAAGAACCTGTTATTGTATATTCAACATACCTAGGTTTCTACAGGGTCAGAGAAAGCCAATGACAAGATAGCTATCTAAATACCTACCTATCTTTCTAATGTAGCTATACAGAGATATAAGTGTATAGATATATATATCACAAATGTATAACTATATATAATCTATAACTATAACATAGATAATACACGAATACACACACACACACACACACACACACACACACACACACACACTGCATTCATTCTAGCACATCCTGGTCTAAATTAATATCCATGAATGGATTTGAAGAGTTCAGGTGACTCCTTAAGGTTGCTGAGGGTTCTTTGGTACTTGAAAGTGAACTGACATGGTCATAGTTGTCCATCTATCCTGGGAATTCTTGACACAGTCTGCGAAGTTCTCACATCCCCAATGGGTTACATTCATGGGAATTAAACAAGTCAAACCATCTGGCTTTTAATGCTAAGACATCTGCTGTTTTGTAGCTTCTGTAAAAATAGTTATTTGCATTGTATTTTAGATGAAATATTTAAATCTGAATTAAATTTACACCACGATTGTCAATATGGCTTATTTTTTCACTTGAGTCTTTAAGCAGAGGTTTGTATGTCACTTAGGGAAAGTAAAAAACAGTAAAAAAAAAATAATTTTAACAAAGCAAGTGAAGAATTGTTCTTAGAGTCAGTTAGCCTTGTACCAAAACCAAGAACCAGAAATTCAGCATTATTTATTCTTCATGTACCACCATTTACCTTTTAAAGAATGGGAAATGAACTCAATCATATTCGAAAAATATCTATTCCTGATAGAAAAATAAGACTAATAATAAACCTAAAATACTGATTATGAAGAATTACAACTATTCAGCTTAATGTTTCTTAAAATGGTAACATTTGCTAATGACAATTGTTTTTTTTTTCTATATTCTTAAAAAGGGAGTAGCATTTTATAAAAATTCACCTTCATATACAGTGGTAAAATTATCGGCTCGCATTTATATATATTATATGATATTTTGTCCATAAAACTTTCAGCAAAGTTTATTTTTAAGTTTTTAAAAAGATTATAGTGTACTGAGAGTAATGCAACCATTGCCAATTAATTTAAGAACACTTTTATCACTCCAAAAAGAAATTTTATACCTATTACCAGTCATTTCTTTTATTTCAGCATAAATCCTGTAGCCCTAAACAGCTACTAGTCTACTTTCTGTATGTATAATTTTCTTTTTTGTATTCTGGACATTTTATACAAATATAATAAGCAATATGTAGTCTTTATGACTGCTTCTTACATTTAGCATAATGGTTTCAAGATTTATGCAATTTGTAGCATGTGTCAGTATTTTATTTATTAATTGGTAAATAATATCCCACTGTATTGATATACTGAATTTCTGTGTACATATTTCAGTTGGTGAACATTTGAGTTGTTTATACTTTTTGAAAATAATGAATAATATTGCTATGAGCATTAATATATGTTTTGGAGTGTTTATGACTGTATTTTTCTTGAGTATATACCTAGGAATGGAATCATAGGGTAATATGATAATTCTGTTTAACCTTTTTAGTAACTGTTGGAATGTTTTCCAAAGAAGCTGCTCTATTTTACATTCCCACTAGCAGTGTAGGAGAGTTCCAATTGTTCCATGGCCTTATGAACACCAGTTATTGCCTATGTTTTTACTATAAACCTACAAATAGCAGTGCACTGGCATCTCATGGTTTCAATATGACTTCGCTGATGGCTAAGGATGCGGACATTTTTTCATGTATTTATTTATTTATATATCTTTTAATTTCTTACAATAATGTTTTGCAGATTTCAAGATATCAGTTTTGGAGTTCTTTTGTGAAACTTATTTTTATTTTTGATGTTATTGTAAATATAGTTGTTTTCCTAATTTTATTTTCAGATATTTATTGGTAGTATATAGAAGTATAGTTGATTCTTGTATATTGCCCTTATATTATGCAACTTTTCTGAATTCATATATTAATCAACTAGGTTATTTTTAGTGCATTTCTTAGGATTTTCTGCATACAAGATTATGTCATCAGCAAATGGAGTTTTATTTCTTTTTTTCAATATGTATTTTTTAAAATATTTTATTTGCCTACCAGGCTGGTACCTACAGTACAATATTGAATGAAAATGGCAAAGCTGATGTCCTTTATTTTTTCTGATATTATTTGGAAAGTATTTAGTCATTCACCATAAGGAATGATTTCAAGTGGTTTATTTTTGTTGGTTTTTTTTTGTTTTGTTTTAAATTCATACATGCCATATCAGGTTGGGTAAATTCTTTTATTAGTAGGTTGAGTTGTTTTTATTAGGATAGTTTATTGCTTTTTGTCAAATGCTTTTTCTGCTTATGTTGAAATGTACATGTTTTATATACTTTATTCCACTGTTGCTTTTTTTGGAAGACTTCTTTTATTGTTTATTATTTTCTTTTATTCTACTGATAAGATATATTATGTTAACTGAATTTTGTATATTCAACCTTGTATTACTAGGACAAATCCTATTTCTTCATTATGTATAATCCTTTTAATATGTTGTTGGGTTTAATTTACTACCGTTCAGTTGAGAATGCTAGTCTCTATCAATAAAATATATTGATCTAAAGTTTTATTGTGATGGCTTTGTCTGGTGTTAATATTAGGGTAAAACTGGCATCATAGAATGGGTTAGGCAGTGTTCCCTCCTCTTCTGTTTTTGTGAAGAATTGGTAATCTTTTTTCTTTAAATATTTTGTATTATTCATCAGTTGAGTGATCTCAGCCTGAGTTTGTATTTGTGAAGTTTTTACAATACTAATTCAAACTCTGGTTGTTATAGGTCCATTCAGAATTTTTTACTGTTTCAGTTTTAGAAGTCTGTGCCCTCTACGAATTAGTCCATTTAATCTAGGCTATTTAATTTTTTGGTATGGAATTCTTCATTATAAACCCTTTAAATTCCTTTTATTTTTTAAAGACAGTGTAATGTCCTCTTTTTCATTCTTGACTTTATTAATTTGAATTTTTAAAATATTTTAGTTTGATCAGTCTACCTAAAGATTTTCTTTAAAAAAAAATATTTGGGTGACATTGGTCAATAAGATCATCTAGGTTTCAAGTGTATATTTCTATGATACATGATCTGTATATTGCATTGTGTGCTCTTCACCCAAAGTCAAATTATCCTTTGCCATGATATATTTGGCCCTCTTTACCTTTTACCACCCCACCCTACCACCTTTCCTCTGGTAACCACCATGCTCTTGTCTGTGTCTATGAGTTTCAGTTTTATATCCTACATATGAGTGAAATCATATGGTTCTTATCTTTTTCTGACTTCTTTTGTTTAGCATAATATTCTTGAGGCATATCCATGTTGTCACAAATGGCAGTATTTTATCTTTTTATTTGGCTGAGTAGTATTCTATAGTGTACATGTACCACATCTTTATCCAATCATCTATTGAAAGTCACTTTGGTTATTTCCATGTCTTGGACACCATGAAGAATGATACAATAAACATATGGGTACATATATCTTAGTGAAAAAAATATTTTTCAAATTATTTGGTAGATACCCAAACAAGGAGTTGCTAGGTCACATAATAACTCTATTCTTAGTTTTTTGAGGAACTTCCAGACTGTTTTCCATAGTGGTTGCACCAATTTACATTTTCATCAGCAGTGAATGAGGGTTCCTTTTTCTCTACAAACACTTCCAACACTTGCTATTACTTTTGTTATTGATAATAGCCATTTCAACAGGTCTGAGGTAGTATCTTATTGTAGTTTTGATTTGCATTTCCCTAATAACTAGTGAAGTTGAACATCTTTTATATATATTGGCCATTTGTATCTTTTTGGAAGAGGTGCTAGTTCAGGTTTTCAGCCCATTTTTTTCATTGGGTTATGTTTGTTTGGTACCGAATTGTATGAGTTCTTTATAGTTTTGAATATTATCCTTTTTGGAGATATTGTTTGAAAATATCATTTCTTACTTGATTGGTTGCCATTTTGTTTTTAGTCATTTCTTTTGCTCTGCAGAAGCTTTTAAGTTTGATATATTACATCCATTTATTTTTGCCTTCACTTCCCTTGCCTTTGGGGTCAAATTCATAAACTCTTCTCTATAACCAATGTCCATAAATATAGTACATGTTTTTTTAATGTAATTTATTATCTCAAATCTTCCATTTAGGTCTTTGATCCATTCTTAATTAATTTTTGTACACGGTAACAAACTGTAACTTAGTTTTATTCTTTTGCATGTAGCTTTGCAATTTTCCCAGTACCATTTATTGACAAGGGTTTCTTTTCTCCATTGTGTGTTTTTGGCATCTTTGTCAAAAATTATTTGCCCATCTACATGTAATTTTATTTCTGGACTCTCAATTTTGTTCCATTGGCCTGTGTGTCTATTTTTATGTTAGTACCATGCTGTTTCAATTACCATAGTTCTACAGTATAATTTGAAATTAAGTAGTGTGATACCTCTGGTTTGGTTCTCTTTTCTTTGAATTGCTTTGGCTCTTTCAGGTATTTTGTGGTTCCATAAAAACCTGATGTGTGTTATTTCTGTTGTTGTTCCATTTCTTTAATGGAATACTACTCAGTCATAAAAAAGAAAGAAATCTTACCTTTTGCAACAGCATGGATAGACCTGAAGAATATTATGATAATTAAGCCAGTCAGAGAAAGTCAAGTACAATATAATTTCACTTATATGTAAAATCTAATGAAAAAATAAAGTAATATTATAATAGAAACAGATTCAGAGATATGAACAATGGACTGAAAGCTGTCAGCAGAGATGATGTTTGAGGGGCTCGGTGAAAAAAGGTGAAGGGATTAAGCAAAAAATAAATAAATAAACAACTCATAGTATGGGTATTATAAAAGAAAAAGGGGCTGGGGGAGGTAGAAGAGGGTCAAAGGGGAATAAATGGTGATGGAAGGAGACTTGACTTGGGATGGTGAACACACAATACAATATATTGATGTTGTATTATAAAACCTATATACCGTATACTTATATAACTATATCCTATATACCTATATACCATATTTTCCCATGTATAAGACATACATTTTTCTGAAAAATTTGGGGTCTAACACCTGGGTGCGTCTTATAAAGTGGTTGCAGAAGTGTGCAATTCAAATGCCATAGATGGAACTGAGGATAAGGATGAGGCAGTAAATGAAGACAGTGATTTGTCATCAGACACAGATGAGGACAAGCTAATGGATGGGAGTATTGACAGTGATGAGGAGTTGTATGAATTATATGATAAGACTAGAGTTCAATAACTTCATATAATACTGTTTTCCTTCAAATTTCGGGCCCCCCAATTTTTTTTTTTTTTTTTTTTTTTATAAATTTTTTTTTTTTTAATTTATTCATTTTTTTTAGAAAGGAGAGAGAGAGGGAGAGAGACAGAGAGAGAGAAGGGGGGAGGAGCTGGAAGCATCAACTCCCATATGTGCCTTGACCAGGCAAGCCCAGGGTTTCAAACCGGCGACCTCAGCATTTCCAGGTCGACGCTTTACCCACTGCGCCACCACAGGTCCGGGCCCCAAAATTAAGGTGTGTCTTATACGCAGGAGCGTCTTAAACATGGGGAAATATGGTAATTTTATTAACCAGCCATCCCAATACTGTATAGCCATTTTAACTATGTTGATTCTTCCAGTCCATGAACACAAAATACCTTTTTATTTTAGTGCATCTTTTTCAACCCCTTTCATAATGCTTTGCAGATTTTAGTATATAGTTTCTTTTCATTCTTTGTTAGGTTTATTCCTAGGTATTTTTTAGTTGCAATTATAAAAAAATTATGTTTTTATTTCTTTTTTCTGGGGTTTTATTGTTAACATGTAGGAAAGCAGTGAATTTTTGAACATTGATAATTTTATTCTGAAACATTACTGTATTTGTTTTTTATTTTTAGAACTTTTATAGTGGAGTGTTTAGGGTTTCCTATACACAGAATCATGTCACTGGCAAAAACTGACATTTTTACTTCTTCATTCTTAATATGGATGCCCTGTATCTTTTTCTCTTGCCTGATTGCTCTGGCTAGAAATTCCAGAACTATGTTGAATAACAGTGGTGAGAATGGGCATCCTTATGTTGTTCCTGATTTTAGAGGAAAAGCTTTCAGATTTTCCCCACTGAGTATGATATTGGCTGATGGTTTTTTATATATGGCCTTTATTATGTTGAGACACTTTCCCTCTATACTCATGTTGAGTGTTTTAGTTATAAATGGATGTTGTATCTTACCAAATGCTTATTTCTGCATCTATTGATCAGATCATAAAATTGTTATCCTTTGTTTTGTTAATGTGGTATATTACATTGATCAATTTGTGTATGTTGAAATATTTTTGTACCCATGGAATAAACCTCACTTGATTGTGATATATTATATTTTACTGTATTGTTGTATTCAATTTGCTAGCATTTTGTTTAGGATTTTTGCATCTGTAGTCATCAGAGATATTGGTCTGCAGTTTTCTTTCTTTCTTTCTTTCTCTCTCTCTCTCTCTCTCTCTTTGTTATTGTTGCCAATTTATGATATCAGGATTATGTTGGCCTCATAAAGTATGTTAGGAAGAATTGCCTCATTTCAATTTTTTAAATGATTTTGAGAATGATAGGTATCAGATCTTCTTTAAACATTTGGTAGGATTTACTAGTGAAGCCATCTAGTCCTGGACTTTAATTTTTGAGAAGGTTTTTGATGGTTGTTTCAGCTTCCTCATTGTTGATCGGTCTATTTAGATCAGAGGTAGTCAACCTTTTTATACCTACCACCCACTTTTGTATCTCTGTTAGTAGTAAAATTTTCTAACTGCCCACCAGTTCCACAGTAATGGTGATTTATAAAGTAGGGAAGTAACTTTACTTTATAAAATTTATAAAGCAGAGTTACAGCAAGTTAAAGCATATACTAATAATTACTTACCAAGTACTTTATGTCTGATTTTCACTAAGTTTGGCAGAATAAGTCCTTATAAAACAACTTACAATAGTTAAATCTATCTTTTCATTTATACTTTGGTTGCTCCGCTACCGCCCACCATGAAAGCTCTACCACCCACTAGTGGGCAGTAGGGACCAGGTTAACTACCACTGCTTTAGATTTTTCAACTCTTCATGTTCATTGTAGGAAGGCAACTAATTTCTAGGAGATTAACCATTTTTTCTAGGTTATTAAATTTGGTGGCATATTGTCTTTCATAGTATTCTAGTATGATCCTTTATATATCTGTAACATCTGTGTTAACGTCTCTTTTATTTCTGATTTTGCTTATATGTCTTTTCTCCTTTTTCCTTAATGAGTCTAGACAGGCGTTTGTCAATTTTATTAATCTTTTCAAAGAACCTGCTCTTTGTTGGATTAATGCAGTTGTATGGTCTTTTTGTTCTCTATTTCTTTCAATTCTGCTCTACCCTTTTATTATTTTCTTTTTCTTTCTGATGTGGAACTGTTTTTGTTTTTCTTTTTCTAGGTTTTTCTTTTTTATATTTTTCTGAAGGGAGAAGCAGGGTGGGGAGGGTGGGGGAGGCAGACAGACTCCCACATGTGCCCGACTGGGATCCACCCGTCATGCCCGCCTTGGGGTGATGCTCGGCCCCTCTGGGGAGTTGCTCCACTGCAATCAGAGCCATTCTAGCACCTGAGGCAGAGGCCACTGAGCCATTCTCAGTGCCCGAGCCAACTTTGCTCCCATGGAGCCTTGGCTGCTGGAGGGGAAGAGAAAGATAGAGAAAAAAGAGAGGGGAAAGGGTGGAGAAGCAGATGGGTACTTTTCCTGTGTGCCCTGGCCAGGAATCAAACCTGGGACTTCCATACACTGGGCCGATGCTCTACCGCTAAGCCAATTGGCCAGGGCTCTTTCTCTATTTCTTTAAGATTTAAAGTTAAGCTATCTTTCAGTAGCTCTGTGTCTCCATTGGTCTTTTCCTTTCTGTTTCTGTATTTTGTTTTTACTGGTGGCATTACTTATTTCTTTTTTTATTTTCTCTTTTTATTTAAATATATGTTTCAGTTTTTTGTTTGTTTTTTTGTTTGTTTTGCTTGTGGTTACCATTAGGTTTATAAAAAAGAAAATTTCTAGGCCTTTTTCTTTTAAATGCATCTGATCTCTATCCTCTTTTGCAAATTCAGACTTTTACTTCCCTTTCCTTTTATGTATTTGTTGTCACAAATAATCCCTGTTTATGGTTTAACTTTATTGTGATGTTACTCATAGTTTTGTGACCTTTGGTTCTTTTATGTCAGGTAGGATAAACCCCTCAAGTATTTCCTGTAATGGAGGTCTTCTGGTGATAATTTTCTTTAGCTTTTGTAGGTTTGGAAGAGTTATTATTTCTTTTTCATATCCAAAAGATGACTTTGATGGATATATTATTCTTGGCTGGTAATTTTTCTCTTTCAGTAGTTTGAATATTTGGTTTCTTTCTATTTTAGTTGTAGTTTCTGCTGAGAAGTTTGATGGTAAACTAATGGTCTTTCCTTCAAAGGTTATTTTCTTCTTTTCCTTGAATGCCTTGAGAATTCTTTCTTTGCCATTAATTTTTGACAGCAATTTAATGTACCTTGGAGAATGCCTTTTTAAGTTGAGGTAATTATGTGTTCTGTCTATTTCTTGGATTCAAAGATCAAGCTCTTTCAAAAGTTTTGGAAAGTTCTCATCAACTATTTGATAGGCTCTCTGTTTTCTTCTCCCTCTCTTCCTCCTCCAGTATGCCTATTATTCTGATAATGCTCTTTCTGATGGAGTCTGATAGATCTCGTAGAGTTCTTTCATTTGCGATGCTCAAATCTCTCTCTCCTTCATCTTTGTCATTTCTATATTTCTCTCTTTGCTATCACTAAACCTTTCCTCCATTTGTCCACTCTTATTTTCTATGCTCACTAGTTCATGCTTGAGTTTTTTAAATGAGATGTTTATCTCTAGCTCTTCTATTTCGTTCTTTTTTAACATTTCAGTCTCTTTGGCAAAGTATTAATCTATTTATTAATATGTTTTCAGAGCTCATTAAACTACCTGTCTGTATTTTTTTTTATGGCTGTTGAGTATTTTCAGAACTAAAGTCTTGAATTCTCTTTCATTTTATATCACACATTTCCATATCTTTAAGTTTACTTCCTGAAAAATTTTTTTTTTATTTTCTTGCTGAGCTGCCTCACCACGTTGGTTATTCCTGGTATTTGATGGATTTCTTCTCTGTCTAGGCATTAATTAATATAAAGAGGTTTTTCTATTATCTTCCAATAGGTGGTGCTGAATTACTAGTTGTTAAGCTCTTTTGTACTTCTCTGACTTTACAGATTTCTGAAAGGTGCAGCTTCCTAAGTGGTATATTTCTCAGCTGTGATCTGGTTGCTCTTGTTCCAGGGGACCAAGCCTACAGGAAAATACCATGGATGATGGGGCTCCAAATCTATGAAATCCCAGTGCTATCCGCCACAGCCATTAGTGAAGTAATGATTCATAAGTGTGGGTGACCTGGTAGGATCCAATGAACTTCTTTGTAGTTTTTCCCTCCTAGTAATAGTCATTCTATGCTTCAAAGCCGCCCTGCCACAGCCAGTGCCACAACCCAAGGACTAATCACAGAGTACACCAATTACACAGGGAGAAAAATGATACTGTAGTACCAGTTTTCATGTTTGCAGATAATGTGCTGTTCAACTGTCTGGCCAGTAGCCACGGCCACCATCACAGCCACCTGGCCTATGCAGGTTCGCATTTGATTTGGACAGATGGTAATAAAACAATGGAGCCAAGAACTGGTGGGCCATTACCTTTAATCTTAGCTCACACCGGCAGGCAAGAAATATACACAGTGAGAAAATACTTCCCTTTCCATTCAGGGCTCCCAAAGCCACTGACTCATTCAAGTATTCCTAGAATCAAGGGTTTCTACCTCATGAACCTTATTCACCTCTGTTCCCCATCTCCTTCTCTCTGCACAAACTCTGCACAAACTGGCTTCTGCTTCAGTATTCTACCATCTTGGCTGCCTCTCTTCCGCAATGCTGATAGCAGGAACCAAGAAAGAGAGAGCCCCTGGTCTCCCTTATTTTATAGTGTAGAAATTAAAGCCTTTAAGCCAGTATACAAATAAGGAAGTTTCTGATACAAAGCCACTTATCTGAGGTATAAAGGGGATTCCTCACAAAAGTTCACCACCCCACATCATGCAACAGTCAAGGGTGTGGGGGAAAGCTTAGTGTTGAGAAGATCTTAGTATTCAAAGGGTGGGAAAGGCTTAGTCTTAAAACTAAGCCTTAGGTTGTAAGGACCCTGCCTGTTTACAGCCTGTCTCCCACATACAATGCAAACTATAAGTGAGCAAGCATATACATCATATTTGCAAACATATTTGACCCACAGCAACCTAACACCAAAGGCAAAGGGAGGCAAACTATGGGATGTTACAGGGTGGCTATGAGCCATGGCTTTGTTTCTCTGTCTGTAATGCCAACCATCTGACAACTCTAGTTGCACTTCTTTGCTATGTTTTGCTCAGGTCTCTGGGCTTTGCCACAGCTTCTACTGCCCATGCCTGTAGGAATGTCCAATGAATGTCTGAAATGAGTGCCAACAACAATCTGACTCCTTGCCTCTCCAGGCTGAGCCCAACAATGAGTTCCCAGCTGTAGAGCTATGTCCCTAGATTGTGTCAGCTTTTTCTTTTCTCACCTCTCCAGTACACTCCTGCTTGCATATCTTTAGGTGTTTCAGTGTGTGGATCTGTCAAGCATATTTGTGCATTGAACAGGGAGTTCTTTGTTGAATTATAGCTGTTCTAATTTTTAAAACTTCAAGGGGAAAGGCCAATGAGATCTCTCACACTGCCATTCCTCTGAAATTAGACCCTTGAACTCCCTGATTAGTATTTTAAATAATTTGTTTTCTCTCTTTAATCCTATCAGTTTTCCTCCCTCATGTATTTGTTGTCATGTCTTAACATATTTGTAATTGTTATATTTTCTTGATGAATTGACATGTTTGTTTTATATTATAAAATATTCTTTTTAACTTCAGTAATATTTTCTGTTTTAAGTATATTTTGCCTGCTATGTATAGCCACTCCATCTTATGATTGGTATTTGTATTATGTAACCTTTTCTAGTATTTACTTTCAAATAATTTATATCTTTGAATCGAATGCCCATGTCTCTTAAAAAAAGCAGTGGTTAGATCATGAATTTTTAAATTCAGTCTTACAATCTTTGCCATTTGATTAGATTGTTCATCTCTTAAAATTTATCATTATTTTTGATATAATAAGATTTTAATCTGCCATTTTACTTTTGGTTTTATGTATGTCTCTTGTCATTTTCTTCCTGTATTTCTTCTTTTTAAAATAGTGCATATTTTTAGTGTAACATTTAAATTTCTTTAATGATTATTACTGTATTTTATTTTATTTTTTTTTTTGCATTTTCTTTTGCATTTTTCTGAAGCTGGAAACAGGGAGAGACAGTCAGACAGACTCCCGCATGCGCCCGACCGGGATCCACCCGGCACGCCCACCATGGGGCGACGCTCTGCCCACCAGGGGGCGATGCTCTGCCCATCCTGGGCGTCGCCATGTTGCGACCAGAGCCATTCTAGCGCCTGAGGCAGAGGCCACAGAGCCATCCCCAGCGCCTGGGCCATTTTTGCTCCAATGGAGCCTTGGCTGCGGGAGGGGAAGAGAGAGACAGAGAGGAAGGTGCGGCGGAGGGGTGGAGAAGCAAATGGGTGCTTCTCCTGTGTGCCCTTGCCGGGAATCGAACCCGGGTCCTCCGCATGCCAGGCCGACGCTCTACCGCTGAGCCAACCGGCCAGGGCGATTATTACTGTATTTTAAAAAGTTTAGTTTTTTGCACTATAGTTTATCATTGATATAAACTTATAAGAATCTACTTTACATTTATACTAACTTAATTCTAGTGAGACACAGAAATGTTCTTCCTATATAGCTCTATATCTTTTGCCCCTTGTTTTTCTATTAGTTATATATTACATCTATGCATTTTACCTAACAATACATCATTTTAATTACTACGTTGTATAATTTCATGTCTATTAAGAAAGCTGAGAAAGGAAAAGAAAGCAAGTATGTATTTATAGAGTTTGTTGCATTAAATTTCTTATTTACCATTTCAGGTTCTCTTTATTTGGTTCTTGTAGATTCATAATACCATCTGCTGTGTTTTTACGTACTTCAACACAGCTTTTTTCCCGACCTACATCCTCTGTGCTGTTATAAAATTTTTTACATTTTTATGTTATAGTCCCAACAATACAATTTTAAACATATTGTTTTATATAGTTGTTTTATAAATAAAGAGAATAAAGAAGTACTCATTTATATTGTCTTTTATAATTACATACTTACCTTTACCAATATTCTCTTCTTTCATGTGGATTTGAATTACTGACCATGCCACTTGTTTTCAGTCTTAAATTTTTTCTCTCTTATTTTAGTGTTTTTTGTTTGTTTATTTTGCAGATCTTTATTTTACCTTCATTCTGAAGATTGTTTTGTTGGTTATAAAGTACTTGGTTGACAGTTTTTCTTCTTTTGATACTTTGAATATACTATCCATTGTCTTCTGACCTTCACTGTTCTTGATTAAAAGTTAGATGTTAACCATATTTAGATGTTTTTATATGTGACAAGTGATTTTTCTTTTGTTTTACCAAAATTTTCTTTGTCTTTGGCCTTCAGCATATTTTATTTGATGTGTCTGCATGAGGTTCTTTTCATGTATATATTCTTGTGGTATAGGTGCCTAATAATTACCTTTTTTGATTGTAATCTGCCTGACATGAAGGTCTTGATCTCTGAGGCATCTATTTTAAAAATATATACTTCAAATAAACATGTGTGAGCTCTACAACTAGAGTAACAACTAGACTACTCCACTCATAAAGTTCTTCTTTTAGAAAGTGTGACCTGGGTAACTCACTGTTTGAGTGACCCTTTATTTTGTTTCCTACACTTTACTTCCTGCTTTTAGGTTTTAAACACACTAATAAAGAGTAAACCCATGAAATTCTACACCCTCCATTTTTGACCCTAATAAAGCCAAAATCCTAATTCCATAATCTCTCCCTTTCTTACTCATGACCTAACTATGATGTGCTAAGTGTACCTTGAATCCTCCAGGACTTGTGAGTAATAAATCTTTTTTTTTCTAAGTTCTCTGATGCCTTTTTCTGAAATGCATCTTGCAATTAATTATAATAAGAACTTAAATGGCTTGCCTAGCTAAAACATTGGCTCCTACCAGGGAAAATGTCTGTGGGGTGTTGTCACATGTAGTACAGGCCCAGATGAGTGCTCCAGGAATTTCCAGCTGATAGCATTACTGTTAATATGCTGAGTCCAACATAAAACAACTACTTGGAGTCTTTGAAACTTCTTGGATATTTAAAGTAATGTTTTTCATGAAATTGGGACATTTTTATTCATTATGTTTCTAATAACTTTTCTGCTTTCTTTCTACTTTCTTTTTGGTACTCTGTTTTATATGGTTGGTCCATTTAATGGCATTTTACACTTCTCTGAAGCTCTGTTTATTGTTTCTCATGTATTCATGTATTTTTCCTCTCTGTTTTCAGATTGTATAATCTCTATTGATCCATCCTCTAGTTCCCTGATTTTTTTCTTACTGCAGTGCACATATACTACTACTCACCACTAGTGATTTTTTACTCTTTGGATTATTATACTTTTCAACTGCAATATTTCTATTTCTTTCTTTATTCTCTATTTAATATGACTTAAACTTTACATCTTCCTTTTTTTCTTTAAGTCTGGCTCCTGTTAGTTCTTTATACATATTTATGAGGGCTTCTTTGAAGAAGGTATCAGTTAAATGTGACATGTGGGACCTTTCACAGTTTCTTTGCCTGCTGTTTTCCCATATATGGGTCACACTTTTCTGTTTTTTTTTTTTTTTTTTTTTTGTATATGACCTATGAATTTTCTGGAAAGTGGACATTTGATTAATATAGTAATTTGGAAACTAATTCCTCTCATCTTTGATATTTGTTATGTTGCTATTTGTTCATTTATTTAATGACTTGATCTATTTATTTCCGATTGTTCTCCAATAAATTTTTACAAACTTGTTGGATTAAAATTTAAAAAAACATATTTTACTGTTTAGTGGTCAGAAATCCAAAATGATTTTTTATGGACTAAAATCAGGGTACAGCTTGGCTGTTATGTTTTCTGGAGACTCAAGAAGAGAATCTATTTCTTTGCCTTTGCAGCTTCTAGATTTGGCTGACAGTTTTTGACTTGTGGTTATCTTTTCTTTTCAAAGCCAACAATAGCTAATCAAGTCCTTTTCATGCTGCATTACTCTAACACTGGCCTTACAGCCTTCTTCCATATTATGAGAACTCTTTTTATTACATTGGGTTCACCTGGGTAATCTAAGAATCTCTGTCTCAAAGTCAATTGATAAGAAACCTTAATTCTTTCTACAAACCTAATGCCTTTTTGTAATGCAACCTAACATATTTATAGTTTCCAACAATTAGCATATGGCCATCTTTGGGGAGTCATTATTCTGCCTACCACAGTTGGCTAGAATATTTCAGAGAAGTGCATTTCTTTCTCTATAGTATGAAGTCTCTAAAGTTATTCTCCAAAGGGAGTGGCCTTGGGCATGTGTGCAGTCATCCTGAATGACTTTATTTTTCATTCTAGAAAACAATGCTTTATAAATATCAAGACTCCTTTAAAATGTTATATAGATATTTCTCAGCAGAGCTTAAACTAAAATCTGGTTATTTTGAGTTTTCAGTTCAGTGTATATTTTTTATTATCAATCTGCCTTCCAAATATTTCCAAGTGAGAATTATAATGATGGTAGCTACATAAATTTATCTTTCTCCATGAATAAAGTGATAATGTTAATATGGATCTAAATATGTGAACATACACACTCATTAGACAAGGGCTTGTTACAACTATAACTATTTGTATCCTAAATGATAAAATATTTTTCAATTGTTCACTATGTGGGTACTATTAGTTGACAAGTGAATTTAGAAATGATTTACAAAGATACAAAATGTTAAATGTATAACTGTTTTCTCTGATCAAAATGTATTCTGAATATATTCCAACAATTGTGATGTCATCTGAGTTAATTTGTACTGAGGTAATAAATGTAGTCATTCATTAAGGGCAATCAGAGTATTAGTCTCTAGAGAATTATGAGAAAAGATCAAATTGCGAGACACTAAGTACATTGCAGGCACTAACTCTGTCATGTCCACAAAATGTAATATGTAATGATTGTTGAGTAGTTGTGGGGGTTTTATAATAAATTAGATGTATAGACACCTTTAAAAATGTTCATTCTGTTTTCTTTTGCAATTCATCTATAAAATGTTGTTGTGTAGTTTATTTATGAAAATTGGAATTTTTCCTGAGATATTGAGTGGCAGGTTATATTGTCCAGATCAACATTAAGAACTATATACACTTAACATGTGTCAATTTTATTAATATTGACTCAAATAGTTTTTGTTCAGTACTGAATTAAAGAGAACTTTTCAAGTATTGCACTACTTATCATGTACAAACGTCATAGTAACTGAATGAGTTCTTAAATTAAGAAACAATGTGTGTAGTCCCAACAGCATACAAGATAGCATACAGTGAATAAATCAGAATTACCAGTGGCAAGATCTGATATATGAAGTGAAAGGAATAAAATAAGAGATATTACCAAAGGAGGATAAATCTATTTAGAGACAGACTTGTGAATAAGATAGATAATTTAAAAGGAGATGTGAAAAAACAAATTATTTCAGAAAAAGGATACTACAAAGAATAACATAACAACTCAACCATCATATGAATTTCTGAGAGAGCAAGGAAAACACTGCTATTATATAAGCTTTAGCATCATTGTAAAATTTTTAATGTATTAACCATAGAAGATGTTTATTAGCAATATTGGTGCCTAGTCTTTATTACTTTCTTTTCTTCTTTCTTTCTTTCTTTCTTTCTTTCTTTCTTTCTTTCTTTCTTTCTTTCTTTCTTTCTTTCTTTCATTTTTTAGCAAAGGACAGAGAGAGAGAGACAGACAGACAGACATACAGAGAGAGGAACAGAAGTGTAATTCAAAGTTGCAGCACTTTAAGTTTTTCATTGATTGCTTCCTCATACATGGCTTGACCAGAGGGCTGGAGCTAAACCAGTGACACCCTTGCTCAAGCCAGCAACCTTTGGGCTCAAGCCAGTCACTAGGGGGTCATGTCACTTAAGTCAGCGGCCCCATGCTTAAGCTGGTGAGCCTGCACTTAAGCTGGATGAGTTCATACTCTAGCCAGTGACCTTGGGGTTTCGAACCTGGGTCGTCAGCATCCCAGTTTTATGCTCTATCCACTACTGCCCTATCAGGCTAGTGCCTAGTTCTTGAACATGATATCTTCATTACTGAAAGAGCTACTAATACAGAAGAAGTGTGTAATGCAGGTGGCCGAAGCCAGGCAGATTTACATTGGATTCAGGCAGATGGTAGAGAAATTGTGAAGCCAGAAAGCATTGGGCCATTCCTGTTTAATACGGTCTTGCAACGGCAGATGAGCATGCTGGCAGGGAAAAACATCTCATGGCAACAGATGGACAAACAGCAAGAAAACAGCAGGCAGGCAATCTGCAATCTGCCATCCACCCTGAGGGCAAGCACTCATAGGCTTACATAGGCTATACACACGTGGCTCTGCTATGTGCTCACATACTAATCATGCAAAGTACAAGTGAGCAAGCCTAGCACAGCTGTTTTCCCAACAAGGTGCAGCACTGTTTTGCTTTTTATTGAAAGGACCAAGCCTTTTGAAAAGGAACCTGAAGATAAACTAAAATTCTAATGGTTTCTCCATGTGTCTAAAACATATAAAATGACATGTCAACCTATGTACATGTGTGCTGTTTCTAGACTAGAAAATAATATCAGTCCATCAATACAGTGAATGGTTACTATGAAAGGTACTGAGGGAAAAGACAGTGTGCTTAATCATTACAACAAGAAAGAAAAGAAGCTTGCATTCTTTGGGGCACATTGAGGATAAGAAAACAAAGTATAAATATTAACTGTATTTGGTTATGAATGATTGTAGGAAAAAGATTATGTAATATCTATCTTTCCTTACGCATGATCCTACCATTCATATTATAAACTCACGTATAGTTAGGATAATGGGTAAGTATTGCTGTTCAGCATAAAGGCAAAAGGAGGTCAAGTAACCCCAATGGTTTCTGCAAGGCGAGTCTTGTACTTCAACATTTATTCCTTGCAGGAACCCTGAAGAAGCCTTTTTATTATTATTATTATTATTATTATTTTATGTGTTTCTTTAAATTTGCTTTACGCTGCAAACCTCTCAAAATTGAACAAGCTTTTTGTGTCAACCAAGTGATCAACAGGGAATGTGAAATCATTTGTGCTGGAGCTCAGTAAGTGAGGATCTGACTGGGACAACACCCCTCACTTTTCATGGACTGGTTAAACTAATTAGGGTTACTGGTTTAACAGCTTATGCCTACCCCATCTTCAGAGAATACCTACTTTGTATCATCTTGTGGCTAAGACTGATGTGTTTTTTTTTTTTTTTTAAGATGGAGTCAGCTCTCTTTTATTTTATTTATTCATTTTTAGAGAGGAGAGAGAAGGAGAGAGAGAGGGAGAGAGAGAGACAGAGAGAAAGAAGGGGGGAGGAGCTGGAAGCATCAACTCCCATATGTGCCTTGACCAGGCAAGCCCAGGGTTTTGAACCGGTGACCGCAGCATTTCCAAGTCGACACTTTATCCACTGTGCCACCACAGGTCAGGCCAGACTGATGTGTTTTTACAGGCTTTTTAATGTTCGAGGTCGAAGAGACCTTAAAGATTATCTAGACAAATCACTGCACAACTTGTAATAGGTAATATTTTAAATAAAAAATCAAGTACTTGAATTTGGCAATAAATTAGACTTTATTATATTAAATTAGAGCTAATGCAGGGTTAATCTGGTGATATTGTAATTCTCACTCATTTACATATATTTGAACAACAGAAGAAAGGGAGTAATTTATATCAATAGTTAACATGTGTGAAAGTAGGTAGATATTATCCATAAGAAAGTAAATAACACTTATTATGATGGAAAAATATTTAAGACCTGTAGATTTAGAACAATCTATCCAGGGAAATGGCTCAATAAGAAAATAACAGCAGAACTTCAAAACTGTTGATTTTCTATCACATCAATCTCATCTCACATTTTTGGGACTCAGAAAATAAACAGTGGTAGGGGAAGAGGCCATTTTAATCATCTTTTATTGTTGATTCCTCTGTTGAACATCTAAAGAGATGCTCTAACAGCAGCAAAACCAAGATGTGGAAGAACGGTGAGCTGATTCAAAGCTATTGCAAGCCAAGAGAGCAGATAAAATAGCCTGTGACTTTGCCGTAAATAATACTGAAGAAAATATAGCCCAGCGTGGTGTACCGTTCAAGGCTTGGAAACCTGTATATCAGCGGAAATGTGGGTTCAGCTTACTGAAAATCAGAGAGAATGACTCACATCCAGAAAAAGGACCACAATTCAAAAACAATAGGACTGACAGACTATCCATTTAGAATGCTGTAAAGTTTTATCCCTGTCTTACTGCATACCCCCCCCCCATCAAGTGAGGGAAAGAAAAAAATCGGAATAAAGATGAAAATGTAAACAATAGAACTACAAAAGAATTATAAGGTGAAGCTAATACTTTTTATTTTGCCTAGACTTCTGTATGACTGGATTGCTTTCTTATAATAACATATATCAGATATAATTTAAAAATATAATGATGTGAAAAGAACAGCTGGTGGCTACATAAACATCAGCATCTTACTTCCCAAGTGGGACACTGTTATATCTGTGACAAGTATTTTGCTTTATGCATTTGTTAATCTTGTTTATAAATGTAGATTTTAAACCTTACCAAGAACCATAATTTCAACTAATCTACATTTAAATCACCATTTTATGAAGCTACTTTAAATAAGATTAATCAATAATAAAAATGTCAAGGATATAACCATTCAGTACAGAACAGTTCCAAGATAACACTTAGAAGCATTTTCAAATAATGGAAAAGCAAAAGCTCTTGTTAACAGGGTGTTGTGGTTATAAGATGAGGTGAAATCCAAAGGAACAGTAGACAATTTTTTTTAGAAGAGCAGGACTGTAACTTAGCATATGAGTAACACCTCCATTCCCCTTAAATAATAATTTTACTTATAAAAATTAAGCAGCATTGTTAATATCAGCGCTGTTGTTAAATGTCATGCTTTTTTGTAGTTATATATTTGGAATATGGAGGTGTCCATAAGATTAAATTTTGTAACACTGGACATATTACAAAAATAATAATTATATAAATTTGACAATTCCTGATATAGAAAAATATGTATTCATTATCTCAAGTTCATTGTTAATGGAAAAGATCTAGCAAGACAGGAGGGTGGTTAGAAATTAAGAATTCTGCTTGAGTCCTATTAAGTTTGAGATGTCTATTAGATAGCCAAGTAGAGATGTCTGTTGGGACTTATATACAAATATGAAGTGTTCAGCACAGATATAAAAAAAACCGAGGCTCATATAGTAATCAGGATATAGAGTAAAAATAATATATAAATGTTTACTGACTATAAGTGTCCATTATTTTTGAAGGAAAAGTATATAAGTAGCATATCTTATTGGGAAGTCACTACTGCACAATTTAAAAAAATTTAATACTTTAAGTGCTTACTATGTGCCAGGCACATTTTCATATATCTATATTTTTTAAAATGATATTTAATTCTATAAGTCTGTTAATGCTTATTATTAATATAGGGTACAACCTGACTAAAGCTGGGTCACTTGTAGAGGTCAAAGAAATTAAATTTGCCAACAGGCTAAAAACTACCTAACTGCTTCTATCAAACTCCAGAGAAGTTCTCTGGTCTGTCTTAAGTGTTACGAGTGCCTGAGGTTTGTCACCCCTTTTATTCAGAGGTGGTGGGTCTGAGCTCATCTTTCCCAATTTGAGACTAGTGGCTTCTCAAAGACACCTGAATCTGAGCTGGTGATGACATTACCTTACTTTCCTTAGAGCACCATTAAATCTCAAAGCTTTTCTGTTCTATTCCTTTATGTGTCCGGGAAGGATTGAAAAAACAAAACAAAAACAACTTAACCTATCTTTTTAAAGAACACTGAAAGTTTATATTGTGTGGGCTTTTATCATTTTCTCTTACCACTTGAGAAGACAACTTTTGTCCTGCTTCTGATTGTCCTGATTATCAAAGGCAAAATCCTGGCCTTCATTGATCACAATTGTGACCCAGCTTGATGACATTTAGGAAACTGTGTGAGAATGTAAAGTAGTTGAAGCAAGTTTGCTTTGTGTCATAATGGTCTGCATATAAATTAACCTGACAGGCATTGGTTAGAGATTACTTTGGTTATAAAATTTTTGCAGAAATTAAATTGACTTGTTTGAATACTTTCAATTTAGCTTTGTTGTGGATAGTATAAGCAAAAATGTACCATGAAATACACACACATACACCAGTATCTGAATTTATTATTCCACACACAAAAAATCATTTTATACAGAGGTCTGGCTGATATTCTTTTTGTTGACAGTGTTGCAATTTCCAAGCATAAATAACACATGGGATATGAGATTCATGAACTATGCTGACAGAAGTGAATAATGATTGTGTAAACCTTAAGTCTGACTTTCTGTGATAGCCAGACATGCTTGAATAATGAGTAATTTTTAAAACCTACACTTTATGAGACATATTATATTAGATGTCATTATATTTGTTAAAAGAAAGAAGCTGATTTCACAGAATGAGAAAATATTGTATTTCAGTTTGTTCATACTTAGAAAATCAGTTTTCTCCTAACTGATTTATATTGTAGGCACCTAGAGATTCACACTGAGCTCTGCTGTTTCCCATGTTGTGTGATGTGGGGCATGCATGGAGTTAGTGATATTTCCCCTTACACTGTATGAAATATAGAGCAAAGAAGCAATTTGCAAGGAAATGCTTTGAAAAGCTATAAGGGATAAGGCTATTTCCTTTGAGCCTGATTAGCTAAAAATGGGTTCTCTAATGAGGATATAATTACTGCTTGAAGCTTTATGATTCTTGGCTGGAAATGACACTTATTTTCCATACTGCCTAGAAGTCATGTATTTAACTTCTACTCCTGTCTTATTCTCTTATCTATTAAATTGCCTAGCTTCAGTTTCCCTATATGTAGAATAGGGTTATGGTGACTGTCCTTCCTGATTCAGTTGTAATTGTGAGGATCAAGTGACAAAATACATACATAACACAGAAACATGAGTAATAATACAGTTATACAAATGTTGAAATAATTTATCTTTAATCACCTGGACTCACAAAATCCAAATGGAATATTTTAATATTTCATGAAAAGCCAAATGAATATTTTAAAAAGTGATAGAGTTCCAAAAAATGACTTCAAAAAGGTTTTTAATTTTCCTTTTTACAGAAATACAGATGAGTATTGGGGTTTGTCAATAAGTTAAGTATGCAAAGGCTTAATGCAGCAAAAGCAATTCCCAGTAGATAATATTTTGTAAACCAGATAATCCTCATAAGAATATAGAAAATGTTTGTGAATTATTTATGCTTTTTCTGAGATTTGTACCTTTGAAAGTTCCTTGATTACTCATTCAAATTTGCTCATTTCTTCCCAACTATTCTCAAGCACCAATATGCAAGAAGGTAAGTAAAACAAAACTGAAACAAAAAAGCAGAAATTTGTCATTACACCCTTCTTCTAGGGTCATGACTGCTCTTTGCTTAATAGCTTTGTAAAAAAAGATGTGTAATTCATTCATTCATTTGTTTAATAACATAAAATATTGCTTGAGCATTTATTGTGTGTCAGGGCAATGGAGATAGAGCTGTGATAAAAACAAAGTCTTTGTCTTAACGAAGCTTGCATTTTATGGTTGAAGATAGACGGTGAAGTAAAGAATGACTCATGCTAACATGGAGTAAAGAGCCTTGTCAGAGGAGATAACAGCCATTGCAAAGTCCTTGAGACAAGCATGTTTAGCATATTGGAAGAACAAAAGAATGTCAGGGTGGCCGGAGCGGAAGGAATAAGAGGAAGAGTGATACAAAGAAAGACAAAAACAGTAGGGAGGGTCTTATAATGTGTAGGAGTTGAGACCAAGAACACTGAATTATATATACTCAGAGCACATAAAACTGTTAGATTAATTACTTTTTTGCCATTTATTTATGTAACAACTTTTTCTCAAAACATTATTTAATAAATGTGACATAGAATGTGATTTTTTTTTATTACAGTTTCAGACAGACACACTCAGCAACTTATTTGGCACATGGGTTTTATTCAGAAAGTAATATAAAAAACAAATGTGAACTGTGAATCATTTTTGGATGAACCCACCATTCTGAATTTGTGTAACTACATAAAGCAAGAGGAGTGGAAGGGCAGCATCTTCTATCATCTGTTTGTTGAATGAACATGCTCTATCCATGTGTTGCAAAGCACCCCCTTCATTTAGGCATAATTTGGTCCAAAAGTTGTTCTTGTGCTATATACTTGTTGGGCAGATAAAATGTATTATGCTCACTTTGTTAAAGAGGCCGTTGCCCAGGTGGTATTAATGTGTGTTGGGGTGGGCTAAAGGCAGGCAGAATCCTTGTAGCCTGGGGCTTGGTTTTGGGATTAAGCCTTTCCTACCCTTTTTGGTGTAAGGTGGAACAATCCTATCATGCCTCAGAGAAGTGACTTTGTATTAGAGACTTCCCTATTATGTATATTGGATTAAGGTTTTGGATTTCTACACTATAAAATGGGAACGGAGGGGGAGTTTGCTTCTTGGTTCCTGAGGTTAGCATGAGAGAGCGGAGAGAGTAGAGCCAGCAGCTAAAGGAGGCCACGTGGAGGAGGTCAGGAGAAGCAGCCAAGATGGCGGAGTGCTGAGTGAGATGCCAGTTTGTACAGAGTTTGTATTTGGGATAAGGAAGGAGATGGGGAACAGAGGTGAATAAAGTCTGGTGAGCTAGAAACCTTTGATTCTAGGAAACTCGGATAAGTCAGTGGCTTTGTGAGCACTGAATGTGACTGGGTTTTGGAGCCCAGTGTATATTTTTACTTGCCCGCCGGGTGCAAGGTAGGATTAAAGGCTATGGCCCATCAGTTTTTGGCTCCGCTGTTTCTTTGCCGACTGTCCGAATCCAATGTGAACCTGCATGGGCCGGGCTGCTGTGATAGTGGCCCTGACCGTGCCTCCTGGCTTTACAATACTGCACCTTAATTTTTAAGCAAGGTTTGAGTATAAAGTAATCATAAACCCTAAAAAAGTAAAAATGCATATTTGAATATGGCACAAAAAGAATAATTCATCTGCAAAAGGTGATTCTCTTACAACCTCTTCTAACCCCCACCATCTGCTATCAAGACTCCCTCCTTTGGCAAACACCTCTTTAAAAATATATATTGTATCAAATAGTGCATATTATATTTATTAACTTTTAGTTATTCTTTATATTTATTTTCTCATTATTCAATTAATTTTTTTTCTAACTGTAAAACTTGCTTGGGTATCCTGAATTGAGATAGAATGCGTCATAGTAGTTTCCATTAAAATTGATGGATTTTAAAAACTAATGTAAGCATTTTTCACTTAGAGTGTTGAGGGATAAATGAAGCTCATTAGGTGAGAGAGAGCTGTGCTCTGAGATGGGAGGCCCATGAGGAGCCGAAATAAATGAACAAAGTTGCCTGTTTCAACTTGACTTGCTCTTTCTGGGTCCTGTGTGAATGGAGTGGTAAAGACTTTGAGATGAGAGAGAGAGAGGAGAATATCCAGGATCAAATTGTTGAATTATTTACACCTGGTCTTAGAAGCTTCTGTGCAGACAGAAAGAAACAGTCAGAGGACTGGTGGCCACATGGCTAGAAGATCTGCACATGGCAGGTTGGATAGTGAGTGAGGTCATGAATCTTGAAAAAAAAAAGAGGGGGAGTTTTCTGTATCAAAGAGGAAGAACAATAGTCTTAAAGTGACAAACAGCTATATGATCCACAGTAATTTTGGCTCCAATGCCTGAAATGAAGAATGGCTGATAGAACAAAAGGAAGTTACAGCAGGAAAAGCCATTTTTTGTGTGTCAATATAGTAGAGGTTTAATAGTGTTTCAGAAAGCCAAATTTTATGTAAGGCAAAGGGGTGGAAGTAGCATTCTTTGAACATTTGAATGTATAGTGTAATGCCGGTGGTGATGGCCAGGCAGGTTCACATGGTAAAGAAACTGCGGAACCAGAAAGCAGCGGGCGTTCCTGTGTAATAGTCTCACAACGGCAGACAAGCCTATGCACAAAGGGCGATGCACACAGAGCTCTGCCACGTGCTCTGCCACATGCTCACATACTAATCATGCAAAATACAAGTGAGCAAGCCTAACACAGCTGTATCCCAACATATAGGAAGACAAATTTATATTAGAACGGTTTTACTAGACATGGCATGGGGAATATCTAGAAAGATCAGGGAGAGAACAAGGGGTAATTGAATGAGAATGACAACTGATCAGTATCCCTGGGAAATATAAAGTTATCCTAGGGTAATTAATACCCAGTATTTTGAGAGAACTCAAAATATGTCATTTTTATTTATTTATTCATTTTAGAAAAAAGAGAGAGAGGAGAGAGAGAAGGGGGGGAGGAGCAGGAAGCGTCAACTCCCATATGTGCCTTGACCAGGCAAGCCCAGGGTTTTGAACCGGCGACCTCAGCATTTCCAGGTCGGCACTTTATCCACTGTGCCACCACAGGTCAGGCCTCAAAATATGTATTTTACTGATGCTAGCACTTATTATTTATAAGTAAAAAAAAGGTATTGTTATGCTCTGAGAGTGTCACTGTAATATTTATTGAGGATGATAATAAGCATGCTATTGCATTGTCTCATTTAATGCCTATCCTATTTGGTAACTACTATCATTACCCATAACTGGGCTCAGTGAGGAAGAGTAGCTCACCATAAGCTACAAATAACAAGTGAAAGAGTTGAGATTTAACTACAGGAAGTTTGATTTTAGAGCCCTCATTCTTAACCACAAATAAATCTGCCATACTTTAAATCCCAAATTATTCTTATTTTAATATAAAATAGGTATCTCTCCTTAATTTACATTCTGGGTTTTCAGTGCACTAGAATATACACTCCACGTGCTCTGCCAGCCTCTCACTTAGACATAACTCCCAGCAACATAAACATAAACTGTAAGGTAACACTCAATTTTGAAGACACATGTTGAGAGTACAAAATAAAGTGCTGTTTTTAAATAGAAACTCTAAATCATTAGAAGTTTTGGTGACTACATATAAAATCATTTCACTGACACGGTAAACAACTTCTAAGTTACTGGCTTATATTGTGAATTAAAAGGGAGCAAAAATAAGAAGAACTGACCTTTCTTTATATGTACACGATATATTTCAGATACATGATTTATATGCATAATATAATTAAATTCACTAACAATTGTGTGAGATATATATTTAAATGAAGAAACTGAGTTTCAAATTGGTTAAGGCCATGAAACTGTCAAGTGGCAGATCTGAGATTTTTAAAATCAAGTGCAATATATTTTAAAACTTAAATTTTTCTTTCACTATTCCTGTACATTCTGATGGAAATATGATCCAGTTAGCAAAATTTAGCTCTGTGTACACATTTTATGGAAAATTCTATGTAAATGAAAGGACATTTGATTAAATATTTGGATACCAGATTTTTTAAATACAAATTATAGACTAAAATGACTGAAATTTGTTTGCTTCTCCCCCCCCAAAAAAAGATGCAGTATATGGGAAATTTATTGATACAATTCAATATATTCCATTTCACTTTGTCATGAAGATGTAATCAAAATACACTATAAGTTTTGATCTTAAATAAGAACAACAATGGTACCAGTAATTAACATCAATTGAGCATCAACTTGTGGCCAGGCACTGCGATAAATACTTTACATGTACATTAAATTAGTCATCACAGCAAATGTGCTTAGTCCTTTATATCGTGGGCTCTGACTTTCCAGCCTTGATTAGCACTTTCTACATCACTGGCTTCCTGAAGGCTGATCCACAGATTGGTGCCAATCTGGCCTCAAAGAATGTACCTCAGATCTAAGAAAGTAAATATGCCAAGAGATGAGCCTAAAATATTCATTTTAAAGAAATTTTCATAACAATTAAAAGCCTTCCCTAACATGACCAAGTACATATTTTACTGATGTAATTTTCACTCATTGAATTAATCAGTGCATAGATTATTCATGGCTTTTACTATTTATCCCACACTAGTATATTATTCATTGGTTGAATCAAAACATTGAACATGTTTAATAAATCTGGAGTTGTAGATTTTAAATTTCCAAAATACTGACCCAATCTTAGAATTAAAGATTATGTTCAGGGAACCCAACTTTCATAAAGTATGGACAGTTATTTTTTCCCATAGGTGACAATACTAAAATCTTATTTATTTGATCAAGCAAGGAGTTTTTTTACTTTATGAAGTCTGAAACACTGAGATCATTATACAGTGAGTTAAAGAAGAATCTCATTTTTACAACATAAGGATCTCACTGAAACACTTGTTCTAATATAAACATTAGGGCTACAGTAGTACTCATATTTACTAAGTATAAGAAATAAAGTGGACCCTGGCCAGTGGCTCAGTGGATAGAGCATCAGCCTGACATATGGATGTCCTGGGTTTGATTCTCTGTCAGGGCACAAAGGAAAAGTGACCATCTGCTTCTCCCTCCACTTCATCTCCCCCTTCTCTCCTTCTTTCCCTCCCACAGCCAGTGGCTCAACTGGTTCAAGAGTGGCCCCGGGTTCTGAGGATAGTTCAGTTGGTTTGGGTGCATCAGCCTCAGGTGCTAAAAATAGCTCGATTGATTGGAACATCAGCCCCAGATTGGAACATCAGCCCCAGGTTGCCAGGTGGATCCCAGTTGAAGTGCTTGCAGGAGTCTGCCTCACTATCTCATCTCTCACCTGAAGAAAAATAATAATAAATACATAATATTAAAATTAAAAAAGATTAAGAAATGAAGTGTATGTTAGTCAGGTTGCTGAAATCCCTGGTGATATTGATATAACAATTAGATTCATTTTTTTTTGTATCTTTGGAGTAATTTAAGATATTAATTGTCCCAAATTATAGATCTAGACAGTGAGTATGTACACTGCTCACAAAAATTAGGGAATCAGGAAATGTGCAGATACTACAGTACTTTCAACCTTTTGTACAGTGCATTTTCACCAATGAAATAAAGGTTGGTTTTGCATCTCATTTGCATAATTGAACAACTTTCTTTGACTTGTCATTTGCTTTTGATTTTCATTTAATAAAAAAATTTAAATGCTTCTTTTTTATCACTTCATATTCATTTTGAAATATCCCCTAATTTTTTGAGCAGTATATATAATGTCACATTATAACATTTTCTGCAAGTCTAGAATTTATTGAATATAATAATTTGAATATTTTTCCTCAATATTGGCTACTTGGTGGATCCAATATAAATAGCATGTGAACTTCAGTGATATTGATGTACAGAGTTTGCCTTAATTAGAACAAGCTTACAAAGTATAATTTGAAAGGTACAAAATAGTTTGTCCTCTTCTCAAAATATGTCTCCTACTGACCCTACATTTATGCATAAAATTAACTTACTACTCTTAATCAAGACCTTACAAGGCACTGATAAAAGGTACATATTACTTGTGAAAGATCAAGTACTGTCTTCACATCCAAAGTCAACTGTTACATTGATAACTTTTGAGGCCTAATGTCTTATGCTATTTGACCCAATTTATTATAAGATTCACAGAATTGCATGGTGATGTTTATAAATGAAGCAAAAATAAAAAGCATTGTTTCTCTATATTTAGGATATTATACAGATATAAATATGTAGTCTCCTAAAAATATGCTTTATTTTCCAGAAAAATGTCTTTAAAAGCTTTATTCTTCCTTCCACACTAGTTTGAATTCAGTTAATTATTTTACTGAGTATAGTAGTAAAATGACTAGTATTTGGACTAAATGTATTGAAGTGATTTTTAGTTCATCTCATAAAGAAATGGTTGGATTTTGTTCTCCATAATGGGCAAAGCTACTAAAGAGACTATACTTGGTGAAGGCTCACAGTGAATGCCTAATTTGAACATTTTAGTTTTATGTTATAGAATACCATTATGCCAGATTAAAGAAAGTTGACTATAATCCTTTTATTATTTTCTCCATAGACTTTTCTGAGGACAGTTCAACTGCTTTTGTTTTCTAATAATACATGATGTTGTCAATAAAAAAAATGTTTCATACATTGTTGAATGAAGACTGAGTACTGAGTAAACAAAACATAATCAAAGTTTGTATGTGGTTCTATGTGAAGGGGAAGAGTTTATTGTACTATACTGTTGCAAAGAATATTTTATGAATAATGAAGAAAGAGAAATATAGTAATTGTATATTATATGCCAGACAAGTCTATGTTTAATTTTATATTCCTTTTTTTGGGATTATAAGTAATAATGTATATAATTATCATAAACTCTTAATCTAAGAATTATTCATAAATATTTTGTATTAACGAAGGTAACCATTTTATAAAAGGATAAGGTAAGTTTTCCTTAGAATCTTGCTCTATATCTAGTTATCATTTACATTTAAATGCTTCCTTTTTCCTTTCAAGAATTCCTTCATAAAATTTCATCAACCAAATGAGTTTTGTTCTTAGGCTGAGTAGAAAAATAAATAAAGTGCTTCGTGCATGTATTCACTCTTTCATCTGGACTGTATTAATTGGAAATTTTCCTGTGCCAGATACTGAGAACACCACAATTAACAAGACACATGTTTGCACTTGAATCTTAGTTTGGTGTATAGAGGCAGACAAGACAACCAGAAATGACATTACTGTGTGATAAAACCCATAGTAGGGGCATACATAATTATGTCCTTCCTAATTGCCTTCAGCGATGGGATGATAGAGTTAGGATTATGGCAAATAAATTTCCAGGAAGGATTCCAAGAGGCAGTAAAGCATGAGTACTCTTGAAGAATAAGTACAAGATGATCAGCAAGTTAGAAGAAAGAAGTTCCAAATATGGGGGATTAGTAAATTTAACAAATTGTGCTACACACACACACACACACACGCACACGCGCACATACACACACACACACACAGAGCATAGTATATTCAGAGAACTGAAGTAATTCGGGATGGCTGAATTGAAGTGCCTTTAAGGAAACATGGAGAGACACAACTGAAGCTATGGTATAAACCAGGTAATAAAGGGGCTTGTAGATTTTGATAAGGAGTTTGAATATAGATATAAAAGGCTGTGAGGAGCCATTGATGAGTCTTGAGTAGAAAGGGTGGGAGTTGGATGTTGGAAAGCTTATTCTAGCATAAGAGAGGAGAATGAAAAGCAGGTCAGATTGGAGACAAAATTATTAGTCAGAATGTTTTAAGATATGGTAAGATTCTATTATACAGGGCAGGACAGCAGACATGTTGAAAAGGAAAGAAAATAGCTGAGATATTTATGCAATAAAGTAAAAAGGACCTTGCTTTAACTAACTGTGGAGGCAATTGGGGTGAGATAGTTTTCTAAGATTGGCTATATTTTTACTTTGATTTTTTACTGATCAGGTAAATATTATAGCAGGAAAAGTAGTCTTGTTGAAGACTAGAGAGGATAGAGCTCAATCATGTTGTACCTGTTGTCTCTGAGCTATCCTCAGGACATTCTGGCCAATGGGTATGACTATAGGGACAGAAAAGTCCTGTGGGTATGAATACAAACTGTGAAACTGCATTTCCTGGGTCTGAGTCCTAGCTCTCCTGCTATTTACTAGCTATGGGATATGTGAATAAGTACTCATCCTATATAAGCCTCAAGTTGCCCATATAGAAACAATTACTATAAACATTAAATGAAATATTTCATAGAAAATATATACCAGTGCATGGAAAAAACAGGTGCTCAGCAAATTTTTCTGCTGTTATTATTATCAACATAAAAATAAGCAGTATTACTTACGTATCTTACATTTAAGAGAAATAACTGACCTAGAGATGGATTTAGAGCTGTGGATGTGACAGTCATTGACATTTGAAAGGTAATTTGCTTTTCACTCACTTAACTTTTGCCCCAGTTTTTTCTCATTACAATAATCATACATGACAAATACACCCCAAATTCTTGAGTGTTCAGGTAAGCTGTGTACTCCTTCTGGTTTTAGCTTTATTTATATTTTGGTCATCAGCTGTGGGGTGCTGACTGGGTAAGAGATCTTGCCTATGTTGGAAGGTTGGCTGGCTATTGACTGGTACATAACGGTCTCGGTTATTTTTCAACATGTCTGAAATTCTTCCACTAGGTTTTAGTATCTGCTTAGGGAGAGGCAGATGTACAAAGCAGACAAGTCTAACTGATTGAAAATACATAGCCTGACCTGTGGTGGCACAATGGATAAAGCGTCGATCTGGAAATGCTGAGGTCGCCGGTTTGAAACCCTGGGCTTGCCTGGTCAAGGCACATATGGGAGTTGATGCTTCCAGCTCCTTCCCCCTTCTCTCTATCTGTCTCTCCTCTCTCTCTCTCCTTGTCTCTCTCTCCTCTCTCTCTCTCTGTCTCTCTCTCTGCCTCTCTCTCTCCTCTCTAAAAATGAATAAATAAATAAATAATTTTGCCTGACCTGTGGTGGCGCAGTGGGATAAAGCGTCGACCTGGAACACTGAGGTCGCCGGTTCGAAACCTTGGGCTTGCCTGGTCAAGGCACATATGGGAGTTGATGCTTCCTGCTCCTCCCCCTTCTCTCTCTCTCACTCATCTCTCTCAAAAAAAAAAAAAAAAAAGAAAATACACACATATTCTTATCAAGCCTTTGCTTGCATGATGATTAATAACATCTCTTGGACTGTAAGAAGTCATGGTTGATCTCAGAGTCAGACTGTGAGGGAATTACAATGTTAGAGACAAAGAGGAATAGGTAACAGGGTAGAGGCATTAATTTAGTCCATTGAGTCAATCAGTCAATCAATCGATCAGTCTATTGACCTGACCTATAAAATCACCCTCTGACCATATTATAAAATTAGATTTCTTCTTCGTTTCATAAATTCGACTCTCTCTATTGCAAAATTTCTCCCCCATCATCTCAACCTGATCTGTCTGTGTCATTGACCTTTGTGTGTTAGTACAGAAGGTTTCTGTATCAGCTGTCTAAAGTAGAACCACTTTAAAGTAGAACCACTTCTTAGCTAAAGGCAACATTCAAAGTAGTATTTTGATAAAAGTTACTAGCTTTGAATCATTCATTCCATAAATACTTAGTGAACATTTTCAATCTTCTGAATCCTGTTGTAGGTGCTAGAAAAAGTGGTGAACAAAATGAGTTGCTTTATCTCATGACTTTATATTATAGTTGGGGAAAGACAATACACAAGTAACCAAAAAAATCACATAAGAGATTTTTCTGAACATGTTATATAGTATATAATAAAAATAAGGTAGAATGAGTTCATCAGGAATGACTTTTGGTAGTTAGGAAAGGCTTACTCAAGTGGATGTATTTTGAGCTGAGACATTCAGGATGAGGCCTCAGTCATGCAGAGACCTGGGGAAAGGGTATTCATGGTGGAGGGGGTGAAAAGTGCTGAAGGCCTGGGGTGGAAAACAGCTTAGTTCATTGGAATATCAGGAAGCAAATTAGATTGCTGCATGAATATAAGATCAGAAGAAGTCAGAGTTTTGGAGCCTGCTATGGCAGCATTTGGAGTTTACTGCAAATACAAAAGGAAGCCACTGGAGAGGTTTAAGCAGGAGCATGACATGCTATGGTTTTTGAGCAGAAAAGATAAGTGGGATATTCTATTGACTACACTTTTGCCTCCTGGCCTGGAACTCTTACCTGCCTGGAACAGTGACCCATACAGATCTATCATATACAGGTATCATATACAGTGACTTTCCCGTCACTCCTGGTTTAAAATTTAGTTTCTCTAGATAAACTATTTAGAAAAATTGAGGTATCATCACTATCTGCTACTTTCATGATTTAATATTTCTTTCTCCACACTTCCTCCTCATTAGGAAACACTAAGGAGTTTCTATACTGCTCATGAAACAGGTTATTTCAAAATGAATATGAAGCAATAAAAACAAGCATTTGATTTTTTTTATTATACAAGAACATGAGAAAAGCAAATGACAAGTCAAAGAAAGTTGTTTGATTATGCAAATGAGATGCAAAACAACTGTTATTTCATTGGTGAAAATGCACTATATAAAAGGCTGAAAGTACTGGAGTATCTGCAAGTTCCCTGATCTCCTAATTTTTGCAAGCAGTTTATTTCACCCATCCCCTACGAGAGTGAAGATGGTTTACATGGAGTGTAGGAAGGTAGGAGGAAGTGGGAAGGTTTCCTAGCTGCTATGTAATTAGTTCACTGCCAGTCCCGTCTGCTAGTGTCCACTCTGTGCCTCTGCTGACTCTATTCTCCATATATTCTCCCTTCCACCTCCATAGTTTCCTGCTGTTGGGAAACCTAGGAGAAAGGTTCTTTTTTCAGCTATTCATCCCTGAGCAATATTCTTTATTCTCAGTTGATAAGACCCATTGGTGCCACTGCTTGGTTTGTTGGTAGATGGGTGGAGGAAAAGGAAGGAATGGGGGAGAAGGAGAGGTAGGAAGAGGAGATTTGCAACTTGCTATCATCCATGGCCTACTTGATCTCACTGAAAATCTAAGAATTAGTGTAAAATCAATAGCTGCTCTCCAAGAAACTGAGAGCAAGTTTCGTCCTACCGAAAATAGCTTTAATGTTTGACTTCATTCTATACTTGTCTCCTATGCTCCAGCCGTTTACCCTGTTCTAAGTGATCTACAGTGGCAAACTAACCCTTATCATTATGTTTGGAAGCATTTTCTGAGCCCAATTCCAGAAATATTCTATGGTGGTTAGGATATTATCTTCAAGAAAAGATTTGTGTACAAACTAGATCTCCCAATGAAAAAAATGACTTATCCAGAAAAAATGTAGGTGATGACAGTATGACCCACCTCCAGAGGAAAAAAAAAATCTAATGCTCCAAAAGTCTTTTTCCTCTTAGAAAAATTTTCTCTTATGTCCAAATTTTTTTACTTATCTTCACCTGCATGTAGAAGAGAACAAAAACATTATTTTTGTTTGTTTGTTCATCAACTGCCTTTGTCTTACCTCAGGGAATATTTAAACTCAGTTTAGCCATTTGCATTAATTTTTACTGAAATCTATGCTAGAAATTGTCACAAGAAAGAAATGTAGATATCAAATTATTGCCACAAATACTTCATATGCTATACTATTACATATAATCTTTTAAATTTTAAAAAATTTACTTATTTATTTGAGAGAGAGAGAGAGAGAGAAACATTAATTTGTTGTTCCACTTATTTATGCATCAACTGGTTGATTCTTGTTCATGCCCTGACCAGGGATTGAACCCACAACCTTGGTGTATCCAGATGATACGCTAACCAACTGAGCTATCGGACAGAGTGACATAAGATTTTTAACCAATACATTTTCCCACTGTGTAAACAGCAGCTTATGGGAAGGTAGTGTGGGGTGGCATAAGGGGTGAGGCACATCTAGAAGTAAAGACAGGGGTTAAGAGGCTATTTTGGAGAATTAGATAAGAGAGAAAATCTTACTAATCAAAACTACCTTGTATTTTTTTTTTCTATAGGGTACCTAAAGAGAATAGGTACATTATAGGCCCAGAACATTTTCTCTTTGTTTGGTTATCCTTTTGAGGAAATCTCTGATTCTTATGTAAACTTTAGACATACGCTAAGGAAGAGGAAGGAACCAGTGCTGAAAAAATTACAGCATTTTAGAGGCATCTGGAGCATTAACTTCATTACAGAGTCATACACTCTAGTAAAAATATTAACACTAACTGGTTTTAAGCAAGTATTTATCCATAGGTCTTTGAAATTCTAACTAGGCATTTAATGGTTGGCTTTTATCATTGGTTTATATAGTATATACAATCTAAGAAAATGGAAGGAATTAAACTTTAATACTTTTTAAAGAGTCTTTAAATTTTGATTATGTGCTCTTCAGAACAAGCTATAGGGATATTTTTATTTAAGGAGCTGAGTTGATTTTTCATTTTAAAAGAAAATATATCGCCCTGGCCGGTTGGCTCAGCGGTAGAGCGTCGGCCTAGCGTGCGGAGGACCCGGGTTCGATTCCCGGCCAGGGCACATAGGAGAAGCGCCCATTTGCTTCTCCACCCCTCCGCCACGCTTTCCTCTCTGTCTCTCTCTTCCCCTCCCGCAGCCAAGGCTCCATTGGAGCAAAGATGGCCCGGGCGCTGGGCATGGCTCTGTGGCCTCTGCCTCAGGCGCTAGAGTGGCTCTGGTCGCAATATGGCGACGCCCAGGATGGGCAGAGCATCGCCCCCTGGGGGGCAGAGCACCGCCCCTGGTGGGCGTGCCGGGTGGATCCCGGTCGGGCGCATGCGGGAGTCTGTCTCTCCCTGTTTCCAGCTTCAGAAAAATGAAAAAAAAATAATAATAATAAAAGAAAATATATCAAAAACAAATGAACAGGGCAAGGAAGATGTAAAAAAAAATTAAAAAAAAACAAAAACAAAAAAACCAAATGAACAGTCATAGTAAAAAATAGCTCACTTGATTCTATGAGGTAGAGTCAGAGAATAATAAAACAAATATTTTACCTTTATAAATTGGGTAAAAAATGTAATTATTATTTTCACTTGAACTGATGCATTATGTCAATGCCCTACTACTTTTGGCATCAAGTTCACCTAATAGCAGTTGGTATCAAATTCAATTTTTTAATATTCATGTCCGGTAAGCAATGAATTTAAAATCTTGTTGCAATGAATATTGGTGTTTGTGCAATTACATATATATATATATGCACACCCCTGACAGACCAGGGCCTTTTAGAAACAGAGCTGTATTGACCTGTTAAATGTATTTTCTTTTCTTTTTATTTATTTATTTATTTTTGACAGACACAGAGAAAGAGTCAGAGAGAGGGACAGATGGGGACAGACAGGAAGGGAGAGAGACAAGAAGAATCAATTCCTCCTTGCAGCACTTTACTTGTTCAATGACTGCTTTCTTGTATGTGCCTTGACTGGGGGCTACAGCAGAGCAAGTGATCTCTAGCTCAAGCCAGCGACCTTGGACTTCAATCCAGCAACCATGGGGTCATGTCTATGATTCCATGCTCAAACCAGTGACCCCACTCTCAAGCTGGATGAGCCTGTGCTCAAGCCTATGACCTTGGGGTCTCGAACCTGGGTCCTTTTTGTTCCAGTCCGACACTCTATCCACTGTGCCACTGCCTGGTCAGGCCGTTTTATATTTTTTCATGCTATATATAATTCAGTTTGACAAGTTCTCTTATTTTCCAGTATCACTTTCTGTCTGTATCTTAGTGTCTCCTTATAATGTAAAACTATATAGTAGTTTAGAATGGCAAAGTGCAGAGTAGAGCTGAATGGTATGCTTGATCATAGCTAGCTGAATTGAAAAGTTAGTATTATAGAAATCTTCTTTGGCTAAAGTGAAGGTGAGGTCCTTAGTTCTAGATCCTTTTGCTCAGACATTTTTTTGAAAGGCTTCATGTCAAAGACTGTACCTTTCCTGCATGGCACAGTGGTGGTAGAGGTATCAGGGGCAATCAGCAATCACTTAGACTTGATGGATGAGCATGTTTTCACGCTGGTTCTACCTTACTCCTAGTTAAAGTACTACTACACTCTTCCTCACATCAGTCTTCAATAAATACAGACAAGAGTTTAACTACATACAGCTTAGAGAGATGACATACCTAGTTGTTGTTTCTATCAGCTGGCAGAAACAATACTTCTAGAATCTTCCTATTTAAATTGTCATCCATGAAAGGGCAACATCAATATGGCCAGAGAGTTCTTTTAAAAATTCAAAATCTCAGGACATGTCTCAAACCTACTGAATTAGAATGTCCTTTTTAATAATATCCTTAGATGACTTTTTATTTTATTTTTTTACAGATGCAGAGAGAGAGTCAGAGGGAGGGATAGATAGGGACAGATAGGAACAGAGAGAGATGAGAAGCATCAATCATCAGTTTTTTGTTGTGGCACTTTAGTTGTTCATTGACTGCTTTCTCATATGTGCCTTGACCGTGAGGCTACAGCAGAGCGACTAACCCCTTGCTCAAGCCAGGGACCTTGGGTCTAAGCTGGTGAGCTTTGCTCAAACCAGATGAGCCCGTGCTCAAGCTGGCGACCTCGGGGTCTCAAACCTGGGTCCTTCGCATCCCAGTCCTATGCTCTATCCACTGCGCCACCTCCTGGTCAGGCTAGATGACATTACTGTATATTAATATTTTAGAATCTCTCCTCTAGAACAGCAGTTCTAAACAATTGTTTCAAATTGGAATCTTTTAAGGTGCTTTTGAAAAACATAAAAACCAGCCTGACCTGTGGTGATGCAATGGATAAAGCATCAATCCAGAATGCTGTGGTCACCAGTTCAAAACTCTAAGGCTACTACTGGCTCTGAGCACGGGCTCATCAGCATGGGGTCGCTGCTTGACCAGGGGAATCATCCACATGATCCCAAAGCTTGCCAGCTTAAACTCAAACGTCACTGGCATAAAAAGCCTAAGGTCACTGGATTGAGCAAGGCACTAGCACACCCCAGTCGAGGCACATATGAGAAACTCAGTAAACTACAGTGAAAACAACTACGAGTTGATGCTTCTCACCCTCTCTCTCCCTTCCTATCTCTCTCTCACACAAAAACAAAACAAAAACAAAAAAAGGAAACAACCCCCCCCCCCAATAAAAACCAGACTCTTTCCTCTGACCAATAAAATCATAATGTGTAGGCTGGATGTCAGGTATTGACGTTTAAGAAAAAATGTTTCCTAAGTGATTTTGGAGTTCTCTAAGGCTATGAGTCATGAGAAGGCTTAAAGCCTTGGAGTTTCAACAGGGAACGGATCAATTACATGCTCCATTTTATATATTATATTTCTCCACTGAGAAAATAGGGGATCAGGGACAAAGTAAATCTGGTAAGATAACTAGACTAAACTGATAGAGTCAATCCCCTTGTCAGGAAGAATCACTGGCTCAGTTACCCATGCCAATCAAAGTTATTTGAATTGAGAGCCAGAGTAACCGAGCACATGATGAATTTCCATCCTTAGATCCAGTGATTCCAGAATGACATGCTTTGGAATGCTCCTGGAGATGCCAGGCTCCTGTGACACGTGTTTCTTAGGACTGTACTTTTTCACAGAGAGGAGATTATACAGGAAGAGCTTATGAGGCACCAGAGTGCAGCAACAATTCTAGAAACTTAAAATTACTTTTTAAATTGTTAACTTTAAGAGTTGAAACCGCCCTGGCCGGTTGGCTCAGCGGTAGAGCTACGGCCTGGTGTGTAGAAGTCCCGGGTTCGATTCCCGACCAGGGCACACAGGAGAGGCGCCCATCTGCTTCTCCACCTCTCCCCCTCTCCTTCCTCTCTGTCTCTCTCTTCCCCTCCCGCAGCCGAGGCTCCATTAGAGCAAAAGATGGCCCGGGCACTGGGGATGGCTCCTTGGCCTCTGCCCCAGGCGCCAGAGTGGCTCTGTTCGCGACAGAGCGACTCCCCGGATGGGCAGAGCATCGCCCCCTGGTGGGCATGCCGGGTGGATCCCGGTCGGGCGCATGTGGGAGTCTGTCTGACTGCCTCCCGGTTTCCAGCTTCAGAAAAATTAAAAAAAAAAAAAAAGAGTTGAAACCTTCTAATCTAAAATATTTAATTTTCTTGCTGAACTTCAGCTCATCAGATATACTCTCCTGGATTTACCTAAACTGTTCATTTTCTTTGCTACACATGATCCTGCAGAATTTTAGTCCTAATATAGGCAACCTACTTCAGAAAACAGGTAAAGGAAAATTTACCTTGCCTATGCATCCTGTTTTTTCCTGATCAAACCGAATGACTTATTATATCAAAACTCTGTTGATGTCCAGAGGCAGGGAAACATCACTGTCAGACTAACATCTCTGCGAGAAGTTTTTAATAAAGTCTTATTGTTTCTAATATGTGCTACAGCATGAATAAACCTTGAAGACATATGCTAAGCAAAATAAGGTAGTTGCAAAAAGATATAATATATGATTCCACATATATGAGGTATTTAGGGTAATCAGTAATCACAGAGACAGAAACTAGAATGCTAACTTCTTCAGGAGTGAATAATGTGAGGTAATTTTCTAATATGCATAGAGTTTGCTTTGCAAGATAAATAGTTATGGAGATAGACATTGGTGATGGTGGCATAACCTAATACAGTAAGTGTGTTTAATACCATTAAACTGTACACTTAAAAATGGTTAAGGTGGTAAATTTTATCTTACGGTATTTTACAATGAAAAAATTGGAACAAAAATTTTAAATTATATTAATCTCTGAATGAGTGGTTATAACTGGCTTTTCTCCCCACATAAAGCAATAAATGCTTAATTACATCATCATCTTTAGGTATACAGTGCTTTTCCTACTCTTCACAATACAGAGCTGGTTTAAAGAATGCCTAAAAATGATTCAGACATGAAAAGAATAAAAGAAAAACTAACTTGAAAATTGTATAAGGATATATAAAAATTGCAAAAGAGATTTTTGGAAATGCTGAATCAAATTGCAACTTAATGAAAACCTAGTTGACTAAAAATCTTTTATTTGGGAAGAAAAATTTTCAATTTTATTTTGAATAAGCTTTATATTTTAGCTCTTACAAAAGAAGTAATTCTAAAAAGTATACTTAGGAGAAAGGTGAAAATTACTAATTTCAGCTTCCAAATTTTGCTTAAATTAAGCTTATCTGCTTAAAAGAAAATTTCTTACCTAAGGACCAGAAGACTCTATATATTAGAAAACTCATTTGAAACCACTTATAATAAAAATGTTTTGTTGATTCAAATCACACTGTTTCTCCCAGGCCATTTAGAATGGGTAAAAAGGAGGTTAAGGTCTTGCAAAGTTTCCCATTGCTGCTACTTGCCATTACTTTCCATGATTCACAAATTAATTTTCTGATTTTATAGTTATGAGACAGTGGGTCTTTTTAATGCTATAATTTTTCATAAGCTGATGAGTACAGTGATGATGAATGAGTGTTCAGCCCAGAGTCTCCTCCAAGTAGGGTCTTGGTAAGAATGCTGTTATTTTAAACTTATTTTTATTTCATTTTACTATCCATTGCTTTGCAAAGCCTTTGGAAATTACATTCCTTTTCTTATCAGTTAGCATTAAGACCTACAGATCTTTTTTTTGTTCCTTTCAGGTATGGAGGTTATTATTTTTCACATAGAGCTAGAGAATGAGACAAATGGGTATACTGTGCTAGCCCACATTCAAAGATAAGACAGGCAGGTGGTATTAATATCAGGTTGTGGCTATAAATTATTGATTAGAAAGGTGGTTCTAAAAATATGGATGAAGAGAGGTATAAATGATATCCCCACAAAGAATATAAAGCAGTAATAACTCAACTTCCTTCTGTCTATCCCCAGGGTGCAGCTTCATGTAGACACTTATGTTTATTACAAAAAGCAAAGTTGTAGATAGGGTTACCATGCAACCAAGTGTGTCTTTAGTATTTGTCCTCTTATACCATTCTCCATTTATTGAAGGTGATCCACTTAGATATCCACAGTTCATGAATTCTTTCTATCGTCCCTAAGGTATCAATTCTCAGGAAACAGGTGCCTTACTACTTTCTTCAGAGGCACTTGTCTTTGGACAAGAGATGAATGTAATTAGGAATATAGAGATAGGGATGGGCTAATTGTATTGTTAATATCTTTCAGAAACATTGATACCGGATATATGCATGGATACAAGATATGTCAAAAAAGTAAACAAGCATAAAAATTGCTCACTTTTTTTTAATTGCTCACTTTTTATTTGTCTGTTTGTCCATTCATTCATCCACCTATCTACACACACACTCATCTCTCCACCCATCCCTCTACCCATCCCTCCACCCATCCCTCTACCCATCCCTTCACCCATCTACCCATCCCTCCCTCCCTCCCTCCCTCCCTCCCTCCCTCCCTCTCTCCCTCCCTCCCTCCCTCCCTCCCTCCATCCAACCATTTATCCAGTTCATCTATGGAGATTTTCTTATCTATCTCATCCACTGATACATTTAGTAAACTATACTATATTCACACTTTTTAGTGTAGTTTTGAGAGTACTGACAAATACAATTATATAATCACCACTGCAATCAAGATAGAAATTTTTCTTCTTCTCTGTTGTACCTAACCATTACCACCACTAGTGACACTGATGCATTTTTTTCTTCCCTTAATCATGCCTTTTCCAGAATGCCATATAAATGAAAACTTAGTACAAAGCCTTTAGGATCCCTTTACTTTCACTGTCACTGTGTTTCAGCTTCATCCATTTTGAAATGTGTATTAGTAGTTTGTTTCTTTTTATTGGCAAGTAATATCTCATATGTGGTTGTACTACTGTTTGCATATTCATTCTAGTTTTTGCTGATTATGAGAAAAGTCTCGGTGGAGATTCACAAAAATTTTTTCATGGTAATGTAAATTTTCTTTTGGATAAACATGTAGGAGTTGTTCTAAACTTGCAAAGGTGAAAACCCTAATATAAAATTTACTTGGCGAAGGGATATTGTCCTTTTATCTATACTTCTGTATTCTAAGAATTTGCCTATTCTGGATATTTCATTTAAATAGATTTATACAACATGTAATATTTTGTGACTTATTTTCACACTTAACATGTTTTCAAGGTTCATCCTTATTATAGTATATATCAGTACTTAATTACTTTTTATTACCAAATAATGTGGATATGTCATGTTTTATTCATTCATTCAACAGTTTAACATTTGTTTTTCCCCATATTTTGACTATTATGAATAATGCTGTTATGAACATTTGTATACAGGGGGTCCTCAGGTTATGGCAAGTGCCATTCCTGTGACAATGACATAACCAGAATTTTGATGTAAGTTGAAACACACCCTAGCCTTAGTCATTTACCTATCCTAACACATTTATGTAATCATAGACTAGAACATAAAAACATAACTAAGCTACAGAAAATTAATACTGTGTATTCTTCCACCATGCACAACCAAACTAGTTCGCCCACATAGTCTGTAAGTATGACGCTAATGGTGTAAAACCAAAACCATGTCTCAAATTTTTAAGTTTTTATGGGAATTAGCAACGTACACTCTAAACGTTGTATGTCAAGACTGTGTAAACCAAGGACTCTCCATATAGAGTTTTGTGCAAACAAATGCTTTGGTTTCCTTTGAGTGTACACCTAGGGATGTAATTACTTGATAATATGGTAATTTTGAGAAAGTTCCAAATGTTGTGCCAAAATGTTTTCCAAAATGACTACTATTTTATATATTATATTTTTACTGGCAAATAATGAGGATTTCAATTTCTCCACATTTTTACCATTATTTGTTACTGTCATTTTTATTTTAGACATCCTAGTAGATATGAATAATATGTCATTGTGGTTTTGATTTACATTTCTTCAGAGACAAATAATAATGTTGACCATCTCTTTTATGCCAGTACTGATTATTTATATATCTTCTGTAGACAAATACCTACTCAAATCATTTACTCCATTTTTAAATTGAATTTTTTGTCTTTTTTATTGTAGAATTTAAAATTTTTATAATATGTATATTATATATATGTCCATGATTTGAGAATATTTCTTCCATTTTTTTTTTACTCTCTATTTCATTTATTTCCACTCTAAACTTTTTATTTACTTTTCTCTACTTGCTTTGGGTTTAGTTGCTTTTCTATAGTCACCCAAGGTAGTAGATTAAGACATTAATTTGAGATTAAAAAAAACCCCACAATACTACAGGCAGTTACAGCTATACATTTTACTCTAAGCCTTGATTTAGCTGTCTACTATGTCTTGGTATGTTATTTTATTTTACTCCATTTCAAAGTTTTTTCTAATTTACCTTGTAATATATTCTTTAACCCATATGCTATTTTAAAATAGTTTGTAAGTTTTCACGTATTTGTGAATTTTTTAATCTTCTTTCTGTTATTTGATTTCTAATTAATTCTGTGTTAATTGAACACTATAATTTGTGTGATTTAATTCATTTTAAATTTATTGAGGCTTCTTTTATGACAACATATATGGTTTATTCTGGGGAATATTTCATTTGCATATGTGAGAAATGGGTATTTTGCTGCTGTTGTTTGGAATGTTCTGTATATGTCTGTTTGCTCTAGTCAGTTTATGGCGTTGTTCAGATCTTTTATTTCCTTGATCTTTTTTCTAATTGTTCTCTCTGTTACTGAAAGTGGGCTATTAATGTCTCCACCTGTTATTTTTAATTATCTATTTTATCTTTAATTTAGTCAGTTTTTGGTTGATGTAGTTTGTGTTATGTGCATTTATGTTTATAATTGTTATATCTTCCTGATTGATTGGTTAATCTTATTATCATTATAAAATGTGCTGCTTGTCCTTAATAAAAATTTTTGTCTTAAAGTCTGTTTTGCCTGATATTAAAATAGACCATATTTCTCACTTTTGTTTACTGTTTGCATCATATTTCTATACCCAGCCTTTTACTTTTAACTTTTTTTCTTTGCATGTAAAGTTTGTCCCTTATATACAACATATATAGATGTGTGTGTGTGTGTGTGTGTGTGTGTGTGTGTGTGTGTATTAGAGAGAGAGAGAGGAGAGAGAGTGAAAAGGGTGGGAAGGGGGATGGAATAGGAAGCATGAACTCAATACTTGCTTCTCATATGTGCCTTGACTGGGCAAGCCCAAGATTTCAAACCAATGACCTCAGCATTCAGGTTGACACTTTATCTACTGCACCACCACAGGTCAGGCTATGTAACATATATTTTTAATCATGTTTTTAATCCATTTAGCCAATCTCTGCTTTTGATTAAAGATTTTGAAAAGATCTACTTAATATAATTACTAATACTGTAGGCTTTGTCTGCTAATTTGGTCTTTGTTTACTGTTTTAAATCTCCCCTCTTTAATACTGTTTTCCCTTATGTTATATAGATATTTTAGAAATGTACATTTAATTCCTTTTTAAAATTTATATATTTCAGTTTGCTCTGGGGATTAAAATTAACATCTTAACTCTAGGCAATCAATTTGAATTAATACCAACTTAATTTCTAAATTATATAGAAACTTTGTTTTAATCTTACTCTGTTCTCTCTCTTTTCCTTTGAGCTATAATTGCCATACAAATAATATTTTTGAACATTATGAGCTCTTCAACAGATATTTAAAATTATTGCTTTATAACAATTGTGTTTTAAATCTTATAGAGGAAGAAATGGGATACAAAATGGGATACAAAAATGTAAGATTATTTTTTTATATTTATTGATGGAGAAGGATTTTATTCTTTATGCAGATATAGTTACTATCTGTTGTTTTTTCATTTCAGCCTGAGGACTCATTTTAGTATTTCTTGTCAGATAGTTCTGCAAGCATAGATTTTCTAGGTTTTTATTTTAACCCAGGAATGACTTGATTTTTCTTTCATTTTTTAAGTATAATTTTGATGAAATAATTTCTGGCTGACACTCTTTTCCATTCATCTCTTAAAATGTTATCTCCCAACTTTCAACATTAGGTAACCAGATATGCTTCTGTTTATTTCTGTGCTTTCTCTTCTGTTCCATTGGTATGTGTGTCTGTTTTTATATCAGTACTGTTTTTCTTAGTATAGCTTTTTTTTTTTGAAGTTGGAAATGGGGAGGCAGTCAGACAGACTTCCGCATGCGCCTGACCAGGATCTACCTGGCATGCCCACCAGGGGCGATGCTCTGCCCATCTGGGGCGTTGCTCCACTGCAACCAGAGCCATTCTAGTGCCTGAGGCAGAGGCCACAGAGCCATCCTCAGTGCCCAGGCCAACTTTGCTCCAATGGAGCCTTGGCTGTGGGAGGGAAAGAGAGAGACAGAGAGGAAGGAGAGGGGGAAGGGTGGAGAAGCAGATGGGTGCTTCTCCTGTGTGCCCTGGCCAGGAATCGAACCCGGGATTCCTGCACACCAGGCTGATGCTCTACCACTAAGCCAACTGGCCAGGGCAGTATAGCTTTTTAATATCCTTTGAAATCAAGAAATTTTCTCATTTTGTACAACAAAAGGAAAAGTTTTCACTCTCACAAAATTGCTCAAAATTGCTTTGGCTGTTTAGGATCTTTTACAGTACATTACAAATTTTAAAATTGTTCTGTTTCTCTGAAAGATCCACTGGAATTTTGATAGGTATTGCAGTGAATCTATAGATGACTTTGAGTGGCTTGAACACTTTTAAATATTAACACTTCCGATCTATGAACATGGGATAGTTTTCCATTTATTTGTGTATTCTTTAATGTCTTTCATTAGCATCTTACAGTTTTCAGTGTGTGAACTTTTACCTTCTTGAAAAATTTATTCCTAAATACTTTGTTTTTGATGCTACTCTAAATGGTACTTTTAAAAATTTCCATTTAATAGAATTCTTTATTAGTGTATTAAAATGCAACTGATTTCTGTGTGTTGATTTTTTTTCCTCCTGCCACTTTACTGAATTCTTCAATCAGTTCTAATAGTTTTTGATGGAATCTTTAGGATTTTCTCTATTTAAGATCATGCCATCTATTAACAGAGACAATTTTAATTCTTCCTTTAAATTTGGATTTCTTTTTTTTTTATTTTTCTTGCCTAATTGCTCTGGATAGAACTTCTAATACTATCTTAACTAGAAGTGGTAAGAGTAGGCACTCTTATCTTGTTGTTGATCTTAGAGGAAACGTTTTCACTCTTTCACTCTTTCACAAGCCAACTGTTGGCTTGTCATATATGATCTTTATTATGTTGAGGTATGTTCTATATCCAGTTTAATGAGAGTTTTTAGTCATAAAATGATTTTGAATTTTGGCTTGATGATTTTTACTATGGAAAGTAAATGTATTGAGATACAACTACTAATTTGGAAACTTAATATCTAAGTTTTTAATAACTTGAATATTCTTCTTTTTAACTAAGAGGAGGGGAGAAAGAGAGATAGACTCCTACATGTGCCCCAACCAGGATCTACCTGGCAAGCCTCCTCCTAGCAATGCTCTGACCCTCCAGGGCTGGTTGCTGGTTTCTCAGCAACCTAGCTATTTTTAGTACCTGAGGTGAAGGCTCCAGAGTATCCTCAGCACCTGGGGCCAATTCGCTGGAACCAATTGAGCCATGGCTATGAGAAGGGAAGGGAGAAAGAGAGCGAAGAGGAAGGGGGAAGGGTGGAGAAGCAGATGGTCACTTCTCCTGTGTGCCCTGACCAGGCACTAAACCTGGGACATCCACATGCCCAGCTGATGCTCTACCACTAAGCCAACTGGTCAGGGCCCCAATAACTTGGATTTTTAACATAGAACATCTTCATATTTGAGATCTAAATTTAATCTATAAATTCCCTTAATAGCTTTTATTTATATAATTTAAATTTAATTACTCTTAAGCACTATTTTATGAAGCTTTTTAAGCATGTTTACTGTTTATTTTGGTTGGAGATATTAATATATATAATTATATTCCAAAAATTCAATGGCAGTTGTTTTCATTTTAACAAGCATAGTAAATATAGCATTTCATAATTTAAAAAATGTCTGTTCTCTTTTATTTTCTTTTAAATTGGATCTTTTCCTTGATTTTTCAAGTAAAAAGTGAGTATCATTATTTCTCTGTTGCTTTAATCATAATTTGGTTGAAGCATAAATTTAATTTTACATGGAATATAGTATTACTAACAAATCATTGTACTTAATACTTTTGTGAATTATTTTATTTTCTTCTTCCTAAGAGAAACAGATAAAAAAATTCTATTTGGATTTTAAGTTACTATAATTCTTTGCTTCATAGCAATAATTATGTGGAAATCAAAGGCAAATCTGAGAATTAACAGAAGAAAATGCCTTTGGTTATTGAATAATAGAAGGTAGAGTCAATCTGGGTTTGATAAAGTAAGGAATCTGTGAGTAAAAGAAAGAGAAAATGTCCCATTGCAGAAGTATACAAGGAGCAGTGAGGGGCATTTGCTTAAAGACAGCTATTAATGAACACAGGCTGACTTTTGTATTGAAAATATGCCTACCGTCCAAGTTTATATTTCACTTTTAAAAAGCTATATATTAACTATAAAAATTATATCTATATCATGTTGTTGGTGATAACTGATTGAATGATCAAGAGCAAAAGTTTGGACTTTAGGATCACAGGTGGAGTAGAACTTTTGGAGTGGGTTGTGGTCCTGAAGAAATTTCATCTCCACAGAGTTGGGTTTTTTTTGTTTTGTTTTGTTTTGTTTTTTGGCTCCATAGAGAAGTCACTTGTGTTAGGACCTTCCTAGGCCATGTTGTACCACTAGCCCTGAGTATTGATCTGCTCTAACCCTCTCTACCAAGGCATTCCTAGTTTAGATGTCTACTATTCCTACACTCGTGCTCAACTGCATTCTAAATTGTCTTTATCTTATCAATCAATGACACTGATCAAGTCCCTTTAATCTAAGATTATACTCCCAGAGTGTTTTTGAATAAAAGTAACATGAACTATTGGGATCCAAGTGAGAAACAAAACTCAGACAGATATAAATAGTAAGGTAGCCTGACCTGTGGTGGCGCAGTGGATAAAGCATCGACTTGGAAATGCTGAGGTCGCCGGTTCGAAGCCCTGGGCTTGCCTGGTCAAGGCATATATGGGAGTTCATGCTTCCAGCTCCTCCCCCCCTTCTGTCTCTCCTCTCTCACTGTCTCTCCCTCTCCTCTCTAAAATGAATAAATAAAAAATTAAAAATAAATAAATAAATAAATAAAAAGTAAGGTAGCAAGGGCCTAGAATGTGCTAAGCAAGAGTAAGTTAAAGGGATGGTCAAGGGGTAGAAATATATTACCATTGTATGTCTTTCTAGGAAAGGTTATTAAGAATCTACATTAAGCAAAGCAGTTTACTAGAAGTTGGAGATAAAAATAAAGTAACAGTTTTTGACCCTGATGACATTATTGAGAAGGGCATTTAAGACAAATAACAGTAATATAAAACCTAGCTTGAGTTTTAGAAATTTAAAAAAAAAACTTTAATGAATTTATTGGGGTGACATTGGTTAATAAAATTATAAAAGTTTCAAGTGTACACTTCTGTAATACATCATCTGTATATTGTATTATGTGTTCACACCCAAATTCAAGTCTTCTTTCATCACTGTCACTATTTGTCTCCCTTTTACCCTCTTTTATCCCTGCCTTACCAATACTGTTGTTTGTGTCTTCATTTTTTTCTTAATCCCTTTACCTTTTTCACCCAGCTCCTTAACACTCCTCCCCTCTGACAGCTGTTGGTCTGTTCTCTGTATCTCTGAGTTTGTTTCTGTTTTGTTTTTTAGTTTCTTTTGTTCATTAGATTATATATATTGTAACATAAGTGAAATCATACGGTATTTGTCTTTATTTGATTGGCTTATTTCACTTAGCATAATAATCTCTAGGTCCAACCATGCAATTACAAAAGGTAAGATATCCTTTTTTATGGCCAACATGTCAAGATATGCCTTGCTGACTGGTGGGGCATGAAAACTAGAGGCCTCTAGATAGAGGCCACTGAGCATCTGCAGGAAAATTTTACTCCCAGAATTTAAACACACCAGGGCAGGGCTGAGATGGTGTAGCTTGCATGGGCTCCCTGTAGAGCTCTGAGGAGAGAATTCAGAAGGAACTTAGCCTGTGGAAAGCAGTTTGTATCAAAAGCTTAGTGTACAATGGGAAGGGGCAATTCTGAGTACAGATCAGTAATGACCATTCATATTTTTCTCAATCTAGGAAGCATATTAGTCAAGAAACAAAGCATATTCTCTTCCAGTTTGCCTTTCTTTAAGCCCTGCCTTTCATTCTAGTATAAGAACATTGTAACAAATAAAAGCCTGTGTTACTTCCTTTAATTCTTACCATGAAATTACAAGTTAGTAATATCTTTATGATAGGAGAAATGGAGACTAAGAAATTACATTTCAAAATTTTCAAAATTTTCAGAATTTTTAAAATTAAACCATTAAGTATTGAATGTGGATTTAAATCTGAATCTTATGCTCTGTCCACCTAAGTCAGTGGTCCCCAACCCCCGGGCTGCAGACCGGTACCAGTCTGTGGGCCATTTGGTACCGGTCCGCAGAGAAAGAATAAATAACTTACATTATTTCCGTTTTATTTATATTTAAGTCTGAACGATGTTTTATTTTTAAAAAATGACCAGATTCCCTCTGTTACATACGTCTAAGACTCACTCTTGACACTTGTCTCATAAGTTTGACAATTATATTTAAAAATACCACAGTTTTTATGCCAGTCACATAATTTTATTTTGTGCATTTATCAGTCCCACTCTAAAGGCTGGTCCGTGAAAATATTTTCTGACATTAAACCGGTCCGTGGGCCAAAAAAGGTTGGGGACCACTGCTCTAAGTGACTTTGCCTACACTCAAGTAATGGAGTATATATACAAACAGGAAAATATTTTGCTACACATACTTAAAGTTTAAGTTTTAAAAACATCAATACTTATTGTCTGTCTATGTTATTTTTGTTTAAGCAAGATAGTTGAATAGTTCAGAAAAAAATAACAGTACAAAGCAGGGAAATAAGGAATAAATAGGTCTGGGTATATAAAAAGTAATGAAAGTCTAATCCAGGGGTAGTCAACCTTTTTATACCTACTGCCCACTTTTGTATCTGTTAGTAGTAAAATTTTCTAACCGCCCACCGGTTCCACAGTAATGGTGATTTATAAAGTAGGGAAGTAAGTTTACTTTATAAAATTTATAAAGCAGAGTTACAGCAAGTTAAAGCATATAATAATAATTACTTACCAAGTACTTTATGTCGGATTTTTGCTAAGTTTGGCAGAATAAATCTTTATAAAAAAACTTACTATAGTTAAATCTATCTTTTTATTTATACTTTGGCTGCTTCGCTACCGCCCACCATGAAAGCTGGAACGCCCACTAGTGGGCTGTAGGGACCAGGTTGACTACCACTCGTCTATAGTAAAAGAGATTAATCTGTTCTGAGGAAAATCTGGGTTAGTGCTTGCATTGGGTGGGTTTGGGTCTACCTGGGAGATGGACAAGCCCCACTCTCAAAGGATAAAGCTGCTATTTTCCTTTCCTACTACCTTTGGTAAGTTAACATTCTGGTGAAAAGCAAGCAACAAAAACAATAAAACTATACAATGTGTGTGAGACAGAAAAAAGAATTTAATTGAAAGCAAAATATTCCCTGAGACTTTGAGCCTTTAATGAGATAAAGTTAATATTAGCATTCAAAATTAAATTTAAAAATTATCTCGGTTCTCATTTATTTTGAGACTTAATCTTAGAACTTTTTTCCCTGAATCACATTATCTATTACCTGTAGTTGTTAAGAAGCAATATCTTTGTATTGCTATGTGCTGGATCTATGGTATTATTTGGGTAGCTAGCCTCTTTCCAGTGGGCCATGATATTATATATTTTCCTTTCAAGTTCTAAAAATAATTAAGATAATAATTAAATCAATTAGTAATTAAAATGTCATGTATTTACAGTAGTTGCATATTAGTTTGGAATCTTTCTTATAGTTTTAGGGATATATTTGGAAGACATTTTCTGAACAAGTACTCTAAATCTCCTTAGAAAACAATATTATAATTATTGTAAAAATATTTTAAAGAGATTTGCACTATTCAAATGTTTTGCATAATAACTATTTTTTTCTATTTTGATAGTACGTTTCTTGTGCTTCCTCATGTACAAGGGCATAGCAGATTCAATGGACTATTTATTGCAATGTCCTCAATGAAAATTTAAGTGCATAAAAGATAAAAATAAACTAGTTTTTTTTTCTTTTATGTGTAAACATCTATGGGCCAAAAAAAATTGCATTGCTATTTTTTTTTAAATGCAATTCTAGTTCTAATTTACACTACTGTTCAAGTAGGAAATAAGACAAAGAGGATGGATATGGTCTTAGACAATTTGCTGTTATCTCCTTTTCTACAGATTAGTATTGGCAATTTTTACTGCCAAGAGATAAACCTTGGCTTTTGCAATTACTGCTTATTTCTTCATCCTACTTCCCTAGGAAACAGACATCTTTGTAAATTTTTACTTATTTTTAAAACATAAACTATTATAAATAATGTTATTTGTAAAATTACTCTGATTTTCAGTTTTTATTTATTTTTTTATAGTAGGTACTAAATAAATTTATTGTTAAGTGGCTAAACAAATGTGCGTACTTACCAAATTATTCTGTATACATGAAATTCTAGAACAGTTAAAACTAATCTATAATTTATTTATTTTTTATTGATTTTAATTTATTGTGTTTACATAGATTCTAGTGTCACCCCAAATGCATCCCCCCTCCCCCGTATTCCCCTCAACATCTCCCGGAAACCCCTCCCCATAGCACCCTACACCCTTCCCTTCAGGTTTACCCCATTCTATCATCCCCTTTCCCTCTGTCCTCTTTTCCTCTGGTTCCTTTGATCACTCCCTGTCTCCATTCCGTTCCTCAGTTCACATTGTTCCTTGGATTCCTCAAATGAGTGAGGTCATATGATATTTTTCTTTTTCTGCCTGGCTTATTTCACTTAACATAATAGTTTCCAGGTCCATCCATGTTGTCGCAAAAGTTAAGATTTCCTTCTTTTTCATGGCCCAATAGTATTCCATTGTAGATATGGACCAAAGCTTTTTAATCCACTCATTCACTGACAGACACGTGGACTCCTCTCAGATCTTCGCTATTATGAACAATGCTGCCATAAACATGGGGGTGCGTTTTTCCTTTTGAATCAGTGATATGGTGTTCTTGGGACATATTCCTAAAAGTGGGATGGCTGGGTCAAAAGGCAGTTCCATTTTTAATTTTTTGAGGAATCTCCATACTGTTTTCCACAGTGGCTGCACCAGTCTGCATTCCCACCAGCAGTGCAGGAGGGTTCCCTTTTCTCCACATCCTCACCAGCACTTATTCTGTGTTGTTTTGTTGATGAGCGCCATTCTGACTGGTGTGAGGTGATATCTCATTGTGGTTTTAATTTGCATTTCTCTGATGATTAGTGATGTTTTCATATGCCTATTGGCCATCTGTATGTCCTCTTTGGAGAAGTGTCTATTCATTTCTTTTGCCCATTTTTTGATTGGACTGTTTATCTTACTGGTGTAGAGTTTTACAAGTTCTTTATAAATTTTGGTTATTAACCCCTTTTTTAAATGTTTTTTTCTTTTTTTTAAGACTTTATTTATTCATTTTAGAGAGGAGAGAAGGAGGAGAGAGAGAGAGAGAGAGAGAGAGAGAGAGAAGAGGGGAGGAGCAGGAAGCATCAACTCCCATATGTGCCTTGACCAGGTAATCCCAGGGTTTTGAACTGGCGAACTCAGCATTCCAGGTTGACACTTTATCCACTGCGCCACCACAGGTCAGGCCTCGGCTACTAACCCTTATCAGATGTATTATCGAATATATTCTCCCATTGCATAATTTGTCTTTTTATTTTCTTCTTATTGTATTTAGCTGTGCAAAAGCTTTTAAGTTTGATATACAGTGGTACCTTGAGATACGAACAGACCAACATACGCCTTTTTTTTTTTTTAAGATACGAGCTGTGACTCGGTTTGTATTTTTGTTTGAGATTCAGCAAAATTCCAAGATATGAGTCATGATTCGAGAAGCTGCCACTAGTTGGCACGTTGGCACGTGGGTCCAGTATCGGCAGTTTGATATATGAGTTGACTTGACTTCTGAGCTCGGTTACAGAACAAATAAATTCATATCTCAAGATAGCACGTTAGTCTCATTTGTTTATCCTATCTTTTATTCCACTTGCCCTTGGAGATAAATCAGCAAATATATTGCTACAAGAGATATTGGAGAGCTTACTGATTATGTTTTCTTCTAAGATGCTTATGGTTTCACGGCTTACGTTTAAGTCTTTTATCCATTTTGAGTTTATTTTTGTGAATGGTGTAAGTTGGTGATCTAGTTTCATTTTTTTGCAGGTAGCTGTCCAAATTTCCCAACACCATTTGTTAAAGAGGCTGTCTTTACTCCATTGTATGCTCTTACCTCCTTTGTCAAATATCAGTTCTCCATAAGGTGTGGGTTTATTTCTCGGTTCTCTGTTCTGTTCCATTGATATATATGTGTGTTCTTATGCCAGTACCAGGCTGTTTTGAGCACAATGGCCTTGTAAGTATAACTTAATATCAGGAAGTGTGATATCTTCCACTTTATTCTTCCTTTTCAAGATTACTGAGGCTATTCGTGTTCTTTTTTGGTTCCATATAAATTTCTGGAATATGTGTTCTATATCTTTGAAGTATGTCATTGGTATTTTAATTGATATTGCATTGAATTTATAAATTGCTTTGGATAACATGGACATTTTAATGATGTTTATTCTTCCTTTCCATGTACAGGGCATATGCTTCCACTTGACTGTATCTTCTTTGATTTCTTTTATCAATTTTTTATAATTTTGCGAGTACAAGTCTTTAATCCCCTCGGTTAAATTTACTCCTAGATACTTTTTTGTTGTTTTTGTTGCAATAGTGAAGGGGATTGCTTCCTTAATTTCTCTTTCTGACTGTACATTGTTGGTGTATAAAAATGCCTCTAATTTCTGAGTACTAATTTTATATCCTGCCACCTTGCTGAATTCATTCTTCAGGTCCAGTAGTTTTTTGACTGACACTTTAGGGTTTTCTATATACAATAATATATCATCTGCAAATAATGATAGTTTTACTTCTTTTTTCCAATTTAGATGGCTTTTATTTCTTCTTGTCTGATTGCTGTAGCTAGTACTTCCAGAACGATGTTGAATAAGAGTGGTGAAAGGGGGCACCCCTGCCTTTTTCCTGGTTTAAGGGGATTGCTTTTAATTTTTGCCCATTGAGTATGATGTTAGCTGTGGGTGTGTCATAGATTGCCTTTATCATGTTGAGATATGTTCCCTGTATTTCTACTTTGCTGAAAGTTTTGATCATAAATGGTTGCTGGGTTTTATCAAATGCTTTTTATTCATCTATTGATATTATCATGTGATTTTTATCCTTCCTTTTGTTTATGTGATGAATCACATTGATTGATTTGCGAATATTGTACAAGCCTTGCTTCCTCAGAATAAATCCCACTTGATCATGGTGTATAATTTTTTTCATATATTGCTGGATCCGGTTTGCTAATATTTTGTTGAGGATTTTAGCATCTAAATTCATCAGGGATATTGGCCTATAGTTTTCTTTCTTTATGTTGTCTTTGCCTGGTTTTGGAATCAGAATTATGCTCGCCTCATAACAGGAGCTTGGAAGTCTTCTTTCCTTTTGAATTCTTTTGTAATAGCTTGAGAAGGATAAGAGTTAGTTCCTCTTTGAATATTTGTTAGAATTCATTTGTGAAGCCATCTGTCCCAGTCTGTTTAGGTTTTCTGATTCTTCCAGATTGATTTTTGAAAGATTATATGTCTCAAGAAATTTGTCCATTTCACCTAGGTTGTTTAATTTTTTGGCATACAGTTCTTCATAATATTTTCTTACAATCCTTTGTATTTCTGTTGTGTCAGTTGTTATTTCTCCACTCTCATTTCTAACTTTATTTATTTGAGTTCTCTCTCTTTTTTTTTTTGGTGAGTCTCGTTAAAGGTTCATTGATCTTGTTTACCTTTTCAAAGAACGAGCTCTTGATTTTATTGATCCTCTGTATTTTTTTTTTTTTAGCCTCTGTGTCATTTATTTCTGCTCTGATCTTTATTATTTCCTTCCTTCTACTACCTCCAGGCTTTACTTGCTTTTCTTTTTCTAGTTCTTTTAGATGCAGGGTTAAGTTATTTATTTGAGGTTTTTCTAGCTTCTTAAAGTATGCCTGTAATGCTATGCATTTCCCTCTCAGTACTGCCTTTGCTGTGTTCCATAAATTTTGAGTTGTTGTATGCTCATTATCATTTGTTTCTAGGAATTTATTTTATTTTTTCTTTGATCACATTATTAACCCATTTGTTATTTAATAACATGCTATTTTGTTTCCAAGTGTTTGAGTACTTTCTGTTTTTCTGTTGTGGTTGATTTCTAATTTCATGACGTTGTGATCAGAGAAGATGCTTAATATTATTTCAATCTTTTAAAATTTGTTGAGACCCCTTTTGTGCCCTAACATGTGATCTACCCTAGAGAATGTACATGAGCACTTGAAAAGAATGTATATTCTGCTGCTTTAGGGTCAAAGGTTCTAAACATATCTATTAAATCCAGTTGAGCAAGTGTGTCCTTTAAGTCTGCTGTTTCTTTGTTAATTTTCTTACTTGAGGATCTATCTAGTGATGTTAGTGGGGTATTGAAATCCCCTACTATTATAGTGTTGCTGTTGATCTCACCCTTTATATCCATCAATGTCTGCTTTATATATTTAGGTGCTCCTATATTAGGTGCATAGATATTTATAATGGTTATCTCTTCCTGTTGGATTGCTCTCTTTATCATTATGTTGTGACCTTTTTTATCTCTTACTATAGCATTTGTTTTAAAGTCTATTTTGTCAGATATAAGTATTGCTACCCCAGCTTCTTTTTCATTTCCATTTGCATGAATATTCTTTTCCAAACTTTTACTTTCAATCTGTGTGCATCTTTTGTTTTGAGGTGTGTCTCTTGTAGACAGCACATGTATGGGTCCTGTTTTCTTATCCACGCAGCTACCTTATGCCTTTTGATTGGATCATTTAACCATTTACATTAAAGGTTACTATTGATATATAGTTGTTTATTGCCATTTTGTTCTTTAAAGCTACATTTCTCTTTTACTATATTTTCCCCCCTCTGTTCTGTTTACAACAGGCCCCTTAACATTTCTTGCAGCATTGATTTGGTTGTAATGAATTCCTTGAGGTGTTTTGTTTTTTTTTTGTTTTGTTTTGTTTTGTCTGGGAAGCTTTTTATTTCTCCTTCAATTTTAAACAATAGCCTTGCTGGATAAAGAAGTCTTGGTTGTAGGCTCTTCTTCTTCATTACTTTGAATATTTCTTGCCATTCCCTTCTGGCCTCAAATGTTTCTATTGAGAAGTCAGATGTCATCCTTATGTGGGCTCCTCTGTAGGTAATAGTATTCTTTCTTTATCTCTTAGCTTTGTTATTTTAATTATGATGTGTCTAGGTGTAGATTTCTTTGGGTTTCTCTTTAATGGAATTCTGTGTGCTTCTTGAACCTGTGTGACTTTTTCCTGCAGCTGTTTAGGGAAGTTTTCAGCTATGATTTTTTGAACAAGATCTCTATTCCTTATTCTTTCTGTTCTTGTTCAGGAGCTCCTATGATGCGGATGTTATTTCTGTTAATGTTGTCACAGAGCTCTTTTAGAGTTTCCTCAGACTTTTTGAGTCTCTTTTTTTCTTTGCTGCTCTGCTTCCTTTCCTTTGTTTATCTTGTCCTCTAACTCACTGATTTGATCCTCAGCTTCATCCATCCTGCTTTTAATTTCTTCCATTGTGGTCTTCATTTCTGATATTGTATTTGTCATATCTGACTGATTCTTTTTATTATTTTAATGTCTTTTTTTTATACTTGCTATCTCTTTATTTAGGTGCTCGATATGTGCATCTGTTGTTGATCTAAGATCTTTGAGCATTGTAACAATCATTATTTTAAACTCTCCATCCAGTAATTTGGTTATATTTGACTCATTCAAATCCTTTTCTGGGAATTTCTCTTGATTCACTTGGGTTGCATTTCTCCACCTTCCCATTTTGTCTGTGTATACAAAGGATTTGGCCACAAGAGTCTTAGTCATGGTCTGTCTGCAGGACTGCCACCACCTCTGTGGCTGCCTCGGGCGTTCAGGTATGGGTGTTGCTGGTGCTGGCCCGCTGCGGTGTATGTTGCATTTCTGCCTCTCCTCCATGGGCTGAGCTGTGTTTCTGTGCCAGGGCTACAAGCCCTGGCTGGCCTCAGCCTTTGCCCCACTGGTATCCTGCTTCCCTTTTCTGGTATTGCTGGTTCCAGGGGAAATATTCACTTTAAGTTTGGGGAATGACTCAGCCCAGGGGTTAGGGTGGCTGTCCCTCCAGGTGTTTCTCCCTGTGCCTACTAGATTACACTCTCTTCCTGCTACTCCAGTCCTCTCAGCTCTCAGGTAAGTGGTTGTTAAAGAGGTTTTCTGTGCAGTCCTTTTAAGAAGAAATCTGGGTATGAGAAATCTGTCTCTTTCTCATAAACAGTATCCTGACTTGTTTCACAGATAAATACTGTCCATACACTTTTTCTTGGCTTTGGGGTTGCAGTTTGGGGCTTTGTTCCTGGGACGCAGAATCCTCCCCTCTCCGGTAAACTCATTTCCTGCCACACAAGTCCCTCCCGGCTGCCATTCGCTCCCAGGAGCTGGGCTGCCGTCTCTATGTTTCCGCTTTTCCTACCCGTCTCATTGTGGCTCTTCAGTGTTCCTTGGTTAAAGAGTCCTCTTAGTTTAGTCCAAAGTTGTTTTTTCCAGAAGATGGTTCTTAAAATTAAGTTGTAATTCACTTTGGTTCTGGTAGGTGGAAGTTGGTACATCTGCCTACTCCATTGCCATCTTGCTGCCCCTCCGGTTTTTATTTTAGTCCTTTATACGGTAACCCCTCACCCTCCTTGTTATAATGTTTTCTTCCTAATGTCTCTGTGTGGAATTATGGGAATCAAATAGTCTAATAATAAGATATATCAATATAAAAATTCTTTCTGTCTTGAAAAACTAAGAATAGTATTTTTCTTTAATTTTTTTCTATGCAAATTTGAGACATCAGTGATAACATACAAGTAAACAGAAACTATCTTATGGGAAAGACATTGATAGTTATGGAATTATATTTTCTTAGAGCTTTTTCAACAGAAGTTCTTCATAATACAGAATTTAACCTTGTCCAAGAAAGAAGTCTCATTTTTGCCTTGGGCTTTTAGAAGGTAATCTCTAACCATGCCTTTAGGATGTGATGCCTGATGGGAATGTCTGTTTGCCTTGGGGCCTTGAGTCACTGTTGGCCACATTAGAAAGACCAACAATTTGACTTAGTGTGGAGATGTTGAGTCCTGTGGTAGCAGTTGGCCTCTAGAGGGACAACTGACAGATGAGCTTCTTGGGTGATCAGTCAATCATGTCTACATGTGGAGCCCTGACAACAACTCTAAACAGTGAGGTTTGGTTTAGCTTTTTTGGTTATCAATATGCTGATTGTATTGTCACACTTCGTGGAGAGGAAAGAAACTTGTCTATAACTCCATGGGAGGATGAGAGTAGAAATTCTGCCTTGGATGTCCTTCTTGAACTCTGCCCTACATGTTTCTTATCTTTGCTGTTTTTAGTTTCTATTCTTTCCCTGTAATAAACTATAAATATGAGAATAAAATATTTTAGAAAGTTCTATGAGCTCTTCTAGTGAATCAAAGGTGGTCTTGGAGACCCTCAAACTTGCAAATAATGTCAGAAGTGACGGTGGTCTTATGTGGGGACTGCTTTTTTAACCATACAGTTGGCTAAAGCATACTTTTAATATTTCTAAATAGGAAAAATTCATGCTAACATTTTTGGTGTAGATCAATGGTCGGCAAACTGTGCCTTGCAAGCCACATGCAGCTCTTTGGCCCCTTGAGTGTGACTCTTCCACAAAATACCACGTGTGAGCGTGCAGGTGCATGCAGGGGTGTTGGTTGGTTGGGTGACAGGAGTCAGTGCAGGCAGGCTGTGGGATACTCAGCGCAGGGGAAGCACGCGCGATTCATGCACGAGTTAAATGAGCCAGTCAGTCAGCTGTCTCATGTGCAGTGGTTAATGCTAGTCATGTTCACAAATTGCACACGGGTGACAAAAGTACCTACTTGAAGCATAAAGTTACCTGTATTTTTCCAACCAGCTGCAAATCCTACAGGTATTTTTGTCATCAATTTAAGAATTGTAATTATTTTGTGTTGGTGGCAAAATAATTTTGAGGATGTCTTTAGCCTGCTTAGGAGTACCCTAATTAAGTTAATAGCAATGTACCTACCTACATAGTTTAAGTTTAAAAAAATTGGCTCTCAAAAGAAATTTCAATCGTTGTACTATTGATATTTGGCTCTGTTGACTAATGAGTTTGTGAACCACTGGTGTAGATCATTCTGCAATGGATTGAGGTATCAAAAGTAAAATTAGTGAATACAAATTCTAACATCTTCCTGTGTATGTTTATGTTTGTGCATGTGGTTTTCTATGTGCTGACTGGATGTTTGCTCTCTATTGATTCAGAAACTCAAAGAAGTAGGACAAACTTACTTCTGGACTGAAAAAAATTACTGACTTCTATAGACTTTCAAGAATAGTGGGTTACAAGTTTGAGTACTGTAATTGACTCACACATCACTGGAAATTCTCACCTAAAATCTAGATTGTGAAGAGCTGCCAGGGCAGCCATCACCTCCTCTCACAACTGTGGAGCTAACCATCTCCAAAGAATTCTGTCATCATTGACCACAGATCTGAAGGAACCTTCATTTCTAATGGACTACAGAATTGAGTATATATTCTTAAAGGTCCTTTATTTTCACTAAGGTTTTGATTAAGTATTATAAAGAAAATACATAGTTCAAATGCTCTAGAGATGTTTACCAGAAACCTATGTGTTCTTATTGATCAATGTCACCCCATTAAATTTAATTTCTAAATTAAAAAGAGAAAATATAATATAAAGAAAACAAACAAAAAGTTTTGAGCTAAAAACAAAAACCTCAATTTGAATCCAAGTTTTGCCTTTAATTGGCTGTGAAACCTTAGGCAAGCTGTTTTAACCTCTCTGTACCTTAATTTTCCTATTAAAAGAAAAAACAGTTAAACTAGATTATCTCTTTGGCCCCATGTGGCTTTAAAATGAGGTGATGTGCAAGTAGTTTCCAAATTTAGTGTCTAAACCAAGGTCAATTTCATGGTGTTCTCTCGGTGCCTGTTAAGCTAAGAATTAAAAGTAAACTGTCTTTCTTCTTCCAGAAAAGGGTGCACGTTAACATGTCTGTCATAGCAGTTTAAGTTTTTATATTTCAAACAAATTTAGAAAACATTTTTATTCAAATGTGTTTTCACATGCCTGCTTTTTTTTAAATTTAGGGAATATATTTTTAATTAAAATAATAGGTTTACCTGAATATATTTTTTACCTTTTTATTGTACTCAAGTAAAAGTAGCCTAGACCCAATGGGAGTGCTGACGGGATGTTTGCTCTCTATTGACTCAGAAACTCAAATTGGCATAGAAAAAGAATGTTTTATTTTATGTCTCAGGTTATTTTAACAAATTCCACAGCCTTAATTATAAGAAGTAAACTTTTAAATAAATTATGATAACTAAAATCACTATAACTAATTGCAATATGTTTGTTTTATACTAACTTGTACTTTATTTCAATTCTACCTCACTCAAAACATGAACTCATTTTATGATCTATATAGGCTGTTAATATATGTCATCATAGGATGGATGGAAGGTGGAAGAAAATATTTGGGTTCAAGGAAAGAAAGTAGGAAAAGAAGGTAGGAAACAAAGAATAAGTGCTTAATTTCTCTAAATTTAAAGTACCATGATGATATCATTTTATTTATATCACATTTCTGTGTGTTTATGGATATACACAATTAGAAAACTTATATTTTAAATGAATGTTTGATATCAATCTACAGATATGTGAAAATAATTATTTAAAATGAAATATGAAAAGTTATATTACAGGTAAAATTACATAGTGTATGGTATGAGTCAATTCTGAAAACAAACAATTATGTGGGAATATATATTTGGGGGTATTTGTGGATGAGGAAGGAAAACTTGTGAAAGTGCATATACCAGGCTGCTAATACGTATTATTCAGGCAAGTAGAATTCGGTGGGTGGGGAGAAATGACATAATAATTTCTTGTTCTACCTAATAGTTTTTTCATTTGACTTAATGAATACATTTTTTTGTGTGTGTGTGATTTGAAAACCATTAAATTAGCTGTAGAAATGTAAATTGGCAATATTTGTTAATTTACTCTTAAAAATATGAGGGTCTGTATGTTGATGAGTCTGCACTACTCTGTATTTAGCTTAATACTCAGTTTATAAAGCACCTTTATTTCATAGAACTTTAAAAATAATTTTCTTAAACATTTAAGCATGAATAAAATGTAATTAAATTAAATTTATTGAGTTACTAAAGCTCTTATCCCATTGAGTATTTTAAACCTTTTAAACAGCAGGCATACATTACACAAATACAATAGTTACCAAATATTAATGTATATAAGCCTCCCCCTTATCCCCAGGGTATGTATTCTAGGACCCCCAATGGATGCCTGAAACCATAGAGAGTACCAAACTCTACACAGTCTGTTTTTTTCATACGTACGTACATACATACATACATACATATATACATACATTTTCACTTAAAGGAAGCACTTTATGGCTTTTCTTTAGCACATCCAAACTACCAGGATCTGCATGTTTTTTTAATGTAGTGTCTTCCTTCTGACATGTACATTTTATATGTATAATATGATTGTTCAGCATTATAAAGCCCATGACATTATTGTATAATGTTGGTTCACTCTCTTAGCATAATTAAAATATTAAGAATGCATTACTAGTGTCATTATAATTTGATAATAATCTACAGAATTAATGTCTTAAAAAATGAGGGAATAATTCTGAGCAATTAATTTACTTCTTTAAAACATTTGTCTAATTCATCATTTTGAAATACAAGATTAAGCCTTCTTTCCATCTAGCTTTAATGAGAATCCATTGGTGATAATCAGTTTCTACTTTTGCAGAAATCTTTGCCTTACATGTAGTTTATTGGGTTTACTCTTATTTACTTACATGGGAAACAGTATGCAATCTATACATTATATAAAGACAATCTTAGTAGAAAAAGCAAAGTACCTATGTGTATTAATATTGATATTGTTATTAATTAGCATTATTAACTAAATAATGTTAACTATTATTGACCAATAATGTGTAACACTATTTTAAATAAATAAAATCTAAAACATATTCTTTAACATATATTCGTTTTGCATAGCTAAAACCTGTTGTATAATTTATATTAGTTATTGCTTTTCAATATAATAATGAATGAATAGCATTTGAAAAGCTCAATTTATTTCCATTATTCACAATCTTAATAAAGATTATTACTCTAGTGGCTCAAATGATCACAAACTGGAACAAAGTTAGGCCCATAAAATTCTCCTTTGTAATTTTTATTTACTACTATCCCATTATTTCTATAAGCATCTTAGTTTTCTGATGATAATATAGTAATATAGGACCATTCAGAGTTTTTTCATAGCATCAGTGAGACTCTGAGGATCCTGTCCCAGTAGAGCCCGAGCTCTACATCGACCAGGTGTCCCTGATTGAGCTTTTCTGCGCAGTGGAACACTCCTGCTTAACAACAGGGCTGGCAGCTTCTTGGAGACTCTTCTTGAGGCGGTTATATGGCTTTATGAGGATTCTACTTATTGGTACTGAGACCAATTGTCACCAGAGCAAAGGCTCTACTGACACACAAGTTAGTTGTAAGAATCACACAGGCAGTTATTACTCATAAATCCTATGGTGTGCCTGGGTACAGCTAAATGGGGCCTGTTGGCGTGCTCCTCTAGGCTGTCCTTGGTCAGAGCCGTGTGGAGATGTTCCAAGTTCAACCTTGGAGTCTGGATGACTAACTACAGCTGGGGGCCCCTCGGCTTTAGTACCCTTTCTGGCATATGCTTTCTAACAGGTGTTAATCTACGGGATTATCACATCAAGCCACTTTTAGGGAGTTCCTAGCTGGGAGCTCTTTTAATGTAAATCTACAGAGTTGTCACATCAAGCCACTTTTTATCTATATATAACTTCACACACACACTAACTGAGCCCTGAGCAAAAGGCATGTACTTGCATATCGTATCTGTACACACTAGAGTAGTTCCCACCGGAAGGCTTAGCCTTATTCACTTGCCTTAATGGCTTTTAATATTATATCCTAACTTATTTCTATATATCTTCTATACTTTTCTATATTTCTATATATTTAATTACTATAATATTATATTACTGTAACAGATCCCAATGCAATTCAGTACAAAGAGGACAAAACTGGGAAACTTAGGCTTCACCAGACTGATGGGGGTAAGGACCTGCTGCTGCTGTTAGCTAGGTTATAATATATTCTTTTTTTTTTTTCTTTCATTTTTCCGAAGCTGGAAACAGGGAGGCAGTCAGACAGACTCCCACATACGCCCGACTGAGATCCACCCGGCATGCCCACCAGGGGGCGATGCTCTGCCCATCCAGGGCGTCGCTCTATTGTATCCAGAGCCATTCTAGCGCCTGAGGCAGAGGCCACAGAGCCATCCCCAGCACCCGGCTATCTTTGCTCCAATGGAGCCTCGGCTGCGGGAGGGGAAGAGAGAGACAGAGAGGAAGGAGAGGGGGAGGGGTGGAGAAGCAGATGGGCGCTTCTCCTGTGTGCCCTGGCTGGTAATCGAACCCGGGACTCCTGCACGCCAGGCCGACGCTCTACCGCCGAGCCAACTGGCCAGGGCCAATATAATCTTTTTAATGCCACATGTTCACAATGAATCCAAGAAAAAGCTCATGTACGTGATAACTTAGTCAGTGGTAGAAACAGTAATATATATTGGAGAAAGAATAGGTCATTCAGTATGTATTGCAGTGACACTTGGCTATCCACAGAAGAACTAAAATCATATCTCAAAATATATGCTCAAATTGTGCACAAAATAAATGCAGAAGACCTTATTATAAAAACGTACAATTAAAATACTTAAAAAGAACCTAGAGGTTGTTTAGTAATGGATTTTAATACCCAGCTAGAAAATTAACACAACCTGAGCAAATATAAAAGATGGATTACTAAATTAAATGGTAAGATCTACATGACAAAAGATACAATATGCAAAGTGAAAAGATTTTTAAAACCCAGATTGTGAGAGAAAATATTTCCAGCTCATACATCTGATAGGTGATTGGTATCAAGAATATATACTTTTAAAACTCCTACATATCATTAAGGAAAGAAATGGGCAATGAATGTAAGCAAGAAATTCACAAAAAATTATTGTCAATATTGACATGGAAAAATGCTCAACATTTCAGATATCACACAAACACAAATTAAACAACTGAAAACTAACACCATTCATTTAGCAAATCCAAAGAAGTCTGATAATTCCAAGTGTAAGCAGAGAAGCGAGGAAATCAAATCTCTTGTGCAGTACCAATGAGAGAGGGAGACATGAGATAGTATCATATAATAGATTTGAAGAACAATTTCCTGTCATGTAGTAGAGCTGAATATACAAATTCTTCAGATGAGCCAGCAATTCCGCTCCTCAGTATATAAAGAAGCACAGCATATTTTATACTTTCCTATCATCTGTGCATAGACGTATGCTAGCTCACACAGAAACCTCAAGAAATAATTCTGATACTTTAACATGAAATGCATTTTAATTTTTTTTATCCTATTTTTATCAGAGCATAACATGTCATATCTCATCCAGAATTGCACAGACCCTATTGTCCTGTGAGGCAGGATTGCTGCGACCTGTGTGGAAAAGTGAAGACCTGAGTGGGGGTGAAGGAGGATTAATGAAAACACAGACATAGATATAGTTTGGGCCAAGTGGGACATTGTGCTTTGATGAAGACACAATGACCCTGAGCCCAGAAAACCTGCTTGTTTTATATGCTTAAACAAGAGGGTATTGTGCTGGTAGGATGAAGCTGTATCCTACAAGCACATCGGGACATCCCGAGCCTGTGGTAGCACTGTGTGCTTGCTGCCCTGCTTCTAGTGTCAATACCATGAACAGCCTTTGAGTCGTGTTAGTGACCTTGCCCTGCTGGGTCACTCAAGGCCAGGCAGGGCTCTTCCTCTGCTCTCAGCTGCACGTAAGCTGGACACATTCAGATGCACTGGCTCTCTACACAGGATGATTTGACATCCTCACTGTTAAAGTTGATGAGGCCCGCACCAAATTCGCACTCCTCAAGGGGCAGAGCTCACTGTCAGTTCCCATATAAGGTAAAATCACCTAAGGACCACACCTGATCAGACACACAGACTCATTCAGGAATAGGCCATTTCACACATCCAGGATCTCTGCCCTCCTTCTTCCTTTAACAGTCTCTAGATGTTGGACAACTGTTTCTGAGGAGATGATTCTATTTACCTACAACCTCACTTTTGGACTTTTGGGAAGTTGGTATGATTGCATGTGGTTTTTCCTTCCTGAGTTATTTTAAGGGGCCCTCACAAGCTCTTTCAGAGGGAGTATTTTCAGTGATTCAAAGGGGACTTTCTGATCCCCATCTCACTATTTAAAAAAGTGTGTATATATTTATTTATATATATAAATAAATTTGGACATGGCCCAAGCCACAGATGAACAGCAAAAAATAGTGCAAAGAAGCCACACTCCTGTCTGTCTCTGCAAACCCTTGATGTTGCTCACTCAAGCTGCTTTGGTTTCTGCTGCGGTTTTGTTTCCAGAATCATTTGGACTTGGGTTTGCTTCTCTTCCTAGACCACTTGCTGTGTGTTCCACATTGCTGCTAGGACAGCAGTGTGCAATCTTCCTCTCCAATTCTCTGTTCCTTCCACCAGCGTCTCCAGCCATTATTCTGTATTTGCTTACTACCTGCAGAACAACTTCTAAGGCAGTGGTGAAGAGTTAGTTGCTCGACTAGTTCAACATTTTATTATTCATGTGAGACTCTGTCTTGATAAAGTACTTTAACTGCCTTTCAATTTTGATATTAGGCACAAACCTACCATTAAATAATTAATGATATAAAATGTTTCTACCAATGTTTAAGGTTGTTCTTGATCCCAGAATTTAAATGACATGTTTTTGTATTTTAAAATGATTTGATGTGCCTCTTACATGGCAGTCTCTTAGAAGCAAGTAGTGCAGGACTATATGTTTACCTTCAGAAATACTAGCTTAGATTCTTTTCCAAAAGAATGGCTAATTCTCTTTAGGAACTTTAAGTAACTAGGGATTTTATTTCCTTTTGTATGTTCTCTTTAGCATTCTGATTCCAATAATACCAATACATATTTATAGCATAGTTTTAATTATTCATTATATTAAAGTAACTCTTTGGTTTAAAATTTGTCTTGCTCTGTACATATCAACAAAGCAAATAGAGAGGCAGCCATTGACAACCTCCTGTGAAAAATAATGTGCAAAAATCAAAACAAAACAAAAAACCACAATGATAAAGAATAAAATGAATGACTATAGCCTGACCCTGAGTAGCAAATGTTCTCCTTTTATGTTTTATATTCTTTAGGCTGTAAACACAATAACTAGATGTATCAAGCAGGTTGTACTTTTAATGACATCTATATGTGGATGATTTGTAGCAAACATCTGAAGATGGTTGACTTCATTTAAAACCAAGCCCTTTGCAAAGGGCATATTAATATTTGCTGTTTGCGGCTTGAAATGTATTTTGTTTATCACAACCTGACACCTCAGAGGACCAAGGGAGAACATTCTAATTAACCCTGGGTGAGTTGCAGTAGTACAGGACTGTTTTGTGTTCTGTTTTGTCTTTATCTTGTTTTTTTCTTTTTAGTAAATAAAATAAAGCATATAACCAGAATTTTAAAACCAGAGGCAGGGTTCCTCTGCTTGAAAGCTCTGTGAGTAGTACCATAGTTACACTGAGTAATTTACAGGGTTCATACAATTTGTACGTTATAAGAAGTACTAGGATAGTCTGAGGCTGGGCTGTCACATGTTAGGAAATGTATATGACTTTATGTCTCTGATGTGATGTTAGAAAAATATACATATGTATTTCACTAATTGTTGGTTTAAATACAGTAACCAATTTTTAAAAATATTTTTTAGGAAAATGGCATGTTCATCTTTAACAATAAATAAATAGGCCCTGGCCAATTGGCTCAGCGGTAGAGCGTCGGCCTGGCGTGTGGGGGACCCGGGTTCGATTCCCGGCCAGGGCACACAGGAGAAGCGCCCATTTGCTTCTCCACCCCCCACCCCCTCCTTCCTCTCTGTCTCTCTCTTCCCCTCTCGCAGCCAAGGCTCCATTGGAGCAAAGATGGCCTGGGCGCTGGGGATGGCTCCTTGGCCTCTGCCCCAGGCGCTAGAGTGGCTCTGGTCGCTGCAGAGCGACGCCCCGGGGGGGGGGGGCAGAGCATCGCCCCCTGGTGGGCAGAGCGTCGCCCCTGGTGGGCGTGCCGGGTGGATCCCGGTCGGGCGCATGCGGGAGTCTGTCTGACTGTTTCTCCCCATTTCCAGCTTCAGAAAAATAAAAAAAAAAAAAAAAAAAAAAAAACCCAATAAATAAATAAATAAAATATTCTTAAACCACTGTAGAAGAAATTCAAAGGTGAGAAATGAAAAACTTCTCTAATGAGATTCGCTTATCATTTCTGAGGTTTTTGTGAGTAGACTAAAAGCATTTATACTTCTGTGTGTGTTCACTATCCCAAAGTCAAGTCTCTGTCCATCACCTTTACCCCCCCCTGCACCCTCCTGCACCAGAATAAGGCATTTAATGAGTTAATGGTATAAACGGTGTAAGGTGGTTTCTGACACTTTAGTTTCCTTCTTTACAAGATGTCATGCAGTTTGATGCAATGCATATTCTGGACATCTGTCTGAATGAAAGAAATAGTATTCTATTCCAACTGTGGCCTCCATCCAATGTGGGCATATTAGATTAATTTAGAGAGCTTTTTCAAACCAGGATAGTCAGCTCGTATTTATAGTCCACTCTAAAGATTCTGTTAGGCTCTCTCCTCTGTGAAACTGATGAAAAAATACATCATGATTTTTCTCCAGAGCTACCTTGAATCTTTTGATGACTTCTCTATTTTTAAGTATCCTTTCTTTCTATGTCCCCCACTGTTCTTAGAACTCAGTTTGGATACAAGTGTGCCCAATTATCTTATGCTATAGTTACTTTTCTATAAAGGGGGTCGATGTTCTTCTCACACAAATCTTTTATAATGAAGACTATTTAAGTTTCTCATTGGTGGAGAAAGTGCAGGAAACTATGCTTAGAGACACTTTGAACCCTCTCTTCCTCTGTTCTGCCCACAGAAGTGGCAGCCACCTCCCATTCAGCACCGTGGCTGCACTCAGACACCTCATGAAACCCACAATTGTGAAAAACAGGACCAAGAAGTTAAGCAGGCACCAGTCAGACTGATTTGTCAAAATTAAGCAGAACTGGAGGGAATCCAGAGGCCTTGACAATATTGTGCTCAGAAAATTCAAGGGCCAGATATGAACATTGGTTATGGAAGCAACAGTAAAACAAAGCACATGCTGGTCGGTAGCTTTCGGAATTTCCTGGTCCACAGCATCAAGGAGCTTGAAGTGCTGCTGATGTGCAACAAATCTTACTTTGCTGACATTGCTCACACGTCTCCTCAAAGCATCACAAAGCCATTGTGGAAAGAGTGGCTCAGCTGACCACCAGAGTCATCAACCCCAGTGCCAGGGTGCACATTGAAGAAAATGAATGGACAGATTGTGTAGATATTGTATTTATGTTAATAAAATTATAAAATTTTGCCAGAAGAGTTACTTTGATTAGCCTATTTTATTTTGATTTGTTTTATTTATATTTTTCTAGAATATTGGAACAGTACACATTTTGACTTGGTCATCTGTATGAATGGATATATTAGGGGGGAAAGATTTAGAATAGGTAGAAATGCGGGTGTGGTTATCTCCATATTCTATATAAAAAGGAGTGTTTGGTGGTCGTGATGGTTAATTTCATGTGTGAACTTGACTGGGCTAAGGGATGCCCAGATAGTAACATTATTTCTGGATGTGTTTATGGCGGTGTCTCAGGAAGAGATTGGCATTTGAATTGGCAGACTGAGTAAAGAAAAATTGCTTTCGCCATCGGTTCACTGGGGGCTTAAACAGAACAAAAAAGGTGGAGGAAGTGCAAATTTGCTTTTGGGCTTGAGCTGAGCCATGCATCTTCTTCTGCCCGTACACATGGGTATTCCTGCTTCCCTGGTCTTCTGACATTGGCCAGGACTTACACCATGGACCCCCAATTCTTAGTCTTTTGGACTTGAACTTACACTGTTCATGTCCATGGTTATCAGGTGCTCAGGCTCAGATGGAATTACACCACTGGACTTCCAGCCTGCAGATGGCAGACTGTGGGACTTCTCAGCCTCCATAACTGTGCCAGCCAATTCCTATAACACAGCTCCTCTTATCTATCGCTGTATGGCTGTATTTTATATCTCTCTCTATCTATTTACCATTGATTGTTTCCCTGGAGAAATCTTCCTAATCCAGTGGTAAATCAGAGATTGATTTTAAAAACGATTACTATAAGACTAGTAGTTAAAACCTGCAATTATTGCTTGTTGTGGTCTATAAAATTACTTCATCAATGTGAGCTAGTCATGCAGAGCCTCAGTCTAATGTAGTTATCTATAAATGAAGGAGTTGAACAAAATGAACCTCAGTGTCCTTTTCAATTCTAAAAAAATCAGGGTTTTATTATAACTCTCTCAGTAAGCTTTGATTGTTAAGAATACTAAATTTTCTCAGTCCTCTTGCATTGCTTTTAATTGCCGTGTGTGTGTTTGTGTGTGTGTCTTTCATTCTCATCAAGTCTAACACTTGATCCTCTTTCTAAGATACCAATTAAGAAAATGGGAGAGTAGTCGTTACACAGATTGGATGCAAGTTTTCTGTGTTTCATTTATCTAAAAGTCCAAACATCAACTATGGAGTGTTTCTTCTTAGTCTCTTGACTTAATAGTCTCAACAGCTCTCATAATTGTAGAAAAAGATAGTCATGACTTTTAATCTTTTCAGATTGCAGCAGTTTTTATAGAGTTCTGAAAAGTATTTGGAGACTATGAAAAAGAGCAATTGTCAACTTTACTTATCTACTTGTTTGCCAGTATTTACTGTTAATCTCCTTGTGTCTGGTTGGCTAAGTGATAGAAATTTGTCAACTGTCTTTATATTACCCATTAATATTATATGGGAAGGAACTATTTTGAATATATTTTTTAACCCAATATACTTTCAAAGTCTTGTATCAGCATTGATCTGTGTTTTTAACAACACATAAAAAATACTCAGTGTTTAGAAATGATTTCTTAGAAAATAAAAACGTATCCTGTCATTTAAAAAATACTGAATTATCTACGTATTTTTTATGTTCCATGTAGTTTGAAAAACCAACATTAAATAGCGCTGTGGGAGATGGATCTATTGATGTTCTAAAAGCTGGACTGCCTTTGGATTTGCCTTTCTGATTGCTTCTCATTGATTATGGTATACCTGCCAGGGTTGAAATTGTTAGATAAACACTTTTCTATCAATAGAAACAGAGGACTTTGAATTGATTCTTTCAACTTAATGAATCAAAAGTGTGTGTTTATGGTACACAGACATAAAAGGATCTATATACATTTGACAGTCTGTGTGGTATAGACATTTTATACTATTGGATTATGAAATAAAGAGAGAAGGGTAATAGAGAAATGAATTTACCAATGTGCTTAGAGTCTGGAAAACCCAAATTCCTGTCAGTAAGTCCTTATCTTTCCAGGATCAAATTGCCTTTACTCCACATCTTACTAGCAATGTAAAATTGGTCAACATATTTAAGTGGTTGAAATTGTTATGTGGCATGCATAAACTCCTTGCTCACATGCTGTCTCATTTGGATCTTAAACTGTGAGATTAATTCAAGTAACTGTATATACTAGTTTACTGGCCCAGTAACTAGAGAGTCGTGTGCCAGGAGCTAGAACCACATATAGTCGAGGCAGGTGAACTTGGCTTTTGTGTTTTCTTCCCTGTATGTAATAAATACACTGGGAAGAAGGCTAGCTCTCATTTTGTTGGTTGATTTGTGTAATAGTCACGTATCTCTTCTGTCTCAGTTTCAATTCTACTCATTTTAATGTGTTCTGAGATGCTGGGACTGAGATTCTGCAAACTGCATTTTCCACATTCTCTTGTTGGCTGCTTTTCTGTTGGGTTAGGACACAGAATTGGAGGGCTACTGGAAAGAGAAGGAGTGGGAGAAGATATTTCTCTTTTGTTTTACTGTCGCTGCCCACATGGTTTCTGCCACCACAACTGTCCCAGCCTCCGGCTTCCTTCCGCTAGCCCTGCAGGTCCCCTCAGATGTACCAGTAGCAGTTCAAAGGCTCTGGCTCCTTAGAGCTCTAGGCATTGCTTTGTGGGACCTTCCTTTGATATCCTGTAACTTCAAACCTCTTTCTTTTGGTCCACCCTGACCTTGGGGTTGTGAGAGCTGCCTGCAGTTAGTTCATCTGGGCTAAAACAGAGTTAACTTAGGAATAAAACCTTCTATATTAAGAAGCTTTCACAATGAAAAGATAAATGTAAAGCCAGTAGCCATGGCCACCATCACAGCAGCCTGGCCCATGAAGGTTCGCATTGGATTCGGATAGTTGGTAAAGAAACAACGGAGCCAAAAGCTGATGGGCCATCATCTTTAATCCTAGCTTACACCCAACGGGCAAGTAAAAGCACACACTGGGCTCCAAAACCCACTCATTCAGTGCTTACAAAGCTACTGACTTATTCAAGTTTACTAGAATCAAAGGTTTCTAGCCCACCAGCCTTATTCACCTCTGTTACCTATCTCTTACTCTCTGTACAAACTGGCTTCTCCCTCAGCATTCCGCCATCTTGGCAGCCTCTCCTTGCCTCCACGTGGCCCTTCTCTGGTCTCCCTGCTCTCTGCTCTCCTCTCTAATACTAATCTCAGGAATCGAGAGAGAGCAAGCTCCCAGTCTGCCCCACTTTATAGTATAGAAATTAAAACCTTTAATCCAATATACAAAAAGGAAGTCTCTGATACAAAGTCACTTATCTGAGGCATAATGGAATTCCTCATGAGAGTGCACCATCTCACATCATGCAGCAGTCAAGGGTGTGGGGAAAAGCTTAGTCTTAAAACTAAGCCTCAGGCTATAACAACCTGGCCTGCTTACAGCCTGTCCCCCACACCCAATACAAACTATAAGCAAGCAAACATATATATCATATTTAAGAACTTATTTGACCAACATCCCACCCCTTTTGCTTGCTTCACAATCTAAAGTATAGGTATTCCTGCACAAGGAAATTAAGCACATTACACAAATTACAACAACATGACAAATCATACAATTTCAACAATTACAAAGGTACATTTCACCAGTCTCTGAGCACTTTGCTAAAAGTGCAAAATGTTCTCGGCCTTCTTTCTAGCCATGGGAAAAGCTTCCTGGGGCAGGGGAGTGCTTCCAGCAAAGGTGCCCCCCACCCCTATCAGGGTATTTCACATTGTTCAAAATTTGTAAGTTCATCCAACAAAGGAGACAAAGACCACTTCGGTCATAGTCCAGGAATCAGTCTACACACATGGGGCTTCAGCCACCCCCCTCATTCCTGCCATCCTGGCAGGTCTTACACTTTCCCAAGGAGTAACACATGGCAATGGCAGTCAGCATTTCCATCTCTGCTCCAGAGAGCATAATGGCATTCACCCTATGTCCCAAAATCGCAGACCTACCAGGGGCATAGCAAGTACTCTTTGCGGCTGGGTTCTCATCTTCTGGAGACTGCGGATTGCAACTCCAGCCCGATTCTCCTCATCCTCCAAAGAGGAACTGAAAACACCAGCTCCATCTGCCAGGCTCGAGCGCTGGGCCGCTGCCGCTGTCTGTTCCATGGGCCTCGCAAACCTGGCCGCAACCTCAGCCCTGGCCTCCCACTGCTGCTGGCTCTCCACAACATCCAGGGCAATCTCCAACTCACGAACCTGTGATTCCTTCTCCAGTGGCTGCCCCATTTCCAGGCGAACCTCGTAAACCTGGTTGGCCTCCTCCTCCAGTGCTTCTTCCAGTTCCAGGATCAGAATCCGTTTCTCTCACGTTTGCTCCAGCTCCTTCCACTGCTCGGTTTGCAGGCCCTGGGCAGCATCTTCCACAGAGCTCTTGGTTTCCTCACACATGGCTGTAAAAGTCAGCCAGCCTACGGCCCCCAAAAGGACAGCCATGGGGAACCATAACAGCAGCCAGTCCTCTACTCCACCACTCAAAGGTGGTGGTGGCTCCATACTCATCTGTATCGAATCCTGCCACAGTGTACGTGTGAAGCCAGTAACCAGGGCCACCATCACAGCTGCCTGGCCCATGCAGGTTCCATTGGATTCAGACAGATGGTAATGAAACAATGGAACCAAGAACTGGTGGACCATTAGCTTTAATCCTAGCTTGCACCCGGCGGGCAAGTAAAAACACACACTGGGCTCCAAAACCTACTCAATCAGTGCTCACAAAGCTACTGACTTATCCAAGGTTCCTAGAATCAAAGGTTTCTAGCTCACCAGCCTTATTGACCTCTGTTCCCCATCTCCTTCTCTCTGCACAAACTCTGCACAAACTGGCTTCTTCTTTAACACTCTGCCACCTTGGCTGCTTCTCCTGGCCTCCTCCACATGACTTTTCTTTGCTCTCTGCTCTCTAATGCTAATCTCAGGAACTGAGAGAGCTAGCTCCCAGTCTGCCCCACTTTATAGTGCAGAAATAAAAATCTTTAATCCAATATACAAAATAGGGAAGTCTCTAATACAAAGTCACTTATCTGAGGCATGATGGGATTGCACCACCCCACAGCAAAAAGGGTGGGAAAGGCTTAGTCCTAAAACCAAGCCCCAGGCTACAAGGATCCTGCCTGCCCATAGCCCGCCCCCAACACACATTAATATCACCTGGGTGATGGGCTTCCATGTGAGCAGCGCCATCTTTAACAAAGTGAGCATAATACATTTTATCTGCCCAACAGTATGCCAAATGTAAAGCCAAATAGCCACGGCCACCATCACAGCTGCCTGGCCCATGCAGGTTCACATTAGATTTGGACAGATGGTAAAGAAATGGCAGAGTCAGAGGATGGTGGGCCATTCTGTTTATTAGTGTCTCACCAAGACAGGCACGCCACAAGAGAAGACAAGGGAAAAGCAGAAAACCTGCTTTTCCCATGAAGGGCAAGGGATCAGGGAGGCCCCTGCAATGGTGATAGCAGAAATCAAGAGAGCAAGCTCCTGGTCTGCCCCACTTTATAGTATAGAAATCAAAACCTTCAATCAATATACAAACAAGGAAGTCTCTGATACAAAGTCACTTATCTGAGGCATGATGGGATTCCTCATGAGAGTGCACCACCCCACATCATGCAATCAGTCAAGGGTGTGGGGAAAAGCTTAGTTTTAAAACTAAGCCCCAGGCTATATCGACCCGGCCTGCTTATACCGGTCCCCCACACCCAAAAACTATAAGCGAGCAAACATATCATATTCACAAACTTATTTGACCAACAGTAACAATTAAAAGGCTTTCTTTTTTTGGTGAGGGAAGGAGAACTGACTTGAGGTGGTGAACATATAATACAATAAACAAATGATACTCTTGCAGGAAGGCGACCCAATAAAGGATAAACACTCAGATAACTTTATCAGAGGAAAAGGGAATTTATTAAAAAGCCAGCATAGCACGCAGGGCTGGTAACTCCAAAGACATGTGCTCCCCAAAGGTGATTTTCTTACAGGTTATGTTCCTTTTAGAGATGTAAAGCCAGTGGCCATGGCCACCAGGGCCACCATCATAGCAGCCTTCTGTCCCATGCAGGTTAGCATTGGATTTGGACAGTCGGTAAAGAAACAATGGAGCCACAAACTGGTGGGCCATAGTCTTTAATCCTAGCTTGCACCCGGCGGGCAAGTAAAAATACACTGGGCTCCAAAACCCAATCACATTCAGTGCTCACAAAGCCACTGACTTATCCGAGTTTCCTAGAATCAAAGGTTTCTAGCTCGCCAGCCTTATTCTCCTCAGTTCCCCATCTCCTTTCTTATCCCAGATACAAACTCTACACAAACTGGCATCTCACTCAGTACCCCGCCATCTTGGCTGCTTTTCCTGGCCTCCTCCACATGGCCTCCTTCCGCTGCTGGCTCTACTCTCTCTGCTCTCTCATGCTAACCTCAGGAACCAAGAGGGCAAACTCCCGTTTTGCCCCCACTTTATACTGTAGCTTCACAACCTCTAATCCAATATACAAAGTAGGGAAGTCTCTAATACAAAGTCACTTCTCTGAGGCATGATTGGATTGTACCACCCCACATCAAAAAGGGTGGGAAAGGCTTAATCCCAAAACCAAGCCCCAGGCTACAAGGATTCTCAACACACATTAATATCACCTGGGCGACGGCCTCACATGGGCAGCGCTATTTTTAACAAAGTGAGCATAATATATTTTATCCACCCAACAAGAGAATACAGGTTTTCATGCAAGCGGTTTGTGACCCCTTTGTCTTGAGGTATATGTCACTCTCATGACTTCAGGATAGGAGGGTGAGTTTAGGTGAGGTCAGAGAATAAGCATTGGAATTTATAAATTAAGGTCTTAAAAAGTTTTAAGCAAAGAAAAGAGGAGGAGTTTTCAGATAACTTCCTCTTTCTTTCTCTGTGTAGCAAGTGGCCCCAAGCACCCTTTCAGAGCACTATAGGAAGCAATCCCCTGCAGGCTCCCTTCTCCCTGCATTCCTCCTTGCTTCCCCCTTCAAAACTTTCTGGCACAAAAACCTCTCCTCCAGCAAACATTAGAAAAACAATGGCCTTTTCCAAGCAGGAAGGTAATTTGCAATTTCACAGACCCACGTATTCCTGGCACTGCCTAGCCCCCGTTGCAAACTATAAGTGAGCAAACATAAAAATTATATTTTACAAACTTATTTTGCCAGCATTCCACTCCTTTTGCTTGCTTTGCAACCCACACCACAGGCATTCCTGTGCAAGGAATGAGGTACATTATACAAATTACAGTAACAGTACAAGTCATACAATTCCAACAGTTACAAAGGTGCCCTTCACAATGTCTCTCAGAACACTTTGCCCAAAGTGCAAAATATCCTTGGTTCATCTCTCCAACTGGATGAAAAGCTTCCTGGTGCATGAGGAATTCTTTCCTTAATGTATGATAAATGTGTACACCTGAAACATATCATTTTATTAACAAATGTCACCCTAATAAATTTAATTAAAAAGTTTTTAAATAGCTTTTTTTTCTAAAATGACTGTGCTTTTCTTGTGATTCTTTATGCAGCTGATTATGAAAGCTATGATGATAAAAATAACACAGAATGGAAGAGTGGGTGTTGGGCAGATAAAATATATTATGCTCACTTTGTTAAAAATGGCACTGCCCATGTGGAAGTCCGTCCCCCAGATGATATTAATGTGTTTTGGGGGTGGGCTGTGGGCAGGCAGGATCCTTGTAGCCTGGGGCTTGGTTTTGGGATTAAGCCTTTCCCACCCTTTTTGATGTGGGGTGATGCACTCTCATGAGGAATCCCATTATGCCTCAGTTAAGTGACTTTGTATCAGAGAGTTCCCTATTTTGTATATTGGATTAAAAGGTTCTGATTTCTGCACTATAAAGTGGGGCAGACCGGGAGCTTGCTCTCTCTGTTCCTGAGATTAGCATTAGAGAGGAGAGCAGAGAAAGGCCACGTGGAAGAGAGGAGAGAGGCAGCCAGGATGGTGGAGTGCTAAAGGAGAAGCCAGTTTGTGCAGAGAGAAGGAGATGGGGAACAGAGGTGAAAAGACTGGTGAGCTAGAAACCTTTGATTCTAGGAAACTCGGATAAGTCAGTAGCTCTGTGAGCACTGAATGAGTGGGTTTTGGAGCCCAGTGTGTGTTTTTACTTGCCCGCCTGGTGCAAGCTAGGATTAAAAGTGATGGCCCACCAGTTCTTGGCTCCGTTGTTTCATTACTGTCTGTCTGAATCCAATGCGAACCTGCATGGGCCAGGCGGCTGTGATGGTGGCCGCGGCAACTGGCTTTACAGTGGGTGTCCCTCTGTTTCTCATGGCCTTTCTGACCACTAAAACTTGACCTGTCCAAAGAAAATTTAACTTAATTTATTGGTCTATAAGAACTACCTATATTTATTTGCTCCTTCTTTCAGTTATACTACATGGAAAGCTCTTTTGTAATATGACCGCTGATATAGTGACATCTATTATATTACATAATTATAGTACAATATTGTCTGTATTTGTTTTTCTGTGCATTATATCTCTATAGCTTATTTTTTATTACAAGTTTGTACCCTTTAACCCAGGGGTCCCTGTTGGGCAGATAAAATGTATTATGCTCACTTTGTTAAAAATGTCGCTGCCCACGTGAGGCCGTCACCCAGGTGATATTAATGTGTGTTGAGAATCCTTGTAGCCTGGGGCTTGGTTTTGGGATTAAGCCTTTCCCACCCTTTTTTGATATGGGGTGGTACAATCCAATCATGCCTCAGAGAAGTGACTTTGTATTGGAGACTTCCCTATTTTGTATATTGGATTAGAGGTTGTGAAGCTACACTATAAAATGGGGTCGGAGCGGGAGCTTGTGCGCTTGGTTCCTGAGATTATCATTAGAAGAGAGAGCAGAGGAGCGCAGAGAAAGGCCACATGGAGGAGGCCAGGAGAAGCAGCCAAGATGGTGGAGTGCTGAGTGAGATGCCAGTTTGTGTAGAGTTTGTATTTGGGATAAGGAAGGAGATGGGGAACAGAGGTGAATAAGTCTGGTGAGCTGGAAACCTTTGATTCTAGGAAACTCGGATAAGTCAGTGGCTTTGTGAGCACTGAATGTGACTGGGTTTTGGAGCCCAGTGTGTATTTTTACTTGCCCGCCAGGTGCAAGCTAGAATTAAAGACTATGGCCCATCAGTTTTTGGCTCCGCTGTTTCTTTACCGACTGTCCAAATCCAATGCGAACCTGCATGGGCCAGGCTGCTGTGATGGTGGCCCTGGCCGTGGCTGCTGGCTTTACAGTCCCCAAACTTTTTACACAGGGGGCCAGTTCACTGTCCCTCAGATCGTTGGAGGGCTGGACTATAAAGAAAACTATGAACAAATCCCTATGCACACTGCACATATCTTATTTTAAAGTAAAAAAAAAAACAGAACAGGAACAAATACAATATTTTAAATAAAGAACAAGTAAATTTAAATCAACAAACTGACCAGTATTTCAATGGGAACTATGCTGCTCTCACTGACCACCAATGAAAGAGGTGTCCCTTCCGGAAGTGCGGTGGGGGCCGGATAAATGGCCTCAGGGGGCCGCATGCAGCCCGTGGGCCGTAGTTTGGGGACCCCTGCTTTAAACCCATCACTCTTATCACATACACACCCTATCCCGTGGTAACATTTCAGTGGTCTCTGTTTTTTACAGGTTTAACTTTTTTAGATTCCACAATTAAGTAATATCATGTAGTACTTGACTTTCTGTGTCTGATTTATGTGGCTTACAATAGTGTGTTGTTAGTCAAATAAGTTTGTAAATATGATATATATCTTTGCTCACTTATAGTTTGCATTGGGTGTGGGGAAAGGCTGTGGGCAGGCAGAATCCTTGTAGCCTGGGGCTTGGTTTTAGGACTAAGCCTTTCCCACCCTTTTTGATGTGGGGTGGTTCACTCTCATGAGGAATTCCATTATGCCTCAGATAAGTGACTTTGTATCAGAGACTTCCTTGTTTGTATATTGGATTAAAGGTTTTAAATCTACACTATAAAGTGGGGCAGACCAGGAGCTTGCTCTCTCGGTTCCTGAGATTAGCATTTGAGGAGAGAGCAGAGAAAGGCCACATCGAGGAGGTCAGGAGAGGCAGCCAGGATGGCATAGTGCTGAGGGAAAAGCCAGTTTGTGCAGAGTTTGTACAGAGAGGAGATGGGGAACAGAGATGAATGGTGCTGGTGAGCTAGAAACTTTGATTCTATGAAACTCGGATAAGTCAGTAGCTTTGTGAGCACTGAATGAGTAGGTTTTGGAGCCCAGTGTGTGTTTTTACTTGCCTGCTGGGTGCAAGCTAGGATTAAAGATGATGGCCCACCAGTTCTTGGCTCTGTTATTTCATTACCAACTGTCCAAATCTAATGAGAACCTGCATGTGAATGGCCACAATGGTGGCTCCTGGCCTTACATGTGTTCAAGGTTCATTCATGTTGTGACAAATGGGAAGATATCATCCTTTATCATGGCTGAATAATATTCCAATTGGTATATGTAGTACATATTTTTTATCTATTCACCCATAGATAGGCATTTGGGTTATTTTCATATCTTGGCTATTGTGAATAATGCTGCAATGAACATGGGAGTGCAGATATCTTGTCAAAATACTGTTTTCATTTCCTTTGGATGTGTACCCAGAAGTAGAATTGCTGGGTGGTATGATAAATCTCTTTTTAGTTTTTTGAGGAAATTTAATATTGTTTTTTATAGTGATTGTACCAGTTTACCTCCCCATCAATAAAGTATGAGGGTTTCTTTTTCACCACCTGCTTGCCATCGTCTATTGTCTCTGATCTTTTTGGTGGTAGTCATTCTAACAAGAGAGGTAGGTCATATCTCACTGTAGTTTTAATTTGCATTTCCCTGAAGATTCCTGATGTAGAGCATCTTTTCATGTGTCTGTGGGCCATTTTTATGTTCTCTTTGGAGGAAAGTTTTATGTGGCCTATGGAGTGGGAAAAAAATCTTTGCAAACCCTATATTGGATAAGGGGTTAATGTTCAAAATGTATACAGAATTCCTATCAACTCAACAACAACAACAACAAAGAAAAGGTGGTTAAAAACTGTCTGAAGCACTAAATAGAAATAAAACAGAGACAGTGTTTAGGTGTGGTTCTGACTTCTCATCTTAAAGAGGATTAGAGGGTTAAATTCCCTGGAAAGGGGAAACGGATTTATGGTGAAGTTCTTTCTGAGGTTCTTTTTGGAAGCTCTGCATTTAGGTAGATTAGAGATCTCAGGAGCCCAAATGCCTTGAGTTTAAAATAATATTTATGTGAGCTCCTGAAGTCCATTTGGCCCAGGCAGAACTCCTCTGAAGTCGGCCCGGGCCAGCAGCCCCCACCCCCAGCCCTGTTCCTGACCGAGACCCTGTTCCCTGTGGCACCCTGTACAGCTGCAGTGCTGGCCTTCAGTCATCTCCACCCGGCTCAGGCAGAAGGGCTACTTCTCTGCCTCCAGGCTGGGGAGGAGCCAGCAGCCACCACTCCACCAGGGCTTCAGCAACACATCTCAGGTCACCTCACAGCACATCTCAGAATCAGGAGACAGAGCGTGAGACAGGGTGCTGACTGAAGGTTCACACCGCTCCTGGGAGTGTGTTATGCCCTGAGGAGCAGGGCCAGTCTGTTGACTTTCCTAACCAGGTTTATTTTGCAGACTTTTCACTGCAATTTCAGAAAGCATGTGTTTCAGGTCACCAGCTCTGTGGCTGTCTTGAGCAGGAGCTTGGAGGTGAGCAGAGCAAACGTGGCCCTGTATGTCTATGAAGCCCTCCTCCCATCTGAGTAGCTGGAGGTGAGGCTGTTGTGCACTCAAGGCTCAGCAACACCAGACCCTGGGGCCCCTCTCAGCAGATGCATATTTCAGATGAGTCTGTCACTGCATTAAATATTCCATGGAAAAGTGGGGTCAGGCCAGAATGAAAAAGTGACCCCATGCTCATCAGATTTGTTTAAAAACAGCCTCAACTGTCTCCACCCTGAAAGTTGAGGTATGTGGCCAGTATCCACAGCCACCATCACAGCCGCTGGGCCCATGCAGGTTCACATTGGATTCAGACAGTCAGTAAAAAAACAACAGAGCCAAAAACTGGTGGGCCATCATCTTTCATACTAGCTTGCACCTGGCGGGCAAGTAAAAACACACACTGGGCTCCAAAACCCACTCATTCAGTGCTCACAAAGTTACTGACATATCTGAGTTTCCTAGAATCAAAGGTTTCTAGCTCACCAGACTTATTCACCTCTGTTCCCCATCTCCTTCCTTATCCCTGCACAAACTCTGCACAAACTGGCTTCTCATTCAGCACTCCACCTTCTTGGCTGCTTCTCCTGGCCTCCTCCACGTGGCCTTTCTCTGCTCTCCTCTCTAATGCTAATCTCAGGAACCTCAAGAGCAAGCTCCCGCTCTGCCCCACTTTATAGTGCAGAAATCAGAACCTTTAGCCCAATATACAAAATAGGGAAGCCTCTAATACAATGTCACTTATCTGATGTATGATGGGATTGTACCACCCCACATCAAAAAAAGTGGGAAAGGCTTAGTCCTAAAACCAAGCCCCAGGTTACAAGGATCCTGCCTGCCCACAGCCCGCCCCCAACACACATTAATATCACCTGGGTGATGGGCTTCCATGTGGGCAGCACCATCTTTAACAAAGTGAGCATAATATATTTTATCTGCCCTACATGAGGGTTTAGGATTAGCAGTGGCACAGGATTCAATATGTAAAATGTGCAGGGGATAATAGGGTGCCTTGTTTAGAGGAGAGAACATGTTCACCAGGACCTAGCCATGATTTCAAACTATTTTATCAGTGCATTTACAAATGTTTATAAAAAACACCTGTAATATATATATTTTTTGATTCTTGGGATACTAGTGTGACAGTGTTGGTCAAATAAGTTTGTAAATGTGATGTATACTTATACCAGATAAATAGACTTTAAAATGTTATAGAACAAGAAACAAAGGAGGACCCAGCAATTTTGCTTCCGGATATTTATTTGAAGAAATCCAAAACACTAAATCAAAAAGACATATACATACATATATACTTTGCAGAATTATTGACAAAAGCCAAAGATATGGAGGCAACGTAACTTTTCATCAATAGATCAATGAGTAACGAAGGAGTAGTGCACATATACGATGAAATGCAACTTAGCCATAAAAAGAAAATGAGATCTTGCCATCTTCAACAACATGGATGGATCTAGAGGATATGTACTGAGTGAAATAAGTCAGACAGAAGAAGACAAATGCCATGTGATTTCACTTATATGTGGAATCTAAAAATCACAATAAATGAACAGAACATAATAGAAACAGACTCATAGATACAGAGAACATTTTGACGGTTGTCAGGTGAGAGGGGAGTTGGAGTGATAGGTGAAAAAGGTAAAGGAATTAAGAAGTATAAACTGTTAATTACAAAATGGTTATATGGAATTAAAGTACAGCATAGAGAATATAGTCAATAATATTGTAACAACTACGTATGGTGTCAGATGGTTACTAGATTTATCAGGGTGATTACTTAGTAAGTTACATAATGTCTAATCACTGGGTTATACATCTGAAACTAATATAATATTGTAGGTCAACTGTAAATAAAAAAGAAATTATTTAAAGTAAAAATAAAAAGGAGAAAACACCATGTGAAGATGCAGATACGTGTGAAGAACACAAAGTGATAATGGAGGCAGAGACTGGAGTGATGCAGCTTCAAGTCAAAGAACACCAAGGCTTGACAGCTACCACTAGAAGATAGAAAGAGGCAAGGAAGAATTTTTCCCTGCAGGTTTTGGGAAAAGCATGGTTCTGCTGTGGGGTTACAAAAAATAACTTTTCTCCCACCATCTAAGTTCTAGCTGGACTAGTAATCACATTAACTGAGACAGATTAACCAAAGAAGATGTACCAAGTTTAGTATGAGTGTACATGTCAGGTTGGTTGTAATAAATGAGATCCAAGACTCATTGGACTGTGGAGGTTTATAGGCTATTTTGGCCAAAAGCAAGGGGGACAAGGGTCTGGTATTTCAGATGAAAGTAGGTAATTATCGGGTAGACCAGCGGTCAGGAACCTATGGCTCGTGAGCCAGATGTAGCTCTTTTGATGGATGCATCTGGCTCACAGACGAATCTTTAATAAAAAAATAATAATGTTAAAAATATAAAACATTCTCATGTATTACAATCCATTCATTTCCTACCGCTCATGTTCATGGTTGCGGGTGGCTGGAGCCAATCACAGCTGTCCTCCGGGACAATACCAAATTTTTATTGGATAATGTGTAACGTACACGGGTCGTAGTATGGCTCTCATGGAATTACATTTTAAAATATGTGGCTTTCATGGCTCTCTCAGCCAAAAATTTCCCCGACCCCTGATGTAGACCAAAGAGCAAATATGGTAAATGAACTCTTGCTGGGCAGCCCAGAAACAATTGGGGATAAAAGTAAGTTTAAAAAACAGGCTTTGCTAGTTTTTATGTGCTATGGTGAACATGCCAAAGTGATGCTTTCTTCCATAAAGCAGGTTTTTACGTTTGAATTCCTTTAGGTAGGAAAGTGGAAGGTTGTAGGTTTTTTCTTTATCTTCTTGTTTCTTAATATCCAGCTTAAAGTCGGTATCAAAAAGGTTATATTTTTGGATGGCAAAACTTTGGTCCCCTTCACTGCCAACATGTTAAATTTTGGATGTATAGTCTCAAGAACTAAGAGATAATACATTTCTGTTTTTCTTAAGCTATGTAGTTTGTAACATTTTGTAATGTCAGAACTAGGAAATTAATATAAGCAAGTATGTAAAACCTAGAAGAGATCTTTTTCTTTTTGGCCACAGCATTTTTAACTTAAAAAAATTACATAAAATGAAAGAAAAGAAATATACACTCGCAAAAAGCAATATAAACCAAAACCCAGACCATCCTATTGCTTTTAAATTGATTTACTCAACTTTAAGAGCAGGTATGGTGAGTCTCATAGGCCAAGAAAAATATTGAAATTTCTGTAAGAACAGGTCGAGCAAATGTTAGTTCAATCTGAAGCTTTGTAAGTAGTAAATTATTTACCAGATTCATGAATAAATGCTATCATTTATTCATAAACCAATGACAAATAAATTGTTCAAAATAAGGCTGTTGATAGATTATACATCTATTGCTGTATCTGATTATTACCACATATAAATCAATTCAAGATTCAATTGTTTAGCAGCACCGGAAACTAACAGAGTGGCATGCTGAAATGCTTAGGGTATGACAATAGTGATACATTTTTCTACAAATATTTGCTAAATTCTTCCTGTGTGAAAGATATTTAAGATATATAAATATGGAAAATGTGTGGTTTTAAGAACTTTCATCTAGAAGGGACAGGACCAAAGACAGCTGAAGTGGAGAGCTTGAATACGCCAGTAGAAAAACACAACAAGCATGCACAAGATGGGATGGAACATAGAGTTTATAAAAAGGAAGAGTGAGAGACAAAGCTTGACGGATAAGTTGGAGAAGGATCATGGTAGACTCTGAATAGCTATTAATAACACTGATATTAATTGAATATTTAACATCAGTCCTATACTTGCTTTGTATGCATCAATTATTTAATCATAATAATAATACTCTAAAGTAGATGCTAATATTGTCATCACAATTTTATAGATTAAGATATGGAGGCATGAAGAGGTTAAGCAATTTACTCAAGAGTAACAGTTGGAATTCATAGGATTTGAATCTAGGCAGTTTAGCTGCAGAGTTCTTAATTATTGTGCAATACAGGCATTAAAAAGGAATGGCTAAATGGACAGCTGAATAATTTGACACTCCCCCCCCCCCCAGGCAATGACATATACAAATAGTTAATTATAATGGAATACTTGCTGTGTGGTAGACACCCCACTAAGCACTTTACATGCATTATCTAATTTTAATCATCACATATTCCTATTAAATAGGGGGCTGAAGATTTTAGAGGCAAAGTAATGCAATTTACCGAAACATTAAAGTAATATTCTGGGGAAAGAATCTGGCAGGTTGTATACTGGATTAGGGTGGAGAGCTAAGAGATGAGAAAATCAGTTATGGAGGTGTTCAAATAACCCAGACAAGAGAAATAAAGGTTTATAGTTTGGGTAATAGAAGTGGAGAAAGAAGAAGTATGAAATATTGTAGAAGTAGGATAGATATTTTGTGGCCAACTAGTCATTGTAATAAGAAAGAGTGAAAAATCATTGACAAATTCTCGATTTGGAGCCTGGGTAATGGAGAACTGTGGTGTCAATGAGAGCAGGGGTTACATTGAGAAAAGGGGAGGAAAAGCTGATGATGTTCTAGCATGGGCAAATTTAAGGAGTTGATGGGCTCATTCAGTTGAAGTTTTAGGTCTAGAAAAATGTTAAGAGCTTATTGAGCTTTCAGGACTGCAGAAATAATCTTAGGAATGATCTGCATAGAAAGCAAAGTTGTCGGCCCTGGCCGGTTGGCTCAGCGGTAGAGCATCGGCCTGGCGTGCAGGAGTCCCGGATTCCATTCCTGGCCAGGGCACACAGGAGAAGCGCCCATCTGCTTCTCCACCCCTCCCCCTCTCCTTCCTCTCTGTCTCTCTCTTCCCCTCCAGCAGCTGAGGCTCCATTGGAGCAAAGATGGCCCGGGTGCTGGGGATGGCTCTGTGGCCTCTGCCTCAGGCGCTAGAATGGCTCTGGATGCAACAGAGCGATGCCCCAGAGGGGCAGAACATCGCCCCCTGGTGGGCATACCGGTGGATCCCGGTCGGGCGTATGTGGGAGTCTGTCTGACTGCCTCCCCGTTTCCAGCCTCGGAAAAATGAAAAAAAAAAAAAAAAAAAAAAGAAAGCAAAGTTGTAAGGTTAGAGAAAGCTACCATAGGACAGAGAGAGACAGGGCAAGAGGGTCCCTAAGGGATTCCTACAGGCTGCAGGAGGATGAGGGAGGCTTCTTATTCCATTTTCTTCTCTTGTTCCTCTCCCTCTTTGTTCCCCGCCCCTCCTCCTCCTCCTTCCTTTCCCAGTGTCTTGGTATATAATATCATATAAGATGTTCAGTATTGACTAAATGAATGATGGAGTGAAATAAATGAATGTAGGAGGGAAACTTAAAAATAATTACATTTGTCAAACTTCAGAGAAGAAGAGAATTAAAAAACAGGAAAAGAATCAAGACTTCAAAATATGATTATTTAGCTCATATATTACTATGGTATTATATATAGACCCTAAATATAGATGTAAGTTTCCTTCTAAAAACTATGTGTAAATACATTTAAAAAAAAAAAAAGTTATTCCACATTAATCTTTTGAAGAAATTTGGGTCATCATATAATAATATTATTTGCAATATAGTTTTACTTATTTAGAAATTAGCTTTCTTCCTAGGAGAAAATTGCTTTTTACTTGTAGCATTGTAACAACTCTCAAAATAAATGAAAGACAAGAGAATTCATTCTGTGAACTTATATCTCTATTTCTTGAGTTTTCTGATGTTTTCAGAATAAAAATTTATATTACATATAAAGGTATATATATTATATAAAATTTACACTCATAAATATGTATTTAATTACACATAAAATTATAAAATTTGATATGTATTTCTCATGTCATATATACTATATCAATGCACATGACTATAAAATCCTATCTATATATTATAGCTCATATGTAAATAATTTAATATATATGTATATTACATGTTATAGATATACCTACTCTGATATACATAGTTTATTTCTTTAATAATTGACTTCCCCTGTCATGTACCCATTTTGACGCTACTCTCTATATGTCTGTTCCTCCAGAACAAAATCTCACACCTATGCGTTTCTCAAAACCCAAGTAGGCTGAATACTGACTTGTGATGTTACCATGCATTTCAGCATAATCATATTGTTGCCAAAGTCTTTTTCTATATTCAACGTGTAAACCAGCGTATAGAGCATTCATCACATGTCAGGTGCAATATTTTCTTTTTTCTCATCTGCAAGTGTGATCCCATCAGATGCAGGTGTATTATGCAGTGTGCTCGTATGACGGGAGACAGATTCTGCCAAGACAGGCACTATTCTGCCCTTCTTTTCACTCTGAGACATGAAATCTTTGCTTTTGCTTTAGATACACATTGCCTGTAAAAAGTGGGACAGTGTAAGTGGCTTTTCTGAGGGTGCCATAGGATTTCACAGGGTTATAGAAGTCTTGTGATGAGTTGAGAGAGGAAAATCATCTCATGATGCTTACTTAACTGAGGTGGGAAAGTAAGTCTCAGAGAGAGCAAGTGATACTTTTTTCCAAATAGGCACCATTTTTTGATGGCTAAGTTGGAACCAGAATTGAATTTTCTTATTTCCCTTTTGCTTTGTTGCCTCAGTGATATATGTGTTGAATCCTATTTTTGAATTACACTTAATCACAAAAGTTTCATTTTATTGAAAGAAAAATTAAAAAAGTGAATTTAGTCTAATAAAAAAAGTTTTCATTTTGTATAGCAATGGGTTCATACCTACCGATGGTTCTAGATGGTTTAGGAACATAAAGCAGACATTGGAGACTTTCTCTGCAGACCTTTTCTTTCATCCGATGTGCTAAATCTATGGCAGCTGAGCCCTGCTGTTTCCATCTTTCTTCTCACTCGTGAGAGATTTAACCAAAGTGAAGATACTAAAAACCGGTAATTTTATAAATGCTTATGTTTTGTAAAAAAAAAAGGTCTTCAAATGTTAACCCTTATTTTAACCTCAGCATTTCTGTATTTCCATGGAACTCATATTGGTCCTTCCTGTCAGCTTGTCTGAATTTTCTCTTCCTGGTGGTGGTACTAGATTCTCTGATAGACCACGTTTGTGCAAGCAGGCAGAAAAAACTTATAACTCAGTGAGCAAACATCGCCATTATTTTGTTACTTTTCTGTTGACATTCTGAAACATGAATTGGAGAGATTCAAAGTGAACTATCTTTTTTTTTTTTTTTTAGGGCAACTTTGATAGCTTCTTTGCAGGCTACTGAGGAATGATTGGTTCTTTCCCTGATGGAGCTTGTGATTTAGTAATGCAGATGAAAATTTAGCTCTGTTTAATAAAATGTAAACAGTACAAAATGCTAAGAGAGGCAGAGGAGAGACAGATAGTGATTCAAAGAAACAAGAGTGTTCAAACAATCTTCTTAGCCAAGAGAAAAGACATCTTGAGATGCTTAGCACACAGCAGACGTGTGTATTTTCAATCTGGGCTTCTCATCCTGACCACAGCATATACAAAAATGCATGAGTAACTTTTTCTGAGTTTTGCTAGAGGTTGTATACATCTAGTGTTTTAGATTCTTAGGAGAGATGGTAATTTATTACATAAAATGAATGTGTTAGGACATTGGGCTTAATTTTTTCATGGAATCCTGGTAAGACAGCTCAAACATCCCCCTGGAAAGGCCAGAGTACTGGTCATGCTTGGCTTGTTTTTTAGAAGGATGGTTTGTTCAGCTGTCCTAATTTTCTGTGTGAAAGGAGACTCAGAGGGAGCCATGAAGATCAAACTGAGGGAGTTGAAATTTTCTTACACTTTACAAATAACTCCATCTGATAAAATCATACAAAATTATTAAAGTGAAATCCTACATACTAGTAATCTGGAGTATAAACCTAAGGAATCTATGCATAGATTAGAAAAATAAACCATCGGCCTGACCTGTGGTGGCGCAGTGGATAAAGCATTGACCTGGAAATGCTGAGGTTGCCGGTTCGAAACCCTGGGCTTGCCTGGTCAAGGCACATATGGGAGTTGATGCTTCCAGCTCCTCCCCCCTTCTCTCTCTCTGTCTCTCTCTCCTCTCTCTCTCTCTCTCTCTCCCTCTCTCTCTCTCTTCTCTAAAAAATGAATAAATAAAAATTAAAAAAAAAAAAAAAAAGAAAAAGAAACCATCATCTATCACATCCTTTCCAGAAATTTGAGTCAGGCTGAAATAAATAACTTTCCTGAACACAAATTAGAATTTGCACCACACATCTAACTTTTAGTGCCCATTTCACCAACAGCAAGGATTTAGCATTTGTTTACAATCTTTTGAAGGCAAGCCCACTGAACAATTTATTTCCCAGCCAACCAAGTTGTCCAGTACTTGTGTTTAGGTGAATTGGAAATAACGACTTGATGCCTGCTGACTTTTAGCAACATGTTTGTCTGCTTCAGAGGTTTGGGCTCCCTGTGTCTGGCAGAAGGTTGGAGCCAATTCTTTTTCTCATAGGTCACTTGTGCTCTCCAAGATTCCCCACTGGTCTTCTCATACGCAACTCTCGTATCTTGATTGTGGACTGTCTTCTGGTGGCCAGAGCCCCTCAGTACTAGCTTCCTGGCTGCCCATTCTCAACAAATTCTCTTGTTGGAGTCTCATCCCTGTCTTCTTGAGCCAGGAGGAAGCTAATTTCCCCACGTTGTCTTCATCTCTTGCATGGAAGCACTTATGAACCCTTGATTCTGATATATTCTTAGAGTTCAGGCTGAGCCCTGTGTAGTGACTTTCTTTATATTGCAACCTCTATGTTGGAAACATCAGAGGCTCTCTCTATAATCTCAATGAAGGCCCAACTAACTAAGCTTCTGGCTAGCCAATGGTTTTCTCTACTCCTAATCTGAGGATGAAATTTGAGGGACTCATATCACTGCCTTCTACAAAGGGCTACTTCACAGAACCCAGAAATGTTCTCTTTATAATTTTCTCTTTACTCACAGCTGAGATGTCTTTTTATAGCTGGCATCTCTTTGCAGAATTCAAGAATAATAAATGGGCAAAACTCTGGTCTTGCACATTATTTTCTGTAATTTTTCATATAAAATATTTAAAGTACTCACTGTGCAGTCACTACACATTACCCTATTGTGAGTGGGTATCATTGTTTGACAAAGAGAATTCACCCAGATTTAATTATGCCAGGATCACACAGTAAGCATTGTTTGTTATGTCAGCCATCAGAATGGATTAAATCAATTGTAATTGTTAGCTGCACATATATTTAACAATGTAAATAAGTTGAAAACATTGAAGAACTAATATTAATGCCTAATGAAATAAAATAGTCTTAATCACATGAAGTAGTTTATTTATTTGCTCTTATTGTGAAAACCCTATATATGTTGTTATAAAGAGGTATTGGGCCAATAGACCACATCTTCCACTAAGAAATTCTTAGTGAGAGATTGTTCCTCTCCCTCTTCTCTTTAAAGCCACATGAAAAAAATATGTGATCTGTTTCAGTCAATGAGATGCTCCAATATAAGTCTTTGACACTTTAAGAAGTAATATGCAAGAGATGAAAGGATAGTTAGAAACCATTTAAATCTAAGTACAAACAATAGGGTGATTAAAGTCACAGCAAATGATTTATGCAGTGTTTTTAGTTGAAAGGTAATTAAGCAAATTTATTGTTTTAAACTTAAAGTCATTGAATCCAGCTTGTCTCCTTTGTAAGGCAGTGAACGATGACCCAAACCAGATTGATCAGATCACTCTGTCTTTCTGGGTGGTTACGGAACCCCCATTGAACGAATGGGGGTGGAAGGGAGTCTATTGGGCTTTTTAAACTTAGATCTACTGGTGAGGAGTTTCTTTTTTTCTAGTTACAAAGGAGTAAGCTTTGGGGCACAGAGGTTCTTTGGACCAACCCTACATCATTGAAAAGATAACCTCAGCAAGAGGAATGAGGGGACAGATATTGGGGAGAAACTCTTATAGAGTTTGAATTCCTGGTTGTCTTCTATTCCATCATGACATTTCCATAGTTTAGTTATACAGACCAATGTATTTGCCTCTTTTCTTAAGCCAGTTTTAAGTAGATTTTGTTGTATGCTACCTAACTGGCCTGAATAAATTATGATCCTTTACAGATGAATTTACATCTATCACTCTGTCACAGTAGCTAGTTTTTAAAGTCAGATTGGCAAATTAGAAAATTTAAAGTTAAAGAATTGAATTATATTATGGAAAATGTGGGCTTTTGTATAGAATGGGAATGAATTACAGAAGTCCTTAGTTAAACACACACAGACACACACATACCACCTATTCTAAGTAAAACACTATTCCATCCCCTGAGAATACACAGCTACAAGGGAGAATTTGTAATAATTGCAGAGGAATAGAGTGATTACAGTCTGGAGTTACTGCTGCCAGACTCAAGACCTGGCATTGCCTGTTATTAGCTAGGTGATCTAAAACACCTTATACAGCTTTGTTCTTCATAGCATGACTTGTGAGGAATGCATCTCTGATTCTGTAGTGTTTAGCAAAGAGCCTGTCTGAAAATACAATAGACACTAAAAATTAGCATACATAAGGCTAAAGGTTAATTCAATTCAAGTCTCATATTTTCTGAAGCAACACTTTTATATTGTAGGTAAGGGTTACTGTCATTCATCACTGTGAATTTTCCAATAAAGACAGATTTCAGCCATCACTTTTTTCCTCAACGTGATTCATGACTTAGAAATGACTTTTTAAAAGTGAATAATAAGCAGAGGATAACCTTGATTAGCTGAAGTTAATGGGGACACAGAAAAACTTTGGATATTTCCAGGCCATGGAAAACTGGTAGTAAATAGGTTCGTGATTGAACAAGTAGTAAAACATGATTTTGTGTGATGGGTTGATTTAATCATAGTTGTTTTGTTATCAATTACTATAAAACAGGATGAGGAAATGTTGCCTGTGAGAATATGGCAATGTTAAAAACCAGAATTTAAATAGTCTAATGAAGAATTTATTCATGATATTCTTTTTCTTACTCATTTTTTCTCTTAGGATTGATTACCTCTGAAAACTTTCCTGACATAAAGTTTTGTATACTGACAAAAGGGAGATGAAGCAAAGTATCTTGATTAGTTACATCGTAGAGCAATTTTTCATAGTCTTTCCAGAGCAGGTAGAGCAGCACTTTTCAATGGCTGAGCCACAAGAATGTTTAAAACATGCAATACCTGACAATGTAGTCAGGAGCACTGACCTCTTTTCCCTTAGACTGTCAAAAAAAAAAATGACAACAGCCAACACATAGCCATCTAGGGTAAGTGAATCAAAGTTATACAGATTGGTAAAAGAGATATTTTGGGGGTGCCGCAGAATTTTAGTAAGTAACTTACGTGTGCTGACTTAGAGGGTGCCTTCCAAGACAAGCTGTCAGGGAAAGCCCACTTTTCTTTGCTTTTAATTGTATTTTCAGACTTAATAAGTTTTCACCAGAACTTCTGGTCCCATCCAGTAAACTCTTTCTGAATTGGGGTTGTTTTTTTTTTGTCTTTGACATAGTTCAACAATAAACAGTATTACTTTTATTTTTTTTCAAGAAATCTCAGAGAACATGGGCTTTTATGGATTTGGGCTCCAGTTGATGCTTGTCATTATACTTGATGTGCTTGCTTATCCATTGGAAAAAAATGCAAGAATTTAATTTGAATGTATGTGTATATGATTTTGTTTGTTTTGAATCTTTCTTTCAGAATAGATTTTTAAAATCATCCTAAATAATGTCCTTTTTAGTACGACAATAATATTTCAGACTTTTGCAGTATTTCAAAGCTGATTTCTTTTTGCATGGAAATAACGATCCCAAAAATGTGACCTTTAAGAATCAAAGCTACTTGAACTAAGTGGCTCAACTGAACTGAAGGATAGCTCTGGTTGTTGCTTAAAAAACATTGGTGTTCCCAAAGTAACAAACGGCTTTACATATTTATGAGAGCTATTTGGCAAAGTGCACAAGAATAATATAATTAAAATTAATTATCCAATTTGACCTTGTATGTGTTCACTCTTTAAGATTTACACATGTTATACACACACAAGAAAAAAGTATTTCTTAAGGTATTAATAATTCAACTTCTTTTCAATATTTGATATTTTGTACTGGTGAAAATAAGACATTTTAAATATATAGAGCTATTAATAAGAAACACATGAACATGGGAGACAACTTTGGGTTGGAGACTCTTCTCTGACTCTAATGGTATAGTCTAGGGCAAGAAACCTACATTTTCTGAGCTATACATTTCCCATCTGTAAAGTGTAGGTGATAATAACTATTAGTGTTTTGAGAATTAAATAAAATTGTAAAGGTGAACCATTGAGTTCTTTATTTGATATGTAAGATACACTTAATAGATTATAATTACATTGATAGTGCTGATAATAATAATGATATTCTCTTTCTATTTTAGCCTCTCTTAGGGAAAGTGATCATGAATCTCATTCCTGTTTACACTCATACATTTGAGCTCATATACAGAACACACAAACAGCTGCTTCTGTTCATTTAGTATTTGTTCCAACCTATTGGGCTTTTAGAAAAGAACCACTGCTTTTAATAGTCTGCACGTGATAAAAAGCAATTTTCTGTAGTTTGATAACTCAATCAGTTAGGAGTTTTATGACTTACTCTCTTATTTATATGAAACAATTTAGTGTATTAAAGTGTGGGGGAGGAAAAATTTCTGCTCTGACTTTCTTGGTTCTTTTGGCTGGTCTAATAATTAAATCTACTTAAGACAGATTAACAAAAGAAAATAACCAAATTACATATGTATGTATGGGAACCCCATATACATAGTTAAAAATAAAATGAGGCATATATGGCATCCTGAGCCAAGGAATGAAGTAAGCTGTCTTCAGGCTTCAGAGGGGAGGAGAGAAAGTCACAGGACAGTAAGGAAGGCAGATGTTCAGTAATTTGTCCTGCCACATGCATAGTTATTTCTGGTCATAACTCTTGTTATGGGCAAGGATCCTAATTTAGAGTCTTTTAGGTAATTAAGGGAGAAGAAAGGTTTCTTCTGAGTAAGAAGGCAAGGTCTCAGTTGCCTTCAGTTCACAATAATTCCTATGCCAAATTGTCATATGTTGGGGCTTCCTTCAAAGGTGACTAAAAATCAACACTTTTAGAAACTACCTACTTTCTATCAGTTTTTATTCATGTAAAAATGAGTTATGGCCATATATGTTTAACAGTCACTTATAGAGCATGGAGTATGTGGAAATTCATCTAATCATGTTTCATAATTGTGATTCTCCAACTTTAGGAAAAAGGTTCTGGACAATAACAAAATGACAGAACAGTAATATTGTACCTTTTATATGTAAAAATTTGACATAAAAATAGAGCTAGGACATCCATTCCAGGGACATCTCTTACTCTTCAAAATTTGGAATGTTTGAACAAGGCAAAATAACTTTTGGACTGGGCCAAACCAATATTGTATTTCAAGTAACTGTTTGTAAATCTAACAGGAAAGCAGATATCCTGACTACCAGACTGAATAAAGACATTTTTTTAAATTAATCCCATCATGTACTGCTAAAGAATAACTTAGCTTATTTGCACTTATAAAAATTATTGTATTGGCTTATAACACTAATAGAGGTTTTTTCTTCTATTCAGGTAACTATTTCCCTTCTCTTTTTCATAAAATCCTAAAGACTTCATCTCCTAATTGAAACATTACTTGGGTTTCTGCCTGAATCAGTGCTTCCTTAATAGCTATTATTTTATATATTAAATAAATGCTTGTTGCCTCTTACTTTAGTCTTTATTTTTAGTTTAATGTATATGTGGAATATCAAATAAGAAGATTTTTTGTTGTTGTTGTGTGCCTAAATCTTACAGGGTTCTACAAGGATTCTGAACTTCATTATGCCAATTTCACTGAAGTATTATGCTTGCAAATGCATGCAGCATGTTCATACATTTTGGAGTTGTTAGAATTATAAAATCTCTGCCCCATCTTATGTTTCCAGAACTTAGTAGTGCAAGGAGAAAAGTGGTAAAAGTTTTGTAGACATGGGAACAGAAAGTGATTTTTTTATATTTGCTCTAATGTTTGAGAAACATATTCATTGCCATTGACTATTTATCAGTACAGAAAGGCTGCAAACTGTCCCTCTCTATTGCTATTGCAAACTACTGAAGAATTTTAGATAAATTTAATTATTAAATGCAGATTAAAAAATTCCATTTATGCTTAAGGAAGAATAAATTTTGTTTTTCACTTTATTTTATCCATGCTTTTAAATAACGGTTTTTAATGTTTATTTTTAATAAAGACTATGTATAAACTTTTTTCTTTCTTTTAGCTGAAATCCAAGACTCAACAAGAGAGGAACATTTTGATTTTTGTTTAAAGAGCAGCTGGTCCCCAAAAGGCCAGCAGAGGGCAGCAAAGCCTAATCAGTAACACTATTTCTGTGACACGAAGAGCAAGGATGGGAATTGGCATATAATCTGATTTGGTGTGAGTGAGATATGTGTAGCCGATGACAATTCTTTTGAGCAGGATGTTTAAGATTAATTGGAGAGGGTCTTCGAACTTCAAGCCACCATATAGCTTTATTTTATCCACACAAATTGAAAGCTTCTTGAGTTTATAAGGAATAAGGCCACTTGGGATCTTCTTTCAGTGAACACCTAACCTACTGAGTAAATGGTCTAAGATATAAATTGAGTAAATAGATTGAGAAGGGTCAGAAAGATAGAAAGCTTGAGCGCAGTGAGTAAGACAATATGAACCATGGGTAGTCTTGACTTTTCCCTCTTTCTAGGATGTCTCTCCTCTTACTTGATGTGTTTTGCTGTTATATGTCTCATACAGATACTAACCAATCTAATACTTATAATTTTGCATCTTTAGCAAAGCTAAGTAAACACTGGACTTTTTTCAGGTGCAGTTGTGTAAGTTTGCTCCATAAGAACAGGAGAATTGATGGGTGAAGTATATTTGTCCAAGTTGGTATTGTTTTAATAGGGAAAAAACAACAACAACCCATTACCACATTGAATATTCTACAGACTAAGTAGTGCATTAGCCATGGCAACACCTCTAACTAGAAAAAGTGTTCAGAAGCCTTGTTTAACAGTTGAAACGAAAGCTGAAAATCTGATGGCCACAGGGGATGGATCTATTTTCTTCTGTCATCGTTATCTACAGGGACATTGTGTGTTTTTTAGAGCTGAGAAACAAGTGAAAACTTACTTAGAGAATGTTCACTTCTATCAGTTTATTCATCAAACTACTGGGGGGTAACAAACAGTATCCTTATGCGATAATTGTTTTTGAAAAGGGGGCCTTCTTTTAAACTCTTTATGTGGTAAGAGGTCTGTATACCTGCTGGGAAATTTTGGAGACAAAGTGAAACAGGATGTTTTTTCTCTTCAAAAACAGTTTCTATTAATCACCTGATGTTTGGCGCAGAGGGGTGTGATTATGATCCTGCTGACATCAGCCACCCAGCTGAAATAAAGGAGCCATGTTTGGGCTCAAGCAATGAAAGACTGAGCACTTGGTAGTTTCCTATGTGCTAATGTGACTGTCTGAGAGTTAAGTGTGAGGAAGTATGTGGTGCTGTCTTCCTGGTTGGCTACTGGTGATATTCTTCAGCTCACCAAATACTAAGGAGTTTCTATCATGATCTTAGTCATGCACTAGGTCCCAGAGAGACATTGTGAAGCATCAGAAGCTTATAGCTTTATTGCAGAAAAGAGGATTACATAAACACAGAAATACCACATGACTTAAATGCTAGGTCGAAGGGATTCTTGTCAGAAAGGAAGTAAGACTTAGACATTAAATGAATCTGCTCGTGTTTAGGAGAGGAATGAAAATTCCTCAGGCAAAGATACATATTGGAAAACACTTAAGTTTTTGTGTGTTGTAATTTACATATTTCAAGTTGGTTAAATAGAAATATTCATCATTCTAGACATGTTTCGGCATTCTGATGAGTAAGCACTTCTACTTTTCTCGTTTTATAAATAAGGCAATCTGAATGTTGGGAGATTAAGTGATTAGTCAGTCTAGTCTAGGGTCAAAAGTATTAGGAGTAAGGGATAGTATTCCTTGATTTTTTTTGTCTCTTGCCCAACCAACCCAGAGCTGTGGGAGCTATTTAACAAACCTTCAATAGTAACTATATTAATGGATTAATTATCAACTAAAATATATATATATATTGGGCTACTTAGGATAATTTTAAAAGTCTTTTATATTAAGGAAGAAATGTTAAATAAAATCCAGAGAATAAAATACTAGACTAAGTTCCTAAGGCACTGTGATTGTGCTAAACTGAAATGAAGTAACTTCTAAATTTGAAACTGAGTGGTTTCACTCAGTGACATGAAGTAACTACTAAATTTGAAACTGAGTGGTTTCACTCAGTGACTATCCGCAGTGAATACCCTTCCCAGATGCTGCGACTCTCTCAGGGCCACCAGTTTTCACCCTGTGGATCCGCAAGCTTTCCTAGGACAGGGACAGTATCCAATTAAACTTGTAAAACCCTACACACTGTTATTGCCTGCTATGAGGAAAGGCTTGACTTGTCCACCACTGGTTATCTGCAGGCCAGCCTCCCATGAAAGGAGTTGACTTTCCTGACCATGAAACCCACCATGGCTGGTGCTTACAGCAATTAAGGTCGAGGACCAGACTTCTGCTCCACTTTCCATATGGTGCCAGTAGGAAGAGTAAGTGTTCCTTTACCATCCACAATTAGTGATGTGGCTAATTCTGCCTCTACCTACAACATTATTGAACTGAAACCACAAAGTTTGGACCACTAACCCCCAGTCACCACAGAGCCGAGCTGGAGGATAGAAATGGAGCCAAAGTTCTGCCTCATCATATTGATATTTTATCATAGTCCTTGACCCCAGCAGCAATGGGACCATGCTTTTCTAATTGTCCAGCTTAATGACCTTACAGTATGAGAATGAGGGCCTCTACCCTCAGGACACCACAGGATGGTTGCAATTCTTCAGTACATAAGGCAGCGGGGATATTAAAGGAAGACACGTCTATTCAGAAGAAAGGAATGAAATCCACCCCTTCCATATGAGTTCAGAATAACAAGTGGTCAGTTTGACGGAATGGTTCCTGGTTAGATCAGGAGGCAACTAATTCCATCAAACCTCAAAATCATGTAGTTTATTGGAAGCTAAGCAGAAGTTTTTACTGTTCCTAGAAAACAATTTAACTATTGACAGATTGGGAGTGATGGCACTTTCCTGTTGGGTTATCCAGAATTGTGGCCTCAGATAACTCTTCATGATTTAGGCATTATGATGCTGGGCAGTCCCAAAGTGTGTGTGGAATATATTTCTACTCCACATATACCTGCATGTATCTATTCCATATGTATTATATACAGGAGTGGGCAAAACTAGGTTAATGTTGTTCATTTAGGAAGTAATACAATGATCAATGAATAATAATACAAGAATAAACTCTGTGTTTCACACATAACTGTAAACCAATGTATGTATTACATATATCTATATCTAAATCTATTTTTATATCTATAGAGAGAGCCCTAGAATAGCTGAATCAAAGACAAAATTCATCTGTATTGCCCTTGCTTTCGCTGGGAGGCTGGCAGTATTTCTTGCTTAATATTATCCTGAGGGCAGCCTTTTCTTGCAGGAGCCCATTTCCCCTACCTGTCTCCAAAAGGCTCAAGAATTGGAGGGTGGTAAGAAAATCCTGGAGTGCCACAAATGTGTATAGGGACCTGATTCATATAAACTTTTCCATATATTAAAAAAAAGTCTTCCATTAATCTGAGAGAAAGAGGAAGGGAGAGAGAGAGAGAGAGAGAGAGAGAGAGAGAGAGAGAGAGAGAGAGAAAAGTATTAACTCATTATTCCACTTAGTTGTTCCATTTAGTTGTTCACCAATTAATTGCTTCTCATATGTGCCCTAACTGGGGATTGAATCTGCGACCTTGGTTCACTGGGTTGATGCTTTATCTACTAAGCCACCTGCCCAGGGCCTCCGTATATTTTTTTGTACCCAAACTTCTTCAGGTGATTGGTAAATCTGAATAGCACCTATTATAGTTTCAAAGTCTATGTGCTCGACACTTCAAATGGCCAATATTTTGAAATGTCAGAGTGTGAAGTAAGGAAAGGTTTATTGATCAAGAAGGTGCCAAATGGGGGCCTTAGAGGGTCCTTAAATTCATCTTAAGAGAGCCCAGAATACAGACTTCTTTTATGTCAAGGAAAGAGAGAATGGGAAGGGCAAGCGGTGACTGATTATCACAGACACTTGGGTACCAACAGGGATCCAAGGATGATTGTGAAATCTCTAAATATCTTTGCTCCCAGTCCCTTGACATAGGCTGATCTGAGTGTGGTCTTGAGACTAGTGCAAATCTTTATAAATAATCATCATTTTTGTACATATTTCCCCATCTCCTTAGGAGAGACACCCTCTGGCAAGGGGGCTGCTCTTAAAGAAAAAGAACAAACTCAAGCTGCAAGCAGAATTTCTCTAATGATCAGTATGTCTATATTCAACACAGTGGCTGGAGCAAGACAGGGTCAGAGTGGTGCATATTTCACTGTTACACAGCCTATGCCAAGGAACGGGCATACACCCACCCGGAAAGCACTGCTGTTGACTGGCTGGCTGTTTTTGACCCACCCATCCGAGGCTGCACCCACTGACTTGAATCCCACTCAGCATATAGCAGTTCCCAATCGAAAGACTTTGTGTTGAACAGTCTATGCTTCCCATCCTCACCTGGGTTGTAGCTGTAGATCTGTGCACTCGACTGCCACAAGGTCATGGGCCTATAATGTGTTGGCAGAGATGGTATGACCTCTGAGAAACTCAAATGGCTCTTGTCTAACAGAAAGGTTTGTCAGGGTCTCCAAGATCACTCTCAGGCCCAATAATTCTCTAGAAAAAAATCACTGGACTTGGAAAAGCTGTTACACTCACAGTCACAGATATTGTGGTAAAAGGATACAGATTAAAACCAGCAAAGGTTCAAGTATGAGAGGTAAAGTCCAGAAGAAATGAGGTACAAGCTTCCAGATGTCTTCTCTCAGTTAAATCACACAGGGACCCATTTTATTCTCTCAGCAACAATATGGTATGTGACAACACATTCAAAATGTTGCCACCAGGGAAGCTCAAGCCTTGGTGTCTAAGGAATTTGGGGAGGGGGTCTGTCATACAAGTTTGCCTCCCAGGGCTACTCAGACTCCTGCAGATAACACACAAACAACCCAGAGCAAAAATAGACATTTTTCAAAAAAAAAAAAAGATCCAAACGTATTGTTAGGGTAAACTTCTGTGGTCAGACTGGTACAGCATGGCCTCAATGCCTCAAGCAGAGAGAAAACCACTTTCATCATGCAGAATTTTCCCAGGAGCTGGCCAAAGGCCAGGCCTGAAGACAAGCTTTCGTTTTTGGAATTTGTAGGATTTGAGCCACCAGGGCTTGTGGAGTTAAACGGTTTCTGCCCTGAAAACAGCACCTGAGATTATGGAAGGTTAGAAGAGAATGCATACTAAGTTTTCTTGCACTGGAAGTCTTCCAAGATAACTGTCACCTGAACTGCCCTGAATTCAGTATATATATCTTTAACAAGTGGGGGCCCTCTTGGCTACTCTGGGGTGATATTGTGCCTGATACTCAGGACTGACATGTCAGATAGAAAGCCAGTGGCCATTTCAGAGTCTGCTAATAAAACTATTATGCTCCTGGGGCCTCCCAGACTCCTGGTAAACATCTTTGAATTATAGCACCCAGTTTTTGCAAAATAACCTCTTCGTAATGGATCTAGGGCAGAAGCCGAGTGTCTGGTCTTTAGGGAGATTTGGGAGGGTGCCTCTGTGCAGCCAGCCGCTGGCGATGGCCGCCATGTTGCACTTTCTGGACTGGGCATCATGAATCTGTTGGGCTGTGCTTATCAAAGGACCCCCAGCTTTCTTTGGAAGAACACGACTTGCTTCTGAGGGTTGATCTCCTGGCTATTCCTAATCATCTTCTAGGGTTTTGCTTCAATTTTAGTGACTGGTCTCACAGCTCTTAGGGGTTTAGATGATACAAATTTCTGATGGAATGGGATATGACATTTGTAGTTCACTATTCGGCATCAGGGCAGTGAATTGAAAGAATCCAAGACTGACTCAGTAGGTGGGGTTCACAATGAAAATAAATGGTCCTTTTGAACTTTCATTTTAGCTATGATTTACTGTTTAAAGAAATCAAACCTGGTTAACTATAATAAACATGTCAGAGTGGAGTTGCTGCCTAACCAATCCTGAGCATTTGGTGCATCCTGCTGCTCACTTGCTATGTCACACAGGTGACCCCTGCCCGAGTTGTCAGTGTTGAGCTGGCAAGAAAAGATTGGAGCCATATTATTATTATTTTTGTGTGTGACAGATATATATATATGGAGAGAGAGAGAGAGAGAGAGAGAGAGAGACAGGAAGGGAGAGAGACAAGAAGCATCACTTCTTTGTTGCTGCACCTTAATTGTTCATTGATTACTTTCTCATATGTGCCTTGATGTGGGGCGGGGGAGTACAGGAGAGCAAATGACCCCTTGCTCAAGCCAAAGACCTTGGGCTCTAGCTGGTGCCTTCCTCAAACCAGGTGAGCCTGTGCTCAAGCTGGGGACTGCAGGGTTTCAAACCTGGGTCCTCCGCGTCCCAGTCCAACACTCCATCCACTGCGCCACCACCTGGTCAGGCTGGAGCTTGTTATTAACTCGTCAATTGCTGTTGAATCCTGGTTTTTAATTACAACAGGGAAGGATCAGTGCTTCCCTAATCATGCACAACCCAAGGAGACCTTGTCCCGCAGTCTGATATCCAGCCCTGTCAGATTTCTGTGTGCGATGCTGGAATGTACTGGAGTTAGGAAGCACTTGTATTCCTGTTATTGATCTTGACTACATGTTTTGTTTTGTTTTTCCAGTGAATTCTACTATAGAGCAACTGAGCAAATTGGAGACGCTCAAGGTCAATGACCAAATGACCTTTTATCTTGGCCATTTTGTTTGTTTTGTTTTATACCTTGGTATTTGCATGATACAATTCTCAGGTCAGGTTTTGGAACATATTTGGAAAACAGCATTTTTTGAATGTATAGGTTATTTATGTGTTTAAGTCTGGGCTATAAGTAGGAGCAGTAGTTCATTATTCTTAAATAGGTTTACTATTTTCTCTCTTGTCTATGAGGAAAGCAAGTTTTAACTTCTTTAAATCATTTTGAATGTCTGAGAAAGTGGTGAATAATAATGGGTTACTGAAGTATTGGGAGTATTAACTGGTTTTTGCATTATATTAGCAAAACACTTAAAAGTGAATAACATAGTGAAAAGTACTGAACACGGTAGTGATAAAAATAAATATTAGGAATCAATATTTCTTGCTTTACCCTTCCAGGGATTGAGCAAACACATTAATTTTCCCTAGAAGGGTTGGGGGAGGTGAAGAGAGGGGTTGAGTTCTTCAGATGTAGAAAGCAGAGAGTTTAAAAACTGGATTTAAAGGCCAAATTTGGAGATATCATGTGTTATAGTCAATTTTCTAGGTAGTTAAAGAGTCTGAGAACTCACCTATGGCACAAAGGACTTTGCCATATGATTTATGTACTGGGTTACTTTATTATGCAGTGATGTGAAAAGACTATAAAATATTATAGTTCAGCAGCCATTTGCATTTGGGAGCCAAATAATTTGCATACTGAGTGTGCTACTTTCTAAAAGGGGGGTGGGGGGGGAAGAGCCTCAGGACTCACCTGAGACAAAGAACCAAGTTAGAGATTCTATGGTTTTGGGAGATGAGCGTATAGAAACAGTTTTTATACAGTTCCATTTCTTGAGTCATATATCTGTTGAAAGAGAACTTGCTCTATAGAAACTTTATAAGCAATGAACTGTTTATTTCAAAACGAGACTCTGGAGAATCATTTTAAAAGAAACACATCTTGCATTTGTAGAGAAACCCAGGGGGATAGTATTCATCAAGCATTATCCCAGTGCAGACAAAAAAAATGAAAACCATAGCAAATTATCAAACGTTGAAAAGGAAATACTTGATTACTGAATAATTTTTGCTCCCCTGTCTCCTGCTCTTTCCCAAATGCATAGATCCATCATTGTGTTATAGACAGACTGATAATTCTTTCTCTCTCACCTATTTTCTTCTCTGTTCCTATATAATAGTTCTCTATTTCCTACTCTACTACTCAACCAAGTAAAGCAGACGCAAAATTTACTACAGACCTTGAAGGATTTTTTTAAAGTTATAAGTCAGGCCTCTTATGTCATAAAATCTTTATCACATGCTTTGTAAATAATAATTCTTGCTATAGGTTTAACTCGTAAGTTTTAACTGTGATACGGGGACACATGGAGATTAATTGTAAGGTGTCAGGTGTTCAAGTGTTTAAAAGATTAGCTGTCTAATAAATTATAGTGGATTAAATGTTATCCTTATAATAGAGTCATGTTCACTGACTTGAGTTTGCTTTTCAGAGTGAGAAAGTGCTGAAATTATAAGTAGGTGAGAGCATTGAGCTTAACTTCAAGTTTATGTAGCAGTCTGGGGAGGATCATATCTGAAACCTTTATCCATGAGATTGGTTAAAGCAGGGAGACTGTTGTTCTGGATATCCTAGTCTGTTAGTTTGATGATATATAGGCATATATTACTTAATCTAAGTTCTATGGGTTAGAACTGCCTGCCTTCTCTAGAGGAGATTTAAAATATATATATATTTTAGATCCTACTCTAAATAGGTAGCATAAAGATAGTAGAACAAAGCAGTTCCTTTTCTTTCTTTTTATTCTACTTAACAATCCAAGAGGCAGCTCAAGAAAGGCTTGACAGTAACTGTAGAAGCCAGGACAGGGCTAGGATTTCAAGCAACTTCATGAGGAAGATGGTTGATGTTTTGCAAAATAGTTTTGGCAGAATTCATATCACACGAGGTGCTTCTTACAGGGACAGAATGGTGGGTAAACTAATGAAAATAATAATAAAAATTGTGAGCAGTAACTCTCAGAAAATAAATACATATCTTCTTTCACTGAAGAGTGTAGTCCTTCTTCAATTTCAAAAATAACAATGGAAAATGTTAGAGGGAGTATGAAGACGCTGAAATAAAGCCACCTAATACCCAATATGATGTCACTGTATTGGTGGTTCAGAAGGTTGGTCCTGTTGAGAAATGATGATAGCCATATTGTGTGTCTACAGAAGGCATAGTATTACATCACAGAAGTATATTTTTGATGGAATTTTTTTTTTACTATTAACAGTGGAGAGTTATGATTATTTTTCTAGGCAATCTGAGAACTCATCTCTTTTAGGAAAATACACTGCAGGACTTGAAATTTCTATTCCTCTGGCATCTTGTAAGTATTGAACCACTGCAGAAGTAGACAGTGGTGATCAAAAGAGCCAAAAGTGTTACAAATGGAAAGAAAACTCAAACAAGTCATTCAGATGACTTATTTCTTATTCAGAAAGCCCTACAGGAAAATTCTTTTATTGAATTTTGTGATTGGGGGATTTCCTGTGGTGTGTGCGATCTAGATGTGTTCATTTTTTCCATGAAAAGGGGAAGAAAAAAGGAGCAGTATGGTTCCTACTGCTGCTCAAATTCCCCTATTGAATTACCCTGATGGGATTTTAGTCTATAAGCTGACTACAAAGGATGACACATTTGACCAAGGTCAAAGAAATCTGAATCTTTCATGTTCCTGCATGTGTACTATTACAGTGGAAAGACAGCGATCCAAGTTAATTAGGAGTTTGTTATTATGAGCTGGAAATTGTGGTATGATTTCTTTTTTTTTTTTAATATAATTTTATTTTTTTAATGGGGTGACATCAATAAATCAGGATACATATATTCAAAGATAACAAGTCCAGGTTATCTTGTCGTTCAATTATGTTGCATTCCCACCACCCAAAGTCAGATTGTCCTCTGTCACCTTCTATCTTGTTTTCTTTGTGCCCCTCCCCACCCCCTATCCCTCTCCCATTCCCCCCTCCCCCCCGTAACCACCACACTCTTATAAATGTCTCTTAGTTTCACTATTATGTCCCACCTACGTATGGAATAATACAGTTCCTGTTTTTTTCTGATTTACTTATTTCGCTTCGTATCATGTTATCAAGATCCCACCATTTTGCTGTAAATGTTCCGATGTCATCATTTCTTATGGCTGAGTAGTATTCCATAGTGTATATGTGCCACATCTTCTTTATCCAGTCATCTATTGATGGGCTTTTTGGTTGTTTCCATGTCCTGGCCACTGTGAACAATGCTGCAATAAACATGGGGCTGCATGTGTCTTTACGTATCAATGTTTAAAAACATTGGTATGATTTCTGTAGATCTGTGCTATAGAAAACTGCACATCCTTCTATGGCCATACCACCCTGAATGCACCCGATCTCGTCTGATCTCAGAAGCTAAGCAGGGTTGGGCCTGATTAGTACTTGGATGGGAGAAAATTGCACATCCAAATCTGACAGCTTCCATGATTAGAACTCTCTGGTGCCCTCCTCTTTGTCTCCACTTCCCTTCACTTCTCTTTTCTGCTGAGGATTTCCACCTAAATGTAAAGATATTTTTCTGATTCATCATGCTCATCATGTCACCTTCTAAAACTGCTTTTTTCAGAAGATAAAGGTTCCAGATTGCACCAAAAATTTAGAGTGAAAGAAAGAGAACTGTCCTGTAAGAGTTTAAAATCAACAGTTAAGAACAAATATTGTTGCACAAGTCCTAGGCTGTGAGATGTACTCATACTCTGATTAAAGATATTAATGTACATTATTAAAGGGCTATAATAGACAGAAGGGAGGTTGATCAGTCATGGACTCATAGGAAGGGGCAAACACTAGATAAAAATACCCACAGGGCAAGAACACATTGCTCAAGAACACACCATCTGTCTGGTCCAGGTGGCAGTTAATGACTTTAGGACAGAATAAAAAAGTATAAACTTTCTTTATATGGTTCAAAGTTTTTATGGCATTGGGTCACACAGACCACTTAGTCTAATCACATACTTATTAGGCAATCTTTCAATCATCATTTACTTTTTCATGAAATTTGCTTATTGAGAAAAAAACCTATTGACTTCAGAATTCCACCATCCAGAGCCTTTTACAGACATAGATTAAAGCCATTGTATTAAATTAACAAACTGATACCCAGATTCTAACTTGACAACTCTCCCTAGACTTGCAAAAAGGGGCCATCAGTACCTATTAAAAAAGGAAGACCCTAGGGACTTTCATCTCAGCAAGAATAATTCTGTGAAATAGAGAAATGTGGCATTCTGGTTTTAAATTCTTGAGTTCAGTTAGTGTGAATCTGTTTCCAGAGATGAATTCAGGTCAGGAATAGATAAAATCAGATTGGTTAGTCGTCAAGGCTAAGGTATCCTGACTTCAGACTATATAAAGTATTTTCACTAACCTCATGTCACCCCACCTGCTGCTACTTTACCAAGCAATATACTCTCTCTGGAATTATTCATCCTCTTTTCCTATCATAATTCAAAAATACTATTCACAATTACTTAGAATTTATCAATTTATTTCAATAATTCAATATTTTAATTATTTATTTTTTCTTTTTTTGTATTTTTCCTAAGCTGGAAACGAGGAGAGACAGTCAGACAGACTCCCGCATGCACCCGACTGGGATCCACCCGGCACGCCCACCAGGGGCGACGCTCTGCCCACCAGGGGGCGATGCTCTGCCCCTCCGGGACGTCGCTCTGCCGGGACCAGAGCCACTCTAGCGCCTGGGGCAGAGGCCAAGGAGCCATCCCCAGTGCCTGGGCCATCTTTGCTCCAATGGAGCCTTGGCTGCGGGAGGGGAAGAGAGAGAGAGAGAAGAAGGAGGGGGGGAGGGGTGGAGAAGCAGATGGGCGCTTCTCCTGTGTGCCCTGGCCGGGAATCGAACCCGGGACCCCTGCACGCCAGGCCGACGCTCTACCACTGTGCCAACCTGCCAGGGCTCAATATTTTAATTTATTTTTTATTGTACCATATTTAAACAATGAATTTTCCATTGTACAATAAACAAACAATGAGGATCAAACAAATGTTTAGTTCTCAAGAGTTTTCTCTCCAGTGATCCATAAAAAGGATTTGAAATTCCCATAGTTGAACGAAAGATGGAAGTACTTTGTAATTCTGAAATACATGTTATCTCCAAACTGCAAAGCAACCCTGTAAAGAAATATAGATGATATTCTCAGCTAAGTTTCAGAAGCTTACCCAAGTTAGATGACTCATCCACATATTGAAGCTATCCATTCTAATTTCAAAGATTGTTTATTTGCTTTTTGTTAGTTTGGTGTTTTTTGTAGATCTAGATGGATTGATTAAGGGATGTGTGTGTGTGTGTGTGTGCGCGTGCGTGCGTGTGTGTGTGTGTGTGTGTGTATGCACGCACATGTGATGGAGGTAGGTAACTTCAGGAACTAAATAAAGCTAATGTTAACCAAAGAACACTTTTAGTAGTATAGTATCTACTGATTGAATATATCAAGCATGTGATTTTTCTTCCCATTGTGATAATGCTTATCTTAGAGCAACATAATAAACATGTAACAAATATGTTAGTTTGCGTGATATAAAATGTATAGAAAAATTGTAAGTAAACATTTAAACTGAAGTTTTAATAGGTAATGTTTTTATGTAGCACAATACTAGTAGTTACCATCTTTCAAAAAGTATGTATCTATTAATATTATAGGTATTAGTGGAAGGCTCATTTACATTACATTAAGTAGACTCTATCTTTGCCACTACAAAGTATTTGGATTACTAATGGAGATCAGAGAAGTTGTTATTTCTCAATAACTTTGTTAGCTGAGATCAGTGGGGGGGGGGAGGGATTCAAATAATTTAACTACTAGTTCTCTGCCCTAATGACAGTTTTAAGTATAAAAAATATATATACCAAATGGTAGTTTATTATTTCATTCATTTAATACTTAAATAAGAACAATAAAAAGGTACATAAAGCTAAATTATGTTATAAGAAAGTTTTAAAATATTAATAAAAATATTAAATAATACCTGACAAAAAACAGTAAAACTGTTATTTAAGATATTGCCATATAGCTTCTTGATTGGCATCCTCATTTGCAATTTTTTTCACATATGAATGTAATTAACATTACTATGAGCATTTAGAATATGCTGTTGCACAGATGAACGTTAAAAAATAGTAAGGATGGAATTAATTTACTTTAAAATGTTCCGGTGATGACGTCAGAGTAATGGCGGGGTAGGAAGCGATACCGATAAATCTCCCCCAAAACTCAACAAGATCTTCAACCAGAAATAGAAAAACCTATACTTGGAGCCTCCAGATGCTTCGCAATACACCCAAAGGTATGGTCGAGTGAAAAATTGGCTAAATATATAACCAAACCCCGAAGGAAATAGGGAGTAAGAAATGCTCCGCCTTCCTCACTAACCTAAACAGGGCGGCTTTCTCTGGTAACTGTGAATATAGAAACTGAGGCGGGCAAAGGGGGTGAATAGATCCAGGCCGCGGCACAAACGGCCGAACCAGGCTGTGGCACGGAGATCCAAGCCGAGGAAAAACTGATCCTGTGGCAACCCGGGCAATACAAGCTAACACTCGCGCCAAACCCAAACAAAGAAAGACAAGCGGGGCAGCCATTTTACCCGTTCTCCTGGTCGGCGTGCGCACAGTTAGTGGGCGAGAGATTTCTTCCTAGGCCCCGGGAGTGGGTGCCCGTGTTGCCCCACGGAGAGGCAGGGTCAGAGGCCTTTCTGTGGGCCGAGGGCAGAGTCTCTGGGCAGCCCCAGCACCCTGGGAAAGCCACGCACAGGAGGGAGTGAGAACTAATTCCAACGGTGGAGATTTTCCGTGCTGGAGAGGGTTTCACTCAGAGGGAAATGCGGCTGGCCTCATATCCTGGTCTGCGCGCGCAGATAGTGAATGAGAGATTCCTCTGAGTGCCTCGGCAGTGCGTGCCCATGTTATCGCACAGAGGGGCAGAGTCAGGGGCCTTTGTGTGGGCCAAAGCAGAATCTCAGGCTGCCCCAGCGCCTTGCAAAAGCCGCGCACGGGGACGGAGCAAGAGCCAATTCCAACGCTGCAACTTTTCCCTGCGGTTGGGGGTTTCACTCAGAGCGTGAGACTGCTGGCCGGATATCCTGGTCTGCGCGCGCAGCCAGTGAGTGAGAGTTTCCTCCAAGCGCCCCGGAAGTGGGCGCCCGCCTGTGTTACCAGACAGAGTGGCAGAGCCATAGGTCTTTGAGTGGGCGGAAAGCCTGCCTGATTATGCTAGCAGCTCTGACTGACTGAGCCTTACCCAGAGCCCTGTGCTGAGTGGAAATAGAGTGGGGAGTTGCCAGCTCTTTGAGCCTCTTACTATCCAGGCAGAGGCAGCAGCAACCCCATAGCTGGATTATCAGGCTACTAATTGAGGAAGGAAAGACTAGGAGAAAGGCTCCAGGAACACGGACTCTCTCACTGTCGGAGCCTATAAATGCTAATGAGCCTCGACTGCCAACGAGACTAAAGCACAATACATGACATTGCCATAGAGACTTATCAACTGCAAACCTCTACCTGAGCGTGCCAAAGGGGCAGAATCCGGGGTACAGAGTCACCGACCAGGAAGAGGGAGAGAAAAGAAAAAGCAAGAAGATAACCTCTCAAAATCAAGAATAATCTGCAGACTTTATAACCTATCCCATTTTATTATATTTGTTCGTTTGTTTCTCTTATCTTCATTCTTGATACTTTTTTTCCTCCTCCAATTTGCCCGATTAACTCTCTGCCGGTCTTACTCTCTCCACTCCTTGAACTACACTACCCATAAATGTTACATTTCCCATTATCTTTTCTCTTCTCTTCCTTTCTCTCTATGAGGGTTGCACTCAAAAACCCTTAACTCTCTCTCTCTCTCTCTCTCTCTCTCCTTTATTTTTTCTTCTTTTAGTGGTTCCCTCTTTTTTTCTCTCTCTCTCTTTCTTTTCTCCCTCTATATTAGTTTCTTCCTTTCTCCTTTACATCTCCTCTCATTCAAACCTCAATAACAAACAAATTATCTTATCTGGGACTCAAACTTATGTTTGTGGCATTTTGGGGGTTTTTTACTTCACCTTTTTAACTCACTAGCAGTGCTCCCATCCCTGGCTCTCCATTTTATCTAGTTCTTGTTTCACTAAATACAATAGTAATTTTTTAATTTGTCTCCCCATTTTTCCGTTTTCCTCTTATTCCTCTCATCATAACTCTTAGACAACCAACACCTAAAAGCAAATCATTTTATTCTTGACCCAAATTTTTTCCTTATTTGCTTTTTGTGGGTCCATACGCTCTTTTTTTTTCTTTTCTTTTTTTTTTCTTTTTTCTTTTTTTTTTTTTTTTTTTGCCCCTTTATTACTTTTCCCCAATTCAGGCCCTCCATCACAGGCATTGTTTGTTATAATTCACAGTTCACCACAAGATTTTCTCAAGAAAGAGGGGAGAGGAGAGGAGAGGAAAAAAGGAGGGGGGGAATAATTTCCTTTTTTTAAAATTTTTATTTTATTTTATTTTTCTTTATTTCATTATTAATTTTTTTTAAAAAAACTCTTTTCGATTTTTTATTTTTTATTATTATTTTTATTTTTTTTAACTTTTTATTCTTTATTAAATCTCATTAATACTATCAACAAAACCACCCTCAGATGCCATTAAGGAAGAGAAAATCAAATATCATGGATACAAAAGAAAGAGAGGTAACATAGCTAGATGAGGAAAAATCTATGGAGAAAAAATTTAATATATTGGACACCTTGGAGCTAAATGACAGAGAATTCAAGATAGAAATCCTAAAAATCCTCCGAGACATACAAGAAAACACAGAAAGGCAATTTAGGGAGCTCAGAAAACAACTCAATGAACACAAAGAATATATGTCCAAGGAAATTGAAACTATAAAAACAAATCAAACAGAGATGAAAAACTAAATTCACAAGCTGAAAAATGAAGTAACAAGCTTAGCTAATAGAACAGGTCAGATAGAAGAGAGGATTAGTGAAATAGAAGACAAGCAACTTGAGGCACAACAGAGAGAAGAAGAAAGAGACTTAAAAATTAAAAAAAGTGAGATAGCCCTACAAGAATTATCTGACTCTCTCAAAAATAATAACATAAGAATAATAGGTATATCAGAGGGAGAAGAGAGAGAAAATGGAATGGAGAACATACTCAAACAAATAATAGATGAGAACTTCCCAAGCCTGTGGAAAGAACTAAAGCCTCAAGTTCAAGAAGCAAACAGAACTCTGAGTTTTCTTAACCCCAACAAACCTACTCCAAGGCATATCATAATGAAATTGACACAAACCAACAGCAAAGAAAAAATTCTCAAGGCAGCCAGGGAAAAGAAGAATACAACATATAAAGGAAGGCCCATTAGATTATCATCAGATTTCTCAGCAGAAACTCTACAAGCTAGAAGAGAGTGGACCTCAATATTTAAAGTCCTGAAAGAGAGGAACTTTCAGCCATGAATACTATACCCATCAAAGCTATCCTTCAAATATGAAGGAGAAATCAAAACATTCACAGATACAGAAAAGATGAGGGAATTTATCATCAGAAACCCCCCACTCCAGGAATTACTAAAGGGGGTTCTCCAATCAGATACAAAGAACAAAAAAAAACAGAGCCACAAGTAAAAGCTCCAAGAAGAACACAATAAAACCAAATTTAAACTGTGACAACAACAAAAAGAAAGAGGGGGAGAAGATGGAGATTAACAGTAGCAAAGGACGATGGAGTGCAAAAGTACTCACAAAATAGTTCGCTACAATGAACAGGCTAGGGACCCTTTTCATTACTCAAAGGTAAGCACCATTAAAAAAACCACCACAGAAGCACATGAGATAAAAAAGATAGCAACAGTGGAAAGATGTATGGAATACAACCAAATAAAAACAAAAGATAGAAAAACGAAAGAGAAGGATCAAACAAGACACAAAACTAACAGAAAGCAAGATATAAAATGGCAATAGGGAACTCACAAGTATCAATAATTACACTAAATGTAAACGGATTAAACTCACCAATAAAAAGGCACAGAGTAGCAGAATGGATTAAAAAAGAAAATCCAACTGTATGCTGCCTACAGGAAACTCATCTAAGTAACAAGGATAAAAACAAATTCAAAGTGAAAGGCTGGAAAACAATACTCCAAGCAAATAACATCCAAAAAAAAGCAGGTGTAGCAATACTCATATTGGATAATGCTGACTACAAGACAGGAAAAGTACTCAGAGACAAAAATGGCCATTTCATAATGACCAAGGGGACACTGAATCAAGAAGACATAACAATTCTTAATATATATGCACCAAACCAAGGAGCACCAAAATATATAAGACAGCTACTTATTGATCTTAAAACAAAAACTGACAAAAACACAATCATACTTGGAGACCTCAATACACCGCTGACGGCTCTAGATCGGTCATGCAAACAGAGAATCAACAAAGACATAGTGGCCTTAAACAAAACACTAGAGCACCTGGATATGATAGACATCTACAGGACATTTCATCCCAAAGTGACTGAGTATACATTTTTCTCCAGTGTACATGGATCATTCTCAAGAATTGACCATATGTTGGGCCACAAAAACAACATCAGCAAATTCAGAAAAATCGAAGTTGTACCAAGCATATTTTCTGATCATAAAGCCTTGAAACTAGAATTCAACTGCAAAAAAGAGGAAAAAAATCCCACAAAAATGTGGAAACTAAACAACATACTTTTAAAAAATGAATGGGTCAAAGAAGAAATAAGTGCAGAGATCAAGATATATAAAGACTAATGAAAATGACAATATGACATATCAGAATCTATGGGATGCAGCAAAAGCAGTGATAAGAGAGAAGTTCATATCACTTCAGGCATACATGAACAAACAAGAGAGAACCCAAGTGAACCACTTAACTTCACACCTTAAGGAAGTAGAAAAAGAAGAACAAAGACAACCCAAAACCAGCCAAAGAAAGGAGATAATAAAAATCAGAGCAGAAATAAATGAATTAGAGAACAGAAAAACTATAGAAAAAATTAATAGAACAAGGAGCTGGTTCTTTGAAAAGATCAACAAAATTGACAAACCCTTGGCAAGACTTACCACGGAAAAAAGAGAAAGAACTCATATAAACAAAATCCAAAATGAAAGAGGAGAAATCATCACAGACACCGTAGATATACAAAGAATTATTGTAGAATAGTATGAAAAACTTTATGACACTAAATTCAACAACCTAGAAGAAATGGATAAATTCCTAGAAAAATACAACCTTCCTAGACTGAGTCAAGAAGAAGGCGAAAGCCTAAACAGACCTATCAGTAGAGAAGAAATAGAAAAAAACATTAAAAACCTCCCCAAAAATAAAAGTCCAGGCCCTGACGGCTATACCAGCGAATTTTATCAAACATTCAAAGAAGACTTGGTTCCTATTCTACTCAAAGTCTTCCAAAAAATTGAAGAAGAAGCAATACTTCCAAACACATTTTATGAGGCCAACATAACCCTCATACCAAAACCAGGCAAGGATGGCACAAAAAAAGAAAACTACAGACCAATATCTCTAATGAATACAGATGCTAAAATACTAAACAAAATACTAGCAAATCGAATACAACAACATATTAAAAAAATAATACATATGATCAAGTGGGATTCATCCCAGAATCTCAAGGATGGTTCAACATACGTAAAACGGTTAACGTAATACACCATATCAACAAAACAAAGAACAAAAACCACATGATCTTATCAATAGACGCAGAAAAGGCTTTCGATAAAATACAACACAATTTTATGTTTAAGACTCTCAACAAAATGGGTATAGAAGGAAAATATCTCAACATGATAAAGGCCATATATGATAAACCATCAGCTAACATCATATTAAATGGCACCAAACTGAAGGCTTTCCCCCTTAAATCAGGAAAAAGACAGGGTTGTCCACTCTCTCCACTCTTATTTAATGTGGTACTAGAGGTTCTAGCCAGAGCAATCAGACAAGACAAAGAAATAAAAGGCATCCATATCGGAAAAGAAGAAATAAAGGTATCACTTTTTGCAGATGATATAATCCTATACATCAAAAACCCCAAAGAATCCACAAAAAGACTACTAGAAACAATAAGCCAATACAGTAAGGTCGCAGGATACAAAATTAACATACAGAAGTCAATAGCCTTTCTATATGCCAACAATGAAACATTTGAGAACGAACTCAAAAGCACAATCTCCTTCACGTTTGCAACAACAAAAAATAAAATACTTAGGAATAACCATAACAAAGAATGTAAAGGACTTATATAATGAAAACTATAAAGCATTGTTAAGGGTAATCAAAAAAGATATAATGAGATGGAAGAATACACCTTGTTCTTGGCTAGGAAGAATAAATATAATCAAGATGGCTATATTATCCAAAGCAATATACAAATTTAATGCAATTCCCATCAAACTTCCAATGACGTTTTTTAAAGAAATAGAGCAAAAAAATCACCAGATTTATATGGAACTATAAAAAACCCTGAATAGCCAAAGCAATCCTAAAGAAAAAGAATGAAGCTGGGGGCATTACAATACCTGACTTCAAACTCTATTATAGGACCTCGACAATCAAAACAGGATGGTATTGGCAGAAAAATAGACACTCAGACCAATGGAACAGAATAGAAAGTCCAGAAATAAAACCACATATATATAGTCAAATAATTTTTGATAAAGGGGCCAACAACACACAATGGAGAAAAGAAAGCCTCTTCAATAAATGGTGCTGGGAAAACTGGAAAGCCACATGCAAAAGAATGAAAGTGGACTATAGTCTCTCCCCCTGTACAAAAATTAACTCAAAATGGATCAAAGATCTAAACATAAGACCTGAAACAATTAAGTACATAGAAGAAGACATAGGTACTCAACTCATGGACCTGGGTTTTAAAGAGCATTTTATGAATTTGACTCCACAGGCAAGAGAAGTGAAGGCAAAAATTAACGAATGGGACTACATCAGACTAAGAAGTTTTTGCTCAGCAAGAGAAACTGATAACAAAATAAACAGAAAGCCAACTAAATGGGAAATGATAATTTCAAACAACAGCTCAGATAAGGGCCTAATATCCAAAATATACAAAGAACTCATAAAACTCAACAACAAACAAACAAACAATCCAATAAAAAAGTGGGAAGAGGATATGAATAGACACTTCTCCCAGGAAGAAATACAAATGGCCAACAGATATATGAAAAGATGCTCATCTTCTTTATCTATTAGAGAAATGCAAATCAAAATGGCAATGAGATACCACCTCACACCTGTTCGATTAGCTGTCATTAGCAAGACAGGTAATAGCAAATGTTGGAGAGGCTGTGGAGAAAAAGGAACCCTCATCCACTGTTGGTGGGAATGTAAAGTAGTACAACCATTATGGAAGAAAGTATGGTGGTTCCTCTAAAAACTGAAAATAGAACTACCTTATGACCCAGCAATCCCTCTACTGGGTATATATCCCCAAAACTCAGAAACATTGATACGTAAAGACACATGCAGCCCCATGTTTATTGCAGCATTGTTCACAGTGGCCAGGACATGGAAACAACCAAAATGCCCATCAATAGATGACTGGATAAAGAAGATGTGGCACATATACACTATGGAATACTATTCAGCCATAAGAAATGATGACATCGGAACATTTTCAGCAAAATGGTGGGATCTTGATAACATGATACGAAGCGAAATAAGTAAATCAGAAAAAAACAGGAACTGTATTATTCCATACGTAGGTGGGACATAATAGTGAAACTAAGAGACATTGATAAGAGTGTGGTGGTTATGGGGGGAGGAGGGGGGAATGTGAGAGGGAAAGCGGGTGGGGAGGGGCACAAAGAAAACAAGATAAAAGGTGACAGAGGACAATCTGACTTTGGGTGGTGGGTATGCAACATAATTGAACGACAAGATAACCTGGAGTTGTTATCTTTGAATATATGTATCCTGATTTATTGATGTCACCCCATTAAAAAAATAAAATTATTAAAAAAAAATAGTAAGGATGTAAACTTGTGATTGCCACATGCACAGGGCGGCCTGAGCAGCCACCCACCTTAGAAAGAACCCTGATTACAAGTGCCATTTTAACAAGTGGTGCGCCAAACTTAACAGAAAATTAGGTATTGATTCACCAAACTGGTATGAACCGGCTGAATTTCACCACTGGTTGAGACTTGAATTATCATAAGACCAGTAAGTTTGTTTGGATGTCTCACTGAAAGGGAAAGAAAAGTAGCTTTAATATCTTTAAGAAAAGGGAGGTGAAGCCTGACCAGGCAGTGGCCCAATGGATAGAGTGTCAGGCTAGGACACGGAGGACCCAGGTTCAAGACCCCAAGGTCACCAGCTTGAGCGTGGGCTCATCTGGTTTGAGCAAGGCACACCAGCTTGAGCCCAAGGTCGCTGGCTTGAGCAAGGGGTTATTTGCTCTGCTGTTTCCCCTCCCCCCATCAAGGCACATATGAGAAAGCAATCAATGAACAACCAAGATGTCGCAACAAAGAATTGATGCTTCTCATCTCTCTCCCTTCCTGTCTGTCTGTCCCTATCTGTCCCTCTTTCTGTCTCTGTCTCTGTCACAAAAAAAAAGAAAGAAAAAGAAAAGGAAGGTGAAGTTAAGTGCTACCTGGAGAAGTAGGAATTCATACAAACTAAAATGTAGGAGTTGAATAAATGTCTCCCAAGGTCAGTGAACAACAATGAACTGAAAGGGGTAACTGATCAAGCTAGTTTACAGTGCTGATTATGGAATTCTTAAAAGCAAAATTCATATTCATAAATGTTGTTAACCTTACAGTATTAGTTTGTTGTACATCTTTCTTTTTTATTATATTTAGAAAATTATATTTAACAAAGTGACATTGATCAATAAGAGTACATAGGTTTCAAGTAAACATTTCTATAGTATTTGAACAGTTGATTTTATTGTATACCCATCACCCAAAGTCAAATCTTTTCCATCACTGTATATTTGTCTCTCTTTACTCCCTTCTACCCACCCCCTGCCTCACATTCCCCTCTCCCTGGTAACCCCTTTACTTTGATCTATGTCCATGAGTCTCAGTTTTATATCCCACATATGTGTGAAATCATACAGTTCTTTTTGATTTACTTATTTCACTCAGTATAGTGTTCTCAAGGTCATTCCACGTTGTGTTTGAAATCCATCTATCGGGAGATATTTGTTTGACACTTAAACCATCACCATTAATAAACTTAAGAACATGACTTCTGCATTTTGATTTTTTTAAAAATTTGCCTCTGTCATTTTGGGTAATTTATTTATCTGTAACTTATCCTCCTTTAAAGGCAAAAATATATTTTATCATTAGAATTGTGGGACCTAGACACCAGTATTTATTTAGGCTAGGGTTTATCCCATCATGATGTCCTCCTTCATCCACAATAGTATACTTGTTGTTGTTTTTTTAATAAATTTGTTTAGTGCAGTCATCTTCACTAACCCGTTCTGTATTAAATCCTTTTGTGCATTATGCCATTTTTAAGAAATTGATGATGGTAATAGATGAAAGGTTTTTTTAAAAATGCTTTTGCTTGGAAAAATTAAAAGTCAGTATCATTCTATCTGGTACCATTTCATCACCATTTTAAAAACAATACTGGTTTGTAAATTCTATTAATCTAAGGCCTTCCTTCCTTCTTCCCTCCCTCTCTATTTCTTTCTTTCTTTCTTTCTTTCTTTCTTTCTTTCTTTCTTTCTTTCTTTCTTTCTTTCTTTCTTTCTTTCTTTTTTCCCTTGAAACCTGAAAATAAAGAACTGTTTTTGAGACAATATTTAGAATATAGAAAGACAAGAATAGAAAGTATAGCCAAGCCAGCTCTTCTACTCCAGCATACAGATCATTTTCAGTAATCTAATGGTAACCAGGAATTGTGTTAAGGGGGTGCCCATTATTTTTGGTTCTAATCTAATGTTTTTGCTATCTCTCTTTCCTCACATGCAGCCTGATTTACTTTTCAGATACTTACTACCTTCTGTCTGGTCCCTCTCTGATCAACATTGCAACCTTCCATACGTAATTAGAAAGGTATATAAGTAGAGCTTTCATTTCCCCAGTAAAAATAGGAATTTTTACTAGAAAAGGATGTGCAGATTGACAACATTAAGTAGATTTTTGAGCTGGGGTTATATTTTATCACAAAATAAAAAAGACACATTTTTTATTCAAGAAATACTTTTTCAATAGCAAAGCATTATCTTGTCTTAGTGATGTTTATGGTCTAAAATGGAATTAAATAGACATGAATATAGACTAAGCATTCAGATACTGTGCAAATGTGATGGAGAGTTCTTTGATTATTTACTAGTATCTATTGAATTAATATTTAAGTATTATTTAATAATTCCATGCTAACAGATTTGTAAATAAATAATACTTTATGTGTTATATTATATTCTGTTGTTTATCAAATATCCTGTTAATCAGAATATTTAACCAACAGTATTTCATATTACATAGCCAGTTAAACCTCATCAATCTGTTCATTCACCCATTTATCTAACCATCACACATTAATTAAGTATCAATAATGTGCTACAGATACATAGATAAGTAGAACAAAGCAGAAGACAGACATGAGAACATCTAATTACCACAACATAGTATGTGATGAAGCAAAGGTAGGAACATTTCAATAAAGGAGTACAAAAAGGGTCTCCTGGAGTTATCATGGAATGCTTTTGGAAGGGGAAACATTTGAATTGTGTATTGAACAAAGAATTATGGAATGAAAGTCTGTGTTAGTGGGGTACATTTACTGGCAAAATGACAATGAGAAGTAAGATAGTTTAGGCAACAGAGAAGGTATAAAGATGAGAGGGAGAAAAAGTAATGTGTGGAACGCCTGACTGGTGGTGGTGCAGTAGATAAAGCTTCAACCCTAAACACTGAGGTTGCCAGTTCAAAACCCTGAGGCCATGGGCTTGAGTACAGACTCATTCCCTTGAGTGTGGAGTCACTGGTTTGAGCCCAAAGATCACTGTTTTGAAGCCCAAGGTCACTGACTTGATATAGGATTCACTCACTCAGCTTGAGCCCCCCTGCCCCCATCCCTGTCAAGGCATGTATGAGAAGCAATCAATGCAAAACTAAAGTGAAGCAACTATGAGTTGATGCTTCTTACTTTCTCTCTTCCCTCTCTCTCTCCCTCTCTTTCTTTCTCTCTCTCTCTCTCCCTCTCTCTCTCAGAAAATCATTAAATAAAAAAATGTGTGCCCTGGCCGGTTGGCTCAGCAGTAGAGCATCGGCCTGGCGTGCGGGGGACCCAGGTTCGATTCCCGGCCAGGGCACATAGGAGAAGCGCCCATTTGCTTCTCCACCCCCACCCCCTCCTTCCTCTCTGTCTCTCTCTTCCCCTCCTGCAGCCAAGGCTCCATTGGAGCAAAGATGGCCCGGGCGCTGGGGATGGCTCCTTGGCCTCTGCCCCAGGTGCTAGAGTGGCTCTGGTCGCGGCAGAGCGATGCCCCGGAGGGGCATAGCATCGCCCCCTGGTGAGAAGAGCGTCGCCCCTGGTGGGCATGCCGGGTGGATCCCGGTCGGGCGCATGCGGGAGTCTGTCTGACTGTCCCTGTTTCCAGCTTCAGAAAAGTACAAAAAAAAAATATGTGTGAACCATTTAAGAAACTGCAGAAAGTTTATTCTGCCTGATGTGCTTGGTGCATGTGAAAAGGTAATAGAAAGAGAGGGAAGCTGGAAAGTAAGGTGCTTGGATTTGACTGTCTAGGTAACGGCACACCATTGGAGAATTTTGAGCTGAGAAGTTAAATAACTAGTTCCTTATTTTACAAATTTTGCTCTGGTCATATTGTGGGTGGGTTGAATGTAGGGCACTAGAGAAAGTGAGGAGATAATGAAGCACTTCAGTGTTTATAGGGGCAGAAGCTAAGGCAATGGAGTGGGAGTTTAGATGAGATTGGTTGAAAGGATTTCTAGGCAGTAGAATCAATAAGGTACAATTAATAATTGAATATAAGAGGGGAGAGAGAAGAAAAGTACAAAATTATTCTCAGTTTTCTAGCATGGTGATACAGTGGAAATATGTGCTGATAACTAAAATGGGAGAAAATATGCCAAGTTTCAGAAAAGTCTGTGAATGATACAAATGAGTATTCTTAAGACTCATTTTGAAATGACTGACATACAAAGAGTGTGTCGTTTGAATTATCATAGTAATTTGTTTATGTGCACAATTTCTACTGTTTATATTAGCCAGTTCTTGAAGGCAGATTCGATGCAAGTAGCTAACTTTCTCCATACAATATCCACTCAAGTACAGACAGTTTTGATGATGATAAAGCTATAACCAGGAAAATTGGATATACCCTCAGAGCAGAAAACACCCCCCATTAAGTTTTGAATCTTAACTTAAAAAGCTTTCACTTTCTAAGTATAGTCAGTCTTAAAGATGAATGACTGTATTTCAACATTAATCAATTTCAAGCATAAGAGGAAAATAGATTTATGCATTCCTTGAAGATAACATTGGGAGAGCAGTTTAAATTAAACAGTTTCCACATAGGATAGCATGTCATGTTTAAAATGCAGTCAGGTACTGTAATTCATTTGGCTTTTTGTTTCAGTTCACTTGGTGATGCCAAGATGAAGCTCTGAGCCACTGGCCAGAGCGAATGGTGGACACTGTTAAGATTATAACCTTGTTTTTACCTACCTAACATGCAAAGTGACCAGGAAGTGCTTTGTTAGATGAATAATCACCCAGGGAATACTCCTCACCTTCACCCTTTAGTGTAGGGTGAGAATTATTTTAGACAAAGGACTAAAGGATGCAGTCCATAGGCCTACTGGGGCGGATAAAACAGATTTTTGATAATTGATTGTTTGCAAACATCTCTACTGAGTGGAACACATACTGTCTTTTTCTGACTCTTCCTTTAATTTTAATTAGATCAACTAAGACAAGACTGAAAGATTTTTATGCCAAATTGCCTATATGGTGTTTTCTTTTTGGAACCCATTCCCTCAACTTTCCTTCATCCTTCTCTTTATCCTCAACTCTACTATAGTCAAATGCAGACAATTCAACAAGGGCATGGGCTTTCAATGGAACTGACCACAACCATAGTAATTTTTGAAAGGACTGTCATTTAGTCCTCATCCCTTCATTCTTTTATATAGCACCTTCTTTCTTCTAAAGAGACACAGTGCTCTGGCTTTAAATTGTCCCTTGGCTCACTCAGTGGCACATGGATGGGTCATTTTGTTTCCTTTATGTGTAGAATCCTGCTCAGTATTTCTAACATTGAAATCTATACAATGCCCATAAAGATGTGAAGATAGTCTTAAAGCTAATTAATACACTCACAAAAAACAAAAACAAAAAACATACAAATTAAAAAACAACAACAACCATGAGTTAAAAACATGATTGGAAGGAACAAGGCAGAAGGGAACTTAAAGGATAAGCCTGAATCACAAGTTTGAACTGCCATTTGGTTGAGTAATAATTTTTGTGACTGTTGAATAAATAGGAATAAAATTTTTAATTTGTGTAATTCTGTAGAAGAATGCCCAAAGCATAATGTAGGGTGAGAGCCTAAATCATTATGCATTTGTTATCAAGAGTAATATATTTCCTGTTTCACCTGGTGACTGAGGAACTTAAAAAAATCAATTTGTGTCTTTTAGGATTAATGCATAACCTTAATTCTTGCTGAGGATTTTTGAGGTTAAGAACTTGAGTTTTCTGATGTCTTCTTCTATTGAGTGAATGTGAATACTTGATAAAAGAAAGAAAAGAACACCACTGCAATAAGGAAGATTAAGGAAATATGCAAATAAAATGTACTTTATTGTACAATAAAAATGTAGTGAGAAAACTAATGGAGCTGCCAAAGCTGCTGAACCTGACTTGAAGCAAAGGGCTGAGTATCAAATAATTATTATACTGACTTTGTTTTTCTCTAGGCAGATATCTTACAACTATTAGATTTTCTCACTCTGTAAAGTGAGACACCCTTTTAGACTGTTAGCCACCATTTAGTTTCATTCCTAGTTCTTTTGAACTAAAAGACAATTATAAAACTTTCACAAACATTAACAAAGTACATTATGAGTTATTTTCTCCTACTTCACTAATTGGACAAATTCTCATGGTGGCTGATAAAACATCGTCTTACTGTAGAGCTCAAATTACTTGGTATAATAAAAGTCTTTTTTAGACACAGTGATTTTGCTTAAGAATTGTGGGTTGTAAGAAGAGGAAGATGTTTTTTAATCTTAACTCTACTGAGTCTTTTCTAGATATGGTCCCTCATTGAAACAGAACTCCTGGTCTGTAAAATGAGGGATTTTATTGCGTAATTGATTATCTGTTTACTACTACTAATTATCTGCAACAAATTTTTTTTTTAAATGTAGGTCTTGCCTGACCAGGCAGTGGCGCAGTGGATAGAGCGTTAGACCGGGATGCGGAGGACCCAGGTTTGAGACCCTGAGGTTGCCAGCTTGAGCGCGGGTTCATCTGGTTTGAGCAAAAGCTCACCAGCTTGAACCCAAGGTCACTGGCTTGAGCAAAGGGTTACTCAGTTTGCTGTAGCCCCATGGTCAAGGCACATATGAGAAAGCAATCAATGAACAACTAAGATGTCACAACAAAAAACTAATGATTAATACTTCTCATCTCTCTTCATTCCTGTCTGTCTGTCCCTATCTGTCCCTCTCTCTGACTCTCTGTCTCTGAAAAAAAAAAAAAAAAAAAAAAAAGTAGGCCTTAAAGAACAAAAAGCTTTTCCCTGTTTGCTTCTACAACAGATCTAGAAGTATAGAAATATACACATTGGAAACAGTGTTTGATATCCTCTGTCTAATATGTGTAACCCTTGATTTTGAGATACTGTCAGATGACATTTTGGAATTTGGGATAGGACACTGAAACAAATAAATTCTCCAAAGGATGTGAGGTCAGAATAGATAAGGAAAGTAAAACAGTCTGTGTTAGCAAAGGTTTGTGGAGGGAAGATGGAGTACTAATAACACTCAACAGTGTGCATTAAGGTGCATACCAGGTTATTACTGGAAGATGATGGATGAGTGAATGTTGACATTTTTCATAGAGAAATTGATTTGAAAATAGAATATTTTTGAAGTGTTTTGACATGTAAGTTTTTTTATCTTTCTATAAAAATACTTAAATAGTTAGTTTGTGTATGAATGTTGAAGTACTGTGATGGTGATCTCAATGTCCTGACCACTGTTTTACTGTTTCCTATGAGCTATTATTACAAAACACTGGAATCCAGTTTATAATTTTTTGTACCTGCTGAGAATTTCAAAGGACAGAAGATGTACATTTTCTAAAGTCTTTTCCTTCCTCAAAGGGAAGTGGTCTGGAAATGTTCCTCTCTCTCTTCTTCCTTTGCCAGTTTGGCATTTTGTTTCATGGAAACCAAGAGACCAAGTAAATGGAGAAGAGAGAAATATTTCTTACAGGACAATTCCAAATTATTGACTTAATACTGTTCCTTCCAGTATTTAGAATTTAAACCACCCCTGCCTCCTTCAGTGTCAGCTGCAGTTAGCAGCATACTTCTGAGAAGAAGAGTATGGAAAGGAGCAGCACCATCACAGTGGAGAAACCTATGTTAACAAAGCGATCAAAGTTAACATTGCCAGAGGTAACTCATCTTAGTACCATGCACCACTGATATGATGGGATAAGACGGCATTTTATCTCTAATATATTCTTTCTCAAAATCCATAACTCCACTCTAACCATGAGGAAAACATCACAAAACCCCAAATTGAGAGGCATTAAATGAAGTAATTGACTAGTATTTCTTAAAACTGTCAGTGTTGTAAGAAAAACAAAGACTGAGAAACTGTCTCAGATGAGATGAGACTAAGGAGACATGATAACTAAAGAAATGGTAGTGTTCTGGATGGGATCTTTGATGTTACATAGAATTCTAGAAAGTGAAAAGGGACGTTAGTGGAAAAACTAGTGAAATCCAAATTACATCTAGAGTTTAGTTAAAAGTAATGTTCCAAAACTGGTTTTGTGGTGTGTCAAATACACCATGGTAATGGAAGATATTAACAATACAGGAAAGTGGGGAGGGATATTTGGGAACTCTGGACTATTGTACTTTTATGTAAATATTAAACAATTATAAAATTAAATATTTATTTAAAAAATGGAAGCCCAATTTCTTAATTCATTTGATTAGTGTTACATGTTTATTTTTCTCATCATTTTATAATCAAATATATTAAATAGCTTTTAAATTTTGCCATTATATCTGCATTGATTTTTTAACAATTTGAAAGTTAGGAAGAAGTATGTAGAAAGAGGTACTGGAATTAGAAATGATAAATTGTTGTTTATGATACACGACGAGTACCATAAGTAAAGAGAAAAGGCTTTTTAAAAATTTTATGGAAATAGCCATTTCACATAAGAAAAAAGGTTTCAAAAAGTAAAGTTTTGAGGAAAAAATTGCAGTTTCTCATTTGTTTTTTGTTTGGTTGGTTGGTTTTTATATTAAGTGAGAGGAAGGGAGGCAGAGAGACAGACTCCCACATGAGCCCTGATCAGGATCCACCTGGTAAGCCCCCTACTGAGGCAATGGTCTGCCCATCTGAAACTGCTGCTTCGTTGCTATTTTAGTGCCTGAGGTGAGGCCATGGAGCCATCCTCAGCAACTCAGGGCCAATTTGACATGAGTGATTAGAGCCAGGGCTGGGAGAGGGGAGAGAGAGGGGGTTGGAGAGAAAGAGAGAAGGGGGTGGGGGTAGAGAAGCAATTAAATAGCACCAACAGCCTGACCAGGTGGTGGCGCAGTAGATAGAGCATCGGACTGGGATGCGGAAGGACCCCGAGATTGCCAGCTTGAGCGCGGGCTCATCTGGTTTGAGCAAAAAGCTCACCAGCTTGGACCCAAAGTCGCTGGTTACTCGGTCTGCTGAAGGCCCGCGGTCAAGGCACATATGACAAAGCAATCAATGAACAACTAAGGTATCAAAACGAAAAACTAATGATTGATACTTCTCATCTCTCTCTGTTCCCGTCTGTCTGTCCTCTCTGACTCTCTCTCTGTCCCTGTAAAAAATAAATAAAATAAAGTGCCTTTAAATAACACCAACAGATTAGAGAAGAGTTAAGAATTGAATACTCAGAAATTATAAGAAAAACATTAATATGCAGCTTCCTTTTCTTATTAATTTTAATGGGGTGACATTAATCAATCAGGGTACAGGGTTCAGAGAAAACATCTCCAGGTTATTTTGACATTTGATTATGTTGCATACCCATCACCCAAAGTCATATATACTTCCTTCCCCTTCTATCTGGTTTTCTTTGTGCCTCTCCCCTCCCCCGCCCCCGTAACCTCCACACTCTTGTCCATGTCCCTGAGCCTCATTTTTATGTCCCACCTATGTATGGAATCATATAGTTCTTAGTTTTATCTGATTTAATTATTTCACTCCGTATAATGCTATCCAGATCCATCCATGTTGTTATAAATGATCCAATGTCATCATTTCTTATGGCTGAGTAGTATCCCATAGTATATATGTAACACATCTTTAACCAGTCATGTATTGAAGGACTTTTTGGTTGTTTCCATGTCTTGGGCACTGTGAACAATACTGCAATGAACATGGGGCTGCATGTATCTCTACATACCAATGTTTTTGAGTTTTGGGGGTATATACCCAGTAGAGGGATTGCTGGGTCATATGGTAGTTCTATTTTTAGTTTTTTGAGGTACCACTGTACTTGCTTCCATAATGGTTGTACTACTTTCCATTCCCACCAACAGTGGAAGAGGATTCCTTTTTCTCCACAGCCTCTCCAACATTTGTTATTACCTGTCTTGTTGATAACAACTAATCTAACAGCTGTGAAGTGGTATCTCATTGTAGTTCTGATCAGCATTTCTCTAATAGCTAATGGAGATGAGTATCTTTTCATATATCTGTTGTCCATTTGCATTTCTTCCTCGGAGAAGTGTCTGTTCATGTCCTCTTCTCATTTTTTTTATTATTGATAGATTGTTTGCTTGTTTGTTGTTGAGTTTTATGAGTTCTTTGTATATTTTGGATATTAGGCCCTTATCTGTGCTGTTGTTTGAAAATATCATCTCCCATTTAGTTGGCTGTCTGTTTGTTTTGTCGTTAGTTTCTTTTGCTGTGCAAAAGCTTCTTAGTCTGATGTAGTCCCATTCATTTATCTTTGCCTTCACTTCCCTTGCCTTTGGAGTCAAATTCATAAAGTGCTCTTTGTAACCAAGGTCCATGAGTTTAGTACCTATGTTTTCTTCTATGTAATTTATTGTTTCAGGTCTGATATTTAGGTCTTTGATCCATTTTGAATTAATTTTAGTACAAGGGGACAAACTGTGGTCGAATTTCATTCTTTTGCATGTGGCTTTCCAGTTTTCCCAACACCATTTGTTGAAGAGGCTTTCTTTTCTCCATTGTTTGTGTTGGCCTCTTTATCAAAAATTATTTGACCATATACATGTGGTTTTATTTCTGGGCTTTTTATTCTGTTCCATTGTTCTGTGTGTCGATTTTCTGCCAATACCATGCTGTTTTGATTATCGTGCCTCTGTAATAAAATTTGAAGTTAGGTATTGTAATGCCCCCAGCTTCATTCTTTTTCCTTAGGATTGCTCTGGCTATTCAGGGTTTTTTATACTTCCATATAAACCTGATGATTTTTTGTTCCATTTCTTTAAAAAATAACATTGGAATTTTAATGGGAATTACATTAAATTTGTATATCGCTTTGGGTAATATAGTCATTTTGACAATATTTATTCTTTCTATCCAAGAATAAGGAATATTTTTCCATTTCATTATATATTTTTTGATTTCCCTTAACAATGCTTTGTAGTTTTCATTATATAGGTCCTTTACATTCTTTGTTATGTTTACTCCTAGGTATTGTTGTAGTTGTTGTTGCAACCATGCAGGGGATTGTTTTGTTTTTGTTTTTGTTTTTTTTTAGCTCATTTTCTGATGTTTTATTGTTGGCATATAGGAAGGCAATGGACTTTTGTATATTAATTTTGTATCCTGCAACCTTACTGTATTGGTTTATTGTTTCTAGTAGTCTTTTTGTGGAGTCTTTGGGGTTTTCGATGTACAGGATCATATCATTTGCAAAAAGTGAAACCTTTACTTCTTCTTTCCCAATATGAATGCCTTTTATTTCTTTCTCTTGTCTGATTGCTCTGGCTAGAACTTCCACCACTCTGTTGAATAAGAGTGGAGTGAGTGGACAACTTTGTCTTGTTTCTGATTTTAGGGGAAAAGTCCTCAGTTTTATGCCATTTAATATGATGTTAGCTGATGGTTTATCATAGATGGCCTTTTGACGTTGAGATATTTTTCTTCTATACCCATTTTGTTAAGTGTTTTAAACATAAAATGAAGTTATATTTTATCAAATGCCTTTTCTGCATCTATTGATAAGATCATATAATTTTTGTTCTTTGTTTTGTTGATATGGTGTATTACGTTAACTGTTTTACATATGTTGAAACATCCTTGTGATTCTAGGATGAATCCCACTTGATCATAATGAATTATTTTTTTAATGTGTTGTTGTATTCGATTTGCTAGTATTTTGTTTAGTATTTTAGCATCTGTATTCATTAGAGAAATTGGCCTGTAGTTTTCTTTTTTTGTGTTGTCCTTGCCAGCTTTTGGTATGAGGGTTATGTTGGCCTCATAAAATGTGTTTGGCAGTATTGCTTCTTCAATTTTTTGGAAGACTTTGAGAAGAATAGGAACCCAGTCTTCTTTGAATGTTTGATAGAATTCACTAGTATAGCCATCTGGCCCTGGACTTTTATTTTTGGGGAGGTTTTAATAGTTATTTCTATTTCCTCCCTGCTAATGGGTCTATTTAGGCTTTCTGCTTCTTCATGACTCAGTCTAGGAAGATTGTATTGTTCTAAGAATTTATCCATTTCTTCTAGATTTTTAAATTTGGCGGCATATAGTTTTTCATAGTATTCTACAATAATTCTTTGTATATCTATGATATCTGTGGTGATTTCTCCTCTTTAATTTTAGATTTTATTTATATGAGTTATTTCTCTTTTTTCCTTAGTGAGTCTTGACAAGGGTTTGTCAACTTTGTTTGTCAATAAAACCAGCTCCTTGTTTTATTAATTTTTTCTACATTTTTTCTGTTCTCTATTTTATTTATTTCTGCTCTGATTTTTATTATTTCCTTTCTTCTGCTGGTTTTGGGTTGGCTTTGTTCTTTTTCTAGTTCCTTAAGATGTGAAGTTAAGTGATGTACTTGGGCTCTCTCTTGTTTGTTCATATAGGCATGTAGTGATATGAACTTCCCTCTTATTACTGCTTTTGCTGCATTCCAGAGATTCTGATATGTTGTATTGTTATTTTCGTTTGCCTGTATGTACCTTTGATCTCTGTGCTTATTTCTTCTTTGACCAAGTCATTTTTTAAAAGTATGTTGTTTAGTTTCCACATTTCTGTGGGTTTGTTTACCTCTTTTTTCAGTTCAATTCTAGTTTCAAGGCTTTATGATCAGAAAATATGCTTGGTATAATTTCAATCTTTCTGAATTTGTTGATGTTATTTTTGTGGCCCAACATATGGTCAGTTCTTGAGAATGATCCATGTACACTAGAGAAAAATGTATACTCTGGCACTTTGGGATGAAATGTCCTGTAGATGTCTATCATATCCAATTGTTCTAGTGTTTCATTTAAGGCCAATATTTCTTTATTGATTTTCTGTTTGAATGAACAATCTAGAGCCATCAGTGGTGTATTGTTGTCTCCAAGTATGATTGTATTTTTGTTGGTTTTTGTATTTAGGTCAGTCAGTAGCTGTCTTATATATTTTGGTGCTCCTTGATTTGATGCATATATATTAAGAAGTGTTATGTCTTCTTTATTCAATGTCCCCTTTATCATTATGAAGTGACCGTTTTTTTCTCTGATTACCTTTGTTGTCTTGTAGTCAGCATTGTTAGATATGAGTATTGCTACACCTGCTTTTTTTTCTTATTTTTATTAATTTTAATGTAGTGACATTGATAAATCAGGGTACATATGTTCCAAGAAAATATCTCCAGATTATTTTGACATTTGATTATGTTGTATACCCCTCATCCAAAGTCAAATTGTCTTCCATCACCTTCAATCTGGTTTTCTTTGTGCCCTTTCCTTCCCCCACCCCCTCTTCTCCTTCCTCGCCCCCTCCCCATCCCCCTTCCCCACCCCTGTTACCATCACATTCTTGTCCATGTCTCTGAGTCTTATTTTTATGTCCCATGTATGTATGGATTCATATAGTTCTTAGTTTTTTCTGATTTACTTATTTCACTCCGTATAATGTTATCAAGGTCCATCGATGTTATTGTAAATGATCTGATGTCATCATTTCTTATGGCTGAGTAGTAGTCCACAATATATATATATACCAAAGCTTTTTAATCCACTCGTCCTCTGACGGACACTTGGACTGTTTCCAGATCTTCGCTATTGTAAACAATGTTGCCATAATGAAGTAAAGACAGTCTCTTTAATAAATGGTGTTAGGAAAATTGGACAGCTACCTGCAAAAAAATGAAATTAGACCACCAACTTACACCATTCACAAAAATAAACTCAAAATGGATAAAAGACTTAAAAGTAAGCCGTGAAACCATAAGCATCTTAGAAGAAAACATAGGCCATAAGCTCTCCAACATCTCTCACAGCAATATATTTGCTGATTTATCTCCACGGGCAAATGAAATAAAAGGCAGGATAAACAAATGGGACTATATCAAACTAAAAAGATTTTGCACAGCTAAAGACAGTAAGAACAGAATAAAAAGACAAATACACAATGGGAGAACATATTTGACAGTACATCTGATAAGGGGTTAATAACCAAAATTTATAAAGAACTTGTAAATCTCAACACCAGAAAGACAAACAGTCCAATCAAAAATGGGCAAAAGAAATGAATACACACTTCCCCAAAGAGGACATACAGATGGCCAATAGACATATGAAAAAATGCTCAACATCACTAATCATTAGAGAAATGCAAATTAAAACCACAATGAGATATCACCTCACACCAGTTAGAATGGCGCTCATCAACAAAACAACACAAAATAAGTGCTGGCAAGGATGTGGAGAAAAGGGAATCCTCCTGCACTGCTGGTGGGAATGCAGACTGGTGCAGCCACTGTGGAAAACAGTATGGAGATTCCTCAAAAAATTAAAAATCAAACTGCCTTGTGACCCAGTTATCCCACTTTTAGGAATATACTCCAAGAACACCATAGCACTGTTCCAGACGGAGAAATGCACCCCCATGTTTATGGAAGCATTGTTCACCTGCATTTTTATGGATGTTATTTGCTTGGAGTATTGTTTTCCAATTCCTTTAATTTTGAATTTCTTTTTATCCTTGTAGCTTAGATGTGTTTCTTGTAGGCAGCATACAGTTGGATTTTCTCTTTTAATCCATTCTGCTACTCTGTGTCTTTTTATTGGTGAGTTCAATCCACTTACGGTTAGTGTAATTATTGACATTTGAGAGTTTCCTATTGCCATTTTATATATTGCTCTCTGATAGTTTTGTATCTTGTTTGGTTCTCCTCTTTTATTTTCCTATCATTTGTTTTTGTTTGGTTGTAATCCATACTTCTTTTCTCTGTTACTTTTTTTTCAAGCCATGTACTTCTGTGTGTTTTTTTTCAGGGATAGTTACCATTATGTAATGGAAAGCATACATATCATGTTCAATTTATTACTTTATCTCATGAGTGCTTCTGTACTCCATCCTCTGCTACTGTTAATCTTTGTCCTCTCCCTTTTTTTTCTTTGTCACAGATTAATCTTGTTTTTATTGTGATCTTGATGGAGCTTTTACTTGTAGTTTTGTTTTGTTTTGTTCTTTGTGTCTGGTCAGAAAACCTCCTTTACTATTTCCTGAAGTGGGGGTTTTCTGGTGATAAATTCACTCATCTTTTCTGTAGCTGTGAATGTTTTTATTTCTCCTTTATATTTGAAGGATAGCTTTGATAGGTATAGTATTCTTGGCTGGAATTTTCTCTCTTTCAGAACTTTATATATTGGGGTCCACTCTCTTCTAGCTTGTAGAGTTTTTTCTGAGAAATCTGTTGATAATCTAATGGGTCTTCCTTTATATGTTGTATTCTTCTTTTCCCTGGCTGCCTTGAGAATTTTTTCATTGTCATTTGTTTGTGTCAATTTCATTATAATGTGCCTTGAAGTAGGTTTGTTAGGGTTAAGATAACTCAGTGTTATGTTTGCTTCTTGAATTTGAGGTTTTAGTTTTTTTCCACAGGCTTGGGAAGTTCTCATCTATTATTTGTTTGAATATGTTCTTCATTCCATTTTCTCTCTCTTTTCTCTCTCTTCTCCTTCTTATATACCCATTATTCTTATGTTACTCTTTCTGATGGAGTCAGACAATTTCTGTAGGGCAGTTTCCTTGGTAAAATATTCTTTCTGTTATTGAATTGTTTTTTTGAGCTCTCTAAATTGCATTTCTGTGCTTTCTTGTATATCCCTCCGTATTTTTAGGACTTCAATTTTAAATTCTCTGTCACTTAACTCCAGGATTTCTAAGCTATTGAAATTTTTTTCTATAGATTTTTCCTCATCTATCTGAGCTACATCACTGTCTTTTGTATCCATGATATTCAATTTCTGTTTCATTAATGGCATTTGAGAGTGGTATTGTTAATACACTAATAAGAGTTAATAAAAAAAATTTTCTTGAAAAAATGCAGTGAAAAACTGAAAATTCTATTGTGCTAAGTGGAACAAAAATACATAGAGTGGAGGTCCTGGGTTGGGTGGGAGTGACAAAGAAGAAAAAATGAGGCAAAAACCCACAAATTGCCACAAGGAAAAAATTCGGATCAAAAATAAAATAATTTGTTTGTAAATGATGGTCAAATGAAATAGTGTAAGAGAAAGAAAAAAAAAGAAAAAGAATTAAAAAAAATTCAATGAAAAATGAAAATTCTATTTTATTAAGGGGCATAAAAACTATAGAATGGAGAGCCAGAGTTGGGGAAAATGCTAAAGAGATAAAAAGCAAAGTAAAAAGCACACAAAATGCCACAAAGAAAAAAATTTGAATCCAGAATAAAATAATGTGTTTGTGGGTTAGATTCGAATGAGAGAAATGTAAAGAGAAAAGAAAAAACAAAAAGAGAGAGAAGAAAAAAAATGAGTTAAGTTTTTTGGAATGTAACACTCATAGAAAAAAAAAAGAATGGAAAATGTAACACCTATGGGTAATAACATTCAAAATAAAAAGAATAAAACAGAAAGAGGATAAAATGACCAAGGTGGAAGGGAAAAGAAAGATAAAAAATACAAGAAAATAATGGAAGAAGTTATAAAGACTGTAGCTTTTTCCTGGTTTTGAGAAATCATCTTCTTTCTTTTTCTTTCTTCTCTCTGTTTTTGGCTGGTGGCGCTGTACCCCACTTTCTGCCCCTGTGGCACTCTTAGGCAGAGATTTGCTGTTGTGTCACTATGGTGATGACATAAACTAGGCCTCAGTCCGGTTGGTAGGCAGGGCTTGTTAGTGTTTGCAGGCTTTGACAATGGGAGAGTCTATTTCCCCATAGCCTCTCCCCAAATCTCTCCTTCCTGAACCAGCAGCCTGCAACCCAGCTGTGAAGTTGCCCCAGCCACTGCCTGGAGAAAAAGAGGCTCTAAGAGCTACAAAATCCCCCCTCTATCCCCACTCAACACAGGGTTCTGGGTAAGGCTTTGCCAGCCAGAGCCTCCAGTGTAATCAGGCAGGGCTGGGAGCCGACTGGCTTTCAGGTGTCTTTCTATGAGCCTCCCGGCATGTCTAGTATGCCTTAGCACTCTGCAGGTCTGCTCTCCAGAGGCTGTCTGCAAGCTGCCTGCGCTCCCTTTCCCCCACCACTTCCGCAGTTCTCTTCCCCAGGAGTGTGCTTTGTTAGCCTGTATCGCTGGTGGAGATGCCACGCCCAGACAGGTCTGGGTGTGGGAAAGCCACATTTCATGCTATTGTTTGGGAAGCTGGGATTATTTAGAAACTCTAGTCATAGCCCACACAAATGGTCACTACTAACAGTCTCCAACCCAGCCCCTCCATTTGGGAATGTGAGCAACCATGCCCAAAGCACCAGGTGGGTCCACTCGCACACTGCCCATGCTCGCCAACTGGGATACCAGGAGTAAACAAGACAATTGCTCGCCCACGTCTGCTGGGGTCTGCCACTGGAGTTAGCTCCACGTGGGCTGAGCTGCAGGCCCACTCTCTCCTCAGCTTGAACATCTCTGCCCTAGCCCAGCTTTTTCCATGACCCCAGCCCTCGCTTTCTCTCAGTTCCAAGTGAAAGCAGCCCTTGCTCAGGTCAGTGAGGAAAGCAGAATACTCCATTCTCTGTCTTATTTCCTTCAGAGTAGATTAAATATTCAGCCACCTTTTCACCCAATCATACCTTTGTTTGATGTATGTGCATTTCAGATGCTCCTGAGATTGTTTTTCTGTCTCTAATTGTTGAATTTGTTGAAGTTTCAGGGAGAGGTATTGGGAGCACTCTGCATGGCACCATTTCTCTGACGTTACTCTTAAAGTCTGCAGCTTCTTTAAATGTGGAGTTAGAGAATTGCTTCCAAAGCAAACTTTTTAACTATTGCAAAATCCACTCAACAAATATATTGAATATTCCTTATGTATAAGGTACAGTGTTGAGCTATACATAAGAATTATAGTAACAACCAGATCAGTTTTTAATTGACTTTCAGATTATTTAGCTCAGTTTAAATGACATTGGGATTCTTCATCTGCAGCATATTTTATGTGACACATATTATCCCTACATCATTTTTTTCTTATTGATTTATCTTGCTACTTAAATTACCACATTGAATCTCACTAGAGAGCAGGGTAGCTTTTATGTCTTCTCAAATTTATACACTAATTAGTGAGAAAATAATATCTGCAGTTTCTATCATAGACAAATATTTTTATCTTATTGAAACAAAACTGTAAAATAGTACTACCAAGAAATCAGGCAAATAATATAATTGCTATAATTTACATATACAATCAACTCTGAAACATATTATTTCATATCCCAAAATGAGACTTAGTATTAACACTACTCTCTAAGTCTTAATTAGGAGGAAATTAAGAATTGAAAAATTGTTAAAATTTTACAAGGTAGCACAGGTTTATATAAATATTTGAAAATAAGTCTTGAATAGGGCAAAGTTGTGAAGTTGGGGTTATGAAAGTTATTACTCAAACTGTAGTTTGTGTATGATAAATTATATTAATTACCTCAGAGAAAAAATAGGTAGCCTCAGAAAGAATGATTCAGGATCAAAATAATATCTAAAGCAAAGCAACATGTTTAGATTCAATTTCTTTTTATGAGATGCCTATGTTTTGTTGGGCTTACAGGAAAAACCAAAATTTAAGGAAAAATGGTCCTCAGAAAACAGTATAATTCCAAAAGTATCTTACTGCAATAAACTTTGATAGACACTATAGAAAGAGATGGCATTTGTTTATTATCTAAGTTAGAATCAAACCCACTAGTCTTTGATTTTGGCTGGCTGTAGTAAAGCTGTAAGAAGGAACACTAGTAAATCATACACGGTGCTTCGTTCAGGGTTTTCAAGTTGGCACATCATTTAATTTGTAAAAATATTATGTAGAGAAGCAAAATGAGACATATGATTCAAAGACAATCCCTAAAATGTGTGGAGGATTTATGGAAAGTAAATCAAGGTCATCTTTGTGTCTATGCAAAGGGGGGAAAATCTCTGCAAAGAGAAACAAAGGAATGAAAGTTTTAAATTATTCATAAAATTGAACACATTACAAAACCTATTCCCAGAGAACAGTAGATGTACATCTATTTTGTAACTAGAATTGTTGATCTTGACTTTCTGGAAAACATTTTCAAACCATACCCTTTAATTCCAAAGCAGTTTTGAAGAGAATTGTGTTAAGATCAATGAAAAAGCGTAATTATTTAAGAACTTGATGAATAATATATTGGCTTGCTACCTGCCATTTTATATATACTCTAGCAGAATCTGAAGATAACTTTATTTTGTGTAACGTTTTCAATCTCTGAGGGGGAAATAAAGGAAATGGTGCAGTAACTGACAGGAACTGAATCCTAACGACCTTATTTTAAATATAAATTTCAGTTAAATGAAGCAAGGTACTGGTAATATACAATCTGTACAACTGAAATAGGATTATAGTATATCCATTACTTGTTCCTTACAGTTTCTGTGTTTTGGATATTAGCGTTTTATGATTCATATCAATAAATGAGACAAACACAATGTTAATATCACTTATTTCCATATTTCAGTGGTTTTCTCTTCTAAAGGATAGGCCATCTATATTAGGATTTGTTGGCTGAAATGACAGCATTTAGAATTTGGTGATATTGGCAGTGGTTTATCAGAATTCTGTTACTTTCCTTGAATATATATTTATATTTGCAGTTACTTGTACATCTTTTCCAGTTTGCTGGAAAGTGGCATGCTTTGATATATTTAAAAACAAAATAGATTCAAGCTGCAAGAAAATTGAAGAGAGATAGAATTGTATAGCAGTTAAAAAGAGTGGCTTTGGAGCTGAATTTCAAACCTGGCTCTTTACATATGTTTTGTTAGCTAGTATAAGATAATAAACATCACTAAACTTCTGTTTTCTCTTTAAAATGAGACTTATAATGATAATATTAACAATAAAAAGGCTATCCTTCTTTATAGGGTCATTTTAAGGAGTAAGGTAATACAAAAAACTGATGAAATTTCAGTGTTAAGAGTAGCAATGATTGTTATGTGTGAATGGTAGGCTTAAACGAGAATCATAAAGGTATGTATATTTGCACCTGTGCATATTGAACTTTACTGTGGTGAAACAATATTTATTGCATATTGCATTATGTTAGTACTATTGAACATGAATTTATTTTGAAAATACACTAATATGAAGGTAAAAATTTTGAAGTATTTTTGGGGTAAGTTATTATACTATTTCTCTTTCCTAAAAATTTCTTAGAAGTAGATAGAATCTATAACCACAAATGGTAATCATTTAAAAAATAGTGTAAGATAGAATTTTCTCATATATGTAATATGTCTAATATATGTAATATAAGATTTGCCACAATTTATTTTCTTCTTTCTTAAATGGAGTTGGGTTAGAACTTTTCTAAGATTATTTTCTGTGCTAAGAGATTAATACTATGTTTTACATTCCTTCAGATCAAATAGCATAATAATCCCTTACATGTTTAGTACACTTGGTAGTTTACTGAATCTCATTAGAGTCTTATAACAATCCAATCAGAGAGTATCTGAATCCTATTTTTTAAATTATAAGGGAATAAAATGAGACACAGGAACTTTGAGGATTATATCTAAGCCACATGACATAGCCTGCAGAACAAGGATAAAACTCACCTTTCCAGGGCTTTCCCTTTAAGACGTCACTGCCTCATGGATCTGCATTTCTCTCAATCCTACCTTGAAAGATCTAGAATAGGACCTTGAACATAGGGTGTGTTTAATCAGTAGTTTATCAATTACTTAACCATGAAAAAACCAAGATAGGAAACAAATAATTTTATTTTTTAAATACAGTTTTATCTTAATTTTCTTTATGAGCTCCTCATATTCCTCTATAGCAGCAGAACACTTAAAACATGCTTTCATGTAGTTTCTTTGGGGTAAACATTCAATCAAGTCCCAATATTTTTGATTAATCTCTAATCACAATTCCTTTTTTTTTTTTTTTTTTTTTTTGGAAGTGAGAAGCTGGAAGGCAAAGAGACAGACTCTCACATGCACTTGACCGGGATCTACCTGGTATGCCTGCTAGGGGGTGATGCTTTGCCCATCTGGGGGCATTGCTCCTGTTGCCACCAGAACCATTCTAGCACCTGGGCCAACCAACTTTGCTCCAATGGAACCTTGGCTGCAGGAGGGGAAGAGAGAGATAGTGAGAAAGGAGAGGGGGAGGGGTGGAGCAGCAGAGGGGTGCTTCTCCTGTGTGCCTTGGCTGAGAATTGAACCCAGGACATCCACACGCCAGGATGATGTGCTACCACTGACCCAACCAGCCAGGGCTTATTTTTCTCTTTTTAAGCATTATTTATTCTCCATGTGCTAGTCTTACTTCTATTTCCACAGAGTTCTCTTGTGCTATTACTCAGAAATGACAAGGTGGAAGGACTCATTAAGAAGGTTAGGAAGGTTAGGTTTACTTTGATGAAAATGGAAGGGAAAATTCAATAACCCATTTTATTTTGAATACTAGAAGGCACTCAATGGTTGATAACTATTCCTGGCTCTGGGCAAGAATGCTCTAATACGAACTCTTTTAAGTGGCACATGAAATGATCTTTAGACATCAGCTGGGCTGCTTGGAATGGGTCCCACTAGGCATGTAGCTCCATACCATCTTTATAGGCAGTTCAACCCCACAGCACCAAAGGCATGATCTCTTACTCTCATATAGGAGCCTCCTGCGAGGAGACACACTGCCTTATGCTCCAACTTTCTTTCTGAGAACTCAAGATTATAGAAACCTGATGTCATGGGAAATTGGAGGTGACCTTTGCCTTCTCAATGCTGGCTGTGCCACTATGGTATCTTTCTACAGATATAGGATGGTACTATGGTCTCTATAGTTCATCAAATTAATAAGACATCATGTATTTTTATTTAGAGTGACCTACAAACATTAAAGAATATTCTCTTTCCCCTCTATAAACACTTGGAGAAAGTTAGTGAGGATGCATACCATTCCTTTACAGAATACAATACAAACTCCTTTCTTTTCTCCTTCTGTCATGTTTGTGTATCAAATGCCCTAGAAGGCATCCAATCCCATTTTGGGCTGACTAACTCTTCATTTTGTAGAACTGTTCCAGACATCACAGCAGATATTTCATCATTGAACCCCAGGTACTAAATACCAGGAGCACTACGCATTTCCTCTAAAATATCAATCCCTCTGGGAAATAGCTAACAACTCTGGTTGAGAATCCATGGTCATACCAGGTGTTCTTTTCTCATATCTTTCCTAATTGCTTTTTCTTCCTACACCTGACCCACTGAATATGACACTTTGTTATTATCTGTCTTTGTTCCTAGCTATATATTTTTGCTTTCTATTTAATTATATCTATATTTTCCAGCATTCTTTAGATATAATTGATATATAATATTGTATATGGTTAAGATATGCAAAATGTTGATTAGCTACAATTATATATTGCAAAATGATTGCTATCCTAGCATTAGCTAACACCTACATTACATCACATAATTACTGTTTCTTTTTTTGTGTTAAAAACATTTAAGATCTACTCTCTTAGCAACTTTTAAAGTATTATTAACTAGGCCCTGGCCGGTTGGCTCAGCAGTAGAGCGTCGGCCTGGCGTGCGGGGGGACCCAGGTTCAATTCCCGGCCAGGGCACATAGGAGAAGCGCCCATTTGCTTCTCCACCCCCCCCCCTCCTTCCTCTCTGTCTCTCTCTTCCCCTCCCGCAGCCAAGGCTCCATTGGAGCAAAAGATGGCCCCGGGCGCTGGGGATGGCTCCTTGGCCTCTGCCCCAGGCGCTAAAGTGGCTCTGGTTGCGGCAGAGCAATGCCCCCTGATGGGCAGAGCTTCGCCCCTGGTGGGCGTGCCGGGTGGATCCCGGTGGGGCACATGTGGGAGTCTGTCTGACTGTCTCTCCCCATTTTCAGCTTCAGAAAAATACAAAAAAAAAGTATTATTAACTATAATAATCATTTAGCAATACATTTTATATGAGGTAGAAGTGAAGATTCAGAAAAAAGAAATCAGAATTTATTCAATTATTGTTAGGAGTAAACACTTCACTGATGCTTCCAATAGTTTAGGTAAATGCAAAAGTCAATAAAAAATAACAACAAAATTTATATACTAATTTTAGGAAAGCCAATAGAAAATGAATAGATTGTTATAAAGTTATTAAAGCATTTCTGTAACATTAAATTTTTGGTGGGGTTGTGTAAGTGGAATAACCTTTTCTGAAATGGTAAACGATTTTTAACAGAAAGGTGTTGGAACTTCACCTAATCAGTTTCAAGATTGTGTTGCTAAGAATAATAAAATCAATTGGGGAAAAGGAGGTAATCAATCAGTCATTTTTAAAAGTAAATTTGAAGAACATTAGTTGGAAGATACTTCAGTGGTAAGACCTCTAAATCTCAAGCCAAAGACTCTGCATATTATGTCAGAATTTACCACCTATAACTTAACTCTTACCTGTTTCTCCAATATTTGTTTTAATTCTCAACACCAAGGACATGGAAAATAAATTAAAATAGGAAGATACTAATATCTCTAGGCTCAGACTGCCCAGGAACTCTGACATGGAAATACTAACCCCTTAATAGCTAAAGAAGGACATAGAAGGGTTGATAATAAGAAAGTGAGATTAAAAAGGAACAATAGAACTACAGTGTGCAATTCTTGTACAAAATTAGTAATAAAAAGAAAACATCCTCAATGTTATGAAGGCAGATACCAAGAAAAGGTCTTCTCTTTTAAAAAGTTAGGCAGAGAAAGTTAATTTACATTTGTGATATTAGTGCTTTAATTTGGTTTTTATAGTAAATTTATGTTTAATCAGATTTGTAGAATATATGAAAATTCTAATTAGAGGGTGGAAGACTTGGTCAAACAGGCAAAAAAAAAATGACTGAATACTGTATTATAACCAGAGTTTGATAATATATGTTAAAGACCATCTGGAGTATTTAGAAATGAAATGTGCTGTAATATTTCACGGTTGGCATAAAGACTGAGAGGAAAGGATTTAGTTGCAATATTTTATAAATAAAAATGTGTCTCTACTTACTAGGTTTACTCTAAGAGTAACAAGAGTCCCCAAATAGCAAAAGCTTAACTCTGTGAAGAAAGACAAAATCAAAATGGACTATTTTCACTAAGCAGTCATATAGTTATTATTTATTTCAATGATTAAAATTTTCAAGTCCACCATGTCAGACAAAGAAGAAATATGTAGATGTAAATATTATCTCCAGGAACCTTATGTTATAGAAAAAGAACTTGTAATCTGATTTCATTCTGTAACAATATACCTAGCTACTGACTTGAGAAAGTAAACTGCAAACAGAGTCTATCTGAACTTCCAGTGGCTGAACTACCAATGGCTTTTTGCTGATGCATTTGAAAAATGTAATCTAGATGCCATTCTTTTGTTGAACAGAGGGATATTTCTATACTACATTAAAATTAGCACCTCTAAAGTGCTAAAATATATATACAATATTCCAAAAAAGGAAGAGCATGTATGCATAGTTAAAACATATATATGAATGTATGCAGTGGTGGGATTCAAATAATTTAACTAGTTCTCTGACCTAATTACCATTTTAAATATAAAAAATGATATAATGAAAGGTAGCTTATTATTTTATGCAATTAATATTTAAATAAGAACAATAAAAGAGGCACACAAAACTAGATTATGTTTTGAGAGTTTTAAAATATTAACGAAAAAGTATTAAATAATACCTGACAAAAAACATTAAAACTGCTATTCAAGATATTTCCAATGGCAGCTTGTCACCCTCTGGTTGGTTGGCACTTTTTCTCTTTAACATTATATGTTTGTTTACTGAAGTAACAAATGCAAGGGAATTAAAATGTAGTATTTTATTAAAGGTATAATGAGTTTTATGAAATGAATAAATAAATATTAAAAAGCATAATTCCATCAAAATTTTTTCACCTGTGGATGGAATGAACATACCAACACTTAGAATATGCTGTTGTGCAGATAAATGTTAAAAAAAGAGTAAGGACACTTGGCTTCCTTTACCTTTTGTGACAACATGGAGGGACCTGGAAACTATTATGTTGAGTAAAATAATCCAGGCAGAAAAAGACAAATATCATATGACTTCACTCATTTGAGGAATCCAAGGAATAATATAAACTGAGGAACGGAATTGAGACAGAGGAGGGATCAAAGGGACTAGAGGAAAAGAGGACAGAGGGAAAGGGAATGATAGGATGGGATAAACCTGAAGGGAAGTGGGGAGGGCGCTGTGGGGAGGAGGGCAAGGGAGATGTTGAGGAGAATATGGGGGAGGGGGGATGCATTCAGGACAACACAAGAATCTATGTAAACACAATAAATCAAAATCAATAAAAAAAAGAGTAAGGAATATAAATTTGTGATTTTCACATTGGGCAACTGCCCAGGGCCTACCTTAGAGAGAACCCTGATTACAAGTGCCATTTTAACAACTGGTTTTCTAAAGTCAACGAAAAATTAGGTATCGGTTCTGCAGAACTGGTGCTCACCAGCTGAATCCCACTACTATATGTATGTGTATACATACATGTTATGTATAATATATGTAAAATGTAATATATATAAATATGTGAATACACATATATATGCACACACATAGAAGAATGAAGTGGGACAGTTATTTGAAGTGTATGTAACACTTTAGTAATATTTTTAAGAGACTCAAAACAAATGTATAAATTTTGGTATCAATTGTATTTGAATGGTTATAATAAATACCATTTATATGTATTTCTATATGGTTTTATATCTTAGAAAACTATTTAAATGACCACAAACAAAACAATATACAAACAAACAAAAACAATGAGAACTATCATTCCAAGAGAAAGGTCAATATGTTCTTACAGACGAATAGTGAAATAAGAGGTCAAGAAAGAGAGAAAGCACCACCCAGATTCCAGAATCATGGTAGTTCCCACTTGTTTTATTCTCAGTGAGACTGGAGCATGAACACTTTGGAGCATAGCTCCGAACTTCAACGTACACTGTATCAGTTAGGTTAAATCTCATCAGGTGAAATTTATGAAAGCACTTTTGAAATTTTCCACCCATAATACTTAAATAAATGAAGAGAAACAAAGAGTTAAAGTTTGAGAACAAGAGAAAGAATAAATGAACAAAAGCATGAGCAAATGGAAGAGAGTGTGCAAATTGTATGGTTTGTTAGTATCAGGATTGTAAAAATGAGAACACATCAACACAAACATACACACATCCACACACTCATACCCCTAAACTAAAATATGGCAAGACAAATATAGATAATGGAAGCACTGTCACTCATTAAAAAAATATTAATTAATTAATTTCAAGAACACATTTGATTAAAAATTATAGGAATATAACATGGAGAGAGAGAGAAGTTAAGTTATATTTTTAAAAGGTATGTAATGGCATAATAATACAAATAAATGGAAAAGAAACTTCCTTTATTAGAGAGAGAATATACAAATTTTGGATGTTATGATAACAGTATAATATGTACTATATACCACCTAAGTAAATATTCATATGGAGGCTAGAAAATTATGCAAAATCATTCTTTTCTGGGAAAGTAAAATTATTTCTTATTAAAAACAGTTGCTTTTATAGAAAATATAGAAGTGATTATTATATGTAAAAATACTGAGCCATGGCCAAATAGCTTGGATGGTTAGACTGTTGTACCAAAGTGCAGACGTTGCCAGTTTGATTCCCAGTCAGGGCACATACAGGAACAGATTGATGTCTCTCTCTCTCTTTCTCTCTCTCTCTCTCCACCCTCCTCTCTTCCTAAAATCAATAAATAATTTAATTTTTATTAATTATAAGATAACTCATTCTTATAATGTGATTAATAAACCCATAAAACATTGTAGCACATAAAATTTAAAACAAAAGCAAAAATAGATTTCAGTTTCTGTCTCTGCCTTTTTAATCTGTTTAATAAGTATTTCCTTACTTTCTTTGAATCTACTTTTTCTCTGTATAAAATATTAAAATAGTATCTACTGTATAGCATAGAGCAAATGAGATAATTTATATACAAAAATGTTTGGAAAGCTGTGAAATATATATTATATATATATATTGTATCTATTATATAACTCATTAGCTAAATTAATTTACTGACAAGAGTCATCTCTATAATAAACTAATACAAGTCCATTAGTATTTTCTATTTATAATAAATGTGAAAGTATGAATTTTACTCATAAATCTGTTATTAATTATCATTATAGAAATCTGTCTGCCACTGGAACATTTATTCTCATCTTCTGAATGTGTTTGGGGAAATCAAATCTTTGGACACAGCATTGATGAAGTTACTCCAAATTCTCTTGATCAAGGGTTGGACATATGCCCTATGGGACAAGCTTCCATGAACTTTAATATTGAAAGTCATTGAAAAACAAACTAACCTACCTGAAAGTACTCGGAATGTTGATGTATTCTGAGTTCTTCCCTGAAGAGACTGATCTTTATTTCCTGCTCTGGAATCCTCAGCCTCGAATAGTCAGTCCTGTTTCTTGTTATTTCTAGGTCCCAGTCCTTCAGAGTCTCCTTTTCTGTGAACCACCTCTTACAGTTCCATATACAGCAATCCATTTTTAGTAAATTAGCCACAGTCGACTTCTGGTGCTAGTCTCTAAGAAAGCAGTTGAAGCAATTATTCTTTTTAAATGGAAATTCAGTTTATCTCCAGCTTATAAATATTATATATACTTTACCTGCTATTTGCAAAATGAGTCAGTTGAGCATGCTATATCAATTTTACTTTATCTGATTTTTAGGTGTGTAAATAAACAAGCTATAAGCAATAACAAAGACAGAAACGTAAGTAAGTGAATAAAAATTCAGACCTCATTTCTACATGAACTGTGCTCTACTTTCCATGTTCCCTTCTTTTCTCCTATTTAGTTTTTAACTATCTATGGAGAAAAAGTAGAATATGGGGGGAAAAATCTGAGGAAACTTTAGCTTTGCTTCCACCTAAGTATTTGATGCTACCTAGAAAGTGGAAAGAGATTGATAAGCCAGTATAATGCATTTCACTATTGTGTGTGAGCCCTGTAAACATAGTAATTTATTCTGTACAGAATATATCTTATTGCATGCTCTAGAAGGAAGCAGATAGCATAGAGATGAATATAAGGGAAATGCTTGAAGTTATGAAGTTGTACCTGGAAGAAAAAAAAGCCTTAACTATCCCCTCATCTTGCTGACATGGTAGAGAAGGGAACCATATCCAGTATCATCTTAAATAAGAAGTCAATACTTTCAGCCAATGCTCCTTTGTGAAAATGGTGATTAAGAAACAAAGATAGTTTGTAGCCACATAATGACATTATCATGTAAACTGTGAAAAGTATATTTTTTTATTTAATTATTGAACTGAAATATATAACTATTTCTTTTAATGAGTGATAAACAGGGCACAATACAATAAAATTCCTTCCAGTATTATTAGAAATATGGCTGACATATATCTCCTAACATGGTTAGTTGAGGAAATTTAAATAACCCTAATGGAACAAATAATTGTTAGTTGTATACTAGGCCTGCTTGGAGAGGTAATTTTTAATCAAAAGAAATATTATGATGCTAAAACAGTAACCTCTATTTCTCTGTATTCTTCGGAATGTCTCATACAGCACAGGTGACTGGTAGATGCTCACTTCTATTTCTTGAGTAGTCTTATCAAAGTACTGGCTTGAGAGAACTGCATTAAGTTATTCTGATTACATCTAAAAATGGTTTTTTAGAATAATCCTTTAGGAAAAACTATAGGATGCTGTATCACAAATAGAGATAACTTCAAAATGCTGCATTTTCTTTTTGAACTTTCTTCTTTTCTTTTTCCTTGAACAAGAGAAAACATCAACCTTGAACATACACTTCACTGAATGCTTGTCCATCTGCTGTTTTCATTAAAAGCTACCTGACACTGTGCTTTAGAAGGAAACCGTTATATTTTGTAAGAGAATATTTTAGCTCAATTAAAACAGAGTCCCAAGAGAAGAAAGGTTAGAAGGGACTATGAAAAATGTCTGGGGATGTACTGTACTCAAATGTAATTTATTATGTACGATTCGAGGATGCCAAATCATCAAGTTTAGCACTAGGCCTTCCAGTTTCAGACAACTTGGAAAGGACATTGTATCCTTCACATTCACTTTTGCTGCTATTAAAATAAAACTAGTTTATCTTCTCAAATTTCCTGCTAGAACGGGATTGCTTGTCAAAATGTGTTACGGATGAGGGTGAAACACAGAACAGCAAACAAGTTAGATAGATGTATTAATATACATAATCACTTAAGCACTTTATCATTTGTCAAAGGAATTTAAATTAACATGTTATATTTGACATATGATATTGTGTCTAAATGCAAGGCAAAACCCCACAAGTTTTATTTGTACCAATTGACTGTTACCTCCCCATAGTAGTAATCAAAATCCTAGTTTATATATTTTTCTGAATGGCTATTCTTTCTTGAGGATGCTGATTAATTTCAAGCATAAATATTATGTGTAGAAACTAAATTATTACACTCTATTTCCAAATTTCCTACACCTATCTTTAATACAAAGTCTGAGCTACTATAAAAAAGCATTTTTCATACAGCCACCCGTAAGACAACTTACATTTATATAAGATTAGTATTGAATTTATCATACTGTAAGATTAACAGTCTATTTTTGTTTGACTACTGAGAAGACCTTGTTAAGTATTTGACGTATTGTTAGGTATCTGTTAATAATTTCAGTTGTTTTTGAACCAGTAATGCTAAAAGAAAATAGTAAATGTTTTAATAATAAAAAGTCTCAGCTTTCTACATTAGGCTTTTAATTTTATGGCAATCACTTTGTGGAAAGCGGTTGGATATTTATTTTGGAGATTAGAAAAGGGAGTCAACAAATAATTCATTAAAATTGGGGTGAATACATATATATTTTTGAAATATAAATGAAAGAATTGGTAACGCTATTGTATAATTGTTTATTATTTTCTAAGGGTGAAACACTGAGGAAGTTTTTTTTTAACTTGATTTCATATTAAAAATGAACATTTCCCTATATTGGGGAAATGTATTATAATTTTAAATCATATCATTAAAATCTATGCCAAATGATTAGAAATGTAAGAAAGCATTTATATTTGAAAAGCATGCCAAGATTATAATTTGATTTTTCTGTCTTTGAGGTATATATTGATGCATTTTGAAAGCTAAATGATTGCATAAATAAATAAATAAATAAATAAATAAATAAATAAATAAATAAGGCTGAGTTTTCACTGTTTAAAAACATCATTCCCTACTTTAAAGTAAGAAATTGACATATTGCAAATGATAATCCAGCACAGCTCTGCTTCTTATAAATTAACATTTAAAAGGTAACTTTGAAGAATGTAAGCATTTTAGACATCACTGACTGTTTAAGAGCACATGGCCACAATTTCTGAGATGGACAAGCGTTATTAACTTGAATAGACATGATCGAGGATTTATAGCCCTGGGTTCCACTGGTTTCCATGGTCCTTAAACAAGTTTCACCGTGCCTTATTTTCTGAATTTATAAACTAGAGCTTATCTGGAGATATAATATTCTGAGACCTTTGAACAGAAGTCAAATAGAAGGTGCCACAGGACAGAAAAGAGTTATTATTTAGAGAAAATCTTATCTTTTTCACATTGCCATTTATCTTTTTTCTCTGCCTTTCGATTGATAAGTAATAGAAAGAAGGGGAGATGTTGTTTTCAGCATACTGATGATTTAATCATGTTGGTGTTAAATTTCTCCTGGCTGTTGGTCCTCTTAATCTTTTTTATTTCCCTTCATCATCTTTCCCACCAAACAATTATAATCTAGAAAGCCAAAGAGGACTACACTTATTATTTTAAATTTTTATAATATTGGTTATACTAATAAATGTATATAGGTGTGAATAAAAAGCCAGGCCTATCTATATAGATATAAGTATTACTACCCCAGCTTTTAAAATTTTCCATTTGCATAAAATATTTTTTTTTTCATCTCTTCAATTTCAGTCAATGTGTATCTTGTTCTGAGGTGGGTCTCTTGTGGATAGCATATATATGGGTCTTTTTTTTCTTATTCATGTAGCTACCCTATGTTTTTTGATTGAAACATTTAATCCATTTACATTTAAGGTTATTATTGGTATGTATTTATTTATTGCCATTTTATTCTTTAAACTTACAATCCTCTATTTCTTTTTTTTTTTTTATCCTTTGCTCTATTTATAGCAGGACCCTTAATATTTCCTGCTTTACTGGTTTGGTTGTAATAAATTCTTTAAGCCTTTTTTGACTGGGAAACATTTTATTTCTCCTTCAATTTTACTTTATTTTATTTTTCATTTATTTATTTATTTTTGACAGAGACAGAGTCAGAGAGAGGGACAGACAGACAGGAAGGGAGAGAGATGAGAAGCATCAGTTCTTCATTATGGCACCTTAGTTGTTCATAGATTGCTTTCTCATCTGTGCATTGACCAGGAGGCTACAGCAGACCAAGTGACCCCTTGCTCAAGCCAGCAACCTTGGGCCAAGCCAGCGACCTTTGGGCTCAAACCGGAGACCATGGGGTCATGTCTATGATCTCATGCTCAAGCCAGTGACCCTGCACTCAAGCTGGTGAGCCCGTGCTCAAGTTGGATGAGCCCACACTCAAGCAGGTGACCTCAGGGTTTCAAACCTGGGTCCTCTGCATTCTACTTTTATCTATGTCCATGAGTCTCATTTTTATATCCCACCTATGTGTGAAATCATATAGTTCTTAGCTTTTTCTATATAAATTTTCAAATCAGCTTGTCAGTTTGTACAAAAATGCGTGGTGGAATTTTGATTGGTATTACAATGAGTCTAAAGATGAATTTGGGGAGTACTAACTTCTTAATAATATTGAATCTTTCAACCCATAAATGTGGTATAGTTATATATTTAAATTGTCTTAATTTCTCTCAGTAACATTTTGTGGTTTTTAGACTCAAGATATTGAATAGTTCATTAAATATATTCTCTGAAATATCATATTTTATAATGCTATTATAAAAGTATCATTTTAACATTTTAATTTCTAATATAAAGAAATGCAATTAATTATTGTTTATTGACTTCATATCCTGTGATTATGCTTATTTTACTTATTAAGTCTAGGTTTTCTTTCAGAGTCCTTAGAACTTTCTAGGTAAGCAAATATATTCTCTGTAAAGAAGAAAGGTTTATTCTTTCATTCTCAGTTGTATACCTGTACTTCACTGTCTAAAACCCTCAGTATAGTATTTATAAGAAGTTGGACTGGACAGCTTTGCATAGCTCCTGATTTTACAGAATAATCATTCAATGTCTTACCAGTAAGAAAAATAAGAGCTGTAGGTTTTTTGTGGTTGTCCTCTCTCAAGTTAGGAAATAGTCTTATTTTCTGAGTGTTCTGAGTACTGTTTCTAATGCTGGATGTTAAATTTTGTCAGTCTTTCTCAGTATCTGTTGAGCTGATTATGAGTTTCCCCTTTATTCTGTTAATGTGTTGAATTATATTATTGGTTTTCAATTACTAAAGCAATTTTGCATTCCTGAGATAATTTACCATTCCCCAGTTTATCACAATGCATTTTCCTTTTATATAACTCTGTATTTGATTTTTTAATATTTTGAAAAGGCTTTTTCTATGTTTATGAAGACCATAGGTCTGTAATTTTCTTGTAATGCCTTGATCAGATTTTAGTGTTAGACTTGTGCTGGCATCATATAATATGTTGGGAAAGTTCTCCTCTTGTTATTTTTTAAAAAGGGGTTTATAAGATTGGAATATTTTTTTTCTTAAATATCTGGCAAATTTACCAATGGAAATCTCTGTCTCTGAAGCTTTTATTGAGGTTGGGTTTTTAACTATGAATATAATTACTTTTATAGAGTGACTCATTTTAAGTCATTTTGATAACTTAATTTTTAAAAACATTCCTTTTCATTTAAGCTTTGAAGTGTTTTAATATAATGTTATTTATAATATTCCCTTTTAGTCATTGTAGGTTCTGTAATGATATCACATTCTTTATTTCTGTTATGACATTTTGTGTTATTTATCTTATTTTTCAATTTGCTTTGCTAGATGCTTATCAATTTTATTAATCTTTCCAAAGAACCTGATATTGCCTTTGTTAATTTTATATGCTTTGTATTTCACTGATTTCTCCTACTTACTCTAGGATCAATTTGTTTTTCTTTATCTAGTTTCTTAGTTATAAATTTTGATAATTTATTATAAATCTTTTCTTAGAAATATAGACATTGAAAGTTATAAGTTTTTCTATAACTTCTATTTTAACTACATCCCACACATTTTTCTACTTGTGTTTTCATTATCACTTTCTTCAGAATATCTTCTGATTTCTCAAGAACTTTTCCTTGACCATTGGGTTATTTTTCTTATTGTTTTTAAATCTATAGCTGAGGTCAAGTATGAGCATCTCACTGGCAGAAATTACTATTCCTGCCATTGGAATAGAAGTTGTTTGTGTGTTTATTCATAAATTTTACCAAAGAGCTGAAAAAAATGATTAATAAATATCAACATAGATTGGGAAGTGCCAGCCTCGTACTGGATGTTAAGAGTTGCAGAATAAAGGCTATATTAAAAAACTTTGTTGATACAAGGAATTCTACCATGATTCATAATTTAATAACCTAACAAAAATAGCTGGAGCCAGTCTTGGTATATTACAGTTGAGAAGAAGCCCTGTTCAGGTCCAATGCCATGAGTCCATTCCTCCCCTTATTATTGCTTCACTCATAGACCAGTCATAGGTTTATCACACAACATCATAGACAGACGGCTGGGGAAGAGACTGGTTGTTCTTCACTGGAATCTTTCTGGTTACCATGCATGTCCTCTGTACTGAAGGTAGGTGTCTCTGGTGGGCACTAAGGAATAATATAGATTTGCACACTTTGTACTCACTCTCATAAATCTACCCATAAGCTTAGTTCTCAAAACATTTTTCTTCTGGTTTTTCCTTATACTTTTCAGACCACTGACAGACTAACCAAGTCATTTGATATTGCTCAGAATTTCATGGCCCTCCATATTTTCATCCTGTTCACCTTCTATATCAAGTCAACAGGTATATAACTCACATATCTGACCAATAGGAACAGTTTTTTTTTTGTTGTTGTTGTTTTACAGGTACAGAGAGAGAGAGTCAGAGAAAGGGATAGACAGGGACAGACACACAGGAATGCAGAGAGATGAGAAGCATCAATCATCAGTTTTTTGTTTTGACACCTTAGTTGTTCACTGATTGCTTTCTCATATGTGCCTTGACCGCGGGCCTTCAGCAGACTGAGTAATCCCTTACTCAAGCCAGCGACCTTGGGTCCAACCCGGTGAGCTTTTTGCTCAAGCCAGATGAACCTGCGCTCAAGCTGGCGAGCTCGGGGTCTTGAGCCTGGGTCCTCCACATCCCAGTCCGAGGCTCTATTCACTGCACCACTGCCTGGTCAGGCAGGAACACTTCTCTTAATTATAATATATTTTATTTCATGGATATTCCTGAGTTTCACTGGAGTTTAACTCTAATCTCTTTTTATTCTCTCTAACATAAGAAGGCATCCCTCCCTGAATAAGACTTAGGTAAGTTTATTTGCTGGTTAGCTGGTCATAAGGAATTCCCCAAAATGCTGTAAGTGTGACTGGGAGTAGATATGCGGATATATGATGCAGCAGGGGTTTATCACTTGGATGTATTGGTCATTCTGTTCTTAAAACTTACTTGTACACTTTGATCTGCTTGGACCCAATCCCAAATAATTTCCATCGTGATATTTGAGTTAAGCCCATTGGAGAAACTCTGTGAGCCAGTGTAAGACATGTGTCTCAGAGACGTATCATTCAAGGGATGGTCAAGCTTATTTAGATACAAAGTCTTATCATTCACTATTTAAGGCTGTTCCTATAGGGCAGTGGTGGGCAAATTGCGACTTGCAAGCCACACGCAGTTCTTTGGCCCCTTAAGTGTGGCTCTTCCACAAAATAACACATGTGGGTGCACAAGTATGCGCGGGGGTGTCGGTGGGTTGGGCAACGGGAGACGCAGCATGGGGGAGGCGCTCACACAATTCAGGCAGGAGTTGAGTGAGATAGCCATCTCATGTGCAGTGGTTAGTGCTAGTCACAATCGCAAATTGTGCGCGGGTGACAAAAGTACCTACTCGAAGCATAAAGTTACCTGTATTTTTCCAATGAAAGGAGATAGACGAAACAAGTATACAACATGAGTGTGGATGGGAGAGTTGGAAGGGGTTGACTTCAGCGAACATACCTCAATAAGATTGAGGATGTTTTTATCAAAGGCCAGCTTAAGGGTAATCTAATTAAGTTAACAATGTACCTACCTTATAGTTTAAGTTTAAAAAATTTGGCTCTCAAAAGAAATTTCAATTATTGTACTGTTGATATTTGGCTCTTTTTTTTTTTTTGTATTTTTCTGAAACTGGAAACGGGGAAAGACAGTCAGACAGACTCCCGCATGCGCCGACCGGGATCCACCCGGCACGTCTACCAGGGGCGACGCTCTGCCCACCAGGGGGCGATGCTCTGCCCATCCTGGGTGTCTCTATGTTGTGACCAGAGCCACTCTAGCACCTGAGGCAGAGGCCACAGAGCCATCCCCAGTGCCTGGGTCATCTTTGCTCCAATGGAGCCTTAGCTGCGGGAGGGGAAGAGAGACAGAGAGGAAGGAGAGGGGGAGGGGGTGGAGAAGCAGATGGGTGCCTCTCTTGTGTGCCCTGGCCGGGAATTGAACCCGGGACTTCTGCACGCCAGGCCGACGCTCTACCACTGAGCCAACCAGCCAGGGCCGATATTTGGCTCTTTTGACTAATAAGTTTGCCAACCACTGCTATAGGGCAATGATTGACAGGTACATCTGGTCTACCACAGGCAGACAGAGCAGGCTGCAATCTTCAGAGAAAGCTCTCAGGTAGTTGGAAGCTGGTATTTGATCTGGTATGAATCAAGTTAAGTGATATTTTGTGTAATTACATGATAGTGAGAGATTTTCAAATATATTGCAATTGGTTACAGAATTTTAGAGTACTCTTTAATTTGAATATTTTTTTAATATGGAAATAAATTATTCCAGTTCAAATTACAAAGAACACCAAAGGATTTACAGCTAAACATTTCCCACCAGTCATTCTGCTCACCTCTCTAGTTCAATCATTATCAGTTTTTTAAATATTTTTGAAAGTTGATAATGACTTTATAGGCATAAATGCATCCATATGCATTATATAGTTTTATTTTAAATTACTTTTTTCTTTGCCAATCTGAAATTTAAAAAGTAGTATCCTAATTTTTATTGTCAATTTTTTTGTATATTGGCAGGCTTCTTGATTTCACTTTCCTGTGTGTTATTCTCATGTCCCCTGCACATTTTCTACTTTTCCTTGGTCTACTTTTTTAGTTGTTAGAAATATTTTCTATACTAAATAAATTAGTCTGGTGTTATATAATTACCAATATTTTCCTTTGTGTGTGTATATTTTGCAATGTAGACTGCATGACTTATACATTGTTGCATTTACTGATCTTTTATTTCTAGTCTTAGAAAAGTTTGTTCATTCACGGTCTATAGCAATGCTCCTGTGTTTTCTAACTTGTTTTAATTTTATTTCTCCATATTTCTATTTTTTTTATGAAGACAGAGAGAGTCAGAGAGATGGATAGATAGGGACAGACAGACAGGAATGGAGAGAAATGAGAAGCATCAATTATCAGTTTTTCATTGCAACACCTTAGTTGTTCATTGATTGCTTTCTCATATGTGCCTTGACCATGTGGCTACAGCAGACCAAGTAACCCCTTGCTCAAGCCAGCGACCTTGGGTCCAAGATGGTGAGCTTTGCTCAAACAAGATGAGCCCACACTCAAGCTGGCGACCTCAGGGTCTCAAACCTGGGTCCTTGGCATCCCAGTCCGATGCTCTATCACTGTGCCACCGCCTAGTTAGGCTATTTCTCTATATTTCTTATGTTAATATTTATTTTTGTGTAAAATCTGACATCAAATTATCTTAAATACCATTTACTAAAATTTATTTTTGGACCAGGAATTTGAAATGTAATCTTTATTAAACTATTGGTTTCTGAATGTAGTTATTATTGTTTTAATTATATTTTTTATTGAATTTATTGAGGTGACATTGATTAATAAAATTATATAGGTTTCAGGTATACAATTAATACACCTTCTGTATATTTTTTTGTGTTCACCACCCCTAGTCAAGTAAGTCTTCTTCTATCATCATTTATCCATTCTTTATTCTTTTCTACCTCTCCCAACTCACCTTCCCCTCTTATAAATACCATACTGTTGTCTGTGTCTATGAGCTTTTTTCTTTACTTAATCCCTTCACCTTTTTTACCCAGTCCCCTAGTCCCTATGCCCTCTGACAGTTGTCAAAAAGTCTGTTTCAGTAGCCTGTTTATAAAATGCTATTTTTTAACTTTAAAAAAGCTTAAATTTTCTGTCATTATAAATTATTAAAATAACCGTAAGCAACAATGCACATATTTTAAAGCACATATTACAGGACAATTATAACAACAACTTTACATTCCTGACATTGTCTACAATTAAATCTGGTTTTAAAATATTAGGTGCAGACTTTTTAATTAAAAAAAAAAAAAAAAAGAACTGGAGCAATAGGCCAGATAACAGCTTTCTAGAAAGTATAGATTTCTTTGTAAAAAGAAGTTTTGTTATTAACATCTCATGTACAAAACCTCTGTAGTTTCTTTCATTATATAATTTATTTTCTGTTTTAATACATTTTTGTCTAAAAGTAAGTCTAGTTAACAATTCAGAAATTAAAGATAGAATGTATTGCCTTAAGGCCCCGATATAGCTAATGTCATCAGGATTCATTTATTTTCTACAGCTAATAATTTAAAATGATAAAATAGAAGGTTACAATAAATTAGAATACTAACAGTTTCTTTGAATTTAAAGTATGCAAGGTGGGGGAGACTTGCTATCATTGAGAACCTTGGTTATAATTGTGGTAGACTGTTCATTATATATCCAAAAACCTTTCCATTTACCTGCTGAGACCTGATTTTTTAAAAGATAGACATGCACTCCTATTTCTAACCTTAACAGTCAAATCATGATCTTCTTCTAAACCTGTCAATATTATCTCAGTCGCTTTCTCGGGCCTACAGAAGATCATGAGTAGTTTCTGCTAGAGAGCTTCTGAGATTTCCTTCTCTCAAGAGAGAACAGTATTTGCTAGTGCTATCTCATTTCTTACTGCCTTGAACTAAGGGGTGATTTCTGGCAGTCAAATTGCTCTCTAAAGAAGAAGCCCTAAAGATAGCAAAATGGTCATTATTGTCACAGAGATATTATTTATTTACTGAATCAATCACTATATGTCTAGGAAACTATAGCCTTGGGGGAAGGGAGAATCATTATCGAACAAAAAATGACCTCTTCCTGATTTGATACATTACTTTATTTAAGCATATAATACTGGTATTACAAAAATATCTCAAATAGTGGATTTCATAGCCTTCAAACATTTGATGCCAACCCTTTTTGTATGTTCCCATCACAGCACAGAACACAGACAACCCTGGTGTTTTTAGAATTTAAGCAACAGGGATAGCCTTCTATCATGGTGCCCTGATGATCCCTGCCTTCTGATATATATGCTTGTATAAAATTCCCACCTCTTGACTGTGGGCTGTATTCAGTGACTTGTTTCTAAATACTAGAATGCAGAAGAGGTGATGGGTTGTAATTTCTGAAATCAGGTTACAGAAAGAGTGGCATGTCTCTTGGGTGATCTCTCTGGCTCTCTTTCTCACTCCCTGTGCTATGCTGGGAGCTGATCACTTTACTACTTGATTTACATCATTTTTGGCACCAGCTGTGCAGAAAAGAGGGACATGTGTTTTGACACCAAAGAATTCTCTGTGACACCAGTTGGATGTCTACAATTCAACTCAATTCTTTCACTAACCAAAGTTAGCACAGGCCCTACAGGTTACGGGTTCAGTTTCACATGACTCCCCACCCCTTCTCCCAACCCCTTGCCCACTTCAGACATCAATCGAAAGTAGGAGGCCCCAGGTTATCCACAACTCTATCTGACTTGGCTACAAATCAGGGGTTTCCATGACCCCCTATTTGAATTTAGTCATTTGCTAAAATAGTTCACAAAACTCAGAGAAACACTGACTTACATTTACCAGTTTATTATATAGTAAAGTTTATGGTAAAGGATACAAACAGCCAGACCAATAGATACGTAGCACAAGTTCTGGAAGGGTCCCTAGTGCAGACCCTCTGTTCTCATGGGGTTGAATACATCAGGTGCCTGGTACTTGGATGTGTTTACCAACCTGGAAGCTCTCTGAACCCCATATTATTGGGTTTTCTTATGGAGACTTTATCAGTTAGGCAATAACTATCATTGACTTCTTTTTCTGTCCCTTTCCAGAGAATGGGGGTGGGGTGGGGCAGAAAGTCCCAAGCTTCTAAATCATGGCTTGATCTTTTTGGTGTTCTAATGAGCCACCTCATTAGAACAAAATACATTCTCCTCACCCAGGAAATTCCAAGAAATTTAGGAATTCAGTGTCAGATAATCCTATCATTCAGGTAATTACAGAGGTTTTAGGAGCTCAATGTCTCAGGAACGAGGATTAAAGACTAGATGTTAGAATAAACGATTCTCCTAGCTACCCTATGTACAAGGGTTTTAAGAGCTCTGTGTCAGGAATAAGGAAGAGACCAATATAGAGATTTCTTATTATTTTACAGCTGCCCTAAATGATGACCATGTAGCCTATAACTTATATTTCTGGCCAATGACCACAAGGATCTGAGCTCCTCCTAACACGTGGCAGAGCTTGAGATCAGATCTTCCCCAAAAGAGCCTTAAGATGACTACAATCCAGACACCACCTTGATTACAGTAAGGTATTTCCTGTTTCATATACAAAACTAGGAAAATCATGAAAAATATTCCACAGCTGCCACTCATTAGTGTCATCATTCACCACTTAGTCTTCCTTTACTCTCTTTTTCATTTGGTACAAGGTGGTTATTCATTAGCATACATAGTCTCTACTTCCTTCTCATCTACATTAATTTATCTGTTAAAATTGTTTGCACTAAACACAATTGTAGTGGAAGCAAAATATTTTCTTTCTTTCAACAATAGTCTTTAACCACTGGTGATTATTATATTACATTCACTTACCTTTCAAGAATTCTTTCTTTTTCCCATTGAGAGATGCACATTTAACAATAACAAAAGGTAAATGCAGTACACTAAAATTAGGTGGATAGGACTTCTATTTCATAGTAGAATGGTAAATTTATTATGAAATATTTACATTTTCATCCTAATCTTAAAACATAACTGTGTTGTTTCTTTAACTATTGTTTCTCAGCTACAAATTCACCCTCTGTACTCAACTTTTTGATACCAGGGATGGTATTCGACAACCACATTTCTTCCTTGTCAACTGGCTCCCCATCAGGCTCTGCCAGTAGGGACACTAGGGCAAGTGCAGAAGGCAGGAGGGAGGGAGAGGTATTTCCCCTTCCTGCTGTTCTTGTTGGCAGTGCACCAGCATTGTCTCTTCACCCTGGGCAGCAGACACTGCTTCTAGTTCTAGCTTTGTCAACACTCTCAGAATCAGCCTTGAGAGCAATGCCAGCACCAACCAGCTGGGATCCCTCACTCAAGGTCTGGGCCCAGCTACTGAGTAGTCCACTTTCAAATTTCAAAAATACTAACATTAGCCCTTTAGGATCTAGTCCTCAGAGTCCTCGGTTCTAGGTCTGTGGGGTCCTTCCTTCAAACTGCTGGCTCTGATCATCTCATGTCTTGGTCCCTCAGTCTTAGAGGTATTAGTTACTTTCTATAATTATTATCCCTTTTGCATCTCAGTATTGCTGGTTTTTCTTTTCTTGATTTTCTAATATCAGTTTAACTAATTTCCTGTATATAATTCTTTTTAAAAATCACTTCTTGGTTTCTATTTTCCTATTTTGACTACGACTGGTACTCAGTACAATAATAGAAGAATTAACATGGGAAGGATTTCAAATTCATTATAAAATAGCACATTAGGTCAAAAGATAGGTCTGATTAACTTTGTATTATGGGTTGATTGTTTTGAAATGTGTTTTGAGGCTCTTGCCGGTTGGCTCAGTGGATAGAATGTTGGCTTGGTGTGCAGAGTCCTGGGTTCAATCCCTGATCAGAGCACACAGGAGAAGTGACCATCTGCTTCTCTCCCCCTCTCTCTTCCTCTTCTCTCTCACTTCTTTTCTCGCAGCCAGTGCCTCAATTGGTTCAAGTATCAACCCCGGGTAGGGGTTGCCGGGTGGATCCCGGCTGGGGCACATGCGAGAGTCTATCTCCCTTCCTCTCACTTAAAAAAAAAAAATGAAATGTGTTTTGAGTATTATCTACTGGTCTTAGAACACAAATGCCTTTAAAGGAAACCTCTTTGAAAGCAAATAAATAAAGGCAACAACTCATTCTCTATAGTCCTACCAACTCAGAGAAGACCTCCAACCTTCACTAATCCTTCCTTTCTTTAAATTTATATTTGCTTTACATACTCTGCTCCCCAATTTGACTGCTTTTATATACTGTGTTATATATTTTTTATAATTTTTCTTTCAAATAAAATTGGAAGCTCCTTGTGAATAATGAATCATTTTTCTTATCTTTTACCTCACCCAATTCCTAATACCACTTCATAAAACTATAATATTATTTATAAGTAATTGTTGAATAAATTTGTCCACAATGATCTCCTTTTATATTTATAAGAAAATAGATTTCTTTTAAAGAGTTCAGGGAAAAGAAATGTGTTAATATCAGAGAAAAAGAAAAGAGAAGAAAGAGTTAATTAAGATAGATTACAAATTATTGTCCTAATTTAATAAAAACTATTGGCTGAAATATTTTAAAAATATATACTGCTAACTAATTGAAAATGACCATATTTTATGTAAATCTACTAAATATTAATATTTTTATTTAACATATAAGAAAATATAAGAGTCAACAGCAGATCTGGAAAAATCAACTTAAAAATTGTGGAAGTTTCTCATGAATGGGTTATCTACACCCCAATACTTGGACAAATAAAAGGTTTATGTCATAATTTTCTTTTTTCTTCTCCTTTCTTTCTTTTTTTATTTTAATTGAGAAGAGGGGAAGTAGTGAGACAGACTGACCCTGACCAAGATCTATCCGGCAACACTGTCTGGGGCAATGCTCTAGCACTGAGGTATTTTTAGTGCCTAGGACTGATGCTCAGAACAGCCAGCTATCCTCAGCACCAGAGCCACACTGGAACCAAATGAACCCTGGCTGTGGGAAAGAAAGAGGAGAGAAGGGGCAGTGGAAGAGGGAGAAGCAGATGATTGCTTCTCCTATGTGCCCTGTCCAGGAATCAAACCCGGGATAACCATATGCCAGGCAACGCTTTATCCACTAGGCTTCTGGCCAGGGCCAATGTCATTACTTTTACACTGAAAAAATGTTTGAGGAGGGCCCTGGCCGGTTGGCTCAGCGGTAGAGCGTCAGCCTGGCGTGCGGGGGACCCGGGTTGGATTCCTGGCCAGGGCACATAGGAGAAGCGCCCATTTGCTTCTCCACCCCCCCTCCTTCCTCTCTGTCTCTCTCTCTTCCCCTCCCGCAGCAGAGGCTCCATTGGAGCAAAGATGGCCCGGGCGCTGGGGATGGCTCCTTGGCCTCTGCCCCAGGCGCTAGAGTGGCTCTGGTCGCGGCAGAGCGATGCCCCGGAGGGGCAGAGCATCGCCCCCTGGTGAGCAGAGCATCGCCCCTGGTGGGCGTGCCGGGTGGATCCCGGTTGGGCGCATGCGGGAGTCTGTCTGACTGTCTTTCCCCGTTTCCAGTTTCAGAAAAATACAAAAAAAAAAAAAAAATGTTTGAGGATTTAGAACTTATTTCTGGACTTCAGACATTACTTAGCTCCTTACTAAAAACAGTCCAGTGGTTGGAGAGATCCTTGTTCATATTCCACAGCAGCTACTGCACAACCCTGATCTCAGCCATGATTTAACATCCCTATGTCAGAGTATTCTCCTCTGAGCAATACACTCAGCAGCAATTTCCTGGTATGGTTTTTTTTTTTTTTTTTTTCTTTTACAGATAAATGAAACACTACAAAGTAAATTCAACCAACACTTGGAGATTATGAGATATATGCAGGTTTATAATGCAAAGAACACTGACAAGCATAGAGTTGACCCTTAAAACTACATATTTTTGTGGAAGTATATGTTAAACCCTGAAGATACTTTTTTTTAAATTGAGGTATAATTGACATATAACATATCAGTTTCAAGTGTACAACATAATGATTCAATATTTATATATATGTTGAAATAACAGCAGTAAGTCTAGTTAACATCTGTAACCATACATAGTCAGAAACAATTTTTTCCCTGTGGTGAAGATTTTTAAGATCAATCTTAATAACTTTCAAATAAGCAATACAGTATTATTAACTATAGTTACCATGTCACTATGCTGTGTATTGCCTTTCCATGACTTTAAAAAATAAATTTTAAAAGCCTAAGTTATAGTCTATTAGCTCTGTACTTAGAAGAAAACTCTTAAAGAAGTTTAAGGTAGAAATACATGAAATTTTCTATTAATCTAAATGCTTTATTAGAATCTTTGGGCAGTTTTATTGCATATACATATAATTTTCATGATATACAAAATGCTAGGCTTTGTTTGAAACAGCAGTTTTCTCATTAAACATTTGAGTACAATCTTGATTAAAGGGAGAGCTGAAAATAGAAAACAATGAAGTCTAGATAAAAGGATTTAGATAGTTCTGACATGCTGGCTATAGAGTACTTGTGTTAGTGAAAAAGCGTAGGATGTTTTATAATGTCAAAGTGATTGAAATCCTATTTAGACATCTCTGAATTAACTAGAAAAGGTCTATCTTCACAGAGGTTTTAAATCCTTCAAAAACATTTTAAACATCATTTTTAAGTTGCCATAACAAAGATAGTATATTTCTCTCTCATAAAATAGTCTGCCTGGCCCAGGCCAGAAAGACAGCTCTGCTCCGCGGGGTTCAGGTAACCAGGTTCTTTGCGTCCCAGTTGTTACGCTCTCTCCTAGATGCTTTCCTTGTTTGCAGCGTGAGAGCCGGTTGATGCCCATCTAAAGTCCAGCTTACAGGAAGGAAAAAAAAAGAAAGGAAAAGAAAGCAAATTTAAGGCATATGGCATACTTGTAAGAAGGGATCTGGTAGCACTGGTCTGGTGTGTGGATGTCCCAGGTTTGATTCCTGGTCGGGGCACACAGGAGAAGCGCCCATCTGTTTCTCCACAGCCCACCCCCTCTCTGCTCATTTTCCCTCTCACTTCTCTCTCTCTCTTTCTCTGTGTTCTTCTCTCCTCCTGCAGCCATGGCTGCTCGATTGGAGCAAGTTGTCTCCAGGCGCTGAGGCTGGCTCCATGGCCTCTGCCTCAGGCAGTAAAAAAAAATGGCTCCAGTTACAACAGAGCAAGGGCCCCAGATCAGATGGGCAGAGCATCGCCCCCTAGTGGGCTTGCAGAATGGATCCTGGTGGGGCGTATGCAGAAGTGTGCTCTGCCTTCCTCTCACTAAAAAAAAAAAAAAAAAAAAAAAAGGATACAGAATTTGCACCATCGCTTGCACTCTACTTCAGTGGCAAGAAAGGAAGTCACATAAACAAACATAGCTGCAAAGAATTTATATTTATTTGGGTCACAAAATAAAGTCCAATGTGACAATTTAAAAAATAATTCTTTTGAGACCTCGTACCTGATAAAATTTTGTAATGTTTTCATATGTTATACTTCACCTGTTCTAAAATATGTTTATTCACTTGAAACCTATATGATCCTATTAACCAATGTCACCCCAATAAATTTATATTCTACTTTTTAGGGTAAAGGAATCTATAATTATATATAAGGGTATATATCACAAAGAGTCAAATCATGATATTATTTATGACTGCTTATCAGTTTCTGATAAAAGTGAGTTACATTCATCCACTATGAGTATAGTTTTTTGTTGTTGCTATTCTTTTGTATTTTTCTGAAGCTAGAAACGGGGAGAGACAGTCAGACAGATTCCCGCATGTGCCCCACCGGGATCCACCCGGCACGCCCACCGGGGGCGATGCTCTGCCCCTCCGGGGGTCGCTCTGCCATGACCAGAGCCACTCTAGCGCCTGGGGCAGAGGCCAGGGAGCCCTCCCCAGCGCCTGGGCCATCTTTGCTCCAATGGAGCCTCGGCTGCGGGAGGGGAAGAGAGAGACAGAAAGGAAGGAGAGGGGGAGGGGTGGAGAAGCAGATGGGCGCTTCTCCTGTGTGCCCTGGCCGGGAATTGAACCGGGGACTTCTGCACGCCAGGCCGACGCTCTACTACTGAGCCAACCGGCCAGAGACTGTTGTTGCTATTCTATCAATATAGGGTTTATCTCTTTCTAGGAATTTATTAGTCCCTACAAGTTTATAAATATTATATTTCCTTATGGTTCGGTTCTCTCTTTAGCTCTCCTAATACTCTGATCAAAATAATACTTTTTAAAATTAATATTATTCTGAAGACTTTCTTTTAGTTGATGTTTACTTTCAGTGTCTTTCTTTTAAAACATAAATGTAGCCACCATATACAGAGAGCAGAAACTGGACCTTCTTTCCTAAAAAATATGACTCTCCCTTTTCCTAGTTTTTATTGGTAATTTTCTTGGTATGGTTGTAGCTTATTCTTTATATCTTCACTGACCTTCCCCAGTTGATATTAAGATCAAAGTTAGTTTCAGGAATGTCTTAGTGACTAATAGTAACATTTCAGTTTAATGTTTGCTATAAGGATGAGAATTTCAAAAATTGGATAGCTATAATTATATCTGGAATAATAAATTCTACAGATTAAATAAATGTGTACAAATATTAACTATATGTGACTTTTTATATGCTGAGAATATTTTAACAGTCATTCACAAAGATAATACCATCAAATATAAACCATTGCCAAACCACCTGCTCTTTAAATAAGCCCTTAAAATATGAATTTTTAAAAAAAATCTACTAAAATTGCTCTAAAACAGTTAGCCAACTAATCGCCAACTGACAATTTCACTTGAACTGGAAGCAATCTTTGGGTATTTCTATGTTATCACCCTCAGTAAAGAAACTGTGGCTCAGGAATGGGTATACATCATCCTAGTTGCATATTTAGCTCTTCTGAAAATCAAACTATTTGTAATACAGCATTATACTTATAATTTTGATGCCTCTTAGTGCCATGGTCCCTTCTCCTCTTCAGGATCTCCTATTCTGAGTCCAAAAATGTAGACAAAATAAGAGCTTTAGTTCTCCCTTCTTAGTATATTTTCTTCTTATCTATTCACCATTATGGTTTTAGCTATTATTCTCATCATGAAATTTACTATTTGGTCTTCAACTATAGCTTCTTCCCACATTATTTATTCTCAAATTGCAACTAATGGCTCAACCTTTCCACTGGCACTTGACACATTCAGCATCTCTTTTGCCTTTCTTTCCTGTATTTTATTACTCATGAAGGTTAATTCTTTCATAGAAATATTAACTGTTAAAAGTCATCTGTACTCTAAATGATTATATTTTTTCATGGTAAAAGCTAAGTATTAACTATAATTAAGTGTAAAGAAAATACTGTAACATTTTTATTTTATAAAATAAAATACTAGTTTACTATGCATTTGATTCTTTTGCATCTGATGTACAGAGGAAAGTCAGTGAGAGTAAATGCTCAAATTATCCACGTTCCATTGTTAATTTTCCTCTATTAACGTGCGGCTGCTTTCTCTACAATATGTTTGCTACATTGTTCATTTGCAATATGACTATTAGAATAGCAGAAGGTGTCTGTGTCCTTAATGAGCTGGCTATTAGCTATTTGAGAGGATATTTTATCTACCCTTACAGCATCTGGTTATAAATTTATCATTTATTTAGGACCATGCATATGTGTGTTGTGTCCCCTATTTAAAGGTGAGAACATATGCTTATGAGTTTCACCCATTTGTTAGTGGTGGTTAACATATAAAAGTATTTTGCAATGTTTAAGCAGTATTGCCAGGATGTCAAAAAGCTTTAAAAGTTGTTTAACATTTAACATTTTTTGATGCAGCTCTCCTCACCCACTATATTTCCCATACTGCCTATTAAATATACCAGCCATCTGGAATTCTATTGCTCTTTAAGGATTCATTTAAATAAAACCCCACAATTTAGTTGGTTAGTAAATCATTAAGTATCATGATAGTGAAGAGACAATTTCACTAACTTTTAGAGAAGTAGGCCATACTTAAAACTTATCTATTGGCTACCTAGGCCCTACATATACCAGAAAACAATTTAAGTGCCTGCACAAGTATGTAGATATATACTTCTTATTAAAAGAGAGTGTACTCATAGACATAAAATATGGCATGTCATAATAAGCATAGTTAAGAAAGTAAAAAAAAAAAGTATTATATAAATTAGTGCTGTAAATCAAGTATTCAAACAACTTTAGGTTGTTCAGTAATTATTCTGCCAAAATATCTAAATGAATGAAAACCATAAATTGGACACTTGAAAATAAAATGTATAAATCTTCTCTCTTGAAAATTGAGGTTTAAGGAATTTGTAAATTATTTCAGTAGTGTTAAAATATTCCTAGCTTTGATTATAAATCAAACAAAAATTGAATATGTTAGTAGAATTAGGTTGTAATCTGAACCTTGCTACTAAAAACCTGAATGATTTTTATGGGTCTCATTTTCTTTCTTCATTCAGAAATGAGAGGAGTGAGTGAATAAGAGTTCACACTGACAATATTCTCTGTCTTTCTGGTATGTCATTTCAAATATCTCTCCATGCAGACACCACCACTCACTACTTACTTAGATTACCCTGAAGATATTTGAGTTTGTCTCTTGTAAATAGCTTATTTCAATGGTCTTTTTCTAAGATAGCATATTATCATTTTCAGTGTCATGCATACATCAAGATTTAGACAAATCAAGAAACTTATGAGGAAGAAACAAGATTCCGGTGGCCAGAAACTTGATACTTGTCCTATCTGTATTACTACAGATGTGCATCAGCCTCTCCTTCCCACCCAATTATGGTCATGAATGTAGATTATTGTAAATTTCTACATTGATCATTCTTACATAGGTTTTAGATGTTGTACAAGAAAAATTCTAGGTAATGTTAATGTCCCTTTATCCTTGAATAAAAATAGCCAGTGACCTCTAATAGCAACACAATGTTAGTAGAAGAGTGAAGAACTTTTGGCAGTTAAGTGATTCATATATTAACAGATTGTCATCAATATTGTTTCCAAACATATGCTCTATGAAATTTGGCAACTTGCAGATGTTTCAAGGGGGAGCTATCAGCAGAGTCACCTTTTTGATACATAGTACATCTAGGTCGTCCTGTGTGCATTATCATGTGACTTAATCAAAGTCTTCAAATTTCAGTAGGTAAAGAATAAATTTATATATTGTGATTTTAGTGTCATTTTGATAAATATTGCTTTACTGTGACAATCATTCTATTTTGGGTTACTAAATATAGGTCCTGCAATTCAAGAATATAATTAATATCCATATTATCCACCATTGCAAGTCACCTATAACTTATTCTGAGTCACTAAATTTATTTAAGATACCCATCAGAGTGTAAGTTTTGGAACTATTTTGATGAATTTACATTTCTGGATCCTGAATCACCAGTTGAAATAAACTGAAAGAAGACATTCTCACACCTACTTTGTTTTACTCTGTAATTATAATTTTCTAAAGTACTCCTTTACCTTTTATATTTAGTAAAGTTGTAAAATACATCTCAGTTATTGTAAAGAGAGAATAAAACCTTTATATAAAGCATCCTATGTTTGCAAGGGGTGTCCCATTTTGCAAAGATATTTTGCTTAATTGCTTTCTCTTGTTTGATACTCACATCAGCCCCAGGAAGTCATTTCCATTTTGTAAGTTATTTCCATTGTATAAATGAAGATGCCAGTGCTCAGTAAAAGCAATATAGCTTCATCATCCTCAGGTCCTGACTGGCAGAGCAGCCCTTTCCTGATGTTCATATCAACATTCTGTCACACGGCATTAACTCTTCTAGCAAAGCATACCAAGGGGTCCCACACACACATAAAGTCAAGTACAGAGTGACTGGCTCCCAGGTTTAGTTGCATTGAAATCATTTGTAGGGCTTATTAAAAATGCATCATATATTCTCAGTTCCTACAGATAATGACTTGAATAGGAGCTAGAACTGGCATTTTAAATCAACACTTCAGGGTATTCTGTTCCAAATGGACAGAAAATTATACACTATAAAATTCTGATTTAGAAAAGTGTACCCAAAATCTTTAGTGGTTTACAGAATAACTTAGACCTGAACCTTTGCTATTTGAATATAACAAAGACACAGGCTAAGTTTTATACCTGTACAGCTACAGTTTTCTACGTAAAACACAAACTGATTTAGATAACAAAGACTTCATGCTGTCTGATTACATTACTTTATGCCCTTGAGTAGTGGAGGCAGTATTCTTGTATGTAGCATACTCTTAAATACCGAATTTAAAAAGAAATTTTGAAGCTATAATTTTTATTCTCTCTTTCTCTCGCTACTCACTTTCCATTCTACTATGAATAAGCAAGTAGTATAAAAGAGGTTTATGGTAGGATTAAAATGAAAAGCCATTAGCAAAGTAATTAAAAATGGGAACTGACAACATGTATTGATGTGGCTGATGTGTAAAATATAAATATTTCAGGAAAATTTTATTTGGTTACTTAAAAACATTATGAATCCATGGGAAGCACAGAGTGTTGGTTCTCAGTAACTCCCTAATCACCGTTTCCTTATCAGCTGTGTCCCCAACTAGAGCCAAGAAGAGAAATGCAAAGTATATTTAGTTAGAGAAAAAACTACTCTCAGTCCTCTCATATCAAAAACAACAACACTATCAATAACAACAACAAAATCTCCATTATGTTGGAAATATTGAATCTTCAACACTTTTGCTTTGGTAAGTGAAAAAATGACCTCCACAGTGCACTACTTTTGCCTGATGTAAGCAGAGCTCGATGGTCTTAAGTGGTAAAAGTAAAGGGTATAAGAGTTCTACTTCCACCCTGACAGACTGAGGTGCTCCACTGACCTGCTTCCCACTGAAACTGATCTAAAAAAAAAAAAAAAGAAAGAAAGAAAAGACAAAGAAGTCCAACTACTTAAAATCCCTGGAAATGACCTTAAGAGTACAATGAAACTAGAAAAAAAACCCCACAAAGATTCAAGAGAATGTACTAAAATTGAGTAGGAATTAGGAGAGACTATAGTATTTGAACCAAGTTCTCTCTCCCAGCTTAGCTATCATGACTGGTACAGTGAAAATCTAGGGCTCACTTGCCCACCAGCTTCTATTCAGAGGGCAATGTTCCCAGGAGGTGCAGGACATCAGCAGTTCTCATCTTGCCTAAGTTACCTGTTGCTGAGGTTAAGTTCCTGGTGAGTGTGATAGAGATGGGGGCTCCTTTATTCTATACTAAAGGGACAAAGGCTATACCTTAGACAGGGCACCACTTAGAATACTGGATCTCAATCATTCTGGCTCCAACTTATTGGTGGGAGGTTCGATGCTGAGAGAAGCAAGCTGAGGAAGCGTGGGGGTCCCCCCATCCTCCAAGAACACAGATTCTAAAGTAAGGGTGTCACTCAGAGAACAGCATACCATTATCCCTGGCACAAGAGCCTGGGCTCAGAGATTTTGCCTCTGAGGAAGAGCACACCATAGAATGGAGAGCTCCAAATTCCTCCCCAGTACATCTAAATGACTTCCTTTGCAACCTAGTGTTGAAAAATTCAAGCTTAAAAACAATCTCAAAAACACTGGAAACTGTGGCAAAAAGACCATTGGAAGGACATTGGTTTTGGAGCTATTACATACAGGACAGGTAGTTTCCAGAAGGAGGAAAAGGGACAGTTGTGAAGAACGCTTCAGGGGTCAGAACCAACCTCACTCACTAACTTGGGGAATTATTCCTTCAAAGGAGTGTGGATTTAATTTGATAAATCTGTAAAGCAATTTATGCCCTACTACATTTTTTAAAACAATAGAGTAATCAGCAATTAGTAGAGTTTAACAGTTGGATAAGGCCAGGGATCTGAGACAGTCAAAGAAAGCCCTGCCATGACTATTATAATCCCAGGGTGACTCTGAGCATATTCAAGGCTGTATTACCTGAGAAGTAACATTAGATGCTTCACACTAGTGCTCACATCATGGGGGAAATAAACTATACTAAAATAATCTAACTAGTAACTATACACACACACACACACACACACACACACACACACACACACACGTAGATAATAATAAATAATAAGTTTCAGAGTGGGAGGAACCAGGACTCAGACTTGTTAAAGTGTTATCTAATATTCCAGTTTTCAACAAAATATTTAGAAGACATACAAAGAAACAGGAGATTATGACTTCATCACCGAAAAGAAAAGGCAGGCAACATAAACTTCCTGTCAGAGAAGAAAAGATGTTGAATTAACAGAAAAAGACTCAAAGACTTCAAATAATTAAAACATTATTAAGAAATAAAATATGATAGTATTGCCACATCAATTAGAAAATAACAATAATGATATAGAAGTTATAAAGAAGAACCAAATGAAAATACTGAAGTTAAACATACAATAACTTAAATAAAAAATTCCTTAGAGAACCTCAATCATAGATTTGAACCAACACAAGAAAGAATTAGCAAACTTTGAAAACTTGCAGTGATAAAGCCAATATAAGATGAAGAAAAGAAGAAAAAGAATGACAATAGCCATAGAGAGATGTGAGACACCATTAAATGTATGGGATTTGTATGTATAATGTGTTAGGAGGAGAGGGTGAAAGAACAAAAAAATATATTTGAAGGAATAATGGTTAAAAACTTATCAAATGTATTGGAAAACATTGATTGACATTCAGGAAATTCAGTGACTCAAAGTACAATAAATTCAAAGAGATCCAAAAATAAACGCATCATTGTAAAAATTCTGAAAGTCAGTCAGGAAAAACATCTTTAAAGCGGCAAAAGACAAACAACTTGTCACTTACAAGGAACTCTGATACAATAGGAACTGATGTCTAATCAGAAACAGTGGAAGCCAAAATGCAGTGGGCTAACACATTCATAATCTAAAAAGAAAAAAAAAAAGCCCCAAAAAACTGACAACAAAATATTCTATATCTATTAAAACTATCCTTCAAATTGAAGGTGAAATGCATTCTTAGATAAAGAAATACTAAAAGAATTGGTTGGTTGGAGACTCACCTTATAAAAAAAGGATGTTCTTCAGGCTAAAAGCAAGTGACTTTGGAGAGTAATAAGCATTGAGATGAAAAAACGAAGAGCTCTGGTAATAGGCAGTATAAATATATATTTCTTCTCCTTTTCCTTCCTCTCCTAACTTAAAAAGTAATATAAATGTATAGTTGTGCCTATAACATAGAAAAGTATATATATATGCTTAGAAATAGTGCAAAGGAGGTGGTTAAAGCAATGCTATATTGAGCTTAGAAAATTACTCTAACATTTTTGTTTTTTTTTATAATTTTTATTTATTTTTTACAGAGACAGAGAGTGAGTCAGGGACAGACAGGAACGGAAAGAGATGAGAAGCATCAATCATTAGTTTTTCTTTTTTTTTAATTTTTTAATTTTTTTATTTATTCATTTTTAGAGAGGAGAGAGACAGAGGAGAGAGAGACAGAGAGAGAGAAGGGGGGAGGAGCTGGAAGCATCAACTCCCATATGTGCCTTGACCAGGCAGGCCCAGGGTTTCGAACCGGCGACCTCAGCATTTCCAGGTCAACGCTTTATCCACTGCACCACCACAGGTCAAGCCTAGAAAATTACTCTAAATGGAAGAATTGACTTCAAAATCCACAGCCAAAAATGAAGAGCAATAGAATGATATGTAAGAAAGTTAATATAACAATTGTCTTCTTTTTTATATAACTTTTAAAAGACAAAAAATTATATAAAGTAAAAATTATCACACTGATTGTAAGTATTGTAGCAGTTATATTTTTACATATAATACTAATTACAAAATTGGGGGGAAGAATAAAATAACATTTATATATCTCACTGACATTAAATTGATATATATGAAGCTGTTTCTAATAAGTTAAGGGTATATATGGTTAAGTCTTAGACTAACAATTAAGGAAATAACTGACAAAGAATAAGTATAAAATCAATATAGGAATTAAAATGCTACAATAAAAATACTGAATGCAATAGAAAACTGTGAAAGAGGACTAGAGAAACAAAAGAAACACAAGAACTATGGAAAAGAAAAAACAGAGTGGCTCACACAAATCCAACTATGTCAGTGATAACATCAAATGTGAATGGATTTACTAAAGCTATCAAAAAAGAAGAAATTGTTAGAATTGAGAAAATCAAGGTTCAACTGTATGCTATCTACAGGAAATACACTTTAGAGTCAAAGATATAAATTGATTAAAAGTAAAATGATGAAAAAAGATATGCAAAGAGTGTGACAAAAAATAACTGCCTTGCTATACTAATATTCGATAGAATGGACTAAAAATGTTAATAAAGAGGGACATTTTATAATAATATAAAGGTCATTCTAGGTCGAAGATAGAACAGTTATAATCAAATATTTATTGAACTAACAACAGAGTGCAAAAATGAATGAAGCAAAAACAGAAATAAAGGGAAAATGGGTAATTGAATAATAGAGATGTCAATACCTCACTTTTAATAATAAATAGAAAATCCCAACAACAAGGAATATACAGTCTTCTCAAAAACACATGAGAGAGATGACGTCAGAGTAATGGCGGGGTAGGAAGCGATACCGATAAATCTCCCCCAAAACTCAACAAGATCTTCAACCAGAAACAGAAAAACCTATACTTGGAGCTTCCAGATGCTTCGCAATACACCCAAAGGTATGACTGAGTGAAAAATTGGCTAAATATATAACCAAACCCCAAAGGAAATAGGGAATAAGAAATGCTCCGCCTTCCTCACTAACCTAAACAGGGCGGCTTTCTCTGGTAACTGTGAATATAGAAACTGAGGCGGGCAAAGGGGGTGAATACATCCAGGCCGCAACACAAATGGCCGAACCAGGCTGTGGCACGGAGATCCAAGCCAAGGAAAATCTGATCCTGTGGCAACCCGGGCAATACAAGCTAACACTCGCGCCAAACCCAAACAAAGAAAGACAAGGGGCGCGGACATTTTACCCGGTCTCCTGGTTGGTGCGCAGTTAGTGGGCGAGAGATTTCTTCCTAAGCCCCGGAAGTGGGTGCCCGTGTTGCCCCACGGAGAGGCAGGGTCAGAGGCCTTTCTGTGGGCCGAGGGCAGAGTCTCTGGGCAGCCCCAGCGCCCTGGGAAAGGCACTCACGGGAGGGAGTGAGAACTAATTCCAACGGTGGAGATTTTCCGTACTGGAGGGTGTTTCACTCAGAGGGAAACGCGGCCGGCCTCATATCCTGGTTTGCGCGCGCAGATAAGGAGTGAGCGATTCCTCCGAGTGCCTCGGCAGTGCGCACCCGTGTTATCGCACAGAGGGGCAGAGTCAGGGGCCTTTGTGTGGGCCAAAGCGGAATTTCGGGCCGCCCCAGCGCCTTGCAAAAGCTGCGCACGGGGACGGAGCGAGACTCAATTCCAACGCTGCAACTTTTCCCTGTGGTTGGGGGTTTCACTCAGAGCGTGAGACTGCTGGCCGGATATCCTGGTCTGCGTGCGCAGCCAGTGAGTGAGAGTTTCCTCCAAGCGCCCCGGAAGTGGGCGCCTGCTTGTGTTACCGGACAGAGTGGCAGAGCCAGAGGTCTTTGAATGGCCGGAAAGCCCGCCTGATTATGCTAGCAGCTCTGACTGACTGAGCCTTACCCAGAGCCCTGTGCTGAGTGGAAATAGAGTGGGGAGTTGCCAGCTCTTTGAGCCTCTTACTATCCAGGCAGAGGCAGCAGCAACCCCATAGCTGGATTATCAGGCTACTAATTGAGGAAGGAAAGACTAGGAGAAAGGCTCCAGGAACACGGACTCTCTCACTGTCGGAGCCTATAAATGCTAATAGCCTCGACTGCCAACGAGACTAAAGCACAATACATGACATTGCCATAGAGACTTATCAACTGCAAACCTCTACCTGAGCGTGGCAAAGGGGCAAAACCCGGGGTACAGAGTCACCGACCAGGAAGAGGGAGAGAAAAGAAAAAGCAAGAAGATAACCTCTCAAAATCAAGAATAATCTGCAGACTTTATAACCTATCCCATTTTATTATATTTGTTCGTTTGTTTCTCTTATCTTCATTCTTGATACTTTTTTTTTCCTCCTCCAATTTGGCCGATTAACTCTCTACTGGTCTTACTCTCTCCTCTCCTTGAACTACACTACCCATAAGTGTTACATCTCCCATTATCTTTTCTCTTCTCTTCCTTTCTCTCTATGAGGGTTGCACTCCAAAACCCTTAACTCTCTCTCTCTCTCTCCTTTCTTTTTTCTTCTTTTAGTGGTTCCCTCTTTTTTTTTTCTCTCTCTCTCTTTCTTTTCTCCCTCTATATTAGTTTCTTCCTTTCTCCTTTACATCTCCTCTCATTCAAACCTCAATAACAAACAAATTATCTTATCTGGGACTCAAACTTATGTTTGTGGCATTTTGGGGGCTTTTTACTTCACCTTTTTAACTCACTAGCAGTGCTCCCATCCCTGGCTCTCCATATTATCTAGTTCTTGTTCCACTAAATACAATAGTAATTTTTTAATTTGTCCCCCCATTTTTCCGTTTTCCTCTTAATCCTCTCATCATAACTCTTAGACAACCAACACCAAAAAGCAAATCATTTTATTCTTGACCCAAATTTTTTCCTTATTTTCTTTTTGTGGGTCCATACGCTCTTTTTTTTTTTTTTTTGCCCCTTTATTACTTTTCCCCAATTCAGGCCCTCCATCACAGGCATTGTTTGTTATAATTCACAGTCCACCACAAGATTTTATCAAGAAAGAGGGGAGAGGAGAGGAGAGGAAAAAAGGAGGGGGGGAATAATTTCCTTTTTTTTTTTTTAATTTTTATTTTATTTTATTTTTCTTTATTTCATTATTATTTTTTTTTTAAAAAACAACTCTTTTCGATTTTTTTTATTATTTTTTTTAAATTTTTTATTCTTTATTAAATCTCATTAATACCATCAACAAAACCACCCTCAGATGCCATTAAGGAAGAGAAAATCGAATATCATGGATACAAAAGAAAGAGAGGTAACACAGCTACATGAGGAAAAATCTATGGAGAAAAAATTTAATATATTGGAAACCTTGGAGCTAAATGACAGAGAATTCAAGATAGAAATCCTAAAAATCCTCCGAGATATACAAGAAAACACAGAAAGGCAATATAGGGAGATCAGAAAACAACTCAATGAACATAAAGAATATATGTCCAAGGAAATTGAAACTATAAAAACAAATCAAACAGAGATGAAAAACTCAATTCACGAGCTGAAAAACGAAGTAACAAGCTTAGCTAATAGAACAGGTCAGATAGAAGAGAGGATTAGTGAAATAGAAGACAAGCAACTTGAGGCACAACAGAGAGAAGAAGAAAGAGACTCAAAAATTAAAAAAAAATAAGATAGCCCTACAAGAATTATCTGACTCCCTTAAAAAGAATAACATAAGAATAATAGGTATATCAGAGGGAGAAGAGAGAGAAAATGGAATGGAGAACATACTCAAACAAATAATAGATGAGAACTTCCCAAGCCTGTGGAAAGAACTAAAGCCTCAAGTTCAAGAAGCAAAGAGAACTCCGAGTTTTCTTAACCCCAACAAACCTACTCCAAGGCATATCATAATGAAATTGACACAAACCAACAGCAAAGAAAAAATTCTCAAGGCAGCCAGGGAAAAGAAGAATACAACATATAAAGGAAGGCCCATTAGATTATCATCAGATTTCTCAGCAGAAACTCTACAAGCTAGAAGAGAGTGGACCCCAACATTTAAAGTCCTGAAAGAGAGGAACTTTCAGCCACGAATACTATACCCATCAAAGCTATCCTTCAAATATGAAGGAGAAATAAAAACATTCACAGATACAGAAAAGATGAGGGAATTTATCATCAGAAAACCCCCACTCCAGGAATTACTAAAGGGGGTTCTCCAATCAGATACAAAGAACAAAAAAAAAAACAGAGCTACAAGTAAAAGCTCCAAGAAGAACACAATAAAACCAAATTTAAACTGTGACAACAACAAAAGAAAGAGGGGGAGAAGATGGAGATTAACAGTAGCAAAGGACGATGGAGTGCAAAAGTACTCACAAAATAGTTCGCTACAATGAACAGGGTAGGGACCCTTTTCATTATTCAAAGGTAACCACCATTGAAAAAACCACCACAGAAGCACATGAGATAAAAAAGATAGCAACAGTGGAAAGATGTATGGAATACAACCAAATAAAATCAAAAGATAGAAAAACAAAAGAGAAGGATCAAACAAGACACAAAACTAACAGAAAGCAATCTATAAAATGGCAATAGGGAACTCACAAGTATCAATAATTACACTAAATATAAACGGATTAAACTCACCAATAAAAAGGCACAGAGTAGCAGAATGGATTAAAAAAGAAAATCCAACTGTATGCTGCCTACAGGAAACTCATCTAAGTAACAAGGATAAAAACAAATTCAAAGTGAAAGGCTGGAAAACAATACTCCAAGCAAATAACATCCAAAAAAAAGCAGGTGTAGCAATACTCATATTGGATAATGCTGACTACAAGACAGGAAAAGTACTCAGAGACAAAAATGGCCATTTCATAATGGCTAAGGGGACACTGAATCAAGAAGACATAACAATTCTTAATATATATGCACCAAACCAAGGAGCACCAAAATATATAAGACAGCTACTTATTGATCTTAAAACAAAAACTGACAAAAACATAATCATACTTGGAGACCTCAATACACCGCTGACGGCTCTAGATCGGTCATCCAAACAGAGAATCAACAAAGACATAGTGGCCTTAAACAAAACACTAGAGCACCTGGATATGATAGACATCTACAGGACATTTCATCCCAAAGTGACTGAGTATACATTTTTCTCCAGTGTACATGGATCATTCTCAAGAATTGACCATATGTTGGGCCACAAAAACAACATCAGCAAATTCAGAAAAATTGAAGTTGTACCAAGCATATTTTCTGATCATAAAGCCTTGAAACTAGAATTCAACTGCAAAAAAGAGGGAAAAAATCCCACAAAAATGTGGAAACTAAACAACATATTTTTAAAAAATGAATGGGTCAAAGAAGAAATAAGTGCAGAAATCAAAAGATATATACAGACTAATGAAAATGACAATACGACATATCAGAATCTATGGGATGCAGCAAAAGCAGTGATAAGAGGGAAGTTCATATCACTTCAGGCATATATGAACAAACAAGAGAGAGCCCAAATGAACCACTTAACTTCCCACCTTAAGGAACTAGAAAAAGAAGAACAAAGACAACCCAAAACCAGCCGAAGAAAGGAGATAATAAAAATCAGAGCAGAAATAAATGAATTAGAGAACAGAAAAACTATAGAAAAAATTAATAGAACAAGGAGCTGGTTCTTTGAAAAGATCAACAAAATTGACAAACCCTTGGCAAGACTTACCAAGGAAAAAAGAGAAAGAACTCATATAAACAAAATCCAAAATGAAAGAGGAGAAATCACCACGGACACCGTAGATATACAAAGAATTATTGTAGAATACTATGAAAAACTTTATGCCACTAAATTCAACAACCTAGAAGAAATGGATAAATTCCTAGAAAAATACAACCTTCCTAGACTGAGTCAAGAAGAAGCAGAAAGCCTAAACAGACCTATCAGTAGAGAAGAAATAGAAAAAACCATTAAAAACCTCCCCAAAAATAAAAGTCCAGGCCCTGACGGCTATACCAGCGAATTTTATCAAACATTCAAAGAAGACTTGGTTCCTATTCTACTCAAAGTCTTCCAAAAAATTGAAGAAGAAGCAATACTTCCAAACACATTTTACGAAGCCAACATAGCCCTCATACCAAAACCAGGCAAGGATGGCACAAAAAAAGAAAACTACAGACCAATATCTCTAATGAATACAGATGCTAAAATACTAAACAAAATACTAGCAAATCGAATACAACAACATATTAAAAAAATAATACATCATGATCAAGTGGGATTCATCCCAGAATCTCAAGGATGGTTCAACATACGTAAAACGGTTAATGTAATACACCATATCAACAAAACAAAGAACAAAAACCACATGATCTTATCAATAGACGCAGAAAAGGCTTTTGATAAAATACAACACAATTTTATGTTTAAGACTCTCAACAAAATGGGTATAGAAGGAAAATATCTCAACATGATAAAGGCCATATATGATAAACCATCAGCTAACATCATATTAAATGGCACTAAACTGAAGGCTTTCCCCCTTAAATCAGGAACAAGACAGGGTTGTCCACTCTCTCCACTCTTATTTAATGTGGTACTAGAGGTTCTAGCCAGAGCAATCAGACAAGACAAAGAAATAAAAGGCATCCATATCGGAAAAGAAGAAGTAAAGGTATCACTTTTTGCAGATGATATGATACTATACATCGAAAACCCCAAAGAATCCACAAAAAGACTACTAGAAACAATAAGCCAATACAGTAAGGTCGCAGGATACAAAATTAACATACAGAAGTCAATAGCCTTTCTATATGCCAACAATGAAACAACTGAGAAGGAACTCAAAAGAATAATCCCCTTCACGATTGCAACAAAAAAAATAAATTACTTAGGAATAAACATAACAAAGAATGTAAAGGACTTATATAATGAAAACTATAAACCATTGTTAAGGGAAATCGAAAAAGATATAATGAGATGGAAGAATATACCTTGTTCTTGGCTAGGAAGAATAAATATAATCAAGATGGCTATATTACCCAAAGCAATATACAAATTTAATGCAATTCCCATCAAAATTCCAATGACATTTTTAAAAGAAATGGAGCAAAAAATCATCAGATTTATATGGAACTATAAAAAACCCCGAATAGCCAAAGCAATCCTAAAGAAAAAGAATGAAGCTGGGGGCATTTCAATACCTGACTTCAAACTCTATTATAGGGCCACGACAATCAAAACAGCATGGTATTGGCAGAAAAATAGACACTCAGACCAATGGTACAGAATAGAAAGTCCAGAAATAAAACCACATATATATAGTCAAATAATTTTTGATAAAGTGGCCAACAACACACAATGGAGAAAAGAAAGCCTCTTCAATAAATGGTGCTGGGAAAACTGGAAAGCCACATGCAAAAGAATGAAACTGGACTACAGTCTCTCCCCCTGTACAAAAATTAACTCAAAATGGATCAAAGATCTAAACATAAGACCTGAAACAATTAAGTACATAGAAGAAGACATAGGTACTCAACTCAGGGACCTGGGTTTTAAAGAGCATTTTATGAATTTGACTCCAATGGCAAGAGAAGTGAAGGCAAAAATTAATGAATGGGACTACATCAGACTAAGAAGTTTTTGCTCAGCAAGAGAAACTGATAACAAAATAAACAGAAAGCCAACTAAATGGGAAATGATTTTTTCAAACGACAGCTCAGATAAGGGCCTAATATCCAAAATATACAAAGAACTCATAAAACTCAACAACAAACAATCCAATAAAAAAATAGGAAGAGGATATGAATAGACACTTCTCCCAGGAAGAAATACAAATGGCCAACAGATATATGAAAAGATGCTCATCTTCTTTAGCTATTAGAGAAATGCAAATCAAAACAGCAATGAGATACCACCTCACACCTGTTCGATTAGCTGTTATTAGCAAGTCAGGTAACAGCAAATGTTGGAGAGGCTATGGAGAAAAAGGAACCCTCATACACTGTTGGTGGGAATGTAAAGTAGTACAACCATTATGGAAGAAAGTATGGTGGTTCCTCAAAAAACTGAAAATAGAACTACCTTATGACCCAGCAATCCCTCTACTGGGTATATATCCCAAAAACTCTGAAACATTGATACGTAAAGACACATGCAGCCCCATGTTTATTGCAGCATTGTTCACAGTGGCCAGGACATGGAAACAACCAAAAAGCCCATCAATAGATGACTGGATAAAGAAGATGTGGCACATATACACTATGGAATACTACTCAGCCATAAGAAATGATGACATCGGAACATTTACAGCAAAATGATGGGATCTTGATAACATGATACAAAGCGAAATAAGTAAATCAGAAAAAAACAGGAACTGTATTATTCCATACGTAGGTGGGACATAATAGTGAAACTAAGAGACATTGATAAGAGTGTGGTGGTTACGGGGGGGAGGGGGGAATGGGAGAGGGATAGGGGGTGGGGAGGGGCACAAAGAAAACAAGATAGAAGGTGATAGAGGACAATCTGACTTTGGGTGGTGGGTATGCAACATAATTGAACGACAAGATAACCTGGAGTTGTTATCTTTGAATATATGTATCCTGATTTATTGATGTCACCCCATTAAAAAAATAAAATTATATATAAAAAAAAAAACAAAAACAAAAAAAAACACATGAAAGACTATCAGAAAAGAACATTTGCTAGCCCCATAAATCAAACCTTAATAAATTTGAGAATCAAAATAATACAAACTATTTTCTTGACCATAATGGGATAAAATTAAATAAAACTATGATAAAAAAGAAGTTTGAAAAGAAATCACAAAAAGTTAAAATTGTACAAAATGTGCATAAATAACCAATTAGTCAAAGTAGAAATAAAAAAAGAAATGAAAATTTTTGAGATGTTTGAAAATGAAGATACAAATATTCCAAAACCTATGGTATGCAGCTGAAATAGTTTTCTAGGGGGAAATTTATATCTCTAAATGCCTATATTAAAATTTAAAAGCTTTCATATCAATAATTTGAACTTCTACCCTTAGAACCTAGAAAAAAAAAAGAACAGATTAAACCTAAAGCAAGGAGAAGAAAGGAAATAATAAATATCAGAGGGGAAATTATTAAAATAGAAAACAAAAATTAATAGAGAAAATTAATAAATTCAAAAATGGTCTCATGAAATTATTAATAAATTTTGATTAACCTTTAGCTGAATTAATCAAGAAAAAAAGAATAGGCTCAATTCTAGAATCAGAAATAAAAGGAACACATTACCAGTAACATTAGAGAACTAAAAATGATTATAAAGAAATTCTATGAATAAAGGTATGCAAAAGCATTATTTGAAGTGTGTGAAACTGACGAATTTTTAGAAATCACCGATTTAAGAAGAAATTTGTAATATGAATGAATAGACTTGTTATGTAACAAGTAAAGATATTTAGTTAGTAATCCCAAACTACTTATAATAAAAAGCCCAGGCCCTGATGCTAAGAGGGGAAGAGGGTTAATTTCCACCAAACACTTAAGAAAGAATTAATACCAATCTTTCATAAACGCTTCCAAAAAAATAGAAATAAGAATATAATACAAATAGACCTGTATCACTCTGTTAATATTGCCAGACAAAGACATCACAAGGAAACTACAGACCAATATCTATTATGAATAGGATGCAAAAAGCCTCAACAAAATACTAGCAAATTAAACACAGCAAATTATAAAGTAAATTATACACCATGACCAAATAGTATTTAACTTGAGAAAAGCAAGATTGGCTTGACATCTGAAAATCAGTCCATGAAATATACCAAATGAATGAACATGATCGTCTCAGTAGACATCAAAAATGCATTTGACATGATCTAACACAATTCCATGATTAAAAAAAAAATAAAGAAATTTAAACTAGGAATAGAATGATAAAAGGGAACTTCCTTAATCAGAAAATTTGATATATGAAAAACTCACAATTAGATCATATTTTTTAAAAGTCATTTTTAAAATTTTTATTTATTTATTTTAGTAAGAAGAGAGAAAGAGAAAGGAGGAGGAGCAGGAAGCATCAACTCCCATATGTGCTTTGACTGGGCAAGCCCAGGGTTTCAAACCCGTGACCTCAGCATTCCAGGTCCATGCTTTATCCACTGCGCCACCATAGGTCAGGCTAACATCATATTTAATGGTGAAAAATGGATGTTTTCCTTCTAAGATTAGGAAATAGACAAAGATGTCCACTCTCATCATTTCTGTTCAACATTGTACTGGAGATTCCAGCAGGTCAATTAGGCAAGAAAAAAATCAAATTGCAAAGGAAGAAGTAAAACTATCTCTATTCACAACTGATAATGATCTTGTATATAGAAATATCCTATAGACTACACTAAAAAAACTATTAGATCAATTACATTTATTTAGCAAGGTTTCAGGGCATATGATGAAAAAACAAAAATCATTTTTATTTCAAAACAATGGCAACAAATATTTTAAAAATATGATTATAAAATAATTCCTTTATGATAGCATAAGAAAGAATATTTAAGAAAAGGTTAAAAAAATAAGTGCAAATCTTATACTTTGAAAACTAAAATTTATTGCTGAATTTAGATAAGATCCACATATTTTTTTTTTGTTTGAGTCAGAAAATTTATTATTGTTAAGATGGCAGCACTCCTCAAAGTGATCTACAGATTCAGTATAAGCTTTATCCCTTTATCTAACTTCTCTGTAGAAATTAACAAGCTGATCCTAAACATCTTGTAAAGTTGCAGGGACCCAGAATAGTCATACAATCTGGAAAAAGAAGGACAGACTTGGAGGACTCACATTTGTTCATATGAAAACATACTATATAAAACAACAGTAATCAGAACAGCATAGTACTAGCATAGGATGCACATAAAACAATGAAATATAATTGAGAACTCAGAAAAAAAAAGTGTCTTTGGTTGACTGACTTTTGACACATGTGCAAAACCATTCAATTGGGAAAAAAAATAGTTTTTTCAACAAACTGCCGGAACAACTGGATATCACATGAAACAATGAAATTGGAACCATACATTATAACATCTACAAAAATTCACTAGAAATGGTCCAAAGATCTAAATAAAAATTATTAAACTATAAATATCCTAAAGAAGTATATAGGGATTAATCTAGATAAATTCAGATTTAACAGTCAATTTTTAGATAATGACAACACAAGCACAAGCCACAAAAGAAAAGATAAATTGTACTTCATTGAAATCAAAACTGTTTCAAAGGACACTATCAAGAAAGTGAAAAGACAACTCCCAAAATAGTAAAAAGTATTTATAAATCTTACATCTGATAAGGAACTTGTCTGTAGAATATGTGAAGAACCCTACTACTTCATAATTAAAGATAGATAGCTCAACTAAAAATAGACAAAGGACTTGCATAGAAATCTCACCAAAGAAGAAATACAAATGACCAATGAGCTTGTCCAAAGATGTGCAACATCATCAGTCACCAGGAGTATGCAAGTCAAAACCATAATGTAACACTGCTTAAAACACTCAGATGACTAAAATATTAAAAGTTGGATAATAACAAGTGCTAGTGAAGATATGGAAAAGTTAGAACACTTATGTATTTTCTGGTGTAAATTTAAAATGGTGCTGCCACTTTGAAAAAAATCTTGCAATCCCTCATATGATCAAACATAGAATTTCCATATGAGCCACAATTACACTCTTAGGTATATACCCGAGACACATATGTCTACAAAAATAATGTTTACTAACATTACTTATAATAACCAAATGGAGGAAACAATCCAAATGTCCATCAGCTAGTGAATGAATAAATGAATTGTGAATATTCATGTAATGGAGTATATATTGAGCCATAAGAAGGAATGAGGTAGTGATAAATGCTACAAAATTGGTGAACCTTGAAAATATTATGCTAAGTAAAAGAAAACAGCAACAAAGTACCACATATTATATGATTCTACTTGTATGAAAGTCTAGAATAGCATATCACAGACAGAAAGTGGCACAGTGATTGCTTAAGGCTTGAGGTCTAAGGAAGTTATAGCTAAATTATACAGGATGATATCTGGAGGCAAGGACCATTGGGGGGTAATTTTAGAGACCATTAACCCACAAGGCATCTCATTTTATAGTGGCTCCACTTCTATGTGATTAAAGGACTAGAAGGGAAACTGATAAGTAGGCCGCTAGAAGTCAGATCCAGAGCTTGTGCGACTTGAGACCTTATACTTTTATCTGAGGTTCTTTGTGTGTATTTTTTCTTTGTTTGCTTATTTTTGTTTGTTTGTTTTTATTTTTCCTCTTACTGCTTAAAAAATCTAATACATAGGGGAGGTTCAAATTTTCTGATCCTATGTGGATATTTATCTTGATAATCTGCTACAAATTATCAGGAAAAAAAGAGCAGCTCTCAGAGTAACTATGATACTTGGGATGATAGTCAGCTAATAGTAATCTGATAGTACAAACAACAGCAATAAAAAGTGATAATTATCTGTACCATATACTGCTTTTAGGATACTATTAAATTGTAATTTGGCTTTTTATATATGTTTGCCTGTTTCCTCATCTGAACTATATAAACTTTTTATTTTTAACGAGCATGATATACCCGTATTTTCCCATGTATAAGACGCACTTTAATTTTGGGACCTGAAATTTGAAAAAACAAATGTATTACATAAAGTTATTGAATTCAAGTTTTATTCACCATAAAATTTACACAACTCTTTATCACTGTCAAAACTCCCATCCATTAGCTTGTCCTCATCAGTTCTGATGATGAATCACTGTCTTCATATATTGCCTCATCTTCAGTTCCATCTCTGGCATTTCAAATGCCACACTTCTTAAATGACTTGACAATGATCTCAATCTTGCTATTATCTCAGGATCTTTTCACCCAGATACAAACTCCTATAGTTGGTTTCTTCACTTTTCCTGCCAGTGTCAGATTGTCCCCAGAAGACTTCATCCATTGGTTCCATTCATCTCTCACGGTAGCTTTGAAGGGTTTGTTAATGCTGATATCAAGTGGTTGGAGCTGGGATGTCAAGCCTCCAGGTATGAAGACAAATTTTGTTTTTCACTCTGCAGCCATCTTGTTTCTGTTTTTTCTTATGAGTGCCCTGAACTGATAAAGCACCAGTAAGGCAGTTTTGCATAAGAGCCCACCTGGTCTCCTTCTCCAAACTTTCTCAGACCATATCTTCATTCCATTCTGATCCATCTAACCCTTATCATGAATGTGGACAATCACTCCTTGATGAATATCTTATTTTGGCATTACTTTGCATTTGAAAATCAGTATAGGAGGCAGCTTGGTTCTGTCGGCACAACAAACTAGAACTGTATAATGGCTTTTTTCATGTCCACTTGTCTTCATAGTTATAGTTTTCACCCCCTTCTTTTTAATCAACAGTTTCCTTACTTGAGACATCAAATTGAAGGGAGACTTCATCCATATTTGCAGTCTGTCCCAACTCAAACTGACATGTCTTCTGACATTGAATGACAAAACAATGAAATTCAAGGACCTTCTGCTCATAGCTTTCAGGTATCTTTTGGGCAAGTCTGATGCATATACTCATGCTTAATCCATTTTGTTTCATGAACCTGAAGCACCAATTGTGTCCTCTTTTGAAATCAGTAACTTCTTTTTCATCAGCAATTCTTCCTGCTTCATGCTGAACCATCTTTGTGGACACAGGAATTCTAATTGCCCTTTACTCTTCAATCCATATCTTCAAGTCCCTCTCTAAATCAGGCCATTTTGCTGAATTGCCTCTCGTCCACTTCTTCTGCCATGGCATTTTCAGTAGAGTTTCTTCTTCCCACAGACAGTCCCAGATTGATTTCTCAGTTGGAGGAGGACCAAACTTAACATTCAGCAGCACGATTTCTATTCATTTTTGCAAACTGTATCAGTTTTAACTTGAATTCAGCACTGTATGAAAATCTTTTCTGAGTCATTTCTGGTCAGAATGTGGCAAAATGTAACATACGGTAATATACTGGTAACAAGTGCAAAACAATCAGCACAAAGACAACAAGCACAAGAAAGCAGGAAATGCAAGTGAAAAAATCTACAACCACTGTATAAGACGCACCCAGTTTTTAGACCCCAAAATTTTTTATAAAGGTGCATCTTATACATGGAGAAATATGGTACTTTCCTTGTTTTTCAGTTTATAGAACAATATTTGAAGTCTAGTAGGCCTTGCAATATTTATTAAATATTATTCTGTGAATTAGTCCTATAAAATTACCCCCTCCTTGTATTTTTAATTTAGCGAGAAAGAGACAAAGACAGAGAGAGACAGAGAGAGGGACAGACAGGCAGGAAGGGAGAGAGATGAGAAGCATTAATTCTTCATTGCTGCACCTTGGTTCATTGATTGCTTTCTCATATGTGCCTTGACTGCAGGGCTCCAACCAAGCCAGTGACCCATTGCTCAAGCCAGTGACCTTGGGCTGACTCCAGTGAACATGGGGTCATGTCTATGATCCCATGCTCAAGCTAGCAACCTGTGCTCAAGTTGGTAATCCCACACTCAAGCCAGATGAATCTGTGCTCAAGCTGGTGACCTCAGGGTTTTGAACCTGGGTCCTCAGTGACCCACTCTGATGCTCTATCCACTGTGTCACTGCCTGGCCAGGCACATGATTCAATCTTAAATCCAGCTATTGGCGTTATTCTAATTAGCTTAAAGTGGAAAGAGTGATGATGTAATAATTAGAAATTCTGTACACCCAGCCCAGGTTTTCCATTGACCATCTCTGAGTGGCCATGGAAAGACACATTACCTCTTAAGACTGGAATTTCCTCATTAGGCAATGAAGGTTATAGGTCAGTTGATCTGAGACTGTTCTTTCCTGTTCCACTTTATAGAGTGAGATATTTTATTAGATTGTATCAACCTTGTGTCTTTGTATTTTAATGCAAGAACACTACAGTATTTACCATTGGTATGCAGCTACATGCCCATTTTTTATTTTTAAATCTGGAAGTAAGTTTTCAATAACTTTCTAGGGATGTCTGATCTCTGCTATTGGTTAAAATATCAAACTGAACTGCCTGGGATGCAAGTGCACTCATTTGAACTGGCTTTTTCTAAATGACTGAGATCTATACATTTTCTCTTAGATCAACGAGAAAGTAGTACTTTTTATCTAAAACATAGCATCAGAAGTTGTTACTATTTTAAACTATTGTTTCTATCCTATACTGTTATAACATATATATATTATAATATATATATGCTTTTGAGCAAAAGCTTTCTATGCTTGGCATCTATGAAAAGCGTATGTTACTGAACACAAGTCCAGCTGCCTTCCATGAAGATAATTCAATACTCGTGTGACAGGTGCTGGTGAAAAGGAAATAGGTTTATTTAAGAGCCAGTAATCTGAAAAGATGGGGGACTCCTGTCCTAAAAAGCTAAGAACTCCTGTTCTTAACAGCTAAGAAGGTGCATTGGCCAGATTATACAGGAGATGGGAAGAATTCGGGATGGGGGTAACTAGTGAGTAAAAGCAGATGTGCAGTTTTTCTTAAGAAAGGGACTGTACGGACCCTAATAGTAAAGACTAGGTTGTGAGCTCTGGTTCTTATGAGAAACTGCAAGCAGCAGCTCCCCCAACTCTCTGGGCTGTGTGCCCTAATACCCTCTCCCAGGCATATTTGGGCTAGCTGATTTAGCCTTAGTTCCCAGGTGTTTCTAGGTCAGCAGCCCAGAAGACTACTTTTTTGAGTATAGGCAGCTAGCTCAGCAAGTTGACATCACTTCACTGATGTAATGGTTGATGTGACATTGGCTCCATGCCGCTATTAAGCCCTATATTTACCAGTGCTGGCACTGCTAGGCAGAGGAGATGGGAGAAATCAGAATTCAGAAGATGGAAGACATCAGGATTCAGGAGATGGGAGACATCAGGATTCAGGAGATGGAAGACATCAGGATTCAGGAGATGGGAGACATCAGGATTCAGGAGATGGAAGACATCAGGATTCAGGAGATGGGAGACATCAGGATTCAGGAGATGGGAGACATCAGGATTCAGAAGACTGAGGAGATTTCAGGACAGAGAATTCAGGAGACTTAAGACTTGAGACTGAAGAGACCGGGGGAGCAGCAGCAGCAGCAAAGATGAAACAAAAATAAAATATTGCAGCATGCACCATCTTCCTCCGGCTTCTCATGCTTTTTTTCACCTTGGGGATCTAAATCATCCCTTATGGAGCAGGTGTGCTCCAACAGGGACTTTGTGATTTTCAAGGCTGGCTGGACTTCTGCGGCCCTTTTGGCCTTGTGACTGGAACTGAAGCTAGCAAGTAACTCATAAACTAGAGTTATTGTTCCTGGTGAATACACTTTCCTGTGATCAGGTTGTCCTCTTGACCTTATCTGAGAATCAAAACTACAAGCCTCAGCCTGGTGTGAGTGAGAGGAGGGGGCTGAGGCAAAGTCATGCAGTTATTACGTATGTCCATTTTTCTTGCTCTGATGTCATCTCTCGATGTGTGTCAGCTGAAGGGGAACAAGCCTCAACTGTAATGAGAACTTGGTCAGAGGTCAAAGAAAAGGATTGATTATATATACTGTTGACTTGTTACAGAATTCATAACTTTGATCACTAGATTGTATTAAATCATAATTACGGCAAGCTGGTTTTAAGATTTACTAAGGTTAACAAGAGTATATTTACAAAGATTCTTTTATAAACTTATTAGTATATTTTTATTTTAACTCTATTATATGGCTAGTCAAACTCATATAAGTAATATAACATATTAATTCTCTATTACAGGTATATGTTTTCTTTTAAATATTTGAGTGAAATTGATCACTTTCGAATTGAGTGTCCCTAAAATAAATATTTTATTTAAAGGAGAAAATAATGCTAAAATATTCATTAGCATATGTCACAAGTAAAACCAGAAAGACATAATGTTACTCTTTGAAATGTGAGGGCCCTTTTTTTTGACATATTGTAAAGTAACAGCAATGCATGGAAAAATGAATGTATGTTTTACTAGAGCTGGGCTTAACTTAAGGCTCATTTCTTTTCTGTGAGAAGATTTTCAAAAAGTTTATGTTACTTCTACCACTCATGAACTTGACACAGTTTCGTATACTGTAGTTCCTTCCACTTAGCTGATGGATAATTTTAAGTGATTAACATTATCTAGAACAGTGTTTTTCAACCTCTGGTCTGCCAGAAATTCCATGACAGTCCACAGATGAGTTAACCATCTGGTTGAAAAACACTGATCTGGAACATATTAATTATTCTTTAAATATTTAACTTTATTTTTAAAATAGTTCTTTATATAAGAAGAAAAATATGACTTATATCAGTTTTACAGATTATGCTGTCTTTGATTAAAAAAATACAACCATAGAAGAACTAATAATTTTTATTAAAATACACACAGTTGACTGTTTGATGAGGTATCATTACTAGTAAAGGGACTTTATTGATTACATTTGTCCATTACTTTCCTTTTTCAGAATTAGTACATTTTTCTCTTCAAGTGCAACTTGGGACATTTCAGGGATGATAACTAGTCATTTTTGACATGGAAGTCATTCAATCTTATGGCATTTAGAAATGCTTTTATTTCTCTTTGATCCCATAGCTGACAAGTCCAAAGCCTGCAAAACATGTGATATCTAAAGCCTAAAATGATGCTGCAGGTATGTAATAGAATAAATTACCCTGGTCCTATGTACAGTGTTAATTATACTAGAGGCAGGAGAATCACTTCCTTATATTTGCTCAGATCAGAATGACAGGATATGTATACAACATATTTTTTATTCTTATCCCTTTAACAAAGACAAGAAGTTAAATGTCTACAAGATTCTATTTAATTTATTTTTAAATAAAAACTAGAAAAATCATTTATACTTTTAAATAGCTTTTGCTGTTCTCGTATGTAAGTCCAACTGAAACTTATTATAAAAATTTGCAGCAGTCAGTTCAAATTTTATATTTTGACTTGTTAATTACTCTTCTTTATTTTGACTTTAGTAAAATGTATTTCAACTTCTACTAATCAGTCTCATAAATTTATCACTTGCTCTGTCCTCAAAATAATATTCACATTGCCCAACATGGCAGAGGGAGAAGAAAAGGATACTTGAAAGCACAGGAATATTTATAAACTGAATATGCATCCAAATGCCTTTGTACATTAAATGATCTCTAGATGAGCTATATATAAACAGAATAGTCATGGAGTTGAAGCATTCTGTAGAATAGAATAGCAAAAATCAACAAACAATTCTTTTAATTCACTGGGCCAGTGGGGAAGGCCTATCTTTAACTGTCAGACCTATTGTCACCCAGTTGAAAGGTAACGGTAAGTTGTAGCATCATGTTGCTTTCCACTACTGTGTTAGTTATTAGCAAAGCTGCTTTAAAGAAATATATACTGTGTTTCTTTTAAAGGATGACAGCTTATTACTACCAATCCCTATCAAACAGAGTGTTTCCCCTTCCTCTGTGCTTTGAAACTCCCCATGAACTCATAATCATTAAGGGAGAGCAGATGAGAATCATTTCTTCCTGCTGAAGTCTAGAAGTCGCATTACTGTCAGTGACAGACATGTGGCAAATGTTCCTAGAATAGGAGGAATTAAACAAGATAAGAAAGACTCTCAACTAGATCATTTTGGAACTCTCATGACTAGGATAATTTTCAAATTGTACAGGAAATTTACTTAAAATGATTTTCACCAACACTTTAAAATATGACATGTAACCTTTAAAATATGCATATTTTTGTATATTTTTGTTATTGTGAAAATATTACTATCTAATTTTAAATTAAAATTTTAATAATAAAAGCAATATATAAATATGCAAACAAAACAAAATACTGCAGAAGAGTATAAAATTGAAAACTTGTCTTTCCATTCTTATCATTATTATTATAGTTTCTCTCCCCAAAGATAATGACTGTTATCAGGGTTTGGGGTTTTTACTTTTTTGTATCTTTACTGAAATATGTTTATGCATGTCAAATGTGTGTGTTTGTATAAATAATTTTAGATTAACACAGCCATGCTATGTGGATTTTTATGTACATTGCTTTTGTTGGTCGTGCTCTAAGAACAATTTGTATCTACAGGTATATTCAAATGAATTTTTCTCTTCTCTTTCTCTTTCCGTGTGTGTGTGTGTGTGTGTGTGTGTGTGTGTGTGTGTGTGTGTGTGTGTGTGTGATATGCAAATGAATAACACCTATAAAAGACATGTTATCTATATACATATAGTTAAGGTCTCAAATGTATATCATGATATATCCAGACTTTTGTTAACTTAATGTATCATATTTTTAAACTTGAGGGATAATAACATTCAAAAACATATACTCATAAAAAGGGTTTACTAAATATTTCTAAGCACAACTCAAAGTTATAGTGAAGATATCTCACAGCATGCAGCTTAATGATGGTTTTCCTTAGAATGCTTCTGATTGTATTTGCAGAATTTAAACAAAATTCTTGATCTACTACTGTCTGGCTGGTACTGCAGCTCAAAGCATATGCCATCAACATGTCTCACACTGCAGCATAGGATTAATAGACAGTCCTCTTTCTTTTTTCTAAGTTCCCTCAATAGAAAGTAGTTCTTACTTTAATGCTGAATAACTTGTCTAAGTTACTCATTTTATAATATAAATCAATACAGGTTTCAGTAATAGTCATTCTTTCTAATGTGATAGATGTGTATTTGTGAATATATATGGTAATTGTGCCTATACCTACCGATATCATAGGCTAAATTTACTAGATGAGTTAAATTTAAAATACTTTAAACACTAATTGGCACATGGTAAAAGCTCATTATACAATGACGGATGGTGATTATGATGATGGTGCTTTGAAGTATAATTTTTTAGTTGATTGTAATGTAGATTATTTTTCCAACATCAAATTCTACTCCATTAAAAAGTATAAGAAGCCGCAATAATGATCACTAGTTTATGATATAAAATATATTTAATTGCTTTACATATATAGTATAGCTCTACTGCTACTGTTCTCCAATTTATAGGGTCTATATTTTGTATTAGGGTGAACATATTATTATTGTCCATCAGAAACCATTCCCTGTGCTCTGGAGTAAAACTTTGACATGGTGGCAATTTCTCAGAATGTTGTTTCTTATAACAGAAAGCTTTATGTTTCCAAGGTCACTTAATTACTACTGAAGCTCTGTTTTAGTGTCATGATGATCAAGGTTCAAAGTAGATGTGCTATGTGTTTTCTTGTGTATGTCGTGGAGGCAAATGAAGAACATTTATAAAATGCATGATATGTTTGGAATCTAAAGGCAAAAGTAGAAGCTGCACCTTATAAGAAATTCTGCCTGCAAGAAAGAAATACACTGCTACTCAGTTCAAGTCCAAGTGGTTCTGGTATTCAGTAGCAGTTCTGGTCTTCAGAAGACCTAATAGAAACTGCACTGCATATATAAGAATCCTGTATAGCTATTTTTTAAACATCTTTTTGAACTTGCAGCAGCTTAAACTTTAGAATGACACTATGTGACAGGAGTCTGACTCAACTTCAGCAGGAGTAGTCTTTGAAAATAGACATTTTCTGGTGATATTTGATTCAGAAACAGCACAGTGTGGATCTGAAAATGTCTCATAAGTATGAAGAGTGTTATAAAGTTTAAAAAGCAGCTAAAGGAAAATAACCTTCATGAGAAAAGGACATTAACTGACAAATATCCTTTCCTGATAGAGACTGGGGTTGAAATAACCTACAAAAGGCTTGGACATAAAACAGGAGAACTTCAACACACTTGAACTTGAAAACAGAGGTAAAAAAAATGAGCAAAATTCTATGAAGTTATTTCACTAAGCAGAGAAATAATTGATGCTATTATTACTTCAATTTTTATTGTTTTTGTTATAACTGTTGGTTAGATTAATTTTTAATTTCTTTAAAGACAGTAGCCAAGTGGTCATTTGAAACAGGGTTTCACAAACCATAGTGTACGTCTGAATAGCAGACGAAACCATTGCCTCTCAGTGAACTGTTACTGTCCTACATAATCATAAAGATTGAAAGCAAGCTTGTTGACCAGGTGGTGGCGCAGTGGATAGAGAGTCGGACTAGGATGCTGAGGACCAAGGTTCGAGACCCTGAGGATACCAGCGTGAGCGCGGGCTTATCTGGTTTGAGCAAAGCTCACCAGCTTGGACCCAAGGTCGCTGGCTCGAGCCAGGGGTTACTTGGTCTGCTGAAGGCCCACAGTCAAGGCACATATGAGAAAGCAATCAATAAACAACTAAGGTGTAGCAACAAAAAACTGATGATTGATGCTTCTCATCTCTCTCCGTTCCTGTCTGTCTGTCCCTATCTATCCCTCTTCTGACTCTCTCTCTGTCTCTGTAAAACAGAAAATGTATATCCCTAGAATCCTTTTATATACAAAATAAGGGCTTGCGCCCTACTGCTACTGCCCCCTCTCAGCTCCTGCCCCTGGAAGTGAGGCATGCTATTAGGTGAGGCAGCACCTTTCAGTCCAGAGCCAACAACGGGAGGAAATATTCAGCAGGCAGACATCTGGTGTCGACATTCCCAACAGCTGGGGGAACAAGTTCTTTAATCCTGAAGAAGGGGTTATATAATTTGCATAATGGAGTACCTACTATGAGCCCTTTCATAAATAATGTTTCAGAGCCTTACATGCCTTAACACAAGAAAGCAAAAAAATGTTAATAATGTAACCATTTCATACTCTACCATAGAGGTTGTTTAGGGTATCAAAGTCCCTCATATCATCCAGGTCAGTACTTCTAAACCTACATTAGTAAATGATCAGTTTTATTTTTCTTATTATTTTCAATATGTTTTTCAGATACATGATTTTTTACACATGACCAGGACAGAGAATTAACCAAGATAATAGAACATTTGAAATATACCCTATTCAGTGAGATACACCCATTGATCACAAACTTAAGTGTTGCAGCAATGCCTGATCACTATAATCATCTGTTTCATTTTGGATGTTTTTTATATGAGTTCGTTCTCTTTTTTTCTTAGCGAGTCTAGCCAGAGGTTTGTAATTTTACTGGTCTACTTTCCTTTTCAAACTTATCTTTTGCTACTCCCACCTCTACTAAATATGCACATACTTACACATACACGCACATAAACATGTGCACACACAAGTCTAAACTGGTAGGCTGATTGATCTATTTTAAGTTTCATCCTAAGCATTGCATGAGTTGCCTCTTTCTGAAACATCTTCTTTTTATGCTTTTTCACCTAGAAAATTTATGTTCATATTTCAAATTTCATACTAGATATGATTCTTCCAGAAAGCTTTCTGTAGCTCCAACAGGATCTTGTATTTCTTCCAAAATCTTATACAATATAGTGAGTGTCTGATTCATTAGACTATAAACCCTGGTTTAACACTGGATCCAGCCCTCAGCACAGTGCCTGAACATATTGATTGAATAAATAATTGAATAGTGTAATATAAATAGGTGTATTAATATTCTATTATTAAATAACAAAATTACCATCAATTTAGCTACTTTAAATGACACATACTTACTTATATCCTATGGGTTTTATGGGTCAGGAGTTCTGGGATGGTTTAGTGAGATCCTCTGTGAGGCTGCAATCAAGGTGTTAGCCAGGGATGAGTTCTAATTTGGAGACTCAAGTAGGACAAATCTGCTTCCAAGCTCTCTCACATTGTTGACCAATTTCATTTTCTTACAGCTGTATGATTGTTTCTTCCAAGTTAGTAGTGGAGAAAGAAACACGGATGAGACATATGCAATACACTTAGTCATGTAATGTATATCACATGATCTGTTTGCATCCATTTGGTTAGAAGCAAGTCACAGGTGTTGCACAGACACACTGGGAGAGGATTGCATAAAGTGTGATCACAAAGAAGTGGGGGTTAGGGATGCCCCCTTAAAGTCTGTGTGTCACAAAATGTATTGTTAAAATGTTTGTTTTTTCTGTTGTTAATTTTCTAATTTATTTTTAAAATTAAGCTTTTCCATTTGAATTTAAATTAGTATCTTGTAAAACAATTCTTAGGAGATTTTCTCAACCTCAATTTCCTTCTCTTTAATCCTTTGCAGTTGGATTATGTACCTCTGAAGAAACCCAGTTTTCTCTCTAGAGATGGTTCCCTATTCCACAAAAAAACACTGCTTGCATGCCAGATGTGTGTAACATTGATATCTTCCTGACTTGAGTCTTCAAGTATGTTTTTTTTCTTCTAAACTTAGTTAATAATCAAGTTGTTTGCTAAACTGAACATTTTAAGCTGGTTGGCAGCTCCATGTAATTCTCACACATTTTCTTTTCACCTCAGTAGTTTTATTATTCTCATATTCTTCTGATTATTTCTAAAGAGTTAGCAATAAGCTGTCAGGCACCTGTGTCTATCAAAAGGGAAGAATTTCAAATTTGCTTCTGCCAGAGGTGCACATATTCCACATTTTGCACAATTAAACATCTTCCATATCTGTAGAAATAGTGTAGGTCTCTTGAAACCCACTTTACTATCCCTTCACAAAATAATGAGACTCACACCTGTTCATTTTGTTAGCAGAATGATAGATAGTAGGATAAGTATAACTAGAATGGGTAATAATTTTGATTTTTACATTTAAGAAAACAAATTCTTATTTCACTTTTTAGTAATATACTTAATTTTTATTCAAACTGCTTGCATCTTTACATTGAGCTCACTTTTTATTTTATTTACTTATTTTTATTTTTATTTTTCCCTGAAGTGAAAAGGTGGGAGGCAGAAAAACAGACTTCTGCATGCACCCAACCAGGATCCACCAGGCATTCCCACTAGGGGGCAATGTTCCACCTATCTGGAGCATTACTTCATTGCAACCAGAACCACTCTAGCACCTGAGGCAGAGGCTATGGAGCCATCCTCAGCACCAGGGCCAACTTTTGCTCCAATGAAGCCTTGGCTGCAGGAGGGGAAGAGAGAGATAGAGAGAAAGGAGAAGGGGCAGGGTAGAGAAGCAGATGGGCGCTTCTCCTGTGTGTTCTGGCCAGGAATTGAACCCAGGACTTCCACACCTGGGCCAATGCTCTCTACCACTGAGCCAAATAGGGCTGGAGCTCACTTTTTTTATATTTATAATTTTTTATGTGTATGTATGTTTTAAATTTTTTCTCCCTCCTCAACTTATACTGGTTTGTCAAATAATGCTTTGAATAGAATTTGTGGTTTTTATTATAGATGTCATAATCACTAGAGTAACCATAATTTTTTAAAATAACAAGAAATTATTGCTAATCCAACCCACATTTCTAATGTAAGTAAAATTTAAGACAACATAATATAGAAAGTGGAAAGGTACTCCAACTTACATTATTAAATGTGTTAATATTCTTTAAATAAAAAGAAGGGAGAGTATTCATTTTAGATTGCTTTAAGACACATATGAGTGGTAAAAATTGAGAGTAACCACTAAAAATTTCAGAAAAAAATTTAGTCTCCCAACAAGAAATGGGAAAAAGAAAATGGAGAAACTTCTTTCAAATAAATAAAAGGTAGGCATAATATATAGCAAAATAAATAAGGCAGTATTGAATTATTACCCAAAATGTTAAATTAATTTTCATGATTCAATACTGATATGAGTAAATGATTGACTAAATCACTAAATGAGGTAGAAGATACAAGTATTCCATGCAGAAAATTCTCAATAATTTATGTAGATATTCTACCTTGAAGGAGGGGAGCAGAACTTCCCACTCCTTAAGTGTAGGCTGCACATAGTGACTTCCTTTCAGAAAGCACAGTACAGAAAGGAAGGAAAGAATCACTTACAGTGGAGAATTGTGACAAACACTACTTCAGCCAAATGACCAAGGTCAAAAGCAAGTCAGATTTTGTTGATAGTATGTACCATCGATATAATGTTGTGAGAATGCTACTTAGCTTCTGGAATCTTCCTCCCTCAAATCCATAACCCCCATCTTATCAGGAGAAATATATCAGACACGTATCAATATAGAAGTATTCTATTCCATACCTGACCAGAACTCCTAAAACTTTCAAGGTGATCAAAATTATGGAAAAACTGAGAAACTGCCACAGCCAAAGAAGCCACTATATTTCCAAAAATTGCTTATAATTTTTATCTTTCCTTAAAATTAGCATACAATTACTTAGATTGACCGTCTGTTTTGGTTAACTCAACACCCTGTGTATTGGTCAGAGTTGGCCAGAGAAAAAGAATTAATAGAATTATATAATAAAGAAAAAGAGATTTACTATAAGGAATTGGAAACTAAAATGTTCCAAGATCTGCAGTCAGCAAGCTTGAGACACTGATGGTGTAACTGATGGACTGAAGGCTGAGTCCACTGTCTCCAGGACCAGGAGAGCCAAAGGTATACAGTGGTCCATTCTCTATCGTGGTGATTAGCTTTCAGAACCTTGCGCAACAGGCGAAAATCCATGAACTAGCGACCTTATATTTATTTTATTATTTATATGTATTTTAAGGCTTTATAAACCCTCCCCACACTCTTATAAACCTTTCCCACATGGGCATGAGCGCATAGGCCCAAAAACTAACTCAAGCGGAAGCGGCCGTAGCTGCGTTTTCCATACGTGCAAGTCGTTGTCTACTCATCTGCTGTACACTACGTATTTTATTTCAATTTGATATTCTTTTAGTATGTTTTAATTAATATTTTTTATTGTTTTCAATATTTTAGGCTAGAAAATGCTTATTGTACTGCAAAAATAATTAATAAATATATAAAAATATACTGCAAAATCTCGCAATATAGTGAAAAATCCACAATAAAAAATTAGATATGTACAATTTAAAAATCTGCGATACAGTAAAACCATGAAAAGTAAACCGGGATATGGCGAGGGACGACTGTAGTTCTAATACAAAGGCTAGCCGTCTTTAGGCCCAGAAAGAGCCAACATTTCGCTTTGAGTCTGAAGGCAGAAAGGAATGATGTCCTGGCGTGAAGGGAGTCAGGCTTGAGGAATTCTCTCATACTTGGGGGAAGTCAGCCTTTTTGTTCTATTCAGGCTTTTCACTGATTGGACAGGGCCCACCCACGTTAGGGCGGGCAATCTGCCTTTATTTAGCCTCTCAATTTAAGTGTTAAAATAATCCTAAAATACCTTTACAGAAATACCCACAATAACAATTCACCAAATATCTGGAAACTCTGTGGCCCAGTCAAATTGACACAGAAAATTAACCATTACACTCTGATTTCTACAAAGCTTTTGTATATGCCACTCAGAGGGTACTGATTTTCAAAAAATTTCATACATATCATTTTACTATTGACACCTTATACAATAATTCACAATCAGTAAATTATGTGACATTATATTCTAAATATTCAGAAGTTCTATATAAGGGAAATTCTCCATAACCTTAGAACCATATAAGTTTATACTGTCTGTCCTTATGACCTACTAGTATCTAGCATTCTCACAACTATGTTCTATTGATATCAACCTCTGGCTAAACTAGCCATGATTGGGGACTGGCTTTCATCAAGTGATGTATAAATATGAGGATCCTGAAAATGATTTCTTGACAGTGTGTGCTAATGGTTATTGTTCTCTTACACGTGAACTCCCTTGTGATTACTGTGCTTTAATTAATTAATACTAACCTTTTTCTTGATTATATACATACCATTTCACCACCAGTTTCTATTTGTTCTCCAAGTTTACATCTCTCATTGTGTCTATCTCCTCTCTTTTCTAATTTTAACTTAACTCAGTTAATTCTTGTTTACTTTCAAGTTTCTAAAACCTAATTATGAAAATATCAATAATTAGGAAATCAACCATTAATGGAAAGCTAGTAGGCCAGAGACTAGATCTTAATATATAATTGCCACTAAAAAACATTTTACAAGTCAAACAAAAAAAAAATGTGGGTTTTTTGTTTCTTCTCTTTCTCCTTCTCCACCTTTTTCTTCTTCTTCCCTCATAAAACAAAGAGACTTCCTTTGGAAGGCAGTGCCCTCTGTGCTGTCCTGTATTATGAAATCCTTCTTCCTACTAATATGTTTTGAACACTACACTTAATTTATTTTAAAAATGTACCATGAATTTCTCATCCCAGTAGACTTCAAGTGCACACAGAAATTGATGAAACAATCATTTCAATATTTGGAATTCCATCGGCAACATTCAAGCTATGCAAATACTAGAAGATGCAGAAGCATTTATGGATGATTTTCACATGGGTGGAATCATATAAAAAAACCAACAGGATGAAGAAGGCTAAAATTATATATTTTTCAGTTCTCAGCAAATCCACACACAGTTATAGAATAGAGAGAGCCAAACTCATCCATTTTGTCAAGACATGATCTAATCTGTTCCCCTGGCTTCTGGAGAGGCTGTGTAAGCCATTCCAGATTGATAGTTTTCTATTCTGTTTTTCATCTGTGTCTCCTGATACTACTAGAAACTCATGGGTTCAAAATTGCTGATTTTCAGTAAAAGGGGATCCTTATCTTCTACTGATAAAATAAATATATTGCTTACAGATATGACATTGAATTCAGTGCATTTTTCTTTAAAGGAGACCTATATATGTCTTCCTGGAAAATGGGAATATTTGGTCTCTGTCAACCATAGTAATAGAAAAAAGTTGTTTGCATTGCTTCGTACCATATTCCCTTAGGAAATTGGGTGAGATCTAATCTTTTCCCTGTTAATGTTTATGCTGATTTAATCGTGTGTGTGTGTGTGTGTGTGTGTGTGTTACAGAGATGTTACTATAATATCTGCTATAAATTCTGAACTAGAAGGGACAAGATATGTGAAAATAACCACCAAATCCATTAATAGGTAATATAGGTCTAGAAAATGTTAGAGTTCAAAGTGATCCTAGATATTGTCTAACTCTTCTTTGTTCATCATATAATAAGTAAAAAACTGAGGCTCAAAAAGGTGAGAAGCTTGCCAAAAGCCATAATGCTAATTAGGAAGGAGTAAAATTCTGGCCTTTTAATTCCTATCACATACATTTCCTAGAACACTGTGCGACCACAAGCATTTCAACTTCAGATAAAAGTTCTTTAAAAAACAGAGAGAAAACATAGGTATGCAAAGACATATTCATCCCTATGTTCATTGCAGCATTATTCACAGTGGCCAGGCATGGAGACAACTGAAGTGTCCCTTGATAGAGGACTGGATAAAGAAGATGTGGTACATATATGCAATGGAATACTACTCAGCCATAAGAAATGATAACATATTGCCAGTTACGACAACATGGATGGACCTTGAGAAAATTATACTGAGTGAATTAAGTAAATAAAAAAAAATCTAGACCTATATGATTTCACATATAGGTGGGCTATAAAACTGAGACTCATGGATATGCAGAGGTTACCAGAGGGAGGGGATGTGGGGGGAAGTATAGTAAAGAGAGACACATATGTCCTGGCTAGTTGACTCAGTGGATAGAGCATCAGCCTGACATATGGTCGTCCTAGGTTTGATTCCTAGTCAGAGCACACAAGTGAATCTATCATTTACTTCCCTCCCTCTCCCCTTTCTCTCTCTTTTCCCTACTGCAGCCAGTGGCTCGAATGGTTCAAGTGTTGGTCCCCAGGTGCCGAGGATAGCTTGGTTGGTCCAAGGGCATCAGTTTTAGGTGCTAAAAATAGCTCTGTTGATTTGAACATCAGCCCAAGACAGTTTGCCAGGTGGATCCCAGAGGTAGATGTAGAAATCTGTCTCGTCGCTCCTCGTCTCTCACACACACAAAAAAGACACATATACAATGACAGAAAATTATTTGACTTTGGATGATAGGCGCACAACGCAATCAACAACAGTTCAAATGCCATAGAGATGTTTACCTGAGACCTATGTACTCTTGTTGACCAGTGTCACACCATTATATTCAATTTCTAAGTGAAAAAAGATAGATAGATGAAACTTCTTAATAGATGAAATATAAAGCAAATTTATTGAATGAGTTAGTGTTTTTGTAAATGTCTTATTTCATTTTTTCAAATTAGCTAGATAATTAGTCTGATCATAAGATTAAATTTTAATTAATATCTAAATAACAGCATTATCTTAATTGGCTGCCTATATCATAATCAGATTGCTTTGAGCTACATAGAACTATATTGTTTGGTCTCCCTGACCTGCTACAAAAATCCTTCCTCTCCACCCTTCCTATCTGAGTTCAAATTTGGCTTAGTTTTTTTCTGCATTCTGCTACATTCAAAGTGTTATATTAATATTTTCTCATTATTCAAAAACAATTAAAAGACTAACTCTGAGGGAGAATGTATAAACAATGGTCTGTGGGGCCACATACTACTAAGTAAACATAGCACTATTCCCTTTTCTCTAAATAGAATTTTTTGCCCTTTGAAAATTGATTTTAATAAATTAGAATAGATGTTTATTCTCTGACCTCCAGTTGTCACCCACAGCTATATTTTTAAATTATTTTTCTTCTTTTATGGGAGAACATTGGTATCAGCTATATAGAATCATGTTACTTTAGGAGATGATCAGTCATCACTTGTAGAAAAGAACACGTGAGGCCTGACCTGTGGTGGCGCAGTGAATAAAGCGTCAACCTGGAATGCTGAGGTCGCCAGTTCAAAACCCTGGGCTTGCCTGGTCAAGGCACATATGGGAGTTGATGCTTCCTGCTCCTCCCTCCCCCTTGTCTCTCTCTTTCTCTCTCTCTCTCACTCTCTCTCCTCTCTAAAAATTAATAAAAGTAAAAAAAAAATTAAAATAGGACATGTGAATGATAATGAGATAACACTTATATGCACATTATTTAGATTAATTATGATAATTTAATTCAATTTTAAAAATACATATATTTTGTGTAATGGTAACTATGAAGAATATCTTTTGTTTATATTTTTATTTTACTTTTTACTGTTCTCTCCCTGTGAATTTTCCTTATATATTTAATATGTCTTTATGCTCCAATTTTAAGTGATTCACTAGAGAATTTCATAACCTAGAATATTTTCTGTCTTAAGTTGAATCAGACTCTATATTGATTGATACTTAATTATATATTCATAATTTCTTAACATAGATAATGTTTACATTTTTGGTGTGAATTAATATTTTAATCATTGAATTGTTCAGGACAAGAATTCTCTTTTATGAAGTTGTCAGTAAATAAGGGAACTTTTTTGGAAGTTATAAGGAAGATAACTTTTACAATATTATACATCTAATAATATGGGATAAGGCTCAAATTTATAGTAACATGGGACACATAACTGGAAATACAGTACTACTGTTAGATAATGTCATCATTCTCATAAATTGCTGGGTGAAACTCAGGAGAATTTTATATTTATGATCTTCTAAGCTTGAAGCATAAATGGGCATTAAAGTGAGGGAGCAAAAGAACTTAAGATCTCCAAGTAGTGTAGTTTCATGTTAGCACCATAATCACATGAAAAATAAATGCATTCTATTTCAGTGTCAACAAAATATCAAGAAGCTGAACATAAGGAAGTAATTTAGTCATTTCAATAGATATTTAAGAATAAAAGTCAACCCCAAATTTTCACATTCAATAAAGAAATGTAGAGAGGGAGGGAGAACATAAACTTTTAATTCTGACCCCCAACAGAGAGAACTTTCTGCTTACAATAAATAGCCAGCAAGCTACACAATCCATTGGGTGACTTAGAAAAAGCAGGGTTCTAATTATGACTTTCTTTGTCATACATTATTCATATAACTTTGTTTATAGAATGTGGAAGGAAAATTCTAGATTGACTTTTAAGGAGAGGTTTTCAGAGAAATTCTGACACAATTAATGACAGCCTAATTTGCTAAAAAGATGGTTTCATAATTAAACTCTACGACTACATAACACCTTGCCTTGAGGAAGTTCATAGCATTTTTGACAATGTAGTTAAGAACACAACTACTACCAAATAAAATAACAATCACATTAATGAAGCTTTGGATTTATACAGATATTAATATGTCTTTTTCATCTATGAAGAGCGGTAACATTACAAAGCAATTTCTAACCAAGGAGGGTGAATGGTGTGATTTAAGCATGTATTTATTTTGTGTGCATTCACTCATTCAACAAAAATGTTTTGAGCATCTGCTATGCTCCAAGCACCATGATAACTTTTCATTATTACAATGAGAATACACTCAATGGCTCGGTGTACCCTGATCAAACACAAAATACTCCTTGGATTTTGAAGCAATCCACAAGCAATAGGCTGGCATAGAAAGACTCTGTCTCTTAGGTTCAAACATCTGCTTACAAATTTTACTCTAGAAGAAGCACTTTGTTCTGGTTTGCTGCTCAGTGGTACTTCAAAGTAAATCCAAGGCCTATGTGCGACATGCATGAATAATAATTTAGCTTTAATTTATTTTACATAACTCTCTATTTCTCAAGTATGCCTTCCCCTATATCCCAAATGGTACATAATAAATAATTTAGAGTTAAATAGAACATTGACTGCATAAAATGAAGATAAAGTTGGCTCTCTTGAAAAGAGGAGCTAAGAGATATCATCTGCTACAGATTGCTTCTAAAATATTAAGGAACCCTATTCCCAGAATACATGAATGGAATAAAGTGAGGCAAAGGATACAATATTTTTTTTTCTGGCTAAGATGATAACTGTTTTCTAAATTGTTGCAAGCACTGAGGGAAAATCCTAGACTTTTCACTTAAATGGTATGATTTTTCAGTTGGTTTTTATACTTAGGCATGCCTGCTTGTGAAGAAAACTGCAATTGAAGTAATGCATGAGTAGGAAAGGACATGAAACAATTATTTACTAAAAGGTCATTTTTTTCTCTGCTCATTGATTATATTGTAGGAAAGAATAAAATTTTAAAAACTGGAATCTAATCATTGAATACTAATGTTGTAAGGGACACAAAAATCACCTAGATCAATTCTCTGATATCAGAATAGAATATACCAGAATTGAGGCTACTAAGATAAAATTATACTTAGTTACTGTCTAAGGACCACCAAGTAAACATTGACAAGGTCAAAACTATGCTACATTATATCTCAAAATTCTGTAAATTTAATTTATCCTATTAAGTAACTGAAGTCTTGATGACATCACAATAAGTAAAAATATAATATATTATAGTCAATTGTATTTTGGGGGATGGTTTTAAAAAGTTCAATTTGAAGCACATGTGTATATATTTTTTCAATAGTATATGTAGTAGTTGATAGATAATGAATGGATAAATATACTGCTCACAAAAATTAGGGGATATATCAAAATGAATATGAAGTGATAAAATATCCCCTAATTTCTACGAGCAGTATATATAGACAGATGTGTACATACACATATACTTATACACATACAGATATGTACAAAATTAGGTAAATACTGACACTATAATTTTATCTCTATTTAGGAATTAAACTCCTTTAAAATGAAAGTAGTCTTTTGATATATTTAAATAACCTACAGCATTTAAAATGGCATTTAGAAAACATCACTTGAAAATAAAATATTAATGATAAATTACCTAAATTAAAAATAATATTTTACTGTCTTCCCCATGTCTTTAGTTTAAAAGAAGAAAATCGACAGATAGGTGTTGAAACTCATTTTTTTTATATAGTTTATATTCTTTTGATTTAAGCTTTAATGAACAGGTTTGGCATGTAAAAGAGGCATAAAATACCTGATAGTACACCAAATAGCTTATAAACATGAATAATTTTACAAAAACATGAAAAAAAGAACAAATTCTTAATATTGAATACTATTTACCTTTTTATAATAAATATGAAAATATTTGTAGTTCCAGTATTATAAAAGTCAATAGTGAGCTCTGTTTAGAGATTGTTTTTATTATTTTCATTCTCTAAGTAGGAAATCTCTTTGGAAAAACAATCTATAATCTATTACTAGACAGGGAATTTCTGTAGCTCACACCTAGAAACAAAAAACTCTATACTTCTAATTTTAGTATAGATGGCACCACCACACACACAAACTTACACTTGGCTTAGTGATCTATGATATTTTTCTAGTTTCTCTCTCTTCTCCTAGAAAACTTACTTGCTTTTTCTTAAAGTCTTTCTGAGCAGAATTAACTTTCAAAAAATAGAAAAATTCATTTTTCAGACAAAAATATTCTGTAATATCCAGAGGAAATAAGAGCTAAAATTTGGTGATTTGCTTCAATTGAATAGAGTGTCCAAAGGCCTGAACTCAGGTTAGAGTTTATTTGCCCTTTCTCCACATTCTGTTTATTAACTCTCTGGGGCCCGGAAGTGAAGAGAGAGGTTGAGCTGACTCAAGTCAACAAAGGTTTGTTATCAAGACAGAGCAAATCACTGAAGAATCACAATATTGCTTTTGAAACATGTAATATATAGCTTTCATATAAAATATGAGAGCAGAAATCATCTCTCAACTCAAAAAATATAAAGAAAAATATTCCATTTGGCTAGAGCAACATGTTATCAAAAAATCATGAATGATTATTTTTGATAATATATTTGTATTGCTTTACCAATATTGTGGCAGAACAAAATAAACTAAACCCCTATTTCAAGTGGTCTCTAGGTTCAACTAGCACTCAGATCTTGGTTTCTAATACTGTTCTCTAAGAAAAGGAAGCAGAGCTTCTTAAACAGGCTGACTCTTAGGAATGGGGCAGTAAAATTATAAGACATGCCTGTAGCTTCTAATAAATCACCAAGAAGTGAAGTAGTTACAGAGAAAAAAAACCGCTCAATTCCCTCAATTATGACAGTATATCAAAGGGGCACAAGAGCCAACTGGAAATGTTACCAATGACCAGATCTGAATCAATTAAAGCAGCCAAAGAATGTTGAATTATAATCTATAGAATGAATACCCACGAGTCCATATATAATAAATAAATTATTGACTAAGTTAATAAGTGGGAGAGAAGAGAAAAATACCTCATGAAGAAGAATTTCAGCTAATTTTTGTAAACATTTTTTCCTACATGAAGGGGAGCATAACTCTCTACTCCTTCAAGTTGGATTGGGCATAGTGAATGCTTTCCAAAAAGGATAGTAACAGACAGGACGGTGGTGGGGAATAACAACTTTACAATGGAGAGTTCTGACAAGCACTACCTTAGCCAGGTGATAAAGGTCAACATAGTCATAAATCATATGACCCAGAAGTGGAATTTGTTGGACAAAAAGGACATCAGTGGATGAAGAGATGAAATCGTGATACATATATAGATATCCACACAATGGAATGATATTCATATGATTCAGCCATTGAAAAAGAATGAAATCTTGCCATTTGCAACAACATAAATGAAGTATGAGGGCATTTGGCTAAGTGAAATAAGTCATATTAAGACAAATATTATATGATCTTTTTATATGTAGAATCTAAAAAACAAACTAAAACAAAAAAGCCAAGCTCACAGACATAGAAAACAGATTGACAGTTGCTGGGGGGGGGGGGGCATGAGGGAGTGGGTGAAATGGATGAACTGGTATTTTAATTTAAATAAATTGGGTAATTTATAATAACATATTCATGGTATAAATTTGTATGCTTTGACCAACCTCTCCTTGCTTCCCCCATTCCCCTGTCTCTGGCAACCATCACTTCACTTGCCCTTTTTATGAGTTTAGCTTTTTATAGATTCTTCGAAATATCAGAATTTTTTGTCTCTCTTCAGACAATTCAAGGACCAAAAATTCTAATTTAACTTCCCTTTGACCCATATGTTTGTTGTTGTTGTTTTTGTATGTTTTAATTCAACTCAATTTATTCAATTTTATAAATATTTTATAAACCAAATTTCATTTAGATTTATCTATACCATATATTTTTTCATCCTTTTTACTCTATTGTTTCCTGCACCTGTTCCTCTTATACAAAGTAACTCTTTACATGCAGGCTTTCTGGTAATAAATTCAGTTTCTACTAGGCTTTTTGGTTTGTTTGTTTGAAACTAGTTTTACTGTATTCCTTTTTTGTTTGTTTTAAGGTATTTCTTCTTCTTTCTTTTTTAATTAGTGAGAAGAGGAGAGGCAGAGAGACAAACTCCCACATGTACCCATATCGGTATCCGCCCCCCACCACAAGCCCACTAGGGGACAATGCTCCCCACCTTGGGCCGTTCTGTTGCTGAGCAACTGAGCCAGTTTTTATTTTTTTAGCGCCAGTGGTGAAGGCCAAGGAGTCATCCTCAGCGCCTGAGGTCAACTCTCTCCAGCCAATCGAGAAAGGGAGGGGAAAGGGTGGAGAAGCAGATGGACACTTCTCCTGTGTGCCCTGACCTGGAATGGAACCCAGGACATCCACACGGGCTGATGCTTTACCACTGAGCCAAATTTGCCAGGGCCATGGTTATTTCTACTGAGTATAAGTCTATAGATAAGCAGTTATTTTCATGCAATACAATGAATAAAACATATTACTGTCTTTTGACCTCCACTGGTGATTTGGATGTTGCTGGAATCTAAATATTAATGAAAATCTATCATTTTCCTCTTATAATCTGCTTTTTAAATGTCACTGTGATGTGTTTAAGTATAGTTTAATTATTTATTTACTTATGTTCAAATCCTTAAATCTTTAGATTAAAGGTTTTAATCAATTCTGAAAATTTTCTGGGACCCCAATTAGATGCATGTAAGTTTCTCTACTGTTTCTTCTCTTACTTCCTTTGTTTATATCTTCATCTTAAAGTTAGAAATATTTCTTATACTCCACCCTTCAGCTTGCTAAATCCCTCTTCTATCATGTCTAATTTGCTCTTAAATTTATTCAATAAATTTTTAGTTTCAATTATTACATTTCAATTCTAATTCTAACATGCCTTTTTCAAATCTTCAATGTCACTTTTATATAAAATGTCAAATTTAGCCTATCAATGAAAATATATATATTTAATTTATAAGTATTATGTGTTGCATTGATAACATATATCTGAGGTCCTGGTGGGTCTAATTTTTCTTTTTAACTTTTCATTTCAAAATTTGAAAATTAAAGGTTATTTATAGGGATAGAAGGAGTATATAGAACATCCATATAACCTTTCTCTGATTCAAATATTGTTAACGTTTTGCCCTTTATCCTTCTATCTGTAAATACACATAATGTATATAATTCTCATTATAGAAACATTATATATAATCTCTCTATGTATATAATACATATAAATTTCTTCTTTGAACAATTTAAGAATTAATTGTATACATGACTTCACTCAAAAAATCTTAAGTGTTTAGTTTCTAAGATAAGGATATTACCTTATATAACCACAGTTAATTTAATATTGAGATAATACCGCAACGGACTGAGTGTTTGCCATCCCCTCTCCTGAATTTATATATTGAAACCCTAACCCCAAAGCGATAGTACTTGGAGGTGGGCCTTTGCAAGGTAATTAGGTCAGGAAGGAAGAGCCCTCATAAATGAAATTAGTGCCATTAAAAACAGGCCAGTGCCCTGACTGGACAGTTCACTTGGTTAGATTATCACCCCAAAGTACAATCTAGTGTGAGAAAATGTCATAGCCTAGAAGAACCCAAGGAGATATGAACATAATGTGGTGTCCTGGGTGGAATGCTGAAATAGAAAAAATACATTGGTAAAAACTAAGGAAATCTGAATAAACTATAGATCTTTCTTCGTTTCTATCTGTCCCCATTTATCTCTCGCTCTGACTCTCTCTGTCTCTGTAAAAAAAAAAAAAAACAAACCAAAAAAAAACTTTTGTTAATAATGTATCAATATTGGTTCATTAATTATAAGGGAAGTACCATACTAATATAACATGTTTAAAATACAGAAACTATATGGCAGGGTATATGAATGTTCTCAATATTTTTTATAAATTTGAAACTGGTCTAGAAAAGGTTTTGGTTAAAATAAAAAAATAAAAAAAAAAAAAGATTTCCTAGAGTAGTCTACAATAAGAAGATGGATAAATGTATGACTAAGGATGGATAAAAGGCCCCCCTCCAAAATACGCTGCCTAAGCATTGCACAAGATGCATAGAAGAAAAATGTTATATCAAGAATTACATGTGTTGGTAGGGTTTGATGTTTATTTTATATTTATTCCCCATTTCCAATATTCTTAGATATTGTGAGTCCACAACCTACACTGGTTTAAGTCAACGTTTCAGTCCTAGAACAATATAAGCTTTTATAGATTTTTAAATTAATCTGGTCCTCAATTTTCTGAGAAAGCAGAACAGTTCACTTATAAAATAATCCAAAACTCTAATATTTTATATTCTAAAATGCTTGATAAATATTATTGTTTGAAAAAACTACCTTCTGATGTGAATCTGCTAATGTAATGTGGACACATCATATATAAATATGCCTTTTAAACTCCTTTTCAAGCTCTCTTAGTAGTATATTTTTATAGGTTACAATATTTCAATATTAAAATAAACAGTGTAAAATATGGTTCCCAAAGTAGCAAAACTTCATGTGATGTTTAGTAGAAAAAAAAAATTTTGGCACCTGACCAGACAGTGGAGCAATGGATAGAGCATCGGACTGGGATGTGGAGGACCCACGTTCAAGACGCCGAGGTCACCAGCTTGAGTGCGGGCTCATCTGGTTTGAGCAAAGCTCACCAGCTTAGACCCAAGGTCGCTGGCTTGAGCAAGGGGTTACTGGGTCTGCTGTAGCCCCATGGTCAAGGCACATATGAGAAAGCAATCAATGAACAACTAAGGTGTTGTAACAAAAAACTGATGATTGATGATTCTCATCTCTCTCTGTTCCTATCTGTCCCCATTTATTCTCTCTCTGACTCTCTCTGTCTCTGTAAAAAACAAAACAACAAAAAAAAAAACTTTTGACATAATAAATAAATTTTAAAAAATACATTTTGTAGGTATGTCAGTAAGAATTAAAGTGGCTGAATACAGATTTTATTTATATGAAATCCCCTCACGTTGTAGGAGCAAAAAGTAATGTTTGGTTGAATTTTTTCACTGCAATGATACACAGTGTCAAAGTAAAACAGATCAGCTGTTATATTCATCAGGGATACATGTTAGGATCTTTGTGAATTCCCAAGTCAATATTACAGTTTTAACATACTTTTCCCATAACTTTTAATAAAATACACTAGACATTTTAAGTGACATTTTCTGTCTTTAGTAACTTTTATGCATAGTAATAAATGCATTCCTAAAACTTTAAAAATAATTTTTACTAAAATTTCACACATTAACAATTTTTTTCTTTATTAACATTAACTTAGAGCTTAACTGAATCTGTAAAATTAAAAGTGGTGTGATAACAAATGAAGCTAAACTCCTTGGGCAATAAGATACATTTTATGTATGACAATGAATGATGTGTGTAGAAATACAGAGCAGTGGGAACATATTCTTTTCAACAGAATGAAATCAGTTTACAATAATTGAGAAAGTTCATCCTAATATTTTCGTGGACTCTCAATAAAAACTTTACCAAAATGTAGATGTTGAATAAGAGCACATTTGTAAACAATAGACTTTGTTAAAAAATGGATTAAGTCCAATTCTTACAGGGTCATGTGTAGTTCTGAATCTTTCTGCTTAGGCTTCTTTTCTCACCCTACTGCATACTTATTCCGGATGTGGAATTGCCTTATTCCCACTCTGCTTCTGCTAGTACTATATTTATGGCCTTTTTGAATGCCTTATCCATCATCATGTTGAATCTCATCAGCACCAATATAGTTTTTGGTCATGAACCACATTTTAAAAATAAACTATATTTAGTTTTACATTGTATAAAATAAAACACACATTCAAATATCCAGTTTAATGACTTTAGACAAATGTATATGCCTTTGTAACCACAGCCACAATTAACATATGCTCCAACAACTTCCATCACCACCGAAATGCCCCTTCCCCATCCCCACCCTCTGCTTTGGCTCAAGGCAAACATGCTCTGCTTTTCACAATTATGCATTAGATTTGCCTTTCTTAGAGTTTTATATAAATGAAATTATGCAGTAGTCTTTTGCTTCATGCTTTTTATATTCAGCATAATGTTTTTTTTTTAGATTTATCCATATTATAAAACGTCAGTAGTCTATTATTATTATATTATATTATTGTTTTATTTAGTTATTTATTTGCTGGGTAGGATTCTGTTGTGTGGATATTTATTTATTCTCCAACTGATATTTAGGTCATTTCCAGAGTTTGGCTCTTATGAGGAAAATTGCAATGAACATATTTGTGCATTTTATAAATATGTTTTTATTTTTTATATGTAATGCATGGGCTTGGTATTTCTAAGTTAAAGATAAGAGTACCTTTAATTTTATAAGAAACTGCTGAACTTTTTTTAAAGCGGCGGTACCATTTTTACACTTGCACATATAAAGTATGAGCGGTCCAGTTCTGAATTCTCAACAGCTGATTTTGACAATGTGTTTAATATTAGCCATTTGAGTAGACAGGAATTATATCTCATTGTTATTTAACATTTCTCTAATGACTAATGAGGCTGAGCATCTCTTCATATCCTTATTGGCTATTCTTCAGTCTTCTTTTATGAAGTTTCATATATATTGTCCATTTTAAAAATTGAGTTCTTAGTTTTCAGTTGAAAGAATTTTTTCTTGTTTGTTGTCTTTTTTTTTCTTAAGAATTATATATTTTGGTTAGAGTTCCATTGACATATATATGTACTGCAAATATGTTCTCCTTTATGGCTTGCATTTTCTTTCTTATTTTTTCCCTCAAGTCCTCAGATTGATTGAAGCAGCCACTGCATTGGGAAGCAGGGAAAGAGATTGGAGTCTCCGTAGGGCCCATGAAGTGCAGTCCTGGTGTTTCCCCTCAGGAGCCAGACCTGGACTTGTAGCACTATCCCCCTCTGCGAGGTCAGTGTGCAGGAAGCCAGCAGCCCTTTCCCTCCATCTTCTTGGTCACCACCAGCTCACCTCGCACTTCCCCTGAGCCAGGGCAGCTGCCAGGAAGGCTGTGACATCATACTCATCCCCTCCCCAGGTCCTCTGGGCACATAGCTAGGGAACAGGCTGTGATAGACACCGTCCCCCTGGCACAGGGCCGTCTCAGTGGCAGGGCCAGCAGACCCCAAGACACAGGCGAGGGCAGGGTTAGGATCAGCCTTAGCCCCTGAGGCAAGGCCAACAGGGGCAGGGACCTGCTTCTGTCCCTCCACATTGCGACCAGGCCCAGCCCCATGGGTCGGCCATGATCACAATGATGTCATATTTTCCAGTGTCCATAAGGCTGCTATGTGAGTTCAGCCAGGAATCTTTCAGAGAACAAAAGCTTTTAATTTTTTGATACTAATTCTCTTAATTTTTATTGTTTTTGCTTTGTGTCTAAGAAATGTTTGGCTACTTCAAGGTTGTAAATGTCTCCTTTTATAATTAAAGCCTTCATGTTTAGACATATTATCTACTTTTAGTATTTGTTTATAGTGAGAGATAAATAGAATTTTGTTTCTTTTTCACATGACTACCCAGTTCTAGCACCTTTATTTAAAATGCTTTTCCCTATTGAATTACTTTGGCATATTTTTCAAAAATTCATTTACTTTAAAACTATGGAGCTAGTACTGAAATTTTTATGTTTTTTCATTGGTCTTTAGGTATTTTTGTTGAGGTGGCACTATCTTGACTGCAGCAGTACCTAAGCCCCTATGCCCAGGGGATCGCTTCCTAGCTCCCTAGTGGAAGCCTGAAACCACAGATAGTACCAAACCACACATATGCTACTTTTTATACATACATACCTATGATATAGTTTAATCTATAAATTAGGCACAGTAAGAGATTAACAACAATAAAAAGTAGAATAATTGTAACAAGATACTGTAACAACGTTATATAATGGCTTTAGAAAATAAGGGTTTCTTGACCACAAGTGCAACAATACTGTGACAGTTGATCTGATAACTGAGAAGGGTGCTGAGTGACTAATGAACAGCTCAGCTACATAGTGTGGATATGCCGGACAAAAGAGTGATTCACATCCTGGGCAGGATGGATGGAGCAAGACCATGTGAGATTTCATCATGCTACTCAGAACGACATGCAACTTAAAACTTATGAATTGTTTATATCTGGAATTTCTCATTTAATATTTTTGGGTTACAGTTGACCATGGGTATTTGAAACCATAAAAAGGAGAAGGAGTTACTGTACTCTAGCTTTATAGTTGAAATACAGATTTTTAAAAATAGTTTGTTCTATCTAGACTTTTTTACAAGTTATATATATACATTAGAATTGACTTGTCAATTTCTTCAAAACAATCTGCTATGATCTTGATTGAGACTTTATTAGAACCAATTTGAAAGCAAAATAGTGAGATAAAATACATCCATGGGATTCATTGATATTTTTTAATTTTTATGTTATTTTTATTAAATTTTTAAATTTATTGTTAACATGGATTCAAGTGTTCCACTCAAAATAACACCCTCAACCCCCAACAATGTACCCCCCATTACACCCTCCTCTGCCCTCTCTACCTCTCACCCCCTTCTCTCTGGGACTTGTTGTCTGTATCTATGTGTTATGTATATGTAATTTGGCTAATCCCTTCACCTTTCTGATCCCGTCCCCTTATCCCCCTTCCCTCTGACAGCTGTCCCTTTGCACCCTGTGACCCTGCCTCTGCCTCTATTCCGTTCCTCAGTTCACCATGTTCATTAGATTCCACATATAAATGAGATCATATGATATTTGTCTTTCTCTGCTTGACTTATTTCACTTAGTATAATAATCTCCAGGTCCATCCATGCCATTGCAAAAGGTAAAATTTCCTTCTTTTTTTATAGCTATGTAGTATTCCATTATGTATATGTACCACAACTTTTTTATCCACTCATCCACTGATGGACACTTGAGCTGTTTTCAGTTCTTGCTGCAATAAACATGGGGTGTGTATCTTCTTTTGAATTAATGTTTTGAGATTCTTAGGATATATTCTTAAAAGTGGGATAGCTGGGTCCAAAGGCAGTTTCATTTTTAATTTTTTGAAGAAACATCAGACTGTTTTCCACAGTGGCTGCACAAGTCTACATTCCCACCAGCAGTGCATTCTCCACACCCTCACCAGCACTTATTGTGTGTTAATTTGTTAATGAGAGCCATTCTGACAGGTGTGAGGTGGGATCTCATTGTGGTTTTAAAATGCATTTCCCTGATGATTAGTGATAGTGAGCATTTTTTATATACCTATTGGCCATCTGTATGTCCTCTTTGGAGAAGTGTCTATTCAGTCCCTTGCCCATTTTCCCTTTTTTTTTTTTTACAGAGATAGAGAGAGAGTCAGAGAGAGGGATAGACAGGGACAGACAGACAGGAACAGAGAGAGATGAGAAACATCAATCATTAGTTTTTTGTTGCGACACCTTAGTTGTTCATTGATTGCTTTCTCATATGTGCCTTGACCGTGGGCCTTCAGCAGACCGAATAACCCCTTGCTCGAGCCAGCGACCTTGGGTCCAAGCTAGTGAGCCTTGCTCAAGCCAGATGAGCCCTCACTCAAGCTGGCAACCTCCAGGTCTCGAACCTGGGTCCTCAGCATCCCAGTTCGACACTCTATCCACTGCGCCACTGTCTTGTCAGGCCCTTGCCCATTTTTTAATTGGATTGTTTACTTCCTGTTGTTGAATTTTAGAAATTCTTTATAAATTTTGGTTATTAACCCTTTATCAGACTTATCAGCAAATATGTTCTCCTATTGAATGCGTTGTATTCTTATTTTGTTAATGGTGTCTTTTGCTGTAAAAAAACTTTTTAGTTTGATATAGTCCCATCTGTTTAATTTGTCCTTTATTTTTCTTGTTTGTGGAGATATATCAGCAAAAATATTGCTATGAAAGATATTGGAGAGTTTACTGCCTATGTTCTCTTCCAAGATATTTATGTTTTTTTGACTTACATTTAAGTCTTTTATCCATTTTGAACTTGTTTTTGTGAATCGTGTAAGTTGGTGGTCTAGTTTCTTTTTTTTTTGTATGTACCTGTTCAATATTCCCATCATTTATTAAAAAGACTATCTTTAATCCATTATATATTCTTGCCTCCTTTGTCACATATCAATTGACCATAATGATGTGTGTTTATTTCTTGGTTCTCTGTTTGTTCCATTGATGTGTATGCCTGTTCTTATGTCAGCACCAAGTTGTTTGGGTTAAAATGACCTCATAATATAACTTGATATCAGGAAGTGTGATACCTCCCATTTTGTTTTTCATTTTCAAGATTGCTGAGACTATTCAGGTTTTTGTTTTGTTTTGTTTTTTTGGTTCCATATAAATTTTTTCTAGATCAGTGAAGTATGCTGTTGGTATTTTAATGGGAATTTCATTGACTCTATAGATTACTTTGGGAAGTACAGGCATTTTAATGATGTTAATTCTTCCTATCCATGAACATGGTATATGCTTCTACTTGTTTATATCTTTCTCAATTTCTTTTTCAATATTTTATAATTTTCCAGTACAAGTCTTTTACCTCCTTAGTTAAATTTATTCCTAGGTACTTTATTTTTTGTTGCTGCAATAGTGAAGGGGATTATATCCTTAATTTCTCTTTCCAGTTTATTGTTGGTGTATTAAAATGCCGCTAGCCTGACCAGGCAGTGGCACAGTGGACAGAGCATTGGACTGGGATGGCAGGACCCTGGTTCAAGACCCCGAGGTCACCAGCTTGAGTGTGAGCTCATCTGGTTTGAGCAAGGCTCACCAGCTTGAGTCCAAGGTTGCTGGATTGAGCAAGGGGTCACCTGGTCTGCGTAGCCCCCCAGTCAAGGCACATATGAGAAATCAATCAATGAACAACAAAGGAGCTGCAACAAAGAATTGATGTTTCTCATCACTCTCCCTTCCTGTCTGTCTGTCCCTATCTGTCCCTCTCTCTGACTGTCTCTGCCACAAATAAGATAAAATAAAATAAAATGCCACTAAATTTTGATAATTAATTTTATATCCTACAACCTTTTTGAATTCATATACCAGGTCTAGTAGTTTTTTTTACTAAGTCTTCAGGGCTTTCTATGTATAGTATCATGTCATCAGCAAGTAATGAGAGTTTTACTTCTTTTTTTCCAATTGTGATGCCTATTATTTCTTCTTCTTATCTGATTGCTATAGCTAAGGCTTCCAGAACTATGTTGAAAAAGCATGGTAAAAGGGGGCACCTCTGTCATATTTCGTATCTTAAGGAGATTACTTTTCATTTTTGCCCATTGAGTATGATGTTGGCTATTGGTTTGTCATAGATGGCCTTTATTATGTTGAGATATGTTCTTTGTATACCCACATTGCTCAGACTTTTGAGCATAAATGGGTGGTGTATTTTATCAAATGCCTTTTTTTGCATCTATTGATGTGATCATGTGATTTTTATCCTTCATTTTGTTTATGTGATGAATTACATTTATTGATTTGCAAATATTATACTAGCCTTACTTCCCCAGAATAAATCCCACATGATCATGAAGTATGATCTTTTTAATGTATTGCTTGACCTGGTTTGCTAATATTTTGTTTAGAATTTTAGCATCTATGTTCATCAGAGATATTGTCCTATAGTTTTCTTTCTTTGTGGTGTCTTTACTTGGTTTTGGAATGAGGATAATGCTTACCTCATAAAATGAGCTTGGATGTCATCTCTTCTTCTGAATTTTTTGGAATAGCTTAAGAAGAATTTTTGTTAATTCTTCTTTGAATGTTTGGTAAAATTTGCCTGTGAAGCCATCTGGTCCAGAACTTTTGTTTGCTTGGAATCCTTTGATAACTCTTTCCATTTCATTTGTTGTAATCAGTCTGCTTAGGTTTTCTCATTCCTCCAGATTCAGTTTTGGAAGATTCTATGCTTCTAGGAATTTATCCATTTTGCCTAAGTTGTTCAATTTTTTGGCATGTCTGTTTTCTTACAATCCTTTGTATTTCTGTGATGTCATTTTTATTTTTATATATTTTTTTATTTTTTTTCTGAAGCTGGAAATGGGGAGAGACAGTCAGACAGACTCCCGCATGCGCCCGACCGGGATCCACCCGGCACGCCCACCAGGGGCGACGCTCTGCCCACCAGGGGGCGATGCTCTGCCCCTCTGGGGCGTCGCTCTGCCATAACTAGAGCCACTCTAGCGCCTGGAGAAGAAGCCAAGGAGCCATCCCCAGCGCCCTGGCCATCTTTGCTCCAATGGAGGTTTGGCTGCGGGAGGGGAAGAGAGAGACAGAGAGGAAGGAGAGGGGGTGGAGAAGCAAATGGGCGCTTCTCCTATGTGCCCTGGCCGGGAATCGAACCCGGGTCCCCCGCACGCCAGGCCGACGCTCTACCGCTGAGCCAACCGGCCAGAGCCTTGTGATGTCATTTTTAACTTCTCCAATTTCATTTCTAATTTTATTTGGGGCCAACTTTTTTTTCCATGATGAATTTGTTTAAAGGTTCTTTGATCTTGTTTACTTTTTCAAAGAACCAGCTCTTTGTTTCATTGATCTTTTGTATTATTTTTTTAGCCTCTATGTCATTTATTTCCACTCTGATCCTTATATTTCCTTCCTTCTACTTCCTCTGGGCTTTATTTGTTGTTATTTTAGGTACAGGCTTGGGTTGTTTGAGTTTTCTCTTGCTTCTTAAGGTATGCCTGTAATGCTATGAACTTCCCTCTCATGATGCCTTTTACTGTGTTCCATAGATATGGGTTTATTGTGTGTTTATTTTCATTTATTTCAAGAAAATTTTTGATTTTTTCTTTCATCTCATTCTTAACTCTTTTGTTATTTAATAACATGCTATTTAGCCTCCAAGTGTTTGAATGTTTTTCAGTTTTTCTATTGTAGTTGATTTCTAATTTCATGCCATTGTGGTCAGAGAAGATACTTAATACAATTTCAATCTTCTTAAATTTGCTGAAACTTGTTTTGTGTCTGTAAAGCCAGTAGCCAGGGCCACCATCACAGCAGCCCGGCCCTTGCAGGTTCGCATTGGATTCAGACAGTCGGTAAAGAAACAACAGAGCCAAAAACTGATGGGCTATCATTTTTAATCCTAGCTTGTACCCGGCGGGCAAGTAAAAATACACACTGGGCTCCAAAACGCACTCATATTCAGTGCTCACAAAGCTACTGACTTATCCAAGTTTCCTAGAATCAAAGGTTTCTAGCTCACCAGACTTTATTCCCCTCTGTTAACCCATCTCCTTCCTTCTCCCTGCACAAACTCTGCACAAACTATCTTCTCACTCAATACTCCGCCATCTTGGCTGCTTCTTCTGGCCTCCTCCACATGGTCTCTCTCTGCTCTCCTCTCTGCTCTCTCCTCTATAATGCTAATCTCAGGAACTAAGAGAGCAAGTTCCTGTTCTGCCCCCATTTTATAGTGTAGATTCAAAACCTTTAATCCAATATACAAAATAGGGAAGTCTCCAATATACAAAGTCACTTCTCTGAGGCATGATTGGATTGTACCACCCCACATCAAAAAGGGTGGGAAAGGCTTAATCCCAAAACCAAGCCCCAGGCTACAACGATCCTGCCTGCCCACAGCCTGCCCCCAACACACATTAATATCACCTGGGCAACGGCCTCCACATGGGCAGCACCATCTTTAACAAAGTGAGCATAATACATTTTATCCGCCCAACAGTGTTCTAACATTTGGTCTAAGAAAATGTATCATGAGCACTTGAAAGGAATGTATATTCTGCTGCTTTGGGGTGAAATGTTCTGAAGATACCAATTAAATCCAGTTGATCCAGTGTGTCATTTAAGCTCATTGTTGTAGCACTTTTGTTGTTCATTGATTGCTTTCTCATATGTGCCTTGCCTAGGTGGCTCCAGCTGAGCCAGTGACCCTTTGCTCAAGTCATCAACCTTGAACTCAAACCAGCAACCTTGGTCTTCAAGTTAGTGACCTTTGGGTTCAAGCCAGTGACCATAAGGTCATGTCTATGACCCCACACTCAAGCTAATGACCCTGTGCTCAAGCTGGTAAGTCTGTGCTCTAGCCAGTGACCTCAGAGTTTGGAACCTTGGTCTTCGGTGTTCCAGTCTGATGCTCTATCCACTGCATCACTGCCTGGTTAGGTGTATAACCCAAGGAATTCTTTCAAGAACCAATTATTGCTTCTATTTCCAGTGCTAAAATCAATGCAGACCTATAGCAATGTTTTACATGCAGGGGCACAGTCATCTAAGAATTTCAAAAATGAAAGTTTTGTTTACTCAACAAGTAAAGAACCATTAATAATTGGATTTTTATAAGAAAAAATAATAGAATGAGTAGTTCTATTAAAAGGAAGACATTTGTAAGGTGTTCATGGTAACAATGAATATTTGCAAGAGCAGGAAGTATAGTAGCTAGACAGAGCTGTCTATTGTTGATCACCTATTCATCTACATACACACACAGAGTTTCCCTTTTTACCTTCAACAGGTTGTACAAGGTGTTATAGCATTATATTGATAATTAAGTTACATAATATATCATTCGAGAATTGTGACTGATGATTTAAAAATATAAATATCAGCCAAAAACGGAGAGAGTAATTTGTAAAATTTAGTTTCCACATTTAAAAAAGTATACATTTGTATGATGAATAGGTGAACCTTGTTATTTGGTGACTTAGATATACACATAAGTGTTTGTGGAAGCTAAGTAACCAAAATGGTGAAACTGACTAGACCAGGTATTTTTTGTTGGTATTCAGTATTATCTATACCCTTTTTATGAATTGCTATAGGTATTACTTTTTTATAATTATTTTAAATAAATGTTCAACCAGTGAGAGTCAATGGCAAAGTATTTGAAAGACAGAAAAGAAGAAGCCATTATTTCCTGGTGGCAAGTGTGGGCAGAGGCTTAGGCAAATGGCAAACCAGTTTTCTTTCTGAGATACCCAATTTAGTGATTCATGAAGCTGAGTTTATTTATGGTGACATCCTCAGTTTTTTATATTTATAGATTATCTGTAGGCTAAAAGTGGCCCCAATGACCTTTGTGTCTCAACTGTTCCAGTTATTCTGTAAGGCCAACATAGATACCCTTGGGTGAAGAAATGACAGAAATAGAGCACAATATGGGCTTTGAGGTACTGATAATGTTCTACTTTTAAATCTGGGTCCTTTGACTTGGGTTATGTTTACACTAAAAAAAATTTATTGAATTGTACAATTATGATATGTATATGTACATTTTATAGATAGATATACATTATACTTCAATTAATCTTTTTAATAACAACTTCTTCTCAAAAAATTTAGAATAGCTTGTATTATTCTGGCTGACCCCTGACTGATAGACAAGTATAAATCAGTAATTGGGAGCTATGGTATTGTTACAAATCTCTCAGTCAGCCTTTCCATGTCTATTTAGGCATGTTTGCTACCTATTTTCTATGAAACATGACAAGCTTGATTTTGTTTCCCATGGAAATAAGTCATCTTAAGACTCTTCTTTAGCACTCTTAGGGAAGTCTTTGCCATTTCTGATTTTTGCCCCCTTATTCTCACATTAGTGCTCATGTAGTCATCAGGATTTCACTCTTGCCTGACCGGGCTATGGCTCAGTGGATAGAAAACTGACCTGGGACATGGAGGGCCAGGTTCAAAACTCCGAGACTGCTGGCTTGAGTGAGGGCTCACCAGCTTGAGTGCAGGGTTGCCAGCTTGAGCATGGGATCATAGGCATGACCTCATGGTTGCTGGCTTGAGCCCAAGGTCGCTGGCTTGAGCGGAAAGTCACTTTTTTTAGCCAAAGGTTGCTGGCTCAAGCAAGGGGTCACTGGCTCAGCTGAAGCCCCTCCCCCACTCTATCAAGGCAAATATGAGAAAGCAATCAATGAACAACTAAGGTGACACATCTGCGTTGATGCTTCTCATCTCTCTCTCTTCCTCTGTCTGTCCCTCTCTTCTTCTCTCTCCTTTGCTAAAAAACAAAGATTTTACTCTCTCCAGTTTGAACTGATATAATGTTGAAGGCTTTATCCTGATTTTGCTGATGGAGGTAAATATACAATGTATCTCTTATACTATGAAGTAGTTAATCACACCAATATTGAAAAGATGAGGGCTACATCAATATTCAAGGGAGGTATATTAAATAAATATTCAGATACATAAGAAGCAGACTTTATGCAAGGTCTAGGATGTCCTTCATGATGATTCAAGTTTCTGGGAAAGCAGACATTTCTTCTTTCAAAGAAGTTCTGTCAACTCTATAAAGAGTTGAACCACGACTCAAACTTTGTACTGGATACCTAACATATAAGTCACAAGTTTTTATTCCTGCTTCTTCATCCTCCAGGTTTTATAAAACAGTAGAGCCAGCCTGGCTTGTTCCTGCTCACTAATCTCCATGTTTGTTCCTCCTTGGAAATTTGTATTTATGAAACCATTTTCTTTTTTCTTTTTCTTTTTTTTTTTTTTTGAAGCTGGAAACGGGGAGAGACAGTTAGACCCCCGCATGCGCCCGACTGGGATCCGCCCTGCACGCTCACCAGGGGCGACGCTCTGCCCACCAGGGGGTGATGCTCTGCCCCTCCGGGGCGTTGCTCTGCCACTCTAGCGCCTGGGGCAGAGGCCAAGGAGCCATCCCCAGCGCCCTGGCCATCTTTGCTCCAATGGAGGTTTGGCTGCGGGAGGGGAAGAGAGAGACAGAGAGGAAGGAGGGGGGGTGGAGAAGCAAATGGGCGCTTCTCCTATGTGCCCTGGCCGGGAATCGAACCCGGGTCCCCCCGCACGCCAGGCCGACGCTCTACCGCTGAGCCAACCAGCCAGGGCCTATGAAACCATTTTCTTCCATTGTAAACCTATTTTGCCTGTGCTGTAAATGTTAATTTAGCTTATAAATGTTTTCCTTTATATTCTTGTTCAGCTTGATGGGAAAAGTTTCTGCAATAACATGGTCAGCAGAAGTGATCCAGTCTGTAACTTCAACTCATAAAAGAAAATTGTTCTTAACATTTTCAAAGGAAACTTAACTTACCAAAAAAGGCTTTACAACTTCTGCCTTTTCTTGTGTTTCTTAGTGAAAAATTTGTGTGAATCAGTATTTAATTGAATTACATTTTCTCTTTACATATCTTTATGAAAAAAGTTAATCCTTTTTTCCATTTTAACTGAACCTTCCGCTCTCCCTGTCTAGAGACATTGCTGAAATATTTCCATCTCTCACCTTTTCTCAATTTTCTGAGAGAAAAGAGTCAATGGTTAAAGCCAGACTGCTGAGGTTCATAGCCCAGCTCTGCCCCTTATTAGTTGTGTGATCTTGAGCAATTTGCTCATCTTTACTGCTCATTTTCCTCATCTGTAAAATGAATATGATAATAGGACTTACCTCATGATGTTGAGGAAGGGTTAAATGAGTTAAAATTTTCAAGTGTTAGAAAATCAATGCCATGTAGTAAAAATCATAAATTTTACCTTGTTAATATAAGAGATGCCCACATGCATATAAGCAAAGTATGTTCATATAAAATATATAACAGATTAAGCAAACAATTTATTGCTAGTCTCTATGCTTCATGTGATTGGCCTACACATTCATTTTGATCAGAATTAAATATTTTATTTCAGTAGTATCTGGCATGAAGTCAATGTTCAAGAAAAATTAAACAGATTGAATACATTTAAAGTCACAAATTTAATATTATAATCTTAGCTTCTTCCAAATTTTTATTCTCTGATTGACAGCAATCACTGCTTTGGACCTTTTTGCTTTCCCTCTATTTCTATGGAAGCACGACTAGCCAGTTTCTTATAGGGACTATTTCTCATAGGGAGACGAAGACCTATCACTTCAAAAGAGTTCATCGGCTGTGCAACATCAAATAGAAACCAACGAAGTCCTGTGGAAATGGATATGCTATGAGATCTGCTGGTGTCAGTTACCAACAGAGACCTTTTTCTGCTCTCTGGCCTTGGTGCAAGCAATTCAAATGCATGCTTCAAGCAAATGACCTGTTCATACATGTCATTTTCAGAGTTAGGAGTCAGTTGTTAAACACAGATGTTAAATTCATTTATTGTAAGAGTCTACTGAAATTCTAGGTTTTTAAGTTAGTTTTGATGTTTAACTTTTCTAAAAGCAATACCTGTGCATGAAGATACTAATGTGGTTTTTCAAACAAAACAGAAAGCAAAAGAAGGACAAGTAAAAGATTAGAAATTCATCAGAATTTTTTGTATATTATAATATTGATGTGTATATATTATATATACCATGTATTATGTATGTATATATGAACAGATATAAAGTTTAAGGAAACAGGAAGAATGAACTTTGCCTGATATAATAGCTTTTTGAGAAAATACACAGACATCAAAGAATGTTTTAAATCTGGGTAAGCCTCTAAAGAAAGAAAGAAATTAATGAAATAGATTTAGAATACAATAAAGGTAATATTCAACACAGATGGGATTGTCATTGAATCTATATTTTCACTTTCTCTGGATGAGCCAGGTATCTGGACAAATGAGTCACCTTGATCCTCTATAACAGATGGTTCTCATATGCATTTAAATTAAAATGTAACATTTCCTTCTTGAAGTCAATTCAAAAGAAAAGACTATGTAATTTTTAAGCAAGATGGATGCTTTTTGGGGTTTTGTGGCTGACTAACTCAAATCTGGATTATGTGACCTATCCCAGCCATCATCTATATCATCAATTTCAAAGGTTAAAAAGGGTGGTTTTTTTGTTTTGTTTTGTTTTGTTTTTGGTAGGGGAATTAATTTGAATTGTGTTAAAAATGCATAGCCTACCTTCTAAACCTACTTATTTGCTAGATTTAATTATTGCTAATTTTTGTTATGAGGACTGAGAATAATGTTGTTTTTCATATTTTGTTCTTCTTATTAATGTTAGTGTTCTGTGTAGAAGTAAGTCCCTCTATGCTATTTGAACATCCAATTGAATCATTGAAAGAAACTGTTTTAAATATGATGGAACAATTATCTCTGCAGATGGTGCACTCTTTAGAGGTGAAAAGCCTGGAAAGGATGCTTATTTACCTTTAAAAACTCTATAATATCACACTTTCAGGGATTTCTAAAACACTTTCTTTAACTTTTATGTATAGCAAGGCATACAGAAAGGATATAAAGAATAGTTGGGGGGAAAATGATCTATATCATTAATATGAAACCATATACTCAAAATACAGACTAGTAACAAAAATTAGCATTGAGTAGGGATCTCTGACTTCGGATCTTGGTTGGACAAAGGTAAAGGCAGTTATGAGAAATTCTGTAGGCTATAAACTTAAAGGGTGGCCGATACGACTGCCTTGTCTCAAATATGTTTGAAAGTCCAAAGTAGTAAGCTAAGAATAGATGTCCTTTGGAACTGGGTTCAAGATAAAGAGCAAGGTAGGGAATGGAAAGTGAATAGGTGCACAGTGTTTAAAGATAAAAGTCTCTCTTTCTGGATGACAGCTAGACAGAATTGTCAAATAAGAAGCTTGATAAATAGCACTAAAATAAATAACCTCTCTAGGGACTAATGAAGCATATCTATTTCACCTATCTATTAATTTACTCATTATTTACTAATTTTGATAATATATACCATACCTTTCTGTGCAAAGATCCTGAAAAGAGAGGAATAAAAATACATGAGTCTACAGCCTGACCAGGCAGTGGTACAGCAGATAGATCATCGGGCTGGGATATGGAGGACCCAAGTTCAAAACCCCAAGAATGCCAGATTGAGCGCAGGCTCATCTGGTTTGAGCAAAGCTCACCAGCTTGGACCCCAAGGTCTCTGACTAGAGCAAGAGGTCACTCAATCTGCTGTAGCCCCTCAGTCAAGGCACATATGAGAAAGCAATCAATGAACAACTAAGGTGCAGCAATGAAGAATTGATGCTTCTCATCTCTCTTCCTTTTTGTCTATCTGTCCCTCTCTCTGTCTTTCTCTGTCACACATACATACACAAAAATACATGAGTTTACATATGTAACCTATTAAAATATATGAGTAAATAATTACCAATTACTGTATATAATAGGAAAGAAACTGTGTGATCTGAGACACTACTGGGGGTAGGAATTTAGATTAAGGTAGCGGTAGCAGGGAAAGTTTTTTAGAGGAAGTGTCACTGAAGCTGAGATCTGGAGATAGAATTATCCAGACAGTGAGCGAGAAAGCCTCCTAGATAAAGAGAATAACAGGTTCAAAAGCCCCTGATTCAAGAAAAGGTTTGTGAGGTTGTCAGAAAGAAGGGAGATACAGCAAGGCTTTGTAATGAAGAGAGAGTAATACAAGGTGAGGGCAGTGAGGTAGGTCAGTCCTGAAGGCCTTGTGGATCTCTGTGCAAGTAAAAACCATTTGATGTTTCAAGAGAGAAGGGATATGTGTTTCATTGGTATCCTTCTGGTTGCTGTAAGAAAATGTATGGAAAGAGTAATAAAAGGTCAAGAGTGGGAATTCAATAGCATTTGTCTAAACTAGTGGAAGGATGAGGACAATATCAATAAAAATTGTTGGCAAGTGGACAGATTCTGTGATATATCAGTATACTCAATGCATTAGGGTAGCCCTTGGACCTATGGGGCCAGGAATGACGCAGACCTGCATGGCAGGCTATGCAGCTATAGCTTTGGTCGCTGGTAAGAAGACATGTATAATTTATTTTTAAATCCTACTGAGATTAAGAAATAATGGAAATTATGGCTAACACCTACATGTGCCAAAAGAACAGCTGTAGGCCTTAAATTTATGAGTTTTAACTACAGTAAAGAGTTGAAATCATACAGTTACTAATCTATTTAAATCACAGAATCACTGATAAAATAAAAATCTCTCAGCCAATCTGTGAACCTAGTCACATTTATGAAGTGTTTCTTTGGAGGACAAAAATCATAGTACATTGGAAGAAACAAGGCTCATGTAAGGGAGAATACACTCTACAGTTGAATAAATAGAAGGTCCAAATATAGCTGTTTTATCAAAGATGAGAAAGAATGACTTAGAAGTTCTACAAAATAATTTCAGTTTAAAAAAAATTATAAAGATGATAGAGAAGATGTATTCTTGATTTCAAAACAAAGAAAGCAGAAATTCTTGGGAAATTAGAACTAGAGAGAAAAACTCTACAATGTCTATTTTCTTTCATCTCTCATGTCTTACCTAGCATATTGTGAAGCTGAAATATTATTATTGTCAAACTTAATATTTTGAAAGTCTTTCTTAAATGGAAAGGCCAACAGATTACAATTTGAAACTACAGTTTTGTATGGTAAGAACTGCTGTGGAAATTTAACTCATCATTCCTGAGAGATGGTAGAGAACGTATATAGTCAGTAATGTCATGAAAAGCACATCTCTCTTAAAAAGTAGTGGGGAGAGGAGGATACTGTAAAATTGACATAAAAAAGAAGTGAGAAAACAGGCTTGGTGAAGGGACAAGTAAAACAATAAAGGAATGCAGCAAAACAAAGGTCTGTCTGACTTGGTCAGTGCAGCCTGAGCAGAGTAGAGGGAGGGCTGAGGTCAGGAAGGAGCAGAAGGCATAAAGGAGAGCATCAGGTAACTCTTAGAATTACTCTGGCTCCTGAGAAACCTGAACTCCAGTGAGGAAGCAGGTATATTTAAGGTAGTCCAGGGACCTTAAAAAAAAAAAGGAATTAGGTATCAGGAAACATTTTGTGATGTTGTAATAAGATCTCTGTGTTGGTAGATTCATGCCCTAGGGAATACAATGCAAGTCTTGTCATTTGAAACGTGTTGAATTAGGGAGGGAAATCTACTCTAATACCTTGTGGAATCACTCTGATATCATATCATTTATATATTTAACAATGTGCAAATTCTGTTTTGTTTTGTGACTCAGTAGCCCTCTAAGTAGAGATAGCTGAAGTTAGTCAGTTAGAAGTATTATTACATGTGTTTGTATGAAACTGTGTTTTGTTTGTTTCAAGATCTGATAACTCTACATTTCCTTTCTTTATCTAAACCTAGCCAACTGTGAACTCAGAATCTCTCAGATACCGGGACCATCCAATTCAGGCAGCTTTATAGCCCATGTAAACAGTTGGGTAATTGGCCCTTTACATTGGACCATGTAAAGAAATGAAGTAGAAACAGAAAATAGACACCCTTGGTTGCTTCTCATAGTTGACTTGTCACTTCCTCATCTCTCTGTGGGGTAGGCTGTTACTTTTCGTGTCAGCTGTCATACTAAATCAGGGAATGTTTGTCACTCACCATAGTGAAACATTTCCTCTTCCTAGGGATGCATATTTGTGTGGTTTTTTATTAACAAAAAGAAACAGTGCTTACAAATAACCTAATATTTTTCAATGGGGGGATAGAAATGGAACAAAGCACCCAAGCAGCTCTCAATTTTTCTTAGCAAACTGAACCTACCTTGTTTTCTTTTGATAAATGATGCTAATGAAGCTTGGGGACTTTTACAGGTGTGTAATTCTTCATTTCACTACACTTTTGTTTTCCATTATTTTCTTTTACGGCATCTACATGCTTTTAAACACAGTCTGTTAGACTGCTGACTTTCCCACAGCATTGTTTTTGGTACAATATATTTAAAAAATGAATAAACAAAGATGAATCTACCCTAGCTTTGCTTTCATCCCATATTGCTTCTCATTCTCAATCTTTCTGTTGCAGATAGGTCAGTGAAGCAGTGAGCACTGTTCTTTCCCGCATTTCACCAAAGCAGCAAATGTGAACTCTTTTTTTCTTTTTTTTTTGGGGGGGGCAGATTATCTTTATTGAATTACTGGTATGAAAGGAGGATTTGAAAAAAGTAAATATAGATAAACATAGCCTAGTAATGCAATTTGGCCATGAATGATGTTACTTATCAAAACTACTCCGTCTACCAGTTTGTGACAGAAATATTTCATGAGGTCCCACTACTAAATAAATCTGTGGAGGTAGAATACATAACATCTGAGATTATTGTCAACATGGTCTTGACTTTGAAAGTTGGTTGCTTTATGGAAACTCACAGTTATCCCAAAATCTTTCTGCCTTCATCTTGAACTCATGTCAGAAAAGACCAGCTTAGAGAAACCTCTAAATTTAGAGATTTTTCTAGAAAGTAACGAAGAATATGGGCTGGGAGTGAAGTAGGGGCCCCATCTCTTTTTTTATTTGTTTGTTTGCATCTCATGAAAATGAATGTACTCTTTAGGAACTGCTAGTAACTAACTGAGCTCAAATTTATAAATAGATTCTAGTAGTTATTTCTAAACACAGCACAGTCATACTCCCTGCACTTCAGGGCAATGTTGTACTGAGCTTCAAACCTCCTGTATTATGCTCCTGCTGTCTGAGTTGATCCTTATAAAGGAATTCCTGGAATTGTATTTCAAACAATACGATGGAGATCTTCCTCATTTTATTAAAGCTGCACAACTATATGCTCATTTGCATCTTCAACAACCAATCAGAGAGGCTCCATTCCAATCAATTAGACTATGATGATTTAGAGTCCTCATTTCCATGAGTATGGACCAATCAGGGGCCAGGGGCAGAAACTCTTCTCTTTGTAACCTAGTTTTACCTCTAGATGGAGCATATTTTTCTTTTCCACTGAAGACTGTGTTTCTCCTATGTTCCCTGGCTAAAGCTGAAACATCAAAAAAGACCTGGTGGACCAGAGCTGAAAAAAGCCATGTGGCAGACCATACTAGAGCTGGGTTGTCTAGACAGAGAGGGGCCAAGCTACACCACCAGGCCAAGCTGCCTGGCCTAAGCACCACCTCGCAGCCATGCTGTTTCATAGTTTCATAACTGAGCTATAACACTATTGAGCTGTTCCACAATTGTGCTGCATCATAGTTGAGCTTTTTGCACTGAATAGTGTCTCTCCCTTTACTGCACCCCAAAATGAGAATTCCTGTTGGCATTGATTAGCACCAACAGCCATCAGTTGATAATCTCTTGGTCAGATTAAGAATATTCACCACAAATACTAACAAGTTATAGCCATACATAAGGGCCACACTGACTTCTTAAATATGTATCTTTATGTTATTTATGTGGAACTATAGAAATATTGTCTACTAATTTTTAAAATCAAATTGTTTAAATATGTGAAAAGAGGAAAAAATCACCCATATTCATTTTCTTGCTCTCTGTCCCCAAAGAAATTGTTTATAATATATCTTTTCTGAAATGTTATAGGGTATGCATAAACATTCTATTAGAAATAGTATCATTTTGGCCATATTTTAAGCCATATTTAGGGTAATAATGTACTCATTCTTTCCTTAACCTTCTAACAGATTTATGATTTTTTCAAATTTTCTCATTTAAAATAGAAATAAGATGATTCCATCAACCAATATGTTGCCCATGTTGGCCGCTGAGCACTATCGACACTGCTCCTTTTCAACTACATTCTAATGTAGATAGATTATATGGCATCTCAGGAGTGAGACTGAAAGAGTATGGTGATAGACTGTTGTCTCTATTATATTACCTCAACCATGGCTATATGTACAAAGTTAGAGGCAGTTTGAAATATGAAGGTTCTTATTGGATCCTTCAGCATTTTACTAAATCACAGAACAAGAAGCAACTGTACCAATCATAATGCACCCTCCTTTGAATGCTGAGACACAGAGCAGTCCAGAGACTTGTCTGAAGTTATAGGGCTTATTAGAACACTTAGTTCCAGTTTATGTTCAATTATACATTATATTTTGGGGTAAATCAATATTTTCAAACCTGATTCCAATCTATAATTTGCTTGTGTTACTTTTATTTTTATTTTATTTTTTATTTATTTATTTTTTTGCAGAGACAGAGAGAGAGTCAGAGAGAGGATAGATAGGGACAGACAGAAATGAAGAGAGATGAGAAGCATCAATCATCAGCTTTTTGTTGTGACACCTTAGTTGTTCATTGATTGCTTTCTCATATGTGCCTTGACCGTGGGCCTTCAGCAGACCAAATAACCCCTTGCTTAAGCCAGCGACCTTGGGTCCAAGCTGGTGAGCTTTGCTCAAACCAGATGAGCCCGCGCTGAAGCTGGTGACCTCGGGGTCTCAAACCTGGGTCCTCTGCATCCCAGTCTAATGCTCTATCCACTGCGCCACTGCCTGGTCAGCTGCCTGTATTACTTTTAAAACTCTACTTTTTATCTTATTTTTTCAATCCTAAAGGATAACTCCATAAATTTACTCAGTTTCCACAGCAACTCTCACATCTGTATAAAATATCTAGTTACCCCACAGTAGTCCTTTGATTGCTGATGGTAAAGCTTTTCAACAAATGCTATACAATTATGTTTCCTCTGTGCTGATTCCCTTGTTGACATACTGGTATTGGCTCATTCTAATCCTACACTTGTCTCTGAGTTATATTATTTCAAAAATTCCCCTTTGTCTCATTTTCAAAATAGTATATAAATTTAGGCCACAGTTTATTAAAATTTATTTCTTCACAAATTAAAAGAATTTAACTTGCTACATTCAAAAGCTTTCTTATATTATATTTGCCAAGCCCCAAAATTATGCTTTTATAGGAAATGTAATTCTACTTGATGTCAGTTTATGTAAAGTTTCTACATGATTTCTACTCCAGAAACTGGATAGGGTGGCTTTTATACACAGTCTCCAGAGCTTATGTGGGAATGCTTAGAGTCTGTCTATGCAGAGGTCACAAGAAAAAAAAAACCAACAAAAAACTTCCCAAGACCTCACAAAAAGTTCCAGAATACTTTGAGAGGATTTAAAATTATTAAAGCTTTCTACTCCAACAGCGGGTCCTGGCTGACATTATTGGACTGAGGTCATTTTGAATAACAACTATAAGAAGAAACTTGGTAAACTATTGTTCTGTTGGGTACTATCTTGACATTTTGATTCTCAGAATGTTAAAAGAACTAGTCTAAAGATCCTGGGAGGTAAGGCATCTATATTTTATTGTGGTCAATCAAAGACTTTTCCTTCCGGGCCTGGCTCTTTCTATACTACATGCTAACAAATGACCCTGGCCTAAAGAGTAATGAAGAATGAGAGATTGCAAATCCCTGTTTACCTTATCTCTGGCTTTTAACTGTAAATGTTTTATCCACAAATAATATCACAATTGACATGCCCTAGGCAACTGTAGATACCAAACTATTCATAGGCAAGTATCCTAAATTGAGACTAACTTGATACCAGTTGTTTTTGTTATTGTCTCCCCTGATTTTTTTTTAAATTTTATTTATTGATTTCAGCAAGAGGGGAAGGGGGGAGATTGGAAGAGAGACAGAGAGAAGGAGAGAGAGAGAGGTACATCGAACTCTTCCTGTATGTGCCCTGACCCAAATCAAACCGACAACCTCTGCACTTTGGGACAATGTTCTAACCAACTGAGCTACTTGGTTTAGGGCTTGTCCCTCCTGATTTTAATTTTTACACTTTGTATCTGGAATCTCTGTAACTGCTGTGACTCCTTAAATTTTGGCAGTTAGTTTGAATTCACTTTTTAATTAATAAAAACAACTTCCCAGTTAGCTTTCTATTTTTATATATTCCTCAGTTTAAACCTTAAAAACTCATGAGAAGTTCCCCTTCCCAGCTCTCATTTCAGGTAACGCAATTGGTTGATGTAGTTCATCGTTGAGAAGGGATTAGGCTAGTATCAACTTTCCTCGGAAGCCACTCAGTCTCTGTCCTCTTGGTTTCACCATCACTAGTCATCCCTAAAGCCTCAGAGGCTCATAACCATGTCTAGAAAGATCTGGAGGTTCACGGACCTCAACCAGTTATTAAATGGGCTTTGAACTACTTTTTTCCAGTTTATTGTACATCCAAGTGGTACATATAATACAGAGACAATATTTACTGACATCATTTACACAAAGATTATAATCATTTTGGAATCAAGTTTATGAACCCAAATTTACAACTTCCATTTCCTCAAAAGTACATCCATTTTAACATAAAGCAGTATTAGTGAAAACTGCAGAATAAGAAAAAGGTTAATCTTGATACATGGGGATTCATAAAAGTATAAAGAGACAGTGGTGTAGTGCTCAGAGAAGTGAGGTCAGGTGAAAGGAGACAGACTCTCTAGAGACCATGTGGAGATAAAATGAATATGGCTATAGACGAGGACACAAAAAGCAGGATGGTGAACCCGAGGGGGAAAAGCACTCACCCTGTCACTGCTCTTCTCATGAGCTTAATTTCCTCATAGCAAGCTAGAAACAAGACACGAGAGGTCCAAAAAATTATTCATTTATTCATATAATTCTTTTGTCTTTTTCTTTTGTGCTTCTTTTCTTCTCCAAATGAATTATGGGTTTGTTTTCAAAGTACTTTTCTCCCCAATGTGTCTGGCATAAGTATAATATTCTAAGCATATAAAATTGAGAAGGTGTGGGAACTTATACTTAATAATTGTGGAAGAAACTAGGAAACACAAAGCAGGTGGAAAGAAAAATAATACCCATGCTTGTTCATCCATTCAATAACTATTCTATTGAGGTCCTACTTGTGCTAGATTTTGCATTGTACCCTGAGCATCCCAAGGTAAAGAATATATTGTTCCTTGCCCATGGAATATGTAGTTTAAAAGAAAGGAAGACTCAGAAAATCAAGGTCTGTAATAAAGAGCCACACTGACTATAGTGATGAAAACGAGTAAAGCTGGAATTTTCTTAAGTGGATCAGGGAAAGAAATTCTTATTAGATATCTCATGATAGACATTATATGGGAAGGTAGAGGTAGAGAAAAAGGAAAAATAAATTACAGGATTTCTTTTTGGGCAAGTAGAATCAGATTAAGGTGTGAAGTGAGAAAACACTGAAGTATTGTCAGGGCCAAGTCATAAAGGACCTCATTAGCATACTAAAAATTAAGTAATGGAATAAATTGATAATTTTAAGCAAAGTGAACAGAATTTTCTTAGCACAGTCTCTGGTTGCATTATGGAGCATAGGCTGGCACAAGTAAGATTAGATCTTTTTAGTAGATAAAATATTTCTCTTAAGATGACATAGTAATTTCAAAGTGAAAGGAGATGGTGATTTTAAGTAGAGTAAAACTTTGAAGGTAGGCTTATGGAACCAACCCATAATTAAGAGTTAACATTGGTAGGACTAATATGGATAGGCCAAAAGTAGGAAGTTAAGGTAAGGATAGAGTTAAATATAATTTATAAGATTCTTGACTTGAAAGATAGGGTGGTTTGTGGTTTAATACCTTAAAATGAAAATAGCAAGGACAGAAGTAGGTTAGGCACAGAGGATGATGTGTTCAATTTTAGATCTGTGTTAAGGTAACTATAGGATAAGTAAAGGTAAGAAAAGATGTCATATATGTATTTAATACTCAAGTGAGATGTCTAAGCTAGAGATAAAGATTTGATAGCCAGCAGCATATAGATAGCTCTGATGTCCTCAGAGGAAGAGTGATTGTTAAGGAAGACAATGTAGAATAAGAAAATAACTCTGCAGACAAGATCAACTATTGAGAGACAAAAGATGGACCACTGGAAAATATTTCTAGAGTTAATTATTCTATCAGTCTGGAAGATATCATTACACTTTATTTTATAGACTTTTTAACCACTTTGCATAGAAATTTTTAAAGTTCCTGCAATTTTTATTCTTTTTTTTTGTATTTTTCTGAAGCTAGAAACGGGGAGAGACAGACAGACTCCCGCATGCGCCCGACCGGGATCCACCTGGCACGCCCACCAGGGGCGAAGCTCTGCCCACCAGGGGGAGATGCTCTGCCCCTCTGGGGCATCGCTCTGCTGCGACCAGAGCCACTCCAGCGCCTGGGGCAGAGGCTAAGGAGCCATCCCCAGCGCCTGGGCCATCTTTGCTCCAATGGAGCCTCAGCTGTGGGAGGGGAAGAGAGAGATAGAGAGGAAGGAGAGGGGGAGGGGTGGAGAAGCAGATGGGCGCTTCTCCTCTGTGCCCTGGCCGGGAATCGAACCCAGGACTTCTGCATGCCAGGCCGACGCTCTACCACTGAGCCAACCGGCCAGGGCAACAATTTTTATTCTTATTTACCCAATTGTAATGAACCTACGACAGAAATAAATACAAATTATATGAAGACTTTACATTTGAGTATGGTTTTAGTACAGGATAAGTTATGCCTCTCTGAGCATAATGGCTGAAATTGGTTATTTGTGAAACAGCTTCTAAATTGTTTTTGTATTTTTTTTCTACCTTTCACTTAAAAATATCAATGTGGATTTTATGGGAAATTAAAGAATTGATGTGACAAAAGCAAGATGAGTAAGTCCTAGAGATCTACATTATAGCAGAGTGCCTGTAGTTAATAGTACTGTACTGTATACCTAACAATGCATTAAGGGAGTACATATTATGTTACATGTTCTTATTACAAGGTAATAGCAATAATAGTGACAAGGAAAACTTTGTAGATAATGAATATATTTATGGCATAGAGTGTGTTGATGGTTTAATGGAGGTGTATTACCTTCAAGTTCATCAAATTGCATACATTAAATATGGACAGCATTTTGTATGCCAATCATACCTCAATAAAGTAGTTTTAAAAAAGCAAAGGCCCCTGGATGGTTGTTTCAGTGAATAGAGCATTGGCTTGGCATGTGAACGTCTCAGGTTCAATCCCTGGTCAGGACACACATGAAAATTGATCATCTGCTTCTCTTCCCCTCTGTCCCTCCTTCTCTCCTTCTTTCCCTTTTGCAGCCAGTGGCTCAATTGGTCTGAACGTAGGCCCAGGCACTGAGAATAGCTTGGTTGATTTGAGAATTAGCCCCAGATGGGGCCTGCCGGGTGGATCTCAGTGTGGGTGCATGCGGTAGTCTGCCTATCTCCCCTTTTCTCAACCAAGGAAAGAAAGAAAGGAAAGAAAGAGAGAAAGAAAGAAAGAAAGAGAAAGAGAGAGAGAGAGAGAGAGAGAGAGAGAAAGGAAGGAAGGAAGGAAAGAAGGAAGGAAGGAAGGAATAAAAAGAAAGAAAGAAAGAAAGAAAGAAAGAAAGAAAGAAAGAAAGAAAGAAAGAAAGAAAGAAGCACTTAAAAAAAAAGGTAAAGGGAGAGGAATTCTCATTAACCAAGATTATGGTCAGGATTTCTGCAGAGAAGCACTTTGGCAGATATCAACAGCCACTGCAGAATGACAGACACCATCCCTTACCTCTAGCAGCCATCCCCCCCACCCCCCCACTCCACCCCCGATTATACTTGTCAGCAACAAACCTATATGTATATTTATTAGAACTATGTCCAAGCTAGGAAAGTCAATCAGGATTGTTCTTCGTCAATCAGTATTCTTTGTTAGCAAGTAGTCTAATGTGGCTACGTGATTCAGTTCTAGTCCATGTGATGCAAAATCTTTTCTTTTTAATAATACAAATAAAAGTCCCTTTTTGTCTGAGTACTTCCTGCCTTTCCTTACCAATTAGAACATTGTATATGAGGTATCTTGTAGCCATTATGTAAGCATGGGAAGCAATATTTTCAACACAGTTAGTTGGGGAGAACATGAAAAAATAAATAAAACAAAATATAGCAGTGAGTTACTACACCAATTCTGCAACCATTGACTTCCAAACCTTTTGTTATGTCAGATAATCCAGTGCTTTTATTGTTGTAGTCACTATTAACCAAGTGTTCTATTACTTTTAGTCAAAGTATTACTGAGACATAATAGCGGAAATATGCTCCTTGAAGTGGCTTCATAGCCAATCCACCTAGACAACAGATTTTTCAAGTAGGAGTTTCAGGAAACAAAGCTAATGAAGTAGAGGGGATGCAGAATGGCAGATGCTACCTGGTAAAGGAGGGGACTCTGTGAAACCAATCAAGACACCCGCCCTTCTGTTACTTTTGCTTTGGTATAGGGATTTTTAAAAGGGAGATTTGGAAGTCTACCCAATAGTCTGGACAAACCAGATTGTTTTTATATTTATAGAATACTATGACCAACAATAGATATCCTGTAGAAAAGACATGCTTTTCAAAGATACATAAATGAGTCCCAATATGGAGCATATAATAGGCCAAAAGTAAGTCTCAATACATTTCACATATCACAGAGTATTTATCTGATAACAGCCAGAACTAAAAAATAAGAAATAGGCCTGACCTGTGGTGGCACAGTGGATAAAGCGTCAACCTGGAAATGCTGAGGTTGCTGGTTCAAAACCCTGGGCTTGCCTGGGTCAAGGCACATATGGGAGTTGATGCTTCCTGCCCCTCCCCCCCCTCTCCTCTCTATAATGAATAAATAAAATCTTTAAAAAAATAAACAAAAAATAAGAAATAGAAAATCTGAATTTACCATATAGCTATTAAATATGTAATTATAAACTATCATTCAAAAAAATTTGACATGTCACATGCACTTAATGTGAGCAATCAAATAGTGATCTTTTACTTCTTACTATTCTTTATATCTTTTATTTTCTTCTCTTGTTTTATTGCACTAGTCAGGACTTCAGTTCTTTGTTGATAAAAGTGGTGAAAACAGATATCCTTATTTTATCTATTCCTAATTTGCAGACAAAATATCTCTATCTATCTATCTATCTATCTATCTATCTATCTATCTATCTATCATCATCATCTATATTATGTTCATAAATTTTGAGAATTAGTATTAAGATGTCAACTCCCTAAAAATTAGTCTAACTTTCAATGTGACACTGATCAAAATCCCAGCAGAATTATTTCTGGTAGAATTTGGCAACTTTATTTTAAACTTATGTTGATATGTGAATGGCTGATATTAGCTAAAGCAGTCACAAAACAAAAAATTTGATTTCAAACTTAATATAAAGCTACTATTTAAAATTATGTGGCACACTTGTAGGTATAAATGAATAGATCAATCAATGGAGAGGAAAGAGGGTTATGAAAGAGACTCAGGTATAGATGACTTTCAACAAAGATGCTAGAGAAGGATAATTTTTGCAACAAATAATGCTGTATAAACTGGATAAACAAAGGAAAAAGATAATTCTTCACTCCTGCCTCACAGTAAATTAATTTGAGATGAATTACAGACCTAAAGATAAATGCTAAACTATAATGCTTATTTAAAAAATACATCAGGAAATATATTTATAACCTGAGATAGACGAAAGTATTTCAGAAGGGACACAACAGAACCAACTGTAAAATGAAATATGTTAAATAGGATTCTGTAAAAATGTGTTTAAAACCATTAGTCTTTAGTAAAGATCAAAATGGCTAAAATTAAAATGAGAACACTCATTAAAATTTTTATAAGTGTTCATAGCATCTACCACATTTGTAACTAAGGAAGGTAAAGGTACAACTATTTCAAAAAATATTTGGCAATTACTTTTAAAATGAAATATGTACATATTTTGTTACCCAGCAAAACCAGTTCTAGGGAGAAATGAAATATGTGTTCATTGAAAGTTTTTTACTGTCCCCAACTGCAGACAACACAAATGTCCAATTAACATGAAAGTGAATAAACAGACTGTGATATATTTAGTCAGTAGAATAATAAGCACTGAACAAAAATGAAAAACAACAGGTTTATAAAACTACTTTGAAGAATTACCAAAACATTTTGTCTACTATGAAAACAAAATTTTACAAGAAATTCTGTCAGCAAAAAGTATTAGGAAAAAGAGAAGACTGCAATCCAGCACATGTAGCCATGGTGAGCGATATGGAAGAAAAGAGAATCACGAAGGCCACTATACAGAGAGGAGGAGGAAGTTTAGGAGAGCGGCTTAGAGCTCACTTGTAACAGAGTTCTTCCGATAGGGCTCTATTATGACCTGAGTGTGGTAGCTCCTTCCACAGGCTCTCTCGATCTCTGTCCAGGTTAAGGTCTCTGTCACAAATTTTAATACTTTTACTCAGCAGAAGAAACCAGACATAAAAATGTACATATTGTATGATTCTATTTTTTATGAAGTTCAAATAAGTAAAATCATCTATTATTATTATAATAATCTCAGTGGTTGCATATGGTACTATTAACTAGAAGAAGCCACAGAGGAGCCTTCTGAAATAATGGAAATGAAAATATTCTCTGTTTTTATAAGATATGGGTTACATAGTTATATGCATTTGCAAACTTTATTAAATTTTACACTTTAGATCTGTACAATACATTGCATATGAATTATGTCTTAACTAAAAACATGATGCTGTTAATGATTTTCTAAAAGGGCTGAATGATTTACATCATTTTACTTTGCTGTCACATTATTTATAAATATTTTTTAAAAGCTCATCCTAAAATTATATATGAAAAATATTTATCAGAATACTTTTAATTTTTAATTGGTTTAAATAGTGAACTTTAGAACCATTAGCCACTTTTTAGACTGTACACAATGAAGTCAATAGAAGAGCTTTAAATAGCCCCACCATTGGCTCTGGCCGGATGGCTCAGTGGTAGAGCATTCACCAGCATATGGATGTCTCAGGTTCGATTCCTGGTCAGGGCACACAGGAGAAATGACCATCTGCTTCTCCACCCCTCCCCCTCTTGCTTCTATCTCTCTCTCTTCTCCTCTCCTCCTGCAGCCATGGCTCAATTGGAGCAAGTTGGCCCTGGGTGTTGAGGATGGCTCCATGGCCTCCACTTAAGGTGCTAAAAATGGCTTTAGTTGCAAAGAAGCAAGGGACCCAGATGGCCAGGGCATCACCCCCTAGTGGGCTTGCCAGGTAGATCCTGACAGTAGGGGCACATGTGGGAGTCTCTCTGCTTCCACTCCTCTCACTAAAGAAAAAAAAATAGTCCCATCATCAGCCTGTCTAGACATTTTATCTTGTAGTTAGTTGAACCTAGCAGAATAACTTTATTGCCTTATTATATTTTTTTTTAATTTTTATTTTTTTACAGGGACAGAGAGAAAGTCAGAGAGAGGGATAGATAGGGACAGACAGACAGGAACAGAGAGAGATGAGAAGCATCAATCATCAGTTTTTCGTTGTGGCACTTTAGTTGTTCATTGATTGCTTTCTCATATGTGTCTTGACTGTGGGCCTTCAGCAGACCGAGTGACCCCTTGCTTGAGCCAGTGACCTTGGGCTCAAGCTGGTGAGCTCTGCTCAAACTAGATGAGCCCACGCTCAAGCTGGGGACCTCGGGGTCTCGAACCTGGGTCCTCTACATCCCAGTCCGACACTCTATCCACTGCACCACCGCCTGGTCAGGCATTGCCTTATTTTAATTAATTAGGACATTTGAGCCCATGTGAATGAGTCCAATTCAAAGGCAGTCAACTGCCATTTAAACATTTGCTAAATCTCAATTTCTAGCAGCAATTATTAGTATCAATATTTATCATAGCAAGTAATTACAAATTCTTGCATACCTGTTTTTCTTTTTTATTTTTTTAGGTGAAAGGAGGAGACATAGTGAGGCAGACTCCCACATGTGTCCCAACTGGGATCCACCAGCAATCCATTCTAGGGCCAATGCTGGAATCAATTGAGCTATTTTTAGTGCCTGAGGCTGATGTGCTTCAACCAACACCTGTTATTTTATTTAGTGCTCTTAACAACTCAGTGAGGTAATTCCTTTAATCCTCATTGACCTGATGTGAAAATGGGCAAAAACTGTGGTTAAGGGACTTTTCTAAGAAAATGTGTAGCTATCAAGTATCAGAGTCAAGATTTAAAATCAGATCTTCTGTGTCCATGGTTAGTGCTCCATCCAACACACCAGATCTGACAAGTGAATAAAAACAATGTGATTTCTTGACAAATTCATAAAAGCAAGAAGAAAAATGAGAATATCTCACCTGCTGTAGGATTGAGATCGTTGCTATGTCTTAAATTATAGACCAACAAAACATTTTTATAACTTTTAGATGGTTTTAATAAAAGTCTATACAAAATAAAATTGTTTAAGCATTTGCTCTTGATAATGGTGTATCAAACAGAGAATAATTATGCTGGAGGATGTGAGAGTACACTACACATAGGTTTCACCTGTAGAACTATGAGATGCCTTAACTCTGCTCCATTTACAACCTCGACATCACAGCCTTCCTCTCACCTGCATACATCTTTAAGATAGATTTTAAGTCAATGAAAGTAGCTGATACTTCAATGTGTCCCAGAATTTATGCCCCACAGAAATCAACACAGTGTAAAAGTGATAGTAGAGCAGAAAATATCAAAGAATGTTTAAAGTAGTTATAAAAAATAACTATTGAAACTGTTGATAGGAAAGGTCTGATTAAGAACCTCACCAAAATTTTGATGCAGCTTCTTTGGTGGGGATATGGGGAGGAATGGAAAAAGTGGAAGTTATCTGATCAATAAACAGTAACTATAAAAACCTAGCATATTTTCATTTCAGTTTAAAACCTTGAATGCTTCATTGACATGGATCCTTCTCAGCCTCCTGCAGGGTTAGAATATTTACATCCTTCTCCTCAATATCATTTACCAACTAACCATTTCAAAAGTACAGCTAAATTAAAGACACGGCCTATTATTTGCTACATACTGGAACTCGGATCTCCCCTTGGAGAGCTCTAAACTCATGCAATGAGGCATAGCACTTAATTTCATTTGCAGAGTTTCCACTATTCAACTTCCCACAAATTAAACGAGAGCATTCATTGCTTCTGCTGTAGGCTAATGGGACTTACATTGTTTGTCCACATTTAAAGTCCTAATATCTTGGTTTCATGGTCTAATGTTTAATAACAAATCAGTAATGAAATTGAATGTACTATAAAAAAAATAGCCCTTCAGGTTATTACTTTTTGATGGCTCTCTGGAACCTTAGACTTCTAGCTCAGAGTTGCAAACCTAGATGCCTACAGAGGCCAGGAAGGCTGTAAATATGGGAACTAAACTTGATGTAAGAGAATAGAGGAGGATGGATCGATAATAACCTAAAAAATATTTATTATTTTAAGGAGTGAAAATTAGCATTGAGAAGAAATATACAAAGAACACAAACATGTCAAGATTCTGTAGATGGAGTGTGACCTAAACCCTCACTAGTTTTTCAACCTGATATTGCCTAGCGCTACTATTTTAAATGTTGAAAAATCACCAATGGACAAAACAAATTAAAAAGATAATTACCAGATTTTTGTATGATCCCCAGAACAGTGCCTGGAAAACTATACCAACAGTCTCTGTGAGAGAAATTGCCCCATTCATAACAGTGACCTCAAAGAGGAGGGAAACATGAATGTTAGAGAAAGAGAAAGGCTGGCAATAGATGAAGATAAGAAACAACATAAATCAGAGTGTGTTGTATATTAGCAATCAAGATAAATAGAAAGCAAATAAACTTATAAGGTGATTAAGATAGCAGGTGTGGTTTAGATAATACAACTCAGTAAAATAGATAAATCAACTATCTAGAGATCTCACATGCTCGTAGGAACATTACACGGACTGACAATTATGATCTTTGTTTTTCTCTATCTTGGTTTTAAATTTTATTGGGAGAGAAAAAGAGCAAGAGAGAAATATTGATTTGTTGTTCCACTTATTTACTCATTTGTTGGTTGATTCTTGTATGTGCCCTGACAAGCGATCAAACCCTGGCAGATTGGGACAGGGCTCTAACCATCTGAGCTACCTTGCCAGCTCTCTATCTTGGTTTTAAATTTTATTTGGAGAGAAAAAGAGCAAGAGAGAAACATTGATTTGTTGTTCCACTTATTTACTCGTTTGTTGGTTGATTCTTGTATGTGCCCTGACAAGCGATCAAACCCTGGCAGACTGGGACAGGGCTCTAACCATCTGAGCTACCTTGCCAGCTCTCTATCTTGGTTTTAAGCCTAAAGTCTTAGCTCTAATAACAGGCATTTTCAAGATACCAAAATACAAATGAAAACAGCAAACACAGTATATATCTATTTACTGCCTGTAGTTTTAGTAATTAATTGGAGTATATTCCTTTATAAATTTAGGATTTGGAAAAGAATCACAGGATGTTCATACAAATTATTATAAACTGAAGATTATTTGGAGACAGAAGGGAAAACACATCATTTATATCAATTTTCTGCTTCCTCAGAAGGAGTAGAGGTTGACAAACTCAAACATGCTAGCTCATGTAAGCAATGTCTGAGAAAAAGAGCAGAGCTCCTGGGAATCAATATATATTTATAGTCACATGATGGTTTTATGCATGGTAGCTCTTCTGTTGTGAAGTTTTGCAATTCCTGGTCATTTCCTTTGCTGCTTAAGAAATAATTCACTCTTTTTGGCCAATGTATTGCTTTAGCAACTAAAAATACATAAACATTTTGGACAGGTGATATTTGGCTGGAGTTTTCAAATTTGTGATTTTTTAACTCTAGGAGATATCCTGAATAATATGTTTTTTAGTTGTCCTATAAAAATAATTTTTATTCACCTGACCTGTGATGGCTCAGTGGATAAAGTGACAACCTGGAATGCTGAGGTTGCTGGTTCAAACCCCAGGCTTGTGCAGTCAAGGCACAAATGAGAAACAACTACTTCAAATTGATGCTTCCTGCTCCTCTGCTCTCCTTTTCTCTCACTTCTCTCTCTCTAAAATCAATCAATAAATAATTTTATTAACAAAGAAAGCATTAAAAATCTTCAGTGTGACATTGTGAAAAAAAGCTTTCTGGGGGCAGATTTATTATGCTGAAGTTTTCAAATTTGTGATTTTTTAAGTCTGGGAGATCTGAATAAATGTGTTTTTAGTTGTCCTGTAAAAATCATTTTATTGACTGAAAATGTAGGCAGGAATAAGTCGTTATTATCAGACATTGTAAAAAGCTTTTTGGAGGCTAATTATGTATGAACAGAGAGATGTATTTGTAATTGGGAACTCTTGTTTTATAGTGTGAAATTGAAGAATATGAATGAAGTAGTTTCCTTTGTAAAGCTGGATGAAGAGGATCCGAATAGCAGGTGTAGTTTAATGATTCAACTAATTAAAGAAGAAATATTTCAGATAAAGAGAATGTTTCAGATAAAAGAAGCAGTCCAGATTAAAGGAATTAAGTGGAGCTGAAACTGTAAATTGTATTGTCAGTGTCTCTTTCAGAAGTGGTTCAGAACGGAGAAAGAAGAAGACTTATCTGTCTCAGAAGTAAAATGCTAGGGAGGGATTTCAAGAATATCTCAAGGCACATGATACTATGAATAATGGAGAGAAAAGCAACTTTAATGTATTTAATATATAAATTTTAATAATTGAATATAAATTAAAAACAAGCTATTTAAACAAGTGTTGAAAGTACCTCAAGCAATGTAAAACTGGGAGAAAATTATCACTCTAGAGAAATTCTGATACCAGATATGCAATTTGAAGTTAGGCTTACTAGTGTTTTTGATTTCTGATAATACTTGCATGCCAAAGCTGATTTCCAAGGGCAGCATTCTTTTGTTAATTTTTTTTTTTTTGTATTTTTCTGAAGTGAGAAACAAGGAGGTCAACAGACTCCCTCATGCACCGTGGCCGGGATCCACAGGGCATGCTCACCAGTGGGCGATGCTCTGCCCATCTGGGATATTGCTCTGTTGTAACCAGAGCCATTTCAGCTCCTGAGGCAGAGGCCATGGAGCCATCCTCAGCACCCAGGCCAACTTTTGCTCCAATGGAGCCTTGGCTGTGGGAGGTAAAGGGAGAGACAGAGAGAAAGTAGAGGGGGAGGGGGGCAGAGCAGGTGGGCATTTCTCCTATGTGCCCTGGCCGGGAAACAAATCCAGGACTTCCACATGCTGGACTGATGCTCTACCACTGAGCCAACCAGCCAGGGCCTTCTTTCGTTAATCTTATGAATCAATTTCTTAATCTGACAATCCAAGGTCTCTCTTCTGCTCTTTAGCTGAACAAAATTACCTGATGATGTAGCACACTGACAAATGTCTTATCCATTCTTACATACTCCCAAAGCACTTTTCCATAAATCTTCTTCCTAAATATTTTCCTTGGTTGAAATATTATTTTCACTACTGAAGAACTTTCACATTCTAAATCATAAAATTGATTATCAGTGGGTTTCAACTTTCTACATATTTTTATACTTTTAAATATTATAATTAAGTCAAAAGACTTCTTACTTATTAACATAAGTGCAGAAAACAAGAAAATGCATTTTTTAAGGGAGAAGGGTCATATTTGCTTGTTCTGACACCATTGTCCATCATAAAAATGCCAGAGAAATAGGGTCAGTGTCTTGGCACAGGTAATTAAAATACTTATCAAATAGATTTTTTTGTATTTTAAATTTATTATAAATATGAGTAGTAATGTACAGTGGATTATAAGCTTCTTAAAGTTAGAATTTGTGCCTTGTCTTCCATAGTAGCCTGTTCTTAACACAGTGCCCACTAGCTAGACTGTTTCTATAAATATATCCTAAGTGAAGTAATAATTATATTTTATATAAAAAAATAAAATTTGGATCAATATATGTATGATTTTATACATGACCAATTTTTATATTATATTGTCTTAATTAGACATGGAAATATATAAACTTGGTACATACAGTAATTAATTGGCTTTTCTAGGGCATATCCTGAAATTTCATTATAGCTCAAGCAACCGATACATCATATTTTATAGAGGAAATCACCTTAATTTTATGTAACCTTTGAGGAAAGGGTAAGATAAAAAAATGGATATTGTTGGCCTCCACAGTGCCCTTCATAATAATTTGAAATACCATATTCTTTTGTGTGTGTGTGTGTGTGTGTGTGTGTGTGTGACAGAGATAGAGAGAGGGACAGATAAGGACAGACAGAAAGGAAGGGAGAGAGATGAGAAGCATTAATTCTTTGTTGTTCATTGATTGCTTTCTCATATGTACCTTGATGGGGGGAGGGCTACAGCAGAGCAAGTGACCCCTTGTTCAAGCCAGCGACCTTGGGCTCAAGCCAGCAACCATGGGGTCATTTTTATGATCCCATGCTCAAGCCAGTGGCCCTGCACTCAAGCTGGTGAACCCCCGCTCAAGTTGGATGAGCCTGCACTCAAGCAGGTGACCTTGGGGATTCAAACCTGGGCCCTCTGCATCCCAGTCTGATGCTCTATCTACTGTGCCACCACCTGGTCAGGCTGAAATACCATATTCTTTTTTTCTTTTTTTCATTTTTTCGAAGCTGGAAACGGGGAGGCAGTCAAACAGACTCCTGCATGCGCCCGACCGGGATCCACCCAGCATGCCTACCAGGGGGTGCTGCTCTGCCCCTCTGGGGCGTTGCTCTGTTGCATCCAGAGCCATTCTAGCGCCTGAGGCAAAGGCCACAGAGCCATCCTGAGCACCTGGGCCATCTTTGCTCCAATGGAGCCTTGGCTGCAGGAGGGGAAGAGAGAGACAGAGGGGAAGGAGAGGGGGAGGGGTGGAGAAGCAGATGGGCGCTTCCCCTGTGTGCCCTGGCCGGGAATTGAACCCAGGACCCCTGCACACCAGGCCGACACTCTACCGCTGAGCCAACCGTCCAGGGCCTGAAATACCATATTCTTGATTCAATTGCACACTTCCTTGAGTGATATCTGATTATAATGATGGTGTTTGCCTTATGTTCTGAAATAAGACTTGGTTTCTTCCACATTTAATGGGGCACATTAGATTTTCTCTATGATAGTAAACACAATAATAAAAAACCCAACAAGTATTAAAGCCCTATTCTAGGTGATCCAGGGCTACAAAAGAACCTTAAAACTCTTCCTTTAGGATTCTAAATTATGACATACAAATTTACATGTTAATGGAAATACTGGGATATACATTAAGTACATGAAGTAACAGACAAAAGATCCATAAAAGAAGAAATTGGGTATAGTAAATATGGCTCCGTAATGTAGGTGGTTTTCTGTTTTTAATGTCAGGTAGAAACAACTTATCCCATAACACTGGGATGAAATCTAAGAGGTATTTCTTGATTTTTGATTTTTTCAATAGACTTCAAAATACTAGAAGCAGGAAAAATGATTTGAGGGTAATAAAAACCTACTTAACTCAGCCCAAGATGAAGAGAATTATTGTAAAATTGCATATTTTAAAATTTTTAAGAAAAAATACATCAGCTACATGTCAGTAAGGCTGGAAGACATGAAGCTCCTGGGAACTGAGCTGTAGGAGTTTATGGACCTTGACTCGAATGATCTGTCATTACTTCAGCTAGCAACTTATTAGACTTCCACATATCTTAGTTCAAATTCTCAAAAGGGAATCTGATTAATTTGGATTAGTTTATGGAGTTGTTCCTCTGGGGTTGGACAGCGACTCTTGGCTCAATCAGCCATGTCAGGAAAATCACATTGTTAATTAAGGATAAGCAAGAGGAAACAAGATCTTTCTGTTATAGAGATATTTACAATGCCTATACATATTTATTTATATGTAAATGCATTATAGAAAACAGACTATGTGGATCTTAATAAAATGCAATTATCTTGTCTGAGGAAAGTTTATTTATGGGCAAATTGTTGACGGTTTTTATGCCTGTGTATTCAATATCAATGCATGGTACACAAGCCACATTTTACTGAAGCAAAGCCCAGGCATCCTTTTTGACTGGCCCGCTTAACTTACCCCACACTTCTAACATCAGACCCCACCTCTTCTATATTCTAAATAGCATATTATATGGAAATCATCTATCCATGAGTATAACTTTCCCATTATATTATAAAATCCATTGTTTTTCTCTTTTTTATATTTGTATTCTCTAGTAACTAGCACAATGCTTGGTACCAGCAACCCTGGTTGATGCATTAATTGTTACTTTGTGGGATCCAGTAGAAGTAGATTAAGCAAAACTGTGCCCACAGAAACTATGAGATCATAAATGTGTGTTGTTTAAGTTGCTAAGTGTGTGGTTTTATTGTTATGCAGCAATGAATATAGTCAACTTTTCCTCTGCATTTTTTAAAATAAGTAATGACAAACTCATTTTCCATTCTAAATCTACAGTTTTATTTTCTACAACAATAACAATTTAGTATTAACTTGACATGTAACTCAGAAATGGTGGATGAGTCAGCAAGATGAACACCAGATGTGGGTAAATTATTGATCTTTAGGATCGTCCTCTCTGCCTCCCATCCACTCTTTGTAACTGACATTGTAGGCCATAATGCCAACATATTTTAGTTCAGAAGTTGTTGTTTTAGTTAGGAATCATGACTATATATTTTTTTAGCTTCTTTCTTATAAGATGCCATGAGAATATCAGGTGCTTTGTTTTTGTCTCAAGTTTAGATCAATCTACCATACGTATTTATCTGTTCTAGAAACAGAAAGAACATTCTATTCCTATTCAGAAAATAGTAGATAGGTATGGTTTCTCATCTGTAAAGCTTTTTGTTGATATAACACAGGTGATTAAAAATTATTTCCTCTTTTTTTTTTTTTTTTTGTATTTTTCTGAAGTTGGAAATGGGGAGGCAGTCAGACAGACTCCCACATGCACCTGACCGGGATCCATCCAGCATGCCCACCAGGGGGCAATGCTCTGCCCATCTGGGGCATTGCTCTGTTGTGACCAGAGCCAGTCTAGGACCTGAGGCAGAGGCCATGGAGCCATCTCCAGTGCCCGGGCCATCTTTGCTCCAATGGAGCCTTGGCTGCGGGATGGGAAGAGAGAGACAGAGAGGAAGGAGAGGGGGAGGGGTGGAGAGGCAGATGGGCACTTCTCCTGTGTGCCCTGGCTGGGAATCGAATCCGGGACTTCTGCATGCCAGGCCGACGCTCTACCACTGAGCCAACCGGCCAGGGCCTAAAATTATTTCCTCTTGATGTTTCCAGGGAACATGATATTCTGAGATATCTGAGGAATTCTGAGACCTAAAAGAAACCCATTCTAATCAATTGTCTTAATTGTATGTGTAGAAAAATGAATATTACCACTCAAGTACTCAGAAGGCATTATAAAACTACATAAAATATGTTGAAATGAAATTAGAGGAGTAGCCTGACCTGTGGTGGCGCAGTGGATAAAGCATCAACCTGGAAATGCTGAGGTCACCGGTTCAAAACCCTGGGATTACCTTATCAAGGCACATATGGGAGTTGATGCTTCCTGCTCCTCCCCTCTTCTCTCTCTCTCTCCTCCTTCTCTCCTTTCTAAAATGAATCAATAAAGTCTTAAAAAATTTTTAAATGAATAAATAGAAAAATTTAAAAAAATTAGAGGAGTAGCATATATATTTTTGTGTAGAAAGCCCTCCTGATTATTCATTCATTACTCTTATAGCTGAGTATGAGCTTCTAAAGCTATATGCTGGCCTCTCCTCCTATTGAGAGACAAAAATCTTCAAGATGGATGAGTTCTTCCACTTCCTCTGATCCTGGATTTACCTAGGTCCACATTTGTATCAAGTTTCTACATACTTCTAGAACTCTTGTTTCTGGGAATGCCAGAAACCCCTCAGATTGCCTGGAATGAGATGGAACCATTGAGATATCATCAGCAAAATCCTTGAGCTTTGTGATAGGCTGTCTCTAACAATAAAGGACATAGAACAACTGTAGAGCATTTAGCTGTTAGTAAGATATTTGCATAATTGAAAATTGGTCTAAATGAAATAATTATGTATACAGAGTAGGCCTAGACTGTAAAAGACTAGAAGACAGAGATATATTTTAAATTAGGAACCTTAATCTGGCAAGACATTGAGTATATACTGAAATTTCAATATATATACCCATAAGCAACTCTGTTTTTACAAATCATTGTTTTGGAGATAAAAGATATCTTCCCTCTAAAAGGAGCTCTCAGTACTATGATTCATAAAACCACATTATATAAGCTTATTGAATCTTGAAGGGTATTCAGATATCTTAGCATATCAAAAATAATTATTTGGGCCTGTCCAGGAAGTGGCGCAGTGGGTAGAGAACCAACCTGGGACACTGAGGATCTAGGTTCAAAACCCTGAGGTCGCTGGCTTGAGCATGGGCTCACTAGCTTGAGCGTAGGATTATAAACATGAAACTTTGGTTGCTGGCTTGAGCCCAAGTTTCACTGGCTTGAGCAAGGGGTCACTGGCTCAGCTAGAGCACCCTGGTCAAGGCACATATGAAAAAGCAATCGATGAACAACTAAAATGCCACCATGATGAGTTGATGCTTCTCCTCTCTCTTCCTCCCTGTCTGTCTCTCTGACTATTGCTAAATTTAAAAAATTTGGGATGAGATCTGCAAAGAAATAAAAACTTAAAATATTTTATTATAAACACTGATTTATTGTAAAAAAGTTAAAAAAAATCTTCTGCCTAAAAAATTTGCTAGTGTATGTTCCTAGTTAAAAAGACAGAATAACTCTGGAAATATATTTATATATAACTAAAAATTCTGAGAATTACTTAACTATAAACCAATAATTATTTATTTTTAGATAATGTTCAGCTTATAAAGAAAATCAACTTTTGTATTTATGATAGAAATAGATAGGAAATAAGAGTCTTAATGCCTAAGGCTCGATACCTTAAAAATATTTAGTAATTTCAATGTTTGTCAATTTTTTCCTAAAATTGTGGAGTTTTTGAAAAAGATTTAAAGAGGAAAATTTGTGTAAAATTTTAAAACAGAAGTATAATGAAAGAGAAATGTGAAGTTTAACATTTTTTAAAAATCAGCAGAAATGCTAAGGTCCCTAGTTTGAAATCCTGAGGTCACCGGGCTGAGGGCAGGCTTCTCAGCTTCAGCACTGGATCACTGACTTCAGCCCAAGGTTGCTGGCTTGAACATGGAGTCACTGTCTCAGCTTGAGCCCTCCAGGCAAGGCACACAGGAGAAGCAATCAATGAACAACTAAAGTGAAGTTACTACAAATTGATGCTTCTCATCTGTCTCTTCTCTCTTTTATTCCCTTCCTGCCTATCTCACTAAGAAAAAGAAACACAAAATGTTATATTAATTTTATATTTTAATTCTGTATGGATAAATGCAGTTACTGCAGAACACAAAATTGTCAATTGGTGGCAAGGCATCCTTGCTTTTTGAATAATTTTGATTTGTGCCCTAAAATTAATAGGTAAACTTTTATAGAAATGTAAAATAGAACACAGTATTAGAAAGAAAAAGTATGATTGTCAAAGTGTGTAACAATTATAAAAGCTATTGTTTTCTGTTGATATTTTAATGAATCAGATAATATAAATTTTTATGATTCTATAGAAAAGTTTGTGTTTGAAAATCTAGGGAAGTTTCAAGAGATTAGTCTTACACATTTTTGTGACAATGCTTTACTTTGTTCTTGTTAAATTCAATTTATATTTTTCTAATTTTTAATTGACTTTAATAATTTAAATTCATGTGGTATTTAAGTAATACAGTTGACTCACAAACAATATGAATTCGAATTGTACTGGTCCACTTAGACACAGGTTGTTGTTGTTTTTTCAATAAATACCTGTACAGTTTTCAATATATGGTTGGGAGTCGATGGGTACAGAGGGCCAGCTGCATGCATTGAGCTCCACCATCTTATATAAGGGTCTAGAGCAGTGTTTTTCAACCAGTGTGCCGCAGCACACTAGTGTGCCGTGAGACATGGCCAGGTGTGTCGTGGGGAAATTAAACATGGGTCCCCAAACTACGGCCTGCGTGCCGGATACGGCCTGAGGAGGCTATTTATCCAGCCCACTGCCAGCCGCCTCCATCCAAACATAAACATTCCCCTCACAATCCCTCCAGCTATCAGCAACAGGAAGAGTGGAGGCACAGGGAACGCTCACTGACCAATCACCTTCTAGGATTCATCCCAACCACTAGCAATGAACCAATAGTAGGCCGCCTCTCGTCCACACCCAGGAAGGTCCCCGCTCAGGCTGCTGCACATTTGTCATTGTGTGGCCGGCTGCGGCGAGTAGTTGAAGCTGCTACTCCTCCCCATGGTCCCGATTTCTAATCCTGGTCAGGACTGGAGGTAAATGTTGCCACCACTAGATGAAGCCTCAGTCTCAGCTGGGTTATGTCTATCCTGATGGTGTATATAGATATTTGACCTTTTTCTTTTTAAAAGAGGCCCCCACAGAGGGTGATATAGAATGCATCACAATGCATCACAGTGTTATCTAACTTTAAAGCTAAGTTAGCTGATCTTCCTTTGGACAGTTTTTGGTTATCTGTTGCCAAGGAGTTCCCCATTCTGGCCAACTAAGCTATTTTGACATTGCTCCCATTTTCAACCACATATCTATGTGAGCCAAGCTTCTCAAGCTTGACTGCAATAAAAACTAAAAACAGAGAGAGACTGAGAACTGTTGAGGAAGAGCTTCGTGTGTGTCTTTCTACCATTCCTGCCAGGATATCCCTTTTGTGCTCATCGAAACAGGCCCAGGTTTCACACTAAGTGAGTATAAATACATTTAGAAACTATATTATTAACTATATGTATAATATGTACTGTGTTAGAGTGTCATTTTGTGTCATTTTGGTAGGTGGTGTGCCCCAGGATTTTGTAAATGTAAAAAAATGTGCCACGCTCAAAAAAGGTTGAAAATCACTGGTCTTAGGCACTTGAGGATTTTGGTATCGGTTAGGGTGGTGTGGGAATATCCTGTAGCCAATCCTCTCCAGAGCCTAAAGGACAACTGAAGGTTCTGAGAGTCAAAAATTATATGTGGGTTTTTATATGGGTGGGCTTGGCACCCTTAACACTTTCATTGTTCAAGCTTAACTGTAAATACAATGGGATTCTTCATTATTCTTTCTATAATTCAACATGATTCCAGTCTTATATATGCACAGTTTTGAATGTGAGAGGATTTCAGGCAAATTTTTTCAAAACAAATTTATATGTATACTATTTTAGCAATAATATAGGATTCCAGGATACTAGATATCTTCCTCAAAATGCCCCTAATAAAATAAAAAATTGAATGTTACTAAGTGATAATACTAACTAGGAATGAAATGTATGCAAGACTTGGCACAACAGTACAGGCTGGGCAAATATATTAAGGTTGTAAGGCAACGTTATGTCTTATAAAAAGATAGTAGCTCCAAGCTTATTAAAGTGAGAAAGATAAATAAAATAATATATAAGTATAGGATGTTATAAAGTTAAAATTTAATTGAATATGAAACCATGTAGATTATCATATTTTTTTTGAAAATGAACATAGAAGACAGAATTGTTTGTCCAGTCTGAAGTCATACATATGAACTTATGCATATAACCATATGCATATCTAAACATGGAAGATACCAGATGGTGAGAAAATGAAACAGTATACAGGGCTTTGGAAATGCAATTGCTGGAATTTCCCCTATGTCTCATAAAGTAAACTATAGGGCTGATTTCCACAGCTTTCAACCACAATCTAAATATCAACACCTACAAATGACACTTTTCAAGAATATAGAACTCTTACCTGGTGGCATGATAATATCTTGAATTTGAAATAAACTGTAGCAAATTATACATCAAGTATGTACTTCTGTAGCCATTCAGGAATGGCTCTAAAATATAAAGTGCATTGTATACATCTGCCTATTATAATTCAAACTAGAAGCAGAAAGCTCTACATAGGAAAACTTGAACATAATTCAGTAGTTTTATTTTTAATATTAACATCCACTTTATTATTATTTTTGATTGCTACACAAATAATATTTAAGTATGTTTATGTTGTCAGCAATACATTCACTATAAGTAAAAAAAACCCAAAACAGAACAATTACTGAATCACTTTAAGAAAATTAAATTGAAGCGCCAGAGTGTTAGAACTAAGTGGGAAGAGCAATATGACATACATGTTAAGAAGAAGCAAGTGCTTATTTTGTACCTCTGTACACCAAAATGATATAGAATTACTATTACCCCAACAGCATGAATCTAATATGCAACCCCAGTTCACCGATTATTATTATTTTTTTCTTCTTTTCTAAGTGAGAGAAGGCTAGATAGAGAGACAGACTCCCATATGCACCCTGGCCAGGATCCATCCGGCTACCCCCATCTGTGGCCATGCTTGCAACCAAGTTATTTTTAGCAACTGAGGAAGAGGCTTCAGGAAGCCATCCTCAGTGTCCGGGGCTGATGCACTTGAACCAATCAAGTCATGGCTGCCAAAGGGGAAGAGAGAGAGAGAGAGAAAGAAAGAGAGAGAGAGAGAGAGAGAGAGAGAGAGAGGGAGAGAGAGAGAGAGAGAGAGAGAGAGAGAGAGAGAGAGAAAGGAGTGAAGAAGGAATTGGTTGCTTATCCTCTGTGCCCTGACTGGGAATTAAACCCAGGACATGACATGCTGGGCCAATACTCTACCACTGATCTGAATGGCCAGGGCGATTATTATTTATAATACCATTCTCAAATAAAAGGACACAAGGTGCTTTTGAGCAGTGGAAATTTCATGTCTGGGTAAAGGAAACGGCAAGATAGGTCTGAGATATTTTGGTATACCCAAAAGAAAAAAAGATTTCATTAATTAATAGAATCATTTCAAGAAGACACAGGAGTCCTGTAAAAAGGTTTCTACTGGCCAGTCTTTTAAGAATATGAACACTCAAAAGATGAAATCTGTGGCTGGTTGGAACTTATTGAAGAAATAAAAATTGATGAATCCATAAAGACAAAATAAATATATTGAAATAAAATAACATGTATAACTGTTTTCTTAAAAACAAAACCAAAAACCCTATGAGGAGCCTAAAATGATAGACCAATGCTTCTATTTCTAAAAAAAAAAAAAAAAAGCAGTAGAAATATCTACTTTCTAGAGAAATGTATCACCAAAATTAGGCCCACAGGCTACCACAGCTAAGGTGAAATGACATATTCACAAAGATTACTGAATAGACCAGAAAGCACTATGAGTCATTGTCAACAAAAGCAAGAAACAGCCACTTTTTTTTTTTACAAAGAATATTTGAAGAAGTAAAAGATGCAGTTGTAAATGTGAGTATACAAAAAAGCCTTTAAGTATATCAGAGAAATTTTTATAAAATGAATTTTCAGGATATAAAAATTGTGATGGAAAGTTAAATATGCACAATAAAATCCAGGAATAATTATTGAATTTAAAAATTAAAAACTTACAATCTTAATTTAACAAATAAATTGAATAAGAAAACTTCAAGCAATAACTTTAAAATGAAAGGGAGAGAAGAAGGAAATATGAGAAGCAGAATGAAAATTAGTTAAATGTAAGGGTTAGATACAAGACAGAAATTATCAACAATTTCACTAAATGCAAATAAGGAAAAACTCATCAGTTAAAGATGAAGATTATCAAATTAATTTTTTAAAGTCAGCTATATATAGTATAATAGACAAAATATTACCCCCCCCAAAGTTGTTTATGTTTTAATTCCAGAGACCTGTGAATATATTAATTTAATGGCACAGGACCTTTGCAGATATGATTAAGTTAAGGATATTGAAGCAGGGAGATAATCTTGCACTTTCAAACTGAGTCCAGTATAATAACAATGGTCCTTAAAAAAAACAATCAAGGAGGGACTGGAAGTTGACTCAGTTACAATGGCCAAAGATTTAATCAATCATGATATGTAAGGAAGAGTTTCCAGGTTAGTGCACATGTGGAGATTTGGGGAGAGGGGTACATTGGAGAGAGCATGGAAGCTCCTTACCCCTTCCCCATATCTTGCCCAATGTATCTCTTTCATCTGGCTGCTCCTCTGTTATATCATTTTATAATAATCTAGTAAGTAAAATATTCCTCTGAGTTCAGTAAGCTGCTCTTGAAATTGATCAAACCAGAGGAAGGAGCCTTGGAAACTTCTGATTTACAGTCAGTCAGAAGTACAAGTACCTACCTGGATTTGCTACTGGTGTCTAAAGTCTGGGGACAGAGGAAGGGGCTTGGTTAGAACTCCTGATCTGTCACCAGTAGGTCAGAAGCCACAGTAATAATCTGAGCTAGCAATTGACATCTGTGTGTGTGTGTGTGTGTGTGTGTGTGTGTGTGTGTGTGTGTGTGTGAAGGGTGGGGACAGCATATTGTATGTATGACTGATCCCCCTAACCTGTGGAATCTATTTTGGTAAGTAGTATCAACTATTATTAGAGAATTGCTTGTTGTTCTGGGAAAAATTTCCCTTCTCTGTGCATTGGAATTGGGTCAGCAACCCAAAAGAATTACATAGATTTTTAAAATAAGAGAATAATATTTCAATGCTTAAAAAAATCTCTAGAAAATGTATTACCAAACCTATATGTGTATACACACACACAGACATGCACGCATGCACAGATATATATATATATATATATATATATATATATAGAGAGAGAGAGAGAGAGAGAGAGAGTTATCTCTCTCTATATAAATATAGAGCACCAGTATCTAAATAAAACCCATATCTATATAAACTCCATAAGGTATTGTTTTCATTTCTCTATAGAATTATCTAATACTAATGCTAGTACCTCATCTATAGATAGAAAGGGAATATTTCTGAGCGCTATTGAAAAAAAAATCAAGTAAAAGAAAAACACAGAATTGACCATATGGATTTAGCCTGACGCTGATGCCATGTGGTCCTTGGTAACAGCAGTATTGATGGGGTGTTAGGGACAAAAGCTTGATGAGAGAGGGTTTAAAGGAGGGGAATGAAGGTGAATAAATGGAGATGGTGACTATAAATAAATTCTGGTATTTATTCAGTGCATGTTTCCTTAGTAAATTTTTGCTTGGGGAGGGTAGGCCCATGTATTTATATTCCACATAGTGCCTGATGAATTCATTTGAACAGTGTGGGCACTATCTTATATATGTTCAGTAAAATGTTCCATGACGTTTGTCCAGAAAAATGAACCATATTGCCAACTGGCAGAGAAAAAAGCATTCCAAGATTTGAATGGGGTCGAGGGTGGGTAGGACAACCCACACAAAACATAAAGTTTGCTTTGAAAATAGTGTAGAGACCTGCTGTGGTAGGCTGACTAAGGACTTCTAAAGCCCTAATCTGTAGAATCTGTTAACATGACCTAATGTGGGACTTTACTGATATCATTAAGGTGGGGAGATTTTCCTAGCTTATGTAGGTGGGCCCTAAATACAGTCCCAAGTATCTTGCAAGAGAGAAGCACATGGAAGCTGACCAGAGAGGGAAAGGCAAAGTGAAGATGCAGAAAAGAGATTTGAAGATGTTGAACAGAACCAACGTATTGCCGCCCCCCAAACTGTACTTTTTATGATATTGATTTTAAACTTGTTATTAAGAAATGAAAGAGTCATAAAAAACCTTTGGCCCTCCCCCTACTCCTGCCTAAGAGATTCGAAGGAAAAAGTCTCCTACAAGAAGAAAATTTTAGGATGTTTGCCTTCGCCTAGTTTCAATTAAGTAAGGTACATAGGAAGACAGAAAGCAGGGGCGTGCTAGCTAGATCACCCCTGTATTCCACTGATGCAAGAATTTGCCTGTATGTCCATTTGTGTGTTCTGCTCTTCCTCAATTACCTGTAAATTTCTCAGTCTTACTTTTTAAATCTAAGATCCTGTTCCTCCCTTTTCTTCTTTAGCCAAACTGACATATATACCTGATTTTGCCGGTCTTTAGTATTTTCATGCTTATGTGAACTCCTTGTGCATACTTAATGCACTTTTATTTTTCCCTGTTAATCTGTGTCTGTTAATTTGATTATTAGCCCAGCTAAAAGCACGTAGAAGGTGGGAGGAAAAATATTCTACTTTTTAGCTCCCACATTGTGCTGCTGGCCTTGAAGATGAAGGAATGCAAGGACTGCAGTTCTAGCAGCTGGTAAGTCAAGGAGACAGTCTCCTGGACAACCTGATTTGGAAAGGCAGCCCTGAAGACACCCTGCTTTTGGCTCCCTTAAACTTATTTTTTACTTCTGGGTTCTAGACTCTGAAATAACAAAATTCTCTCATCTTAAGGTACGGAGTGTGTGGCAATTTGTTCCAGGAGCAATACTACTACACCCACCTTCCTGGTGTAGGGCTTCACACTTTAGAAGATTTAAAACATGATTTTATTGACTATGTAGGTGGGGAGGGGATGAATAGCACCCATCTAGAACTTTAACAGTCTAAGGAATTTGGGTCTTATGCTCTAAGCCATAAAGGAATACTCATAGTTTTTATAGAGGGTTAACTGGAAAAAAGTGTTCTAGGAAATACTTTTTCAATAGCAGAAGGGAAAGGGATGGGCATAGAAGTTTTGGTGAGTAGCTGGGTGAATCCATGAATAAAATAAAATAACATGATAGGGATGTATATATATAGTAGCCGAGAAAGGGAAAAATAAACATGAAAGGGAATTGTTTAAAGTAAGAGTGATCATGATGACTACTCCTGGGTTAAGTAACTGGGCATAAATATAAAAAGTTTGAAATGACTCAATAATGTTATAATAGGAGACTAGGCTAGGATTGTGCTTTTGGCAGAATTGGTAATTACTAGGAGAAAAAAAATTAGAAAAACAGAAAACAAAACTGTTATGGTGGAGGATACCAAATGAGCCATTAGTTCATTTTTGCATTCCACGTGAAAAGGTTCAGTAGAAACAGAAAAATCTGAAATTGTCATTTTGATGGATAAATTAAGGCTACAGATGGATCTGTCTGCATGGCTGAAGCTCTGACAAGAGATGAGCCATCTTGGAGGAACTGAGGGGCAAACAAATGTTAACAAGTTAATATAAAAGGTGAGCGATGTGTGAAGGAAATAAAGATAAAGAATAGTGTAGGGAATATCACCTAGTAGAAAGCTTTCCAGCTGTGTTTTTCGTACTTTAGTCTGACAGCCTAGATATATATTATATTTCATAAGGTAAGTAAAGAACAGGCAGTTGAAGGAAAGAAACAGGTTAAATCGTTGTGTTTCCTCTTTATTTTTATGGAAACCTTTAGGCTGAGGCTACTATTAAGGCTAACTGTGTTGTTTCTCTCAATACCTTTGCATTTTATTTGGAACAAGGCACCTGTTGAATATAATTTTGGAATTCGGGCATTCTTACACAAGATGTGATGAAAGGTTCAGTTTTCTTTATTTCCTTTCTCTATTGTCTTCTTTCATTTGTTTTCTATCATTTCCTTTTCTTTCTACTTAATGGAAGAAAAAAGTCACATACACAACTTCATCAAACACTCCAAGGTTGACCAAATCAGATTGCTCCTAGTAAGGTTAATTTCACATCATCGAGAATCAACAGAAGATATAGTGATGCTCCAGTGATCATCATTCCATCTACCAAAACAACAATTTTATTTTAATTGTGAAACTGACACTCTTGAGTAAGGTGCAAAATGAATCACCATGTAGTTTAATACAATTTTGCATTCTTCTGCTTGAGCAAAAATAGAATAACAGATGGCCATAAATTTAGGGAAGCTTAATGAATTGGCAAGTTATGACATGCAGTAACTTGGAAGGGAGTAACTTAAATGAGCATAAACAAAGAAGGAAATATCTTCATATTATTTTAGAAAAGAAAACACATTGTAATTTATGATTTCTAGTTTCTTTTAATTATTTTTTCCTTGAAATGATTAACTTAAAATCAGATTCAGATGAATATAACTCCTTTTATAAAATATTTAAATGTGGTGATTTGGGGCAAAAATCATTAGTGTTTGATAGTAACTGAACTGCAGATTACCCTTCAACTTTCCAATTTCACCTTCAAGAGGTACAATGCCATGTGCTTTGGGCGAGACACCCTACAAAGATTCCATAATAAATTTAACACAGAGAGCCTCTGGGGTACAAAATGAATTTGTCAAGATAAGACTGAGTTATATAAATTTCTTTTTGAAGTTTGCTCTATATTCTAGACAGATTATAAAGTATAATAATTTTAAATTCAAATTCCAAGAACATAGAAAAAAGATGAGTGAGCATTCTTCAATGACTAGGTGATTTGTAGGTAGTGGGTATTAATCTCTTTTACCATATATTTTTAAAATTACATTTTCTCACATTTAGCATGCATTTATTGACAGACCTTGTGCAATACATAGAGATACTCGAAAAATATGATAGTTGTTCTGTAAAATATTTTGTGCAAAGTCTGTACCCTACTCCATAGCCAGTCAAAAATAGGTTTTACACCACAATGAGATACCATCTCATACCTGTCAGAATGGTTATTTATAAATAAATCTTCAAACAATAAGTGTTGATGAAGATGTAGAGAGAGGGAAACCCTTGTACTTTGTTGGTGAAAATGCAGATTAGTACAACCACTATGGAAAATAGTGTGGAAGTTTTTCAAAAATTACCTTATGATCCAATGATTCCAATTCTAGGTATATATCCGAGGAAACCCAAAACATTAATTTGAAAGAATATATGCACCCATGTTCATTGCAGCAGTATTTACAGTAGGCAGGATATGGAAGCAACAAAAGTGCCCATCAATTGATGAGTAGATAAAAAGTCTATGGTACAGCTCTGGCCAAGTAACTCAGTTGGTTAGAGCATTGTCCTGTGTATGGCCAGTAGCCATGGCCACCATCACAGCTGCCTGGCCCATGCAGGTTTGCATTTGATTTGGACAGACAGTAATGAAACAACAGAGCCAAGAACTGATGGACCATTAACTTTAATTCTAGGTTACACCCAGTGGGCAAGGAGTACACACAGTGGGAAAACACTTCCCTTTCTATTCAGGGCTCCTAGAGCCATTGACTTATTCAAGTTTCCTAGAATTGAAGGTTTCTATCTCACCAGCCTTATTCACCTTTGTTCCCCATCCACTTCTCTCTGCACAAACTCTGCAAAAGCCCTGCACAAACTGGTTTCTCCTTCAGCACTCTGCCACCTTGGCTGCTTCTCCTCTCTTCCACGTAGCCTTTCTCTGCTTTCCTCCAGCATGGGCTCCTCTACCCCATTTTATAGTGTAGAAATCAAAACCTTTAATCCAATATACAAACAACAAAGTCTCTGATACAAAGTCACTTATCTGAAGCATAATGGGATTCCTCATGAGAGTGTACCACCCCACATCATGCAACAGTTAATGGTGGGAAAGGCTTAATCTTAAAACTAAACCTTAGGCTATAATGATCCTGCCTGCTTACAGCCTGTCCCTCACACCCAATGCAAACTATAAGTGAGCAACATATACATGATATTTACAAACTTATTTGACCAATATCCTGATACACCAAGGTTGTGGGTTCAATGCCTGGTTGGGCACCAACAAGAGTCAACCAATGAATGCATCAGTATGTGGAACAACAAGTCAATGTTTCTCTCGCTGTCTCTAAAAAAACCAATAAATAAAAAATGTTTTTAAATGCTATGTGTTGGCCCTGGCCGGTTGGCTCAACGGTAGAGCGTCGGCCTGGCGTGCGGGGGACCCGGGTTCGATTCCCGGCCAGGGCACATAGGGGAGGCACCCATTTGCTTCTCCACCCCCACCCCCTCCTTCCTCTCTGTCTCTCTCTTCCCCTCCAGCAGCCAAGGCTCCATTGGAGCAAGGATGGCCCGGGCGCTGGGGATGGCTCCTTGGCCTCTGCCCCAGGCGCTGGAGTGGCTCTGGTCGCGACAGAGTGACGCCTCGGAGGGGCAGAGCATCGCCCCCTGGTGGGCAGAGCGTAGCCCCTGGTGGGCGTGCCGGGTGGGTCACGGTCGGGCGCATGCGGGAGTCTGTCTGACTGTCTCTCCCCGTTTCCAGCTTCAGAAAAGTAAAAAAAAAAAAAAACAAAAACTTAAATGCTATGTGTCATGAACAAGTGCAGCTAGTAATTGTCCAGGTCCTGAGTGAGAATGGTGTGGAATGAAGAAATAAACTAAGAGAAAAAAAAGAATGGGATCAGGAGGCCTCTGCAAGCTCATGGCAAGCCAGAGCAAAAGCAAAGCCCCCAGTTTGCTTTTTATATAGTGTAGAGCCATATGCAAATAAGGAAGTCTCTTATACAAAGTCACACATCTGAGGCATAAATGGCAATCCTCATAAGAGTGCACCACCCCACCATGCAACAGTCAAGGGTGTGGGGAAAAGCTTAGTCTTAAAAAGGGTGTTGAGAAGATCTTAGTCTTAAAAAGGTGGGGAAGAGCTTAGTCTTAAACTAAGCCCTAGGCCAGTGGTTTTCAAAGTGTGCGCCAGGGCTCACTGGTGCACTCTAGAAGATTTCCAGGTGCACCCTATGGTATTCCAGAGAAATATGTGCCTGTTGGGGACCAAGGGTTTTTGGAGTTAAGATTTTTGGGGGACAGAGGTGTGGGGAATTTGCTATAAACTGACAGTCTGCCCAAATCCCCACCTCACTTGCCTGATTAGGTTGCAAAAGGCTGTTAAGCTGTGGTGCTGGATTGTTTACACTACCCCCCATGTTCCCCCAAAAAGACTGGAGGCAAGTTTCTTCTATCCTTTGTTTGGTATAAAGTTAAGATGGTATGTATGGTGGGGGTTTTCTGCACTCAACACAATTAAGACTAAAAAGAGAGGAATTCTTCAATGTATTGACAAGGAAATTAGAATTTGCCTTTCAAATATACGCCCAAACATTGAAGAAATTGCTAGGACACATCAGGCTCATGTTTCTCATAAACACAAGAATGAAAAAACTTAACATAGTCACACCAGGACCAGCCTAATTTACTAAATCTTACTAAGAATGTATCTAAATATATAAAAAGATAACAGTTTTATCATTTTTTAAAAATTTTTAAGCCCTCTTTTTTACAAATTCTAAAAAATATAACTCCAAAAATGTAACATAAAAATGTTTTTGTCAGAACAAATTTAATTTTGTTGTATTTATTTCATTTAATTACCATAAAAGCATACTTAGACTTTATATTTTTTTCTTTAATATTTGACTTAATTATTATAACATATTTCTCAGAAATTTGTATATAGTGTGCCTACAATTATTTGTAGGACTTCAAAAAGTTTGAGAACCACTGCCCTAGGCTATAAGGACTTTGTCAGCTTGCAGTCTGTATCAATGCCGTGGTACATACTCACAATGGATTGCTACTCAGCCATAAAAAAAAAAAGAAATGTTGCCATTTGTGACAGTATAGATGGACCTAGAAGGTATTTTGCTAACTGAAATATGTCAGATAGAGGAAGATAAATATCAAATGATTTCACTTATATGTGGAATCTAAAGGACAAAACAAAACAAACAGACAAAATAGAAACAGACTCATAGATATAGAGACTAAATTATGGTTCCCAGAGGGGAGGAATTTGGAAGGCAGGGTGAAAATGTGTAGGGATTAAAAAGTATAAACTGGTAGTTACAGAATCATCACAAAGATGTAAATTACAGCATAAGGAATATAGTCAATAATGTTGTAATAGCTACATATTACAATACTCTGGTTATTGAAATATCAGGGAGGGGCCCATTCTGTAAAATATATGGTTGTCTAACTACTATGCTGTACACTTGGAGGTAATAATATTTAATATAAACTGTAATTGAAAATAAAAAGTAAGTTTTCAGAGTGAGGCTATACAGTATGAATATAACAAGTAAGTTTAAGCAAATTGCCAAAAATATTTTGTGAAATGCTGATCTATCACCAACTAGATGTTAATAATTTCAGTGCAAAGTATTCACAAGCAAATCAGTAGAGGCCATTCTGTTCTTTAAATCAGGACTATATATATATATATATATATATATATATATATATATATATATATATATATATATATATTATTGCATTTACAAGCATAGATACTTTGCATTGCTTAATAATTAGTATAAGTGATTCAAATGCTTAGCAATATATAAATCATTCTTCAAAATGATTTTCAAAATAATAGCAATCAGGTGTTTTATCCTCTATTGTAAATTAAATTTTGGGGGCGACATTGGTTAATAGAATTATATGAGTTTCAACAATACAATGCTATAAGACATCATCTGTATATTGCATTGTATACTCCCCACTCAAATTAATCTCCCTCTGTCACCATATATTTGACCCCTTTTACCCTCTTCATCCTCCCCCAATGCCCCTTCCCTATTGGTAACCACCATACCATTATCTGTATCTATGTACTTGTTTTTTTAATTGTTTATTTGTTGCTATCTGTTTCATATCTCATGTATTAGTGAAATCACGTGGTTCTTAACCTTTTCCATCTGACTTCTGTTACTTAGCATGATACACTCAAGATCTGTTCATGTTGTCACAAATGGCAGTGTTTTTTATGACTGAGTAGTATTCTTTTGTATATATGTATCACATTTTCTTTTTCCAATCATCTATTAAAGTCACTTAGATTGTTTCCATATCTTGGGTACTGTGAATTATGTTGCAGTGACCAAAGGGATACCTACATCTTTATGAATAAATGTTTCCAAAATTTTAGGTAGATACCCAGAACCCAGAACAGGGGTTGCTGGGACATATGTTAACTCTATTCCTAACTTTTTGAGGAAACTCATTGCTGTTTTCCATTGTGGCTGTACCAGTTTACATCCTCACCAACAGTATATGAGGGTTTCTTTTATTTTTTCACATACTTTCTAACACTTGTTATTTCTTCTTATGGAAGATAGTCATTCTAACAAGTAAAAGGTTGTATCCCGTTGTGATTTTGATTTGCATTTTCCTATAGCTAATTAAGTTGAGCATCTTTTATATATCTGTTGGCCATTTGTGTGTCTTCTTAGGAAAAGTGTCTGTTCAGGTCCTTTAAAAGCAATTAGGTCTAGCAATTTGGTCTTAATCAAAAAAACAGTTCTTATAGTTCTAAGGGAAGCAAAGAAATAGAAAATATTAAGGACTATAAGCCTCAAAATAAAGACTGCAAGCCATCCAAAGAAAATTATAACATAAAGATCAGTTTGAATTTGTGAGTTAATTCAGCAATGTTGCATGGCCAGAATCCAAATTATGGAGAGCTAATGAGAAAATGCCAGTAATTGTAGTCAGTAAGCCACACTGCTTTTTCAATGAGCTTAACTCGAAATGGCAAGAGAAGAAAGATATGAAACTATATTTTTTGAGTCAGGCTTTAGCATATTTTTTGGTAGAATGAATCATAAAAAGGAGACAGATTATTAGTAAAATAAGATCTCATTCTCTCATATGTAATGAAGACATTGAAAAGACCACATTTGGCTGTAATGTGGGAGGAATTTTTCCCCTTTATATACAGGAATTGGCAAAAGTAATTTTATACATGTAGTACAAATAAATGATACATAATTAATATGTAAATACAAGAATAAAATTTGTGTTTTGCATACGTGCAGCAGTAAATCTTCTTTTGTCCCACTCTCTACAGCTTTCATGTTTTCCTTGAGACCTATATTTGCACGTATTTCAACAATGTTAGGCATAATATCTTTTTTTTTTTTTTTTTTTTTTTGTATTTTTTCTGAAGCTGGAAACGGGGAGAGACAGACTCCCGCATGCGCCCGACTGGGATCCACCCGGCATGCCCACCAGGGAGCAACGCTCTACCCACCAGGGGGTGATGCTCTGCCCCTCCGGGGTGTCGCTCTGTCGCGACCAGAGCCACTCTAGGGCCTGGAGCAGAGGCCAAGGAGCCATCTCCAGCGCCCGGGCCATCTTTGCTCCAATGGAGCCTCGCTGCGGGAGGGGAAGAGAGAGACAGAGAGGAAGGAGAGGGGGAGGGGTGGAGAAGCAGATGGGCGCTTCTCCTGTGTGCCCTGGCCGGGAATCGAACCCGGGACTTCCGCACGCCAGGCTGACGCTCTACCACTGAGCCAACTGGCCAGGGCTGCATAATATCTTTGAGCTTAGATAATTACACAAAAATGTTTTATGAATAATATGGCTACATTCAGGAGTGGAGAGGAAAGATAGTCAAGCCCTCCACATAATATTTATGTTGGGATCTAGTTAATACACTTGACTGTTCTCTTGAATAAGAGTTAACAACAGTCAGCATGTCATATGCATCATACAATATTCTTTCCCCCACTAGAACTACTTTAAAGATCAACACAAAGTGTCCAAACTTAAAATTTGTCAACACAATGGGATAGATATTGGAAAATGACATTGTTTTTAAGTATATTAATGGGAGGAGGGGATCACTAATGGACCTGCAAAAACCAAAGGGAGTAATACAGTGTAACACCAAAAGTGTTTTAACTTCTTAATGATAAGAAAGTACATTCTTTTACTTTACTCATCCTGCAGCATCAGTTGAATTCAATGGTGTATTTTTTTAAGCCTTATAATTTTTTCATAGTGTAAAAACTAATGAAAAGCAATTTTTTTTTCATATTTTTCTCATTGGTGTCTGGTTTAAAAAACAAGGAGATACCAATAAAATTAAAGAAGGTAGTAGTTGATCAAACCTTAAGGTATTGAAAAACTTAAAAAAACACACTAAATAAATTTTATTTATGCAAAACTTTCAAAAAACATTTTAAATTAATATTTATTTAAAGATTAAAATGTAAAATATGATTCTATTAATAATCCATCTAGAATGTTTTTTATTTTTAAATATTCATAGGCCATTTAAGGTAATATAACATGTAATTTAAAAAGAGTTCTGCCCTGGCCGGTTGGCTCAGCGGTAGAGCGTCGGCCTAGCGTGCGGAGGACCCGGGTTCGATTCCTGGCCAGGGCACACAGGAGAAGCGCCCATTTGCTTCTCCACCCCTCCGCCGCGCTTTCCTCTCTGTCTCTCTCTTCCCCTCCCGCAGCCAAGGCTCCATTGGAGCAAAGATAGCCCGGGCGCTGGGGATGGCTCTGTGGCCTCTGCCTCAGGCGCTAGAGTGGCTCTGGTCACAACATGGCGATGCCCAGGATGGGCAGAGCATCGCCCCCTGGTGGGCAGAGCATCGCCCCATGGTGGGCGTGCCGGGTGGATCCCGGTCGGGCACATGTGGGAGTCTGTCTGACTGTCTCTCCCTGTTTCCAGCTTCAGAAAAATGAAAAGAAAAAATAAATAAATAAAAAGAGTTCTTTGCCAAACATTCAAAAAAGTTTTTTTTATTGACTTTAGAGAAAGACATTAATTTGTTGTTTCAGTTAGTTGTTCATTCATTGGTTGCTTCTTGTATGTGCTCTGATCAGGGATTGAACCTACAACTTTAGTGTATTGAGATGATGCTCCAACCAACTGAGCTACCTGACCAGGCCCACCAAACTTTCTTCATGACCTTATGCCAAAAGAAATATGTGCTATTCCTCTCTGCCATTTGTTATTTGTATTATAATGGGAACTAATTAATTCTCTCTGAAACTCAGTTATCTCATCTGCTTAATGGGAAGACAATGTGTCCTAAAAGAATTACTGTGAGGATCTACTAAAAAAAAAGTGAGAGAAATTTATTTGCAAATATAATTGAAACAAAAGGTACTAGTGTTATAAGGGCATTTATTATTTTCCCCAAATTAAAGAAAATTTCTTAAAGCATTTACAGATTTTTGAAGCAAATAATATATAAAATGCTGGTTCTAAGCATCAGACTTCCATGAAGGAAAATCATACATATTGAAATATATTGTATTTAAGTAAAAATGTCATTCATTCAACAAGCATTTATGAAATATCAGCTTATTCTGGGGATAGAATGGTGAGAAAGATAGAAACAACCCTTTCCCTTATCAAGCTTATTTCTAAGCAGAATCTGTAAGACAGGGATCTTTGATACATACATATATTTCTGGCCCTCCCTCAGAGTTGTTGAATCATAATCTCTGAAAATGAAATTTGGAAATCTACATTTTCGAAATACATCATGAGAAATTTGTAGGCACACTAAAATTTGATGTCAATATTCTACAATTTACAAGAGAGTTTCCATGGAGTATAATTTGTGTTATTAGTGGGCAAAGAAAGTGGGGGCTGTGTTTCTTTCACCTGTTGTTTATGTGGCAATTCCAGTTATCAACTGGAAGGAGTGTGGCATCACAGTGGTCAAAACTCAGAAGTTCTGTCACAGAAATATTGTATTCAACAAGCTAAATAATAAAAAAAAAATTTATTCAAGACTATGCAATAGAGGAAGTAGATTTGTCTCAACTCCACTGAAACAAAGGTGAAAGAGTAATTTTAGGCACTGGCATGAGCCGGTTGAAAAGTACTGGAGGACATTAGTGGGGAGGATGGTCGCTTAGTGGTTATTGATTTAGGGCTCCTATCTTCTCCCAGAGACTGGGACACCAGCGCACTTTCTTAAATGATTACATTTCAAAGGCATGGCTCTCAGTTCTTTGAGAAACATAGGTTTCTAAATTGTAAACCTGGAGAGAGGCTGAGAGAAGATTTACTTGTCAAAAAACCAGAGGAAAAATTTACAATTTCAAGTTTTCCAAGTAAATGTTCTAGAAAATGGGAGATCAGGGATCTCAAATCAATAAGAAATCTTCTAAGTTTAGTCAAGCTGAGGGAAATGTTAAGATGTGTTCTTGGTCAGCATAACTGTCTCTAACTAAATCTGTGAACTTGAACAGTCTATCTTCCCTCTTATGGCCAGGACAATAAGAGTGTTTGATTACACAGTTTCTATTAAACTTCAATGTGAAAAGTCTGTGCTTCAAAGACTGCTATTTAGCCACATGCACTGTTATTACCGATTTTTAAAAAATATTGTAATAAAATTGTAATAATTTTGAAAATTTTTTGTAAATAGTCTCTGAACCTCCCCAATGCTCCTGGACCTTCCCAATATACAGTCAATGCTTCCAGGATCTTCTTCAATATCACAGGCATGTCCATCTGACATTGGTTATTAAATATTTTGAATATTACTTATCAGCTAAAGTTAGTCAGATAATAACTCCAGGAAAAAAACATGGCATTAGCCAAGAAGTAAAGTTTCTAATATTTATATATGCTATGTTTCTCTGAGAATCGGTACTAATCATTTTAATAGCAATAGACCCTCAAAATGTCTCTGATATTTTATAATATTTGTATTTCCAGACATTAAAAAAACCATATTTTTTCTTTATGTTTAATTAAAATCTATTGATTTTCATCAATGTTCAGGAGACCACAAATGAATTAAACTATTGTTTCTTTTTTTTAAATTTTATTTGGAAAATTAAATATAATAGGGTGACATTGTTCAATAAGAGTACATAGGTTTCAGGCAGACATTTCCATAGCATTTGAACTGTTGATTGTGTTGTATGCCCATAATCCAAAGTCAAATCATTTTTTTTTATAATAATTTTATTTTTTTAATGGGGTGACATCAATAAATCAGGATACATATATTCAAAGATAACAAGTCCAGGTTATCTTGTCGTTCAATTATGTTGCATACCCATCACTCAAAGTCAGATTGTCCTCTGTCACCTTCTATCTAGTTTTCTTTGTGCCCCTCCCCCTCCCCCTTTCCCTCTCCCATTCCCCCCTCCCCCCTGTAACCACCACACTCTTATCAATGTCTCTTAGTTTCACTTTTATGTCCCACCTACATATGGAATAATGCAGTTCCTGGTTTTTTCTGATTTACTTATTTCGCTTCGTATCATGTTATCAAGATCCCACCATTTTGCTGTAAATGTTCCGATGTCATCATTTCTTATGGCTGAGTAGTATTCCATAGTGTATATGTGCCACATCTTCTGTATCCAGTCATCTATTGACAGGCTTTTTGGTTGTTTCCATGTCCTGGCCACTGTGAACAATGCTGCAATAAACATGGGGCTGCATGTGTCTTTACGTATCAATGTTTCTGAGTTTTTGGGATATATACCCAGTAGAGGGATTGCTGGGTCATAAGGTAGTTCTATTTTCAGTTTTTTGAGGAACCACCATACTTTCTTCCATAATGGTTGTACTACTTTACATTCCCACCAACAGTGGATGAGGGTTCCTTTTTCTCCACAGCCTCTCCAACATTTGTTATTACCTGTCTTGCTGATAATAGCTAATCGAACAGGTGTGAGGTGGTATCTCATTGCCGTTTTGATTTGCATTTCTCTAATAGCTAAAGAAGATGAGCATCTTTTCATATATCTGTTGGCCATTTGTATTTCTTCCTGGGAGAAGTGTCTGTTCATGTCCTCTTCCCATTTTTTTATTGGATTGTTTGTTTGTTTGTTGTTGAGTTTTATGAGTTCTTTGTATATTTTGGATATTAGGCCCTTATCTGAGCTGTTGTTTGAAAATATCATTTCCCATTTAGTTGGCTTTCTGTTTATTTTGTTATCAGTTTCTCTTGCTGAGCAAAAACTTCTTAGTCTGATGTAGTCCCATTCATTAATTTTTGCCTTCACCTCTCTTGCCTGTAGTGTCAAATTCATAAAATGCTCTTTAAAACCCATGAGTTGAGTACCTATGTCTTCTTCTATGTACTTAATTGTTTCAGGCCTTATGTTTAGATCTTTGATCCATTTTGAGTTAATTTTTGTACAGGGGGACAAACTGTAGTCCAGTTTCATTCTTTTGCATGTGGCTTTCCAGTTTTCCCAGCACCATTTATTGAAGAGGCTTTCTTTTCTCCATTGTGTGTTGTTGGCCCCTTTATCAAAAATTATTTGACTATATATATGTGGTTTTATTTCTGGACTTTCTATTCTGTTCCATTGGTCTGAGTGTCTATTTTTCTGCCAATACCATGCTGTTTTGATTGTCGTGGCCCTATAATAGAGTTTGAAGTCATGTATTGTAATGCCCCAGCTTTATTCTTTTTCTTTAGGATTGCTTTGGCTATTCGGGGTTTTTTATAGTTCCATATAAATCTGATGATTTTTTGCTCTATTTCTTTAAAAAATGTCATTGGAAGTTTGATGGGAATTGCATTAAATTTGTATATTGCTTTGGGTAATATAGCCATCTTGATTATATTTATTTTTCCTAGCCAAGAACAAGGTATATTCTTCCATCTCATTATAACTTTTTTGATTTCCCTTAACAATGGTTTATAGTTTTCATTATATAAGTCCTTTACATTCTTTGTTATGTTTATTCCTAAGTATTTTATTTATTTTTTGTTGCAATCGTGAAGGAGATTATTCTTTTGAGTTCGTTCTCAATTGTTTCATTGTTGGCATATAGAAAGGCTATTGACTTCTGTATGTTAATTTTGTATCCTGCGACCTTACTGTATTGGCTTATTGTTTCTAGTAGTCTTTTTGTGGATTCTTTGGGGTTTTCGATGTATAGGATCATATCATCTGCAAAAAGTGATACCTTTACTTCTTCTTTTCCGATATGGATGCCTTTTATTTCTTTGTCTTGTCTGATTGCTCTGGCTAGAACCTCTAGTACCACATTAAATAAGAGTGGAGAGAGTGGACAACCCTGTCTTGTTCCTGATTTAAGGGGGAAAGCCTTCAGTTTAGTGCCATTTAATATGATGTTAGCTGAAGGTTTATCATATATGGCCTTTATCATGTTGAGATATTTTCCTTCTATACCCATTTTGTTGAGAGTCTTAAACATAAAATTGTGTTGTATTTTATCAAAAGCCTTTTCTGCGTCTATTGATAAGATCATGTGGTTTTTGTTCTTTGTTTTGTTGATATGGTGTATTACATTAACCGTTTTACGAATGTTGAACCATCCTTGAGATTCTGGGATGAATCCCACTTGATCATGATGTATTATTTTTTTAATATGTTGTTGTATTCGATTTGCTAGTATTTTGTTTAGTATTTTAGCATCTGTATTCATTAGAGATATTGGTCTGTAGTTTTCTTTTTTTGTGCCATCCTTGCCTGGTTTTGGTATGAGGGTTATGTTGGCCTCATAAAATGTGTTTGGAAGTATTGCTTCTTCTTCAATTTTTTGGAAGACTTTGAGTAGAATAGGAACCAAGTCTTCTTTGAATGTTTGATAAAATTCGCTGGTATAGCCGTCAGGGCCTGGACTTTTATTTTTGGGGAGGTTTTTAATGGTTTTTTCTATTTCTTCTCTACTAATAGGTCTGTTTAGGCTTTCTGCTTCTTCTTGACTCAGTCTAGGAAGGTTGTATTGTTCTAGGAATTTATCCATTTCTTCTAGGTTGTTGAATTTAGTGGCATAAAGTTTTTCATAGTATTCTACAATAATTCTTTGTATATCTACGGTGTCCGTGGTGATTTCTCCTCTTTCATTTTGGATTTTGTTTATATGAGTTCTTTCTCTTTTTTCCTTGGTAAGTCTTGCCAAGGGTTTGTCAATTTTGTTGATCTTTTCAAAGAACCAGATCCTTGTTTTATTAATTTTTTCTATACTTTTTCTGTTCTCTAATTCATTTATTTCTGCTCTGATTTTTATTATCTCCTTTCTTTGGCTGGTTTTGGGTTGCCTTTGTTCTTCTTTTTCTACTTCCTTAAGGTGTGAAGTTAAGTGGTTCACTTGGGTTCTCTCTTCTTTGTTCATGTATGCCTGGAGTGATATGAACTTCTCTCTTATCACTGCTTTTCCTGCATCCCATAGATTCTGATATGTCATATTGTCATTTTCATTAGTCTTTATATATCTTGATCTCTGCACTTATTTCTTCTTTGACCCATTCATTTTTTAAAAGTATGTTGTTTAGTATCCACATTTTTGTGGGATTTTTTTCCTCTTTTTTGCAGTTGAATTCTAGTTTCAAGGCTTTATGATCAGAAAATATGCTTGGTACAACTTCGATTTTTCTGAATTTGCTGATGTTGTTTTTGTGGCCCAACATATGGTCAATTCTTGAGAATGATCCATGTACACTGGAGAAAAATGTATACTCAGTCACTTTGGGATGAAATGTCCTGTAGATGTCTATCATATCCAGGTGCTCTAGTGTTTTGTTTAAGGCCACTATGTCTTTGTTGATTCTCTGTTTGGATGACCGATCTAGAGCCGTCAGCGGTGTATTGAGGTCTCCAAGTATGATTGTATTTTTGTCAGTTTTTGTTTTAAGATCAATAAGTAGCTGTCTTATATATTTTGGTGTTCCTTGGTTTGGTGCATATATATTGAGAATTGTTATGTCTTCTTGATTCAGTGTCCCCTTAGTCATTATGAAACGGCCATTTTTGTCTCTGAGTACTTTTGCTGTCTTGTAGTCAGCATTATCAGATATAAGTATTGCTACGCCTGCTTTTTTTTTTGGATGTTATTTGCTTGGAATATTGTTTTCCAGCCTTTCACTTTGAATTTGTTTTTATCCTTGTTACTTAGATGAGTTTCCTGTAGGCAGCATACAGTTGGATTTTCTTTTTTAATCCATTCTGCTACTCTGTGCCTTTTTATTGGTGAGTTTAATGCATTTACATTTAGTGTAATTATTGACACTTGTGAGTTCCCTATTGCCATTTTATATCTTGCTTTCTGTTAGTTTTGTGTCTTGTTTGATCCTTCTCTTTTGTTTTTCTATCTTTTGTTTTTATTTGGTTGTATTCCATACATCTTTCCTCTGTTGCTATCTTTTCTATCTCATGTGCTTCTGTGGTGGTTTTTTCAATGGTGGTTAACTTTGAGTAATGAAAAGGGTCCCTACCCTGTTCATTGTAGCGAACTATTTTGTGAGTACTTTTGCACTCCATCGTCCTTTGCTACTGTTAATCTCCATCTTCTCCCCCCCTTTCTTTTTGGTGTTGTCACAGTTTAAATTTGGTTTTATTGTGTTCTTCCCTGGAGCTTTTACTTGTGGCTCTGTTTTTTTTTTTTGTTTTTTTTTGTTCTTTGTATCTGATTGGAGAACCCCCTTTAGTAATTCCTGGAGTGGGGGTTTTCTGATGATAAATTCCCTCATCTTTTCTGTATCTGTGAATGTTTTTATTTCTCCTTCATATTTGAAGGATAACTTTGATGGGTATTGTATTCGTGGCTGAAAGTTCCTCTCTTTCAGGACTTTAAATATTGGGGTCCACTCTCTTCTAGCTTGTAGAGTTTCTGCTGAGAAATTTGATGATAATCTATTGGGCCTTCCTTTATATGTTGTATTCTTCTTTTCCCTGGCTGCCTTGAGAATTTTTTCTTTGCTGTTGATTTGTGTCAATTTCATTATGATATGCCTTGGAGTAGGTTTGTTGGGGTTAAGAAAACTCGGAGTTCTGTTTGCTTCTTGAACTTGAGGCTTTAGTTCTTTCCACAGGCTTGGGAAGTTCTCATCTATTATTTGTTTGAGTATGTTCTCCATTCCATTTTCTCTCTCTTCTCCCTCTGATATACCTATTATTCTTATGTTATTCTTTTTGATTGAGTCAGATAATTCTTGTAGGGCTATCTCACTTTTTTTAATTTTTGAGTCTCTTTCTTCTTCTCTCTGTTGTGCCTCAAGTTGCTTGTCTTCTATTTCACTAATCCTCTCTTCTATCTGACCTGTTCTATTAGCTAAGCTTGTTACTTCGTTTTTCAGCTCGTGAATTGAGTTTTTCATCTCTGTTTGATTTGTTTTTATAGTTTCAATTTCCTTGGACATATATTCTTTGTGTTCATTGAGTTGTTTTCTGAGCTCCCTAAATTGCCTTTCTGTGTTTTCTTGTATATCTCTGAGGATTTTTAGTATTTCTATCTTGAATTCTCTGTCATTTAGCTCGAAGATTTCCAATATATTAAATTTTTTCTCCATATTTTTTCCTCATCTAGCTGTGTTACCTCTCTTTCTTTTGTATCCATGTATTCGATCTTCTCTTCCTTAATGGCATCTGAGGGTGGTTTTGTTGATAGTATTAATGAGATTTAATAAAGAATAAAAAGTTAAAAAAATAAAAAATTGAAAAGAGTTGTTTTTTTAAAAAACTTAGTAATGAAATAAAGAAAAATAAAATAAAATAAAAATTTAAAAAAAAGGAAATTATCCCCCCCCTCCTTTTTTCCTCTCCTCTCCTCTCCCCTCTTTCTTGAGAAAATCTTGTGGTGAACTGTGAATTATAATACGCAATGCCTGTAATGGGAGGCCTGAATTGGGGAAAACTAATAAAGGGGCAAAAAAAAAAAAAAGAAAAAGAAAAAAGAAGGGCGTATGGACCCACAAAAAGAAAATCAGGAAAAAATTTGGATCAAGAATAAAATGATTTGCTTTTAGGTGTTGGTTGACTAAGAGTTATGATGAGAGGAATAAGAGGAAAACAGAAAAATGGGGGGGGGGGAAATTAAAAAATTACTATTGTATTTAGTGGAACAAGAACTAGATAAAATGGAGAGCCAGGGATGGGAGCACTGCTAGTGAGTTAAAAAGGTGAAGTAAAACCCCCCCCAAAATGCCACAAACATAAGTTTGAGTCCCAGATAAGATAATTTGTTTGTTATTGAGGTTTGAATGAGAGGAGATGTAAAGGAGAAAGGAAGAAACTAATATAGAGGGAGAAAAGAAAGAGAGAGAGAGAAATAAAAGAGGGAACCACTAAAAGAAGAAAAAAGAAAAAAGAGGAGAGAGAGAGAGAGAGTTAAGGGTTTTGGAGTGCAACCCTCATAGAGAGAAAGGAAGAGAGAAAAGATAATGGGAGATGTAACACTTATGGATAGTGTAGTTCAAGGAGAGGAGAGAGTAAGACCGGCAGAGAGTTAATCAGCCAAATTGGAGGCGGAAAAAAAATATCAAGAATGAAGATAAGAGAAACAAACGAACAAATATAATAAAATGGGATAGGTTATAAAGTCTGCAGATTATTCTTGATTTTGAGAGGTTATCTTCTTGCTTTTTCTTTTCTCTCCCTCTTCCTGGTCGGTGACTCTGTACCCCAGGTTCTGCCCCTTTGGCACGCTCAGGTAGAGGTTTGCAGTTGATAAGTCTCTATGGCGATGTAATGTATTGTGCTTTATTCTCGTTGGCAGTCGAGGCTCATTAGAATTTATAGGCTCTGACAGTGAGAGAGTCCGTGTTCCTGGAACCTTTCTCCTAGTCTTTCCTTCCTCAATTAGTAGCCTGATAATCCAGCTATGGGGTTGCTGCTGCCTCTGCCTGGATAGTAAGAGGCTCAAAGAGCTGGCAACTCCCCACTCTATTTCCACTCAGCACAGGGCTCTGGGTAAGGCTCAGTCAGTCAGAGCTGCTAGCATAATCAGGCAGGCTTTCCGCCCACTCAAAGACCTCTGGCTCTGCCACTCTGTCCGGTAACACAGGCTGGCGCCCACTTCCGGGGCACTTGGAGGAAACTCTCGCTCACTATCTATGCGTGCAGACCAGGATATCCGGCCAGCGATCTCATGCTCTGAGTGAAACCCCCAACCGCATGGAAAAGTTGCAGCGTTGGAATTGGCTCTCGCTCCGTCCCTGTGCACGGCTTTTGCAAGGCGCTGGGGTGGCCCGAGATTCCGCTTTGGCCCACACAAAGGCCCCTGACTCTGCCCCTCTGTGCGATAACATGGGAACGCACTGCCGAGGCACTCAGAGGAATCTCTCGCTCACTATCTGCGCACGCAGACCAGGATATGAGGCCGGCCGCGTTTCCCTCTGAGTGAATCCCATACCAGCACGGAGAAGTTCCACTGTTGGAATTAGTTCTTACTCTCTCCCGTGCGCAGCTTTCCCAGGATGCTGGGGCTGCCCAGAGATTCCGTTTTCGGCCCTCAGAAAGGCCTCTGACTCTGTGTAAAGCCAGTAGCCATGGCCATCATCACAGCCGCCCGGTCCATGCAGGTTCACATTGGATTCGGACAGTTGGTAAAGAAACAGCGGAGCCAAAAACTGATGGGCCATACTCTTTAATTCTAGCTTGTACCCGGCGGGCAAGTAAAAATACACACTGGGCTCCAAAACCCAGTCACATTCAGTGCTCACAAAGCCAATGACTTATCCGAGTTTCCTAGAATCAAAGGTTTCTAGCTCACCAGACTTATTCACCTCTGTTCCCCATCTCCTTCCTTATCCCAAATACAAACTCTACACAAACTGGCATCTTACTCAGCACTCCACCATCTTGGCTGCTTCTCCTGGCCTCCTCCACGTGGCCTTTCTCTGCTCTCCTGTGCTCTCTCTTCTAATGATAATCTCAGGAACCAAGGAGCAAACTCTCGTTCCGTCACCATTTTATAGTGTAGAAATCCAAACCCTTAATCCAATATACAAAACAGGGAAGTCTCTAATACAAAGTCACTTCTCCGAGGCATGATTGGATTGTACCACCCCACATCAAAAAGGGTGGGGAAGGCTTAATCCCAAAACCAAGCCCCAGGCTACAGGGATTCGGCCTGCCCACAGAGACACACATTAATATCACCTGGGCAACGGCCTCCACGTGGGCAGTGCCACTTTAACAAAGTGAGCATAATACATTTTATCTGCCCAACAATCCACCCCTATGCTCACTTTACTACCCACAATTTACATCACCGGCATTCCTGTGCAAGGAAATTAGGCACATTACACAAAATACAGCAGCACAAATCATACAGTTTCAACAATCACAAAGGTACACTTCACCAGTCTCTGAGCACTTAGCCCAAAGCGCAAAATGTCCTCGGCCTTCTCTCTAGCCACGGGAAAAGCTTCCCGGGGCAGGGGAGTGCTTCCAGCAAAGCCACCCCCCACCCCCATCAGGGTATTACACATTGTCCAAAATCCATAATCCGTAAGTCCATCCAACAAAGGAGCGAATTTCCACTCCAGTCCTAGTCCAGGAAATCAGTCCACGCACATGGGGCGTCAGCCACCCCCTTCATTCCTGCCATCCTGGCAGGTCTTACACTGTCCCAAAGAGGAGCACGTGGCAATGGCAGTCAGCATTTCCATCTCTGCTCCAGAGAGCATGACAGCGTCCAATCCTATATCCCAAAATCGCAGACCTACCAGGGCCATACTAGGTGCTGCTTCCAGCTGGGCTTTCACCTTCTGGAGACTGCGGATTGCAACTCCAGCCCGATTCTCCTCATCCTCCAAAGAGGAACTGAAAACACTAGGTCCCGCTGCCGGGCTCGAGCCCCGGGCTGCCGCCACCTTCTGCTCCGCAGACGTTGCAACTCCGGACCGGGCGTCAGCCTCAGCCTCAGCCTCAGCCCTGGCCTCCTGCCGCTGCTGGCTCTCTGCAACATCCAGGGCAAGCTGCAACTCACAAACCTCTGAATCCTTCTCCAGCATTTGCTCCATTTCCAGGTGAATCTCGAACACCTGGTTGGCCTCCTCCTCCAGCATTTCCTCCAGCTCCAGGGTCAGCATCGGTTTCTCCTGTGTTTGCTCCAGCTCCTTCCACTGCTCGGTTTGCAGGTCCCAGGCAGCCTCTTCCACAGAGCTCTCAATTTCCTCACACATGGCTGTAAAAGTCAGCCAGCCTACGATCCCCAAAAGGACAGCCATGGGGAACCCTAACACTAGCCAGTCCTCTACTCCACCACTCAAAGGCTCCTTGCCGATCTGTATTGAATCCTGCCACAGACTATGCCAAATGTAAAGCCAGTAGCTATGGCCCTCATCACAGCCGCCCGGTCCATGCAGGTTCGCATTGGATTCGGACAGTCGGTAAAGAAACAGCGGAGCCAAAAACTGATGGGCCATACTCTTTAATTCTAGCTTGCACCCAGCGGTCAAGTAAAAATACACACTGGGCTCCAAAACCCAGTCACATTCAGTGCTCACAAAGCCAATGACTTATCCGAGTTTCCTAGAATCAAAGGTTTCTAGCTCACCAGACTTATTCACCTCTGTTCCCCATCTCCTTCCTTATCCCAAATACAAACTCTACACAAACTGGCATCCGGCAGGATATGAACCTGCGCGGGGAAGTAAAAATACACACTGGGCTCCAAAACCCAGTCACATTCAGTGCTCACAAAGCCAATGACTTATCCGAGTTTCCTAGAATCAAAGGTTTCTAGCTCACCAGACTTATTCACCTCTGTTCCCCATCTCCTTCCTTATCCCAAATACAAACTCTACACAAACTGGCATCTTACTCAGCACTCCACCATCTTGGCTGCTTCTCCTGGCCTCCTCCACGTGGCCTTTCTCTGCTCTCCTGTGCTCTCTCTTCTAATGATAATCTCAGGAACCAAGGAGCAAACTCTCGTTCCGTCACCATTTTATAGTGTAGAAATCCAAACCTTAATCCAATATACAAAACAGGGAAGTCTCTAATACAAAGTCACTTCTCCGAGGCATGATTGGATTGTACCACCCCACATCAAAAAGGGTGGGAAAGGCTTAATCCCAAAACCAAGCCCCAGGCTACAGGGATTCGGCCTGCCCACAGAGACACACATTAATATCACCTGGGCAACGGCCTCCACGTGGGCAGTGCCACTTTAACAAAGTGAGCATAATACATTTTATCTGCCCAACACTCTGCCTCTCTGTGGGGTAACACGGGCACCCACTCCCAGGGCTTAGGGAGAAATCTCTCGCCCACTATCTGCGCACGCCGACCAGGAGATCGGGTAAAATGGCTGCCCTGCTTGTCTTTCTTTGTTTGGGTTTGGCACGAGTGTTAGCTTGTATTGCCCGGGTTGCCACAGGATCAGTTTTTCCTCGGCTTGGATCTCCGTGCCACAGCCTGGTTCAGCCGTTTGTGCCGCGGCTTGGATCTATTCACCCCCTTTGCCTGCCTCAGTTTCTATATTCACAGATCCCAGAGAAAGCCACCCTGTTTAGGTTAGTGAGGAAGGCGGAGCATTTCTTATTCCCTATTTCCTTCGGGGTTTGGTTATATATTTAGCCAATTTTTCGCTCGACCATACCTTCGGATGTATTGCGAAACATCTGGAGGCTCCAAGGATAAGTTTTTCTGTTTCTGGTTGAAGATCTTGTTGAGTTTTGGGGGAGATTTATCAGTATCGCTTCCTACCCCGCCATTACTCTGACGTCATCTCCCAAATCATTTTCCATTACCATATATTTGTCCCTCTTTACTCCCTCCTCCCACCCCCTCTCTGACACATTCCCCTCCCCAGTAACCACTTTACTTTTATCTATGTCTATGAGTCCCTGTTTTATATCTCACCTATGTGTGAAACCATCTAGTTCTTAGCTTTCTCTTATTTATTTCACCTACTATAATGTTCTCAAGGTTCGTCCATGTTGTCATTAATGGCAATATGTCATCATTTCCTATGGCTGAGTACTAGTCCATTGTATATATGTATCACATTAATTCTTCTAAATATCTCAGCTCTAATCCATCACCTAAAATCAGAATTAATCAGGCATTCTCTTAGCACTGTATAGATCCTCCTCCCTTTAGTAAAATAAGAAAGTTAATATTAGACACTTGTCCCAAGAAGACATACAAATGACAAACAGGTTTATGAAAAGATATTCATCTTTATCCAGGCATTTATTGAGGAAACTTTGGTTGTTTTCATGTCTTGGTCACCGTGAATAATGCTGTGTTGAACATGGGAATGCATGTGTCTTTACATATCATTGTTTTCAAGTTTTTGGGTAGGTACCCAAATGAGGACTTGCTGGGTCATATGGTAGTCTTATTCTTAATTTTTTGAGGAACCACCATACTTTCTTACATAATATACATATATACCAGTTTACATTCTCACCAGCAGTGAATGAGGGTTCCTTTTTCTCCACAGCTTTCCAACACTTGTTATTACCTATCTTGTTGATAACAGCCAATCTAACAGGTGTGAGTTGGTATCCCATTGTAGTTTTCATTTGCATTTCTCTAAAAGCTAATGAAGATGAACATCTTTTCATAAACCTGTTCGTCATTTGTATGTCTTCTTGGGACAAGTGTCTAATATTAAATTTCTTATTTTACTAAAGGGAGGAGGATCTATACAGTGCTAAGAGAATGCCTGATTAATTCTGAAATTCTGATTTTAGGTGATGGATTAGAGCTGAGATATTTGGAAGAATTAAGACCATTTTTAGTAAGGTACATTTGAGGACGGTTTGCTTAGATAGAAGAAGATGATTTAGCGGACCCATTAGAATTCTATTCAAATATTTAAATGTTTTTCATGTGCAAGAAGAATTAGACTAGTTCTGTATAGCCTCAAGGCCTAGAGCAGCCTCAGTGGAGAAAATCTACAGGGATATTTGAGGTTAATATAAGAAATAATGTTTTAAAATCAAGAGAGCTAATGTAAATTGCTCTCTTCTATAATTCTACAGCTTTGTGCCAGAGCACTGACTTTCAACAATGAGTTGTCAGGGATTAATTCATTGGAATTTCTCACCAAACTATAAGATTCTGGACAAAGACAGCATGGGATTCATTCCAGTATCTGTTGACTTTTTTCAGTATATACTGGATTTCAGTTGATGTGTGTCAAGTAAATGAATTAGTAAATAAAAGTCTTTTTTTAAAAATAATGTTCATATTTAGTCTGGAGGGCCCATTAATGAATATATTATAGGAGAAGTCCAGGCATCAAATACTTCTTTAGACTAGATGGATTAGCAGAATGCAACAGAAAAAAATCTCCTTATATTAAAATTCCTTGAAGGCCTTTGGATGCTCCTTCCGCATCTGGACTTCAGCAACCAGGTAGGTTTACACGGTTCAGCTATATGTAATGACATCTAGAGAAAGTCTTTAATTCAGGTGCTGATGAAGACACCAGTGCCCAGTTGAGAACATATAAATAGATCTTTAAGAATGAATATTTCCTCTGGATTTACTGTTCAGTCAAATATAAGTACTATAGTTAGGCTCTGGTATAAACTTGTAGTCTCTCTCATTATGGAAAGAGGAAAAAATCTTTCCTGTCCAAAATTGCATAGTGAGTGGTTTAGTTTTGGTTTGCTTACTGATCATATCACTCTTTAGAGTAAGCCTAGCTACTGCCGACTGGTCAGAGTAGGTATACAGGGTGGAACAAAAGTAGGTTAACAGTTTTGAGAATGGCAAACAAAGCTTATTTTTATACTTTTATGAATTATTTTACTACTTTCCATACAAACAACTTTAAACCTACCCTGTTTAAGATGAGAATTATTTTCAAGTCCTGATCTAAGGAAATCCTCTATTAACCTTTCTAGTGTGTGTTATTTCAAGCCTTCCTATGTTTATCTGTCTCTCCTGTTATGAACTTAAATCATCTAGGCTGGGATAATAACATTGTGAAAAATAGGCTTTGACATCATTTCCAAATAATGTTTGCTAATATGATTCCTCAAAATTCATTTTAGAATGACTATTTATCAAAATTTATTCTAAAATTAATAATTTCCTTCTGTCAAATAGCATACTCTTTTAATACATACTCAGATTTCTGATTAGGGACTACTACTGTTTCACAAAAATAGGACTCTTTCTCTGGTATGCGCTTGTTTTATTGATACATATCCTGAGTCTTTGGAGATGAGAGGGATGCATAAACTCTTCTTGTGGAAAAAAAAAACACTTGGGGTCACACAAAAAATGCATCTCTCACTGTGCAGAAGTGGCAGCTCAATGGCACATCTGGTTTCATGCCAAAATCTACTCTACTCTCCTGAGCCTTCAATCCCCAGAGTCCAGATAGTCATCCTATGGCAACATTACATGGACATTATGGCTCATTATATTCTTTCCAGCTGTGAATCTTTAACTTGATCTTTATAATTTAACAAAGGAATAAATGAAGTCAGGAGGAAGAGGCATGATTATTGCTACAGGTATGATGACTTTTTAGAAAGATGCACCAAAATAATGGAGATTTCTATTTGGTTTTAATTCTACTAATAGCTTTTATTTTATTATTATTATTATCTGAATTGGTGCTGCCACAATTTGGTTTTACACTTTTTCATTTTATACCTAACTAGTCTCCTTACTTGTTCAGTGTTCTGGTTGAGTATCATTTTCAAATATATTAAGTGCGGTTATTAAATAGGAACTCTGAACAAAGATAAATGACAACCAAACTGTGGTTTTTTTCCTCTATATTATGGGTAACTGCCTCTAAATCCTGAGCATAGTCAGGATATATTTTGTCAATCAAGTTCTCTGTGTCTGTTGTCTTTTTCAGTATGTCATAAAAGGAATTTAAATTGATTTGACAGAATTTGTTTTTCACAATGCCAAGGAAATTTTACCCAGTAACCCATGATTTTCTAGGTGCTTGTAAATTGATTTTTTGATAATATAGTTCAGCAAGTTTTCAACTAAGTAGTGATGATGACAGGTCTATAATTTTTAGGGTTATCTTTTTTGTTGTTATTGTTTAAATCTTCCCTATCTGGAAATAAGAAACCCGCTAAGTATTACACTTAATTATCCCAACATAGTTGAATCTCCAAGTCTCTTTTAAATTAAAAAATGTTAGTTGACTGTTATTCATTCACTTTGGCAAACTCTTGAAAAAAATGTTATAAACCACCAGAACTTGTAGTTCAGAATGTAACCAGTTTATGAAATTAGTATTTCAATAACATCTTTGTATCACACTGTATTTTTTTCAATTGTCATATTATAACTGTCTATATTTTAAGCTTTCAAATAAGACTTATGAAACTTATTATTTGAAGACTAGCTAAACTCTTCAGCTATTTATGATTTATAGTCCTTTCATGTAAGAAAATTCATTGGTTAAAGATATAATAAGTTGCCTGACCTGTGGTGGCGCATTGGATAAAATGTCAATCTGGAACACTGAGGTTACCAGTTTAAAACCCTGGGTTTATTAGGTCAAGACACATACAGGAAGCAAATACTATGAGTTAAATCTTCCCATTTCTCTACCCCACTCCCCTCTCTCTAAAAAATAAATTTAAAAAATTAAAATTAAAAATTAAAAAAAGATGTATGTTTAAGATAACATTAAAATGTATTTCTAGCATAGGACTCATTCCAAAAAATAGTCAACATTGCTCTGAATAATATATCACTGTAATAATTATATATCAAAACTTCCAGCCTGAAATAACATCTATTGGAAAGACCAAATAAAATCAGATGATTAATTAGCATATGTGATTATAGTCTCTGAAAGTTTAATAAAGTCTATTGAAATAATATATAACCTGAAATATATAAAATAAATTAATCTAAAAAAACTGTGGTCTTCTATAGTTTATAGAAGATAACTAATATTTTAAAGAACTCTTTGGATATCAATCACTTCACTTAAATACTGCTAACAATTTTAATAATACTTGACCACCCAGATTCCATTATAGATAGGACTGGCTAGGAGGTGCAATTCCACCCACTAGAACAGGGGTTGGGAACCTAAGGCTCACGACCCAGATGTGGCTATTTTGATGGCTGCATCTGGCTCACAGACAAAGCTTTAATAAAAAAAAAATCTTTAAAATATAAAACATTCTCATGTATTACAATCTATTCATTTCCTACCACTCATGTTCATGGTTGCAGGTGGCTGGAGCCAATCACAGCTGTCCTCCTAGACAACACCAAAATTTTATTGGATAATGTCTAATGTACACGGGTTATTGTGAGGTCAGGAAGTAAACTTCCCTCCTTTTAATCAAGCAGTCAGCTAGCTAATTGCAGAAACTCTTTTGACAAAAATGATGACTAAAAGAAAAACAGATGAGGAGTTTCATACTTTTCAGCAGTAATGGACAGAGGAATTCGCCTTTGTGGAGAGAGCAGGTTCTGCAGTGTGTCTAATATGCAATGATAAAATTGCATCGATGAAACGGTCAAATATAAAGCAGCCTTTCGAGGCCCTAGCCAGTTGGCTCAGTGGTAGAGCACCGGCCTGGCGTGCAGAAGTCCCGGGTTCGATTCCCGACCAGGGCACAGAGGAGAAGCGCCCATCTGCTTCTCCACCCCTCCCTCTCTCCTTCCTCTCTGTCTCTCTCTTCCCCTCCCGCAGCCGAGGCTTCATTGGAGCAAAGATGGCCCGGGGTGCTGGGAATGGCTCTATGGCCTCTGCCTCAGGTGCTAGAGTGGCTCTGGTCACAACAGAGCGACGCCCCGGATGGGTAGAGCATTGCCCCCTGGTGGGCAGAGCATCGCCCCCAGTGGGCATGCTGGGTGGATCCTGCTCGGGTGCATGCGGGAGTCTGTCTGACTGTCTCCCCGTTTCCAGCTTCAGAAAAATACAAAATAAATAAATAAATAAATAAAGTGGCCTTTTGACACACACCATACTACATTTGTATCAAAATATCCAGCAGGGGACAGCAAGAAGAAAGCATGTCAAGAACTACTGTGCAGAGTGCAAGCTAGTCAGCAGCAACTCCGTGTTTGGACACAACAAGGTGACTGGAATTTGGCTAGCTTTGCTGGTGCTTTAGCAATTGTGAGAAACGGAAAGCCATTCACAGATAGGGAGTATGACAAAACATTCATGCTTGATGTTGGCTATGAACTTTTTGACAACTTTTTGGATAAAGACAAGATAATCAAATGAATAAAAGACATGCCTTTGTCAGCAAGAACTGTTCATGATTGTACCATCATGATGGCAAATCAAATTGAGGCAACACAAGTGAAGGACATAAATGCAGTACCATTCTTTTCTCTCGCTTTGGATGAGACAACAGATGTAAGCCATTCATCCCAGTTCAGTGTGATTGCAAGGTATGCTGTCGGTGACACACTATGTGAGGAAAGTCTTGTTTTGCCTATGAAAGAGACAACAAGAGGGGAGGATTTATTCAAGTCTTTCACTGAGTTCGCTAAAGAAAAAAAAACTACTGATGGATATATTTATTTCGGTGTGTGCTAATGGTGCTCCGTGCATGGTGGGGAAAAACAGAGGATTCGTAGCACTTCTTTGTGAATATGAAAAGAGACCCATCCTAAGTTTTCACTGCATCCTACATCAGGAGGCGCTTTGTGCTCAGATATGTGACAAGCAGCTTGGTGAGGTGATGTCGCTGGTCATTCGGGTGGTCAACTTTATTGTTGACCGAGCTTTAAATTATTGCCAGTTTAAAACAGTGCTGGATGGAGTTGGGAATAATTATCCTGGTCTGCTTCTGCACAGTGTGCGTTGGTTGTCAAGAAGGAAGGTGCTCAGCCATTTTGCTGCTTGTCTGAGCAAAATCCAGACTTTTCTTGAAATGAAAAACGTCGAGCATTCTGAGTTAGCTAACACTGAGTGGCTCCTGAAGTTGTACTATCTCGTGGATATGACTAAACATCTGAACCAGCTCAATGTGAAAATGCAAGGCATTGGAAATACAATGTTATCCCTTCAACAAGCAGTGTTTGCATTTGAAAACAAGCTGGAACTCTTCATCACCGACATTGAAACAGGTTGTTTACTACACTTTGAAAAACTGGGAGAGTTTAAAGATGCTTGAACAGCAAGTGACCTTGCTCAACATCTTGATCTCCAGCAGCTAGCAGGCTTCACATCTAATCTCCTTCAGTCATTCAAAGTGCGCTTTGGAGATTTTTATGAGGGCACTCATTTTTTTAAGTTCATCATCCATCCACAGGAATGTGCAGCGGACAGCGCCGACCTGAGTTACATACCTGGTGTCTCCATCAGAGATTTTGAGCTACAAGCTGCTGACCTGAAGGCCTCAGACATGTGGGTGAATAAGTTCAAATCACTGAATGAAGATTTGGAAAGACTTGCACAACAGCAAGAAGAATTGGCAAGCAAACACAAGTGGGGAGAAATGAAAAAACTTCAACCCGCAGACCAGCTGACTGTCAAAACTTGGAACATGCTACCCGTCACATACCACACATGGCAGCGTGTGAGTATTGCTGTACTGACAATGTTTGGCTCTACATATGCATGTGAGAAGTCTTTCTCACATCTACAGAACGTTAAGACCAACCTACGATCACGTTTAATGGATGGAAGTCTCAACACCTGCATGAAGCTTAACCTCACCATGTATCAACCGGACTACAAAGCCATCTGCAAAACCATGCAGCACCAGAAGAAGCATTAATGGTATGAAGTACTTTATTCATCATTGGTTAGCAACAGCATAACAACATTATTAAAAAGAATTCAGAGACTTATTGTACTTTAAAAGTGTTGGTCTTACATAAAATGTACACATTTACTTATATTTAGTGTTAAACATATTGTATGGCTCTCACAGAATTACATTTTAAAATATGTGGAGTTCATGGGTCTCTCAGCCCAAAAGGTTCCCAACCCCTGCACTAGGAGGTAGTCAGGAGTTTCTGGGGAGGAAACTAACAGAAAGTTTCACCCAGAGAAAACATTGGGTTCTTCTTTCTTAGAATATAAATGCATTTTTTGCAGGTGTGTGGCACTTTCTTGTAAACTTGAGGATGAAAGCCAAATACTCAGACAGATAAAGGCTGATGACATCGCCTTTCCTGGACCACGTCTGAATTCCTGTGTGTATGAACCTATCATGGTATGGTTTTCTGTTTAAGCACTGGCAGGAATTTCTGTAATTTGTAGTCATATAAAATATTAATGGATTTCTAAATGTTAAGAAGTACAGTGGTTTCCAAACATTATTTTAGTCATAATATGATTTCTTTAAATTACTTCATATATATATATATATGAAGTGTGTATATATATATATATATATATATATATATATATATATATATATGAAGCATTGCTTCTAAGTTGAGGGTCAGGTATTAAATATAGGTTTTTCTTCTAAGCACTCTTGACTGTCTTGCTTTAGAAAAATAAATAAACAAGGGATTCAAATTAAAATAAGAATTGGTTGTTCACTAGGGTTTGCATTACAGGCCAGAAAGAGTGGAATGCTCATCAGCCAGAACTGAAAACAACCACACTCTTGCACAGACCACACTTTCAGCTTTCTCTTTTAGGTGCAGTCAGTCCAAGAACCACCCCTTACCTCTGAAAACTGCCTGTGTTTCTCTTAAAACAAGTCTGGTAAAACCCAGGTAGTAAGATGAAAGCTCAGGATACTTAGTACAAAAAAGGAAATGTTTACCTTACAGTTCTAAGTTAGCAAATATCCGAAGGGCTAAAAGAGATTCTAATAAAACATACTTGAGAGAGGTCTTTGTCTTTGTCCAGAGAAACATTAAGGGCTTCTTTGCTAAAACTCCTTTCTTGAACTACTGGGAAGCAGTGCTGTCTTATTGGGAGAGGCTAATATCTCCACCATTTTCCCCAGAAGAGGTCTCATAGACTCCCTGCACCAGCTAGATCCCTACAGAGCACATTTTGTAAATTGTTGACATTACCTCTGCTTTACTGAGTAAGTAATAGCACATCTTACGGGGGGGGGGGGGGGGGGGGCATCCTGCCACAGATTAAACCTGTTGTTCTTGATAGCTTGAGAAATGGCCAGGTTTCCCATAGTATAAGGTGAAGAGTTAATTAAAAGCTATCTCTCCCAGGAAGTAAGAATCTTGGGAGTGTCTAAGAACTGTGTCTATAAACTCTACAATTCAAGGAGAGTAATCCTATTCATGCTTTCAAGATTAAAAACAATATTTACTTATTTATTGATTGTAGAGAGGGGCAGGAGAGAGAGACATCAATTTGTTGTTTCACTTATTCATGCATTATTTGTTGTTTTGTATGTGCCTGACAAGAAATCAAACCCACAAACTTGGCTCATCAAAGTAATCAACTGAGTTACCAGGCCAGGGCCTTAAGATGTTTTTTAATTGATACATTTCTAGATCTAGGGAGTTAGGGTGGGAGTATAGAAAGAAAAACAGTGTTTCTAAATCTCTGGGATAATTTTGCCGAAACCAGGCTTGACCAGCACCAAATAGGCTGGGTTTTGCTATAGGAAGTGGCTGTGTGTGTGAACAAAGTTGTTCTGAGGATTCTGTTCTGATGATTTTCTCCCAAACATTGCTGTAAATAGACACGAACCTGGAACTCATTTGGACCAGAGCAGAGCACTCGGTACTTGTCATTGAATTCTGGCCAAACCATCATGGATGGCTTTGCCGACAAGAGCAGGCAGGTTGCACGTTACTGACAAGTGCATCTTTCCCCCAAGGAGTCCCCCAGCCTCACCCTGAGCAGCATCAGGACTTGCACCAGGGACACTTCATTGTGGACCCTTATCACCTGAGTCAGTTCCCCAAAATGGGACCTAGAGTATTTGGACTCACTTCTTAGCCTTCAGGTTTCCAAAAAATGTAAAAATGAAGAATTTATAAATTTTCTAGTATCACCATGGCATTCAGGGAATGAACCGGGGCATATTCTTTGAACCCAAAACCCTATAAAGGACCACCCAATTTATGTTAGTATAAAGAAAGCAAGACCCTGAGAGAGAAAGTGGCTTGACGGAATATCTTTAGGTGCACATTGTCTACACTGAGCAGGTAGCCCTCAGCTTTTTGGAAATTTTCTAAGACCATAATTTAACTATTTAATTCCATTTCAATCCTTTGACTCTGAAAATCAAATCTATCTTAATAGTTGACCTGTCTCACTCAAAATTCAAAATAATTTCAGTTTTGTAAGTTCAAAATCAATTGATAATCTTAGAGAAAAGATTTAAATATGTTTTGATTGGTTTTAGTGTTAATACTGGAAGGAGATGTCCTGTTGGATGTTATTTTTGGTACTACATAAAGAGATTATTCTACTACGCAGTTGTGAAAAAGAAGGAAATTTTACCTTTTGTGACAACATGGATGGACCTGGAGATTATTATGCTAAGTAAAATAAGCCAGGCAGAGAAAGAAAAATATCATATGATCTCATATGTAGGTGGAATCTAATGAACAAAGTAAATTGAGGAACAGAATAGAGGCAGAGGCGGGGTCACAGGGACCAGAGGGACAGCTGTCAGAGGGAAGGGGGATGAGGGGATGGGATCAGAGAAGGTAAAGGCATTAATGAAACTATATACATAACACACAGATATAGATAACAGGACAGCAAGTCCTAGAGGGAAGGGGGGAAGGGAGTTGGGGGCGGGGGCAAAGGGGGTATAAAAAGGGACACAGGGGTGGGGAGTGAGGGAGTTATATTCAGTGAGACACTTGAATCCATGTAAATACAATAAATTAAAAATTAATAAAAATTAAAAAAAAGATTATTCTGATATTGTGAAATACTTTCAAAGTTTCACATATTCTCTCTAAGAAGTGATGTGTACATCTATCTCAGGTCAGGGAATTAGGGGCCCTGTTTTATCCCCAAGGAAATAGAAATGCAAGGCCATTTGGTGGCTGAATAAAAAAATCTAGGGCAACAATCTCCATATTCAGAGACCTAGTTCTGTATTCCTTGCTACTACACTAACAGCAGCACATTTATGTCCATTTTATTATCACACCCATCCTTACCACACAGTTCTCAGTCTTTATTGCATTTACTTACTGAATAAGAAGGTGAGTTTGATGTTTAAGGTGATTATTGTTCATTGCCTAGGGGCAGAACCTTAAATATTCATTTGTCTCCTTACTCACAGAATTTAAGCAATATCCGAATCTCTCTTCATGTCTCAGGTGAGCTAATATTTGCATTATACAACGAACTACCAAATTCCCATTGCCCCTGATTTCATTGTGTTTGAGGGGAGAGGAGGCTTGGAGGGTGGAGCCCTGGGGATTGTTCCTCTGCTTGCAGTGCCAATATAAAAATTCTCTTCACCAAGAAGCCTATTTTTTTAATTGATTTTTAGAGAGGCATGAGGCGGGGTCAGGGGAGGGGAAGCAGAAAACAGCAACTCATAGTAGTTACTTCCTGTATGTGCCTTGACCAGGCAAGCCCAAAGTTTTGAACCAGTGACCTTAGCGTTCCAGGTTGAAGCTTTATCCACTACGCCAACACAGGCCAGGCCAAGAAGCCTATTTTAATTGATTCTATCACAATAATCACTTACCAGTGTGCTTTTTATACTTTCTGATTACTATTTACCTAATTTTCAATGATATGTTTTTCTGGATTTTTTATTGCAGTAAAATATGCATATTACATAAAATTTATTATTTTTAAAATTTTTCATTTCAGTGGCAATAAGTACATTCACATTAGTGTGCCATCACCATCACCATTTATCTCTAGAATTTTTTCATTATCCCAAACTCCAAAACTGAAACTCTGTACCCATTAAACAATAATTCTCCCTTCTCCTCACCACTCAGCCCCTGGTAACCACTATGTGGTTACCATATATTTGTCTTTTTGTAACTGACATCTTTTACTTACTGTCTTCACATTTCATCCCTGTAATAGCCTGAGCCAGAATTCCCTTCCTTTTTAAGACTGGATAATCTTTCATTGTATGTATATACTGCATTTTGTTTATTGTTTCGTTGATGAACATCTGACTTGCTTCCACCTTTTCAGTATTGCGAATATGCTGCTCTGAACACAGGTGGACAAATATCTGTCTGAGTTTCTGCTTTCAGTTCTTTTTATATATTCTGTATGTGAGAGTGGTAGAAGCTTCCTACGTGACACAGCATCAGCTTTGTGCCAAATAACAGGTATTGTCTGGTACCCAGCCTGTGTGAGATAATCCATAAAATATTTAGTGAATATCTTCTTTTATTAAATACTAATTATCCACATCCTGCGGACAGTTTTCTAGGAGGCTGTGAGATAGGTCCCTTGAGAATGAGTTTTTGTTCTATAGAATTTGGAAACAAAAGCTGCTTCAATCAGCCTTTACCTGGTAAACCTTGTAAACTGAGTATCCAGCACAAGCAGGGGTTATGGTCGAGAGGGCACTCCTCTCCTTCATGACTCACTAAATAATGTAGCTCTCAGAGCTATGAGAGATTTGGTGTCTTGTAACCGCTATCTAGAGACGTATGTCCATCATGCTTGATGTTCATTAGTTAGATGAGATCAGCGAGATAAAGGACTGTTAAATTTGTGTTTTCCTTTAATGGATATGTAACTGTGGTAGCCGAGTCACGAGTCACAGAACAGGAACTTGACAGAAAAGGACATGGCGGTAAGATAAGCTTATTTCAAATATACTACTTTATTAAATTCTTTCAATAACTTGTCTTAGCAAGGTGCTTTGTCAGTTCTCTTAATAAATGGGAATAAGGACATACAAGACAGAAAAATAAATGTACTATGCCTCTATTTTTCTTCATGTATATGAATTATGCATGCATCTTATTAGGGGCAAATTAAGTAATGTACTAATTTTAGATATATTTTCAGAAGGAAATCTAATGGATAATCTGTTTTGATGAAGTTAGAATAGCCAGAAAAAAATTTAATGAAATTGGCAATATCTAATATTAAAGCTTTAGTTGGATTTTTTTTGTTTCGAAAATGCCATTTCTTTGAAACTCTTAACTCATTTCTTTCACATTCTTATCAGGTAGCTGTCAGCCAAACTAATTAAAATTTACCTTTGCCAAAAGATCAACTAGTTTTTTTGACAAACATTTTTAGTGACTCTCTTTAGGACTTTTTCCTCCAGGGTGGGTGTGAGGCGAATGTTGTCTGAGAATATTTCAGAATCACAACAAAAATACTGATTCTTGGTTTATAACCAAAAGAGAAAAAGAAACTAAGTTGCATTGATATTAGTGTTATAAACTAAATACTACTTTAGATTCTTACCCTTTTGGGGATGTGCTAGTTTGACATATTTTCCTAACCATAGCTTACTTTCAGCAGTCGCAGGACTGAGGATTTCCTTGGCACAGAATCTGGCTCAATGACAACATAAGTTTGGCAGGTTCTTGAAAACCTTTTTGTTTTGTAGTTTAAAACTGCAGCTTGCTGATTCTGATACGCTTCACCATCTTCTTATGTTCTGTCATCTTGTTGGGATCATTAGCTAGTATTTAAGGAGTCTAGTATATTGCAAAATATTTTTCCCCTTTAGGCATATAGCTGTGGTTACCAATGATGAGACACCAATACTTAAAAACAATTTTATTCCACGCTTCATTTTTATTTTACCATGATGTCTATTCTTTTATTCTTTAATTGGTGTAGCCTTCATTTTAGTTAACAAGAAATTGTCCTAACTTTAGTTGGCATAAAAATTGCTAAATTATGTTAGAAAAAAAATTGTATTCTTTTCTGTTGAAAGGACTTCGGGAATTGTTTCGATCTCTGATATGCAATGACTAAGAGAACAGTGGGTTGCTGCAAGAAAAGAGAACATGTAGGAATCAGTAGAAAGAATAAGAATGGAAACTGGTATCTGGTGCTCCTTCCAAAAAAAAAAAAAAAGGAATTTGATTTATTACTGAAATTATTAAATGAAACAGCTCTGTCATGAAATCCAGGCCCTATGTTGCATGCTGTGCTTTCAGACCTTCAAAATAAATGTTTAAATAGAGTAAAACGGGGTTAAATGGCGCCTGAAGAGCTCCACCTGCCCGCATCTGGTAAAAGGCTTTCCATCCAGGTCCCCACAAGAGATATTTTGAGGAGGCTTCTCAAGTTCCTGGAGCTGAGTTGTGTGTTTTTCCGAAAAATCCTTTGGCTGATTACTTGACATAGAATGCCAGGATTTTAGAGCCATGGAAATGACATCACTTCCAGTCAGGCCCAGGTATCATTTTATAGAAGCAATATCAATATATATTTGTATAAGCCCACCAGAGGGAAAAGGAGGGATCGCATGCTGACGCGAGGCAGGGTTTGGGAGTGCTGTAATTTAACACAGAGATGACTGCAGTAAACTGACTCGAGGGTTTCAGTTACCTTCAGTGGTAATTCTCTGCTTAGTGAAAACTGAGAATATTGGAATTTGATGCTATAAATATTAGAGTAATTGGTGGATGGGAAATTTTAAAATATTCCAGAAAATTTCAAAATTGGTTTAGAAGGCTTTTTATTTTTCTTTCCATGTTAAGAGACTATTTAAACTAATGCTACTAAAGACAGTATTTATTTTTTCTTTAATATGTGGAAAAGCCAAGTGCCTCAATTCCCAATGCGCTGACATTTTTTTTCATGTTTTAAAATGCTTTCAGTTTTTGAACATATGCATGTATTTAAAAATAATGAAATATATTCACTTCTGTCTATTTCTTTGCTTAATGTTGTACTGTATGTTTACTTCAATATTTCTATGTTTTCTTCATATTTCCTAGTTTAGATGGCTATTTAATTTTATTTATGGCTAGCCTATAGTTTATTAAAATATTCCTCTTGCTTTGAACTTCAGAATTTGTTTTAGATGACTGTAAAAATGCTGCCAGGGACATTTGTATAAAAGAATATTCTTCAATTAAATTTTTCTTTAGGGTAAATTTTACTTTTTGGAAATATAGGTCAAAGGTGTCATCAGTTTTGTCACTCTTGCTATATTTCAGGCTGTTTAAAACTTTTCACTTGTGATCATTCTGTAATAATCATGTACTTCTTAGATTTGAAAATGTGTTTCAAGTTGATAAATAGCTCTGCTTTAAACTTGAAACGCTCTTACTAGAAAAGTACACCAAATTCAAAGCATGTCTTCAAATACAAGAAACATGAGTTATGATTTACAAGAAGTCTTAGTAAATCAACCATATGAGACTATTTACAAAGCGTGTTGAAAATTTGACTTCAGGGAATTTCAGTGGAATGGGAAAGCGTTTGGTAATTTTTCTTCTCACCAAGAGTTGCTCAGATGTAATTTTTCTTTGAGCAGATTAGTGTGCTTGACAGGCGAAATCATTGTTGTTGTTCTTGTTGTTTTATGACATTATCCACAAACTTTATATTATTATTATAATTAGAAATAATTTCAATGTTACAATAATAGAGGCAGGGAACAATTCTCACAATTATAGGGATCACAAGATACAAGAACACATTTGTAAGAATGCAGATCTTTTTTTTTCACACTTCTTATTCTAAGTGTCTTTATTTATTTATTTATTTATTCATTTTAGAGGGGAGAGAGAGAGAGAGAGAGAGAGAGAGAGAGAGAGAAGTGGGGGAGGAGCAGAAAGCATCAACTCCCATATGTGCCTTGACCGGGCAAGCCCAGGGTTTCAAACCGGCGACTTCAGCATTTCCAGGTCAACGCTTTATCCACTGCGCCACCACAGGTCAGGCAAGAACGCAGATCTTAATACATTAAGAATTTAGTCTTAGATAAGGCTTTTTTCCCCTTGCTTAAAAATTCTCCCTCTACGCACCTGATACTCTTCCACAAGACGTAGCAGTTCATCTCGCAGCAGCATGAACTAATAATGTCTTTAGAGTCCTAAGGTGAATGTCAGTTTCTATGTCTATGTTAAATCTTGGCAGGTTTTCTGTCCGTCCAGGCAGGCAAACAATTACTCGGGTTATTATTGTTTTTTCAGTTATGATGGACAGATCACATTCTTTAAAATTACCTCAGAGGCTTATTAAAGAGTGATCTATAATGTATTTGCTGAATCAGGAATGATTCTCTGAGGAGGTCGTGTCTTTAGTGAGACTGGAAGCGTACTTAGGAGATACTGGGAAAATAGGAGAGGGCAGAGCACTGAAGCAGAAGGAACAGCAAAGCGCCTCTTGGAGAAGAAAAGAACACGTGAAACCAAAAGGATAGACCGATTAAATCCTGGAGAGTGAGGAGCATGGAGGAGAATCTTGGTTGAAAATCTCTTAATTTACCCAACCTATTTCCTAAACAAGGAAAAACGCAGAGTTCATTTACTTAGGTTAGACAAAAACATTTTATCTGTCATATGTGACAGAGCAAAATAGCATGTATTTCTATGGAAATACCAAGATTGGTTGTGCTATGCCCTGATTCTTGTTTTAGGTCATCCACTAATCCTGTAGTTTTTATGAACATTTTCAATTTTATTCTACCTCAGTGTACCTCCTACAACCTCAGTCTCAATGAGTCAACATAGTGATACCTAACTTAGTGAAGGCACTCACTAGATTAAAGAATCCAAAGTCCAAAATTCCTGAATTCAAGTTGTTCTTTTTTTTTTTTTTTTTGTATTTTTCTGAAGCTGGAAATGGGGAGAGACAGTCAGACAGACTCCCACATGCGCCCGACCGGGATCCACCTGGCATGCCCACCAGGGGCGACGCTCTGCCCACCAGGGGGCGATGCTCTGCCCCTCGGGGCGTCGCTCTGCCGAGACCAGAGCCACTCTAGCGCCTGGGGCAGAGGCCAAGGAGCCATCCCCAGCGCCCGGGCCATCTTTGCTCCAATGGAGCCTTGGCTGCAGGAGGGGAAGAGAGAGACAGAGAGGAAGGAGGGGGGGGTGGAGAAGCAAATGGGCGCTTCTCCTGTGTGCCCTGGCCGGGAATCGAACCCGGGTCCCCCGCACGCTAGGCCGACGCTCTACCACTAAGCCAACCGGCCAGGGCCTCAAGTTGTTCTTGAGCATTGCTTACCTGGGGAGCTAGAGAACATAGAAGGCAGACCCCCCCCCCCCCAACAGTAGGCTTCTGGATCTGTGAACCGAACTAAATCCTATGTGAATTGAACTTTGTTTCACTGAATATAAAAAGGTTTGTTTCACTGAGTCAATTTTTGCAGCATGGTCACTGGAAGATCACCTGGGATCTTCATGTTAACTCAGGGTTTTTGTCAATTAAAAGACTATTGTTATTATAAAATATACAGTTACCTTCTGTAGTTCATACAAAACCAGATTCTGACTTATTATGCAATTCCCTGAATACTGGGAAAGTCTTCTCACTTAATACATAAATGTTTCAGTTTCTTGTGTGGTCTTTAAGAGATGTCAGCTATTTTTATATCAAATAAAAATACAAAAAGTTGTTTGTTAAGCATAATAATTATTAACATAAATACTTTTTTAAAACTTTTCAATGTCATGATTGAGACAATTAATCAATTTCTACTACTTTATATAGTCTAATAAGGAATCTGAGGTTTGCCTTTTGTAATTAGTAATTTTTGCTTTATGTCAATATTTACCAAAATGAAGTTGATGGAAGCAACACCTGAGGATGTTACAGGAACTTTATGATATAAGATTCTCTCATTAAACAAGTTTATATCAACACTGAATTACTTGGTCTTTTTTGTTTGTCTGAAAGAGTTTTAGAAGCCTATGAAATGGAAGTGCACATTGTAGTTCTTTCAGAATGGGATGATTATTACCTTTCTTAAACTTGTTTAGATAATTCTTGCTACAATGTTTTCTGAAGAATGCCTTGGAAGACTAGAGTTTAGTAGGACTGTTACTGAACTCAAGGGATTCACCACTTAGGGTGATCTATTAAAAAATGAGATGTGGTTGTCACAAGGTAGTTTTATTTACTTACAGCAAGTAAAGGAGACAGTGGATTCATATCCAAAGCTCTGTCTCCAAAAGGGAGGCTTAGCTATTGCTTATATACATTATTTGGTAAATTATATGTTGATGTCATGGCCATATTTATCTGGTTTAATTCTTTTTAGTTTCTCCTGTTTATGGCTGCATCTTTAAAATAATGTGCTGCATTTTATCATTAGGAAGAAGTAACATTTAGAACTTCCCAGACCTTGAGACCCTTTATCCTATCTAACAGGATATTTAGGGAAATGCTGTTCTCTGCCATGCTTGTTGTCATTCCCTGACTAGGGAGTATAGGAAGAAGAATTGATCCCAGCCATACGTCACACCCCAGGACACTTGATAATACGGGCATAATGGTATGACAATAGTTAAAACATGTGTCAACATGATTTACTGTTGGAATTAGAGAGAAAACATCTGTTACTGAACAAAAGTATTACAACAGTCTGTCTCCCATCAGGAAATAGAAACCACACAATAAGTTAAACAGGAGAGCTTCACTATAAGGAGTTAACAACTATAATAAAAATGTAACCATAATATGTAAGGAACACTACATGGTCTCCTGGGGCCAAGGGAGAGTCACCAAGGAAGGACAGACCTGCAAAGGGTTCAGACCTCCTTGGAGGAGGTGTGGTTTGGCACCCAGACAACAGAGAACCTTGCTGGTTTAGCCAGGATGGAGCCGGTCTGGAGTTTCTAGGTAAGCAATAGGCCACCTTCTGGGGTGCAGACTGAGCAGGTGATTAGCAGCTGGTGGCAAATCCATGCAATGGAACTTGCAGCACCTGTCCGGGCAAGAGGCCTTCAGAGCACACACATGCTATGCAGATGCTGGCAGAGGGAGCAGCAGATCGGTGTTCATCTCCTGGGCCCCAGGCGGGTTGCATGCAGGCTGCTCAGAGGCTAGCAGAATTAACAATCTCTCCCTGTGTGACCTTCCCGGCACAGGCAGCATTGGATTTGTTTCTATGTTAGAGGAACTATGCTGTGGAAAGATTATCCCCAGGCCAAAGCTATAAAATTATAAAGGGGCAGCATTCAATGACTGTGGCTGGATGGAGTCTGCCCAGCCACATCTATAACCCTGTGACCCTGCCTACTCAGGTCATTTCAGGAAGCCTTTTCCTACTGCAATGTTCCTCCAGTGCCCCCTACTGAGGAAGATAAACATTGTGCTCATTTTAAAGGAGAAATGCTTAAAGGATTCAGTTGTTTATCATGGATCATATATTGAAGGATGCACTTGGAGTTGAGAGGCAATAAACTGACAACTGTCATAGTATGTCACTTATCATTTCTAATGATGGCCTATGTAGCAGCGTGCTTTATCACCCTATGACACTTCACAGTGTGAACGCTGTTACTATTGTATTTCTTACCCTCCCATCCAAGTGAAATAGCTGAAGGAGTGACTACCAAATTACTCGTTTATTAGTTTGGTTTTTAACATTTTATTTTGAAGTAATTATAGATTAGGAAGACATTACAACGTGCAGAGAGATCTCCTGTAAACTTTATCCACTTTCCTTCAATAGTTACATCTCCCATAACATATTACATTATTAAAACCAGGAAACTGACACTAACACAATGTGTATATATATAGTAGTGTGCCATTTTATCACATTTGGACATTGTCACACTTTTATGGTAGTTATTTCTTTATAACAATAGAAATTGAGATGCAGAACTTTTCCATTCCTACACAGATCTCCTTTGATCTATCCCCTTTATAGTCAAACCCACCCCACACTGTAACCTCCGGCTACCACTAATCTATTTTGTATACTATCTATTTTTTCATTTCAAGAATGTTATGTAAATGCTATTATACAATATGTGACCTTTTGAGATTGGCTTTATTCACTAGGCATAAGACCCTTTCATATATATATGTTAGATAATAATTTTGATATTACAGATATGCACTGCTTAGCAACAGGATATATTCTAGGAAATTTGTTGATAGGCTATTTTGTAGTTATGTGAACATAATAGAGTGTATTTAATCAAACGAGATGGTATAGCCTGCTACAACCTATAGTATAGTGTATTACTCATGGCTATATGCCTGTACAGCATGTTATTGCACAAAAGCAACACAAGGTTAAATCAAGCACAAGCGAAAGGATGCAATTAAGAGATACTATAAACATAAGATGTATGAGGCTGCTGCTGGCATAACCAAACCTAACATACTGTTTTCATGACATTTTTTATAAGAAAGAATACACTCTAAAATAATGATAAAAAGTATAGTACATAGTAAATACTTAAACCAATAACATAGTTATTATTATTATTATCAAGTATTATGTACTGTCCATAATTGTATCTGCTATACTTTTATAGGTCTGGCAGCACAATAAGTTTGTTTATATCAGCATCACCACAGACACATAACATGTTACACTGCGACATTACTATGGTTATGACATCGCTAAGTGATAGGAATTTTTCAGCTGCATTAAGTCTATGGGACCACCATTGTATATGAGGCCTGTCCTTGACCAAAATATCTTTACACAGAGCATGACTGTATAGGGCTTAGGCCTATTATTTTAGTTTGTTTTATCTTTGTTTCCTCTATTTTTAGTTTCTCTCTTTCTTTTCCCATGCCTTCTGTGAGTTACTTGAGTAGTTCTTAGACTATATTTTCATGTATCTGTAGTGTTTATTTTTTATTTATTTATTTTTGTGTGTGTGTATTTTTCTGAAGCTGGAAACGGGGAGAGACAGTCAGACAGACTCCCGCATGCGCCCGACCGGGATCCACCCAGCACGCCCACCAGGGGGCGACGCTCTGCCCACCAGGGGGCGATGCTCTGCCCCTCCGGGGCGTCGCTCTGTTGCGACCAGAGCCACTCTAGCGCCTGGGGCAGAAGCCAAGGAGCCATCCCCAGTGCCCGGGCCATCTTTGCTCCAATGGAGCCTCACTGCGGGAGGGGAAGAGAGAGACAGAGAGGAAGGAGAGGGGGAGGGGTGGAGAAGCAGATGGGCGCTTCTCCTGTGTGCCCTGGCTGGGAATCGAACCCGGGACTCCTGCACGCCAGGCCAACGCTCTACCACTGAGCCAACCAGCCAGGGCCTGTAGTGTTTATTTTTAACATATCTCATATATGGATTTGTTTAGTGGTCTCTCCAGGTATTACATTATATGTACATAATTTATCACAGTTTATTGGTGTCAGCACATTGCCAGTGTGAGTGAAGTGTAGAAACTACATCCTTTATCACTCTACACCAGGTATAGTCAACCTTTTAATACCTACTGCCCCACTTTTGTATCTTTGTTAGTAGTAAAATTTTCTAACTGTCCACCGGTTCCACAGTAATGGTGATTTATAAAGTAGGGAAGTAACTTTACTTTATAAAATTTATAAAGCAGAGTTACAGCAAGTTAAAGCATATAATAATAATTACTTACCAAGTACTTTATGTCAGATTTTCACTAAGTTTGGCAAAATAAATCTTTATAAAACAACTTACTATAGTTAAATCTATCTTTTTATTTATACTTTGGTTGTTCCATTACCGCCCACCATGAAAGCTGGAACGCCCACTAGTGGGCAGTAGGGACCAGTTTGACTACCACTGCTCTACACTCTCCAACTTATAATTATATTAAATAACTCCTCTACACATATTAAGAACCATATCAGATGATGTTACACTTTTTGCTTTAAACATCAACCATAATTTAAAAAATTTAGAAGGAGAAAGTCTACTGCATTTTACATGATTCTGTTATTTCCATTGCTCCTTCTTCCTTCCTGTTATTCTAAGGTTCCCTGTTTGTAATTTTCTTTGTATTTCAAGAACTCCATAACATTCTTTTATGGTAATTTTTTAGCCATGCATTCTTTATTTTTTTTGAGAATGTTATCATTTTTCTTTCATTTGTGAAGGATAATTTTGGTCGAAATAGAATTAGGGACTGACAGTTATTTTCTTTCAGCATTTGGAAAATATTGTGACACTTCCTCCTGGCCTCCATGGGTTCTGATGAGATATCCACTGGCATTCAAATTGTTTTTCCTCGATAGATAGGTGTCATTTCATTATTAATGCCTTCAATATTTTTTTAAAAAATTGTTTTCCAAAATTCTATTTTGATGTATCTTGACAGTTATTTCAGTTTTTTTCTTATATAGGTTTACATCTTTTGATAAATTTTGGATTAAAAGCCATGGTGTCTTTAAATGCTTTTTCAGTACCACCATCTTTCTGTTCTTTTGGGATTCCAATGACATGGATGTTAGATCTTTTGTTCTCATCTCACTGGTCCCTGAGGGTCTATTCTTTTTTCTTTCTTTATTTTTTAAACTGTATTTTCTATGTTGTTTATATTGGGCAATTTCTATGATTTTATCTTCAAGTTCATTTGTCTTTTTCTTTTGTTCTTTATATCTCCATTTGGTTCTTCTGTATATCTTTTATTTGCTAAGTGTTCTCCATTTAAAAAGTTTTTTTCAAACTGGTCTGTAATTGTTGATTGAAGCAACTTTATGATGACTGCTTTAAAATTCTTGTCATATAATTCCAAATATCTGAGTCATCTCAGGTTTGGCTTCTATTGATTGCTTTCTCCTTCAAGTTAGGTTTTCCTGGCCCTTGGTATGACCATTGATTTTCAATTGTATCCTGGACATTTTCACTTCCTGGAGAGGGGTAATGTGTTACCGTTAGGTGGAGATGGGATTTCACTGCTATCACCCTGGCTGTCCCTAAAGGGGAGAAGCCACTCCCCCATTGCTCTTCACACAGCCTCTACTGACACCACTGATGCAAAAGAAAGGCCTCTTCCAACCAACAGTGAATGATGGCAAGAGTTCTAGCTGCTAACTAGGCATTCCCTAATGCAAGCAAGGAAGGAGAGCAATGTCTCATTACCACTAGGTGAGCAGAAGAAGTACAGGGTCCTCAAATAACTCTTCTGACCCCTTTGAGCGAGGATGAAAATGCTGGCTCCCCACTCAGATTCCTCTGATACCATGCTTGTGGTGGGGGAAGGCACTGCAAGGGGGAATGTCAAAAGTTTTCATGGAATTTATGATATGTGTATGTGTATATATATGTATATATATATATATATATATAGTCTTTGTTCCTAGTTCTTGGCATACATCTTTTACAATTTTTAGACTCTCTGGAATGATAAGATTATCTCTTGTTTTTAATGAAATGACTGATGGCCGGGGGCACTAAATAACTTCATAATGGTCACCGGAAAGGCCAAAGCATCATGAGAGGGCTGGAACTTTTAATCTACCCTTTTAATCTACCCTCTGATCTCTCAGGAGAGGAGAAGGAATGGAGATCGAGTAAATCACCAATTGCCAGTGATTTAAGCTATCAAGCCTATGTAATGACACTTCTCTAACTCCTCACCCCCGCAAATGATAGGGTTTGGAGAGCTTCTGGTTTCATGACTACATCACAGTGCTGAGAAGGTGGCCCACTTGAAGAAGCCATGGGTGTTCAGCCTCCTTCCCTCCCCCATGCTTTGCCCTCTGCATCCCTTGCATTTGGCTGTTCCTAAATTGCATCCTTTATTAACAATCAGGTAAATATAAGTAACGTGCCTTTCACATAACTGTAAGTCATTCCAGAAAATTATCAAGCCTGAGTATGGCGATTTTAGGAACCCTTGATTTATAGGCATTTGGTAGAAGTATGTGTGGTAACCTGGGATTTGTGACTGTCTTTTGAAGGTGGCGGGGGCAGTCTTATGGAACTGAGACCTTAACCTGTGAGATTCAGACTGTGAATGTCAGAATCACATTTAATTGTAGGACATCTAGTTGGAACCTAGAGATTTGCAGAATTGATTGATATGAGGGAAAAAACCCACATATATTGTAGATATATTTTAGTCTGTGCCTGGGGTATGGTAATTACGTTCTAAGCATTTTCTGTCTTGCTAAGTTGCCCCTTTCCCACTTCTTTGGCTAAAGAAAGCTGGCTTTTCTTGGAGAATTTTCTTTGTTCCCATTAGCTCTTCTAGCAACAAGTTCTGAATATGAATATGAAAGAAAACCCGGGAAATTTGCTACCATATTGTTCCTCAAGTCCCAAAGTCCATAAGCAGTCTGCTTTCCCTCTACCTTTCAAAGTCTCTCTCTCTCTCTCTCTCTCTCTCTCTCTCTCTATATATATATATATATATATATATATATATATATATATATTATACACAACACACACACACACACACACACACATGTGTGTGTATACAATTTCCAGGGTTTTAATCTGTTTTTAATAAGATAAATAGAGAAATATGTTTATTCCACCTTTAACTAAAACCATAAATTCTAAATAAATTTTAAATATTAGGATTGGCCCTGGCTGGGTAGCTCAGTTGGTTAGTGTATATATATGTATATATGCACAAAGATTTCTATTTCCATCCCTGGTCAGGGTATACACAAGAATCAACCAATGAATGCACAACTAAGTGTAACAACAAATAGATATTTCTCTCTCTCTCTCTCTCTCAAATCAATTAATAAATTTTAAAATAATACATAAATATGAGGATCTGTATAGTAGAAAACTAATTTTCCTTCTCCATTCACAAATATTTCTCCCTCTTAGCTTTTCCTTCCTAGGTATGCAAGGTTGGCGCACAACAAATTCTTTCATTAAATAACCATATGAAGTCACTATAACCAGCTGTGAAAATGTCTCAACCATTCCCTGTTAATAAAATATTTTACAAATTCCACTTACACACAAGACAGAGACATTTCCAGCATATGTTGATTAAATTCTCAACATATACTAATTACTGTCCCAAACAAATATATCAGGTCTTGCTTAGTTCTACTGTTTTATTGAGATTTTCTATAATAAGCAACTAATCCAAACTTATTAATTAGCAATACTATTACAGCCAAATATTTCAGTCTATTCAGCCTGGATTTGTGGCTTAAAATATCCTAAGCACTCCTATCTGAGGCTCATATGTAGCATATTTGAATAATTAACTGATGTTGTTTTAGCCAGCAATGGGGCTGGGAGTGGAATTAACAGCTCTGTGAGGTGATAATACACACTAGAAGTTGTATACTATTATATAACATATTCCTCAAAATAAAGCCATTAAGCATACCAGTGAAGCTTTTACAAGGTCATAGAGTTAGAAACATCCAACCTGGGACTAAACTTCTAGAAGTGTAGAGCTAGGCAGCAGTCTATGAACCATTAGCAGACCATTAAGTCAATTTAGTGGATAGCAAACACTTTTTTTTTAAACTGAAGCATATCAGAGTAGAAAATATCACCAGCTATTTCACATAGTAAGGGAGAGTATTGTTTAATAAAAACAATGTTCTATGTGCACTGAGTCCCAATGCATAAACTGCTTTTCATAGTACACTATGTGGTTTGCACAGAAGTCTGGAGCCGTTGTGTTAGGTGACCTTTGAGATATTTCCAGACCTTAATCTAAGTGACACTGTTTGCCAAACCCTTGAGGCAAATACTTTTCCAGGAAAATGCATCATCCTGCAAAAACAAAATTTATTTTTTAAAGCTCAAAATTTGCTGTGTAGAACCTCTGCGTTAGAACAGAAAGTAGCCATTTCTATGGCAAAATTTCAAGCTAGCGTGTAACTCTTGCTGTCTATGATTTGTGTGGGTATGTGTGTGTTTTTATTAAAAGTATATTTTGCCAATCAGCTTTTTTTTCTACTAATCTAAAAAAAAAAAAAAAACCACGGTAAAATTCTAATCAGTTTCACAATGAGATATGAATTAGACACTTCAAATATAAAAGAGACATTATATTCCAGTGGTTATGAACAGATTTTGGGGTTGCACGGATGCATTTCAAACCAGGCTCTGTCACTCAGTACCTTGGGAAAATGACTTTTCAATTTCCTTACCTTGAAAATAGTAATAATTGTGGCAACTAACTCATTGTGGCACTGTTGAAATTAAAATGAGAGATACATATAAAGAAGGAGGTAGACCACTCCAGGTTGGTAGGTAGGGGTTTGAGTAAGCAAGGGAACCTACCTACAAGACTTGTCTTGAGTGGTCACAAGACAAGCAGATCTCTGCGCTAGCCTGCCAGATTCTTAACTTTTTATCTGGTGGTCTTAATGGGATTCAGTCATGTATACAGTCCAGAAGGTCCCAACAACACATACTCTCTCCAGGTTACATCCCAATGGCTCCTAGTGTTAAACAGTGAGCAGAACATATATTCCAAAGACAGGGGAGGAAGTAAGGAGCCTCTGATGGCCCAGGTTCAGCTCGCAGGTCAACCAGTGGCCCTGTCCTCTCAATGACCTCCTCCAACACTGTAGCAGAACAAATCAGCCCTCTCCATAATCTAATTCTAGACTAACTGACCTAACTTTGTAGGATTAAGTCAAGAGCCAGAAATTATATAGCAAAGCTGTATTTCTACTATGAAACACAAATTCTAAGAGCTGGCACTCCTAAATACAGTGCTTTGGAAATAGCTCTCACACCTGAGCATATCTCTGATGAAAGGACTTTTGATACTGCAGGACAACACGGAGCCACCCATGTTCCCGATGCAGAAGGGCTCCCTGAACCTCCTGAGGCAGAAATGGGAATCAAGTGATTACCAGAAGACTGAGTGCTGTCCCGGAGGCAGGCGTTGCAGGCTCGTCCAGCCTCGAGAAAGCAAATTGCTTGAACCTGAAAGAGAGGTAGTGTCAGCACCTGGACTTCCAGATCCTCCACGTCTGCTCTGCAGTGTAGAAGAGACATTGAGCTCAGAGCCTGAAGGGACAGGCCCCGAGGACAAGAGTGACAACGTCAGAGAATGCAACCAGCCCGAAGTGTTGAAGGAGGAGTCCACAAGTGGTCGGCGCAGGATAGAGCGCTTCTCTATTGCCCTTGATGAGCTGAGGAGTGTGTTTGAGGCTCCTAGGAGTGGAAACAGACAAGCTGGTCCAGCTGAGTACAGCCGAAAGGTAAGGAGCCACTGATTGAGAGTTGAAATATACCATTGACAGACTAGGCAGCTTGCCTAGTCTGCCATTTATTTCTAAGCATGTAATTGTTTTTCCCTCACCTGTACTCTAGACAGGTGTCTTGAAGCAGCCATATAATACGGTGTGAAATGTGGCATCCTCTGTTATTGACTTCCTCTATGGTCTGTTCCAATGGGGACATGACCTCCTTTCACTCCAGTAAAACAGCTCTGATAGATCCTCTTATGCTGATGTTTATTTGTGTGCGTGCCTTGTTTCCACAACTAGGTTGTAAGTTCTTTAGAGGCAAGGACAATTTCTTACCATTCTTTGTACTTCAAATACCTAACAAATGATGCTGCATTTAGCATGAGCTCAGTGAGGATTTATCAGTAATGATGGTGAAATGGAACAAGTGAAGGCTTCGGAACCACAGTGACCTAGATTTTAATCCCCAAAGTTGCCATTTACTTCTCTAGCAGCATGACACTGAACCTTGTAAATACAAATGTCTTAATCTACTGCTTTACAGGGATTTTGTGAGGATTATGGATAATATATGTAAACCACTATGCATAGAGTCTGGAATATTTTGCAGTACATGATGATCATGCCTTAATGGTTACTGTGTACTATAATGTCACCTATAACATATGTCTATTAGTTAATTGGGTCATTTAATCAAATGTAGAAAACAGGATTCACATCATTAATGGAGACTACATTTATATTTCTATTGTCAATTAAAAGCTGTTTAAACTGGTATTGCTTGAATTTATAATATTCATTAGAATCCCTGCATAGGAGATTTTATTTGAATTTCATAAATAATTAATAAATGATCTCAGGTTTTTCATTGGGAAGCAAACCCCATGCTTTGTTAACTTTTTACCTAGTGACAGTTACCAGAAAGGTAGAGTCCTACTCATTAATGGGTCATTACCCTTCATAGAAGGGTTCCCAGAAATAGAAAATTATTCAAAATTAATTAATTTGCTCTTACTTGTTCTCATTATTCTTACTGGGACATATATAGTAGTTATGAGACCATTCTTGAACTTCATAACTTGACTTGATTTAATGAGAATACAGGATATAAAATTACCTTATATTTTTGAGTTTTTACTGAAACTAGAGGATTTCTAAAAAAACCAACCACTTGTCAATTATTAATTTGTGAATTTTCTTTCCCTCCTCTTCATTATATAGGTGCAATCCTTTTTGTTTATAGTTTCATAATATCTTTTAGTTGAATGTCCGAGGATTGAGGTACACTTAACATAGATATTTATAGTTTCATTTATTTTTTATCTGAATAAATTAAGAATAGTAAAGCTGCAGAAAAGGTTCCATTTAATCTCTGTTTGTCTTGAGTGTACCAAGTTTGGACATTTACTAGAGATAATTGACAGAAGAAATAGTTAAAGGTAGAAAAAGTCATCCTTATAAATTAAGTAATGTAACACATCTTAATCTGGAGCAGATGTAGCTGCTTAAGTGCAATAATAAGAAAACAAGAAAATAGCTTGACCAGGCAGTGGTGCACTGGATAGAGCATCAGACTGGGATGCGGAGGACCCAGGTTCGAGACCCCGAGGTCACCAGCTTGAGCACGGGCTCATCTGGTTTGAGCAAAGCTCACCAGCTTGGACCCAAGGTCACTGGCTCGAGTAAGGGGTTCTTCAGTCTGCTGTAGCCCCACAGTCAAGGCACATATGAGAAAGCAATCAATGAACAACTAAGGTGTCGCAACGAAAAAATAATGATTGATGCTTCTCATCTCTCTCTCTGTTCCTGTCTGTCTGTCCCTATCTATCCCTCTCTCTGACTCTCTCTCTCTGTCTCTGTAAAAAATTTAAAAAAATTAAAAAAAGAAAACAAAGAAATAAGTGTTTCTAGTTGAAAAGATTACTAGTATAGGTATGGCATGTGATTGTGAATCTAGTACTCACAAAAATAATCATGGAAAGAAGCAGATATATGAAAACCACAATTTGGCTTACAAAAATGGAATTTAATACACTGTGTTCTAAGGTTCTCTGTAATAATATAGTATTTCCTTAAATGTATGAAACATGAATGGTGCATTTAAAAATTTCTTTTCCACCACTGGCACCCATGATTTTTAGAATCAGTTTAGATACATGAGTATTTGCAAAAATCTCTCCATAGACCCTGGCTAGGTGACTCAGTGGTAGAGTGTCGGCCTGGCGTGCAGAAGTCCCGGGTTCGATTCCCAGCCAGGGCACACAGGAGCAGCGCCCATCTGCTTCTCCACCCCTCCCCCTCTCCTTCCTCTCTGTCTCTCTCTTCCCCTTCCGCAGCCGAGGCTCCACTGGAGCAAAGATGGCCCGGGCACTGGGGATGGTTCCTCGGCCTCTGCCCCAGGCACTAGAGTGGCTCTGGTAGCAACAGAGCGATGCCCGGAGGGGCAGAGCGTCGCCCCCTGGTGGGCGTGCTGGGTGGATCCCGGTCGGGCGCATGCGGGAGTCTGTTTGACTGTCTCTCCCCGTTTCCAGCTTCAGAAAAATACAGGAAAAAAAAAAAAATCTCTCCATAAATTTTGTATAGCTTCTAGAACAAGGAGAAAAAGAAAGAAAAAATGAGAAGCCAATGAGGACTTTAATTTTTTTTTTTTTTCATTTTTCCAAAGCTGGAAACGGGGAGGCAGTCAGACAGACTCCCGCATGCGCCCGACCGGGATCCACCCGGATTGCCCACCAGGGGGC